>NC_091284.1:206868833-207521749 GCF_032444005.1 Ranitomeya imitator
ATGGCAAGGTGATCTCCCTCTGATGAGTCCTACTCTACCGTACATGCCACCCTTGGGCCACCAGCCTACAACTATGGACAAAACATGTCACTCTCGAGCTAAGCCTACAATTTCTGGGCAGGTAGAGCTGATTACTGCCACCTGCAAGGTCAATGGGAGGAGTGCAAGATCAGTCTGGAGGCAGCCGCATCCAGTGACTAAATAGAGAGAAAAAAAAAAACAATCAGCACTCCTAATGTGAACACGTGCACGCTGCTAAACTGCATCATATAGATAAAAAAGAACACAGCTGCACATGTGCATGAACCTAGGCCATGTGAAAACACAAACAAATATTCAATATGAATGCATATACTTCTCAAAAATATTTTTCATATATTTAAAAAAAAAAATTTGTTTCATAAAACTTACAATTTCTGAGCAGGTAGAGCTGATTACCGCCATCTGTAAGTTCAATGGGAGGAGTGAAAGATCAGTCTGGAGGCAGCCGCATCCAGTGACTAAATAGAGAAAAAAAAAAACAATCAGCACTCCTTATGTGAACACGTGTACGGTAGAGTAGGACCCACCCCTTGCCGTGGTTGATGGGCACACATGAATTGGCCAATTTATGAGCTACGAATGTTCATTTCATCTATTACTGTAAGTTTTATGAAAAAAAATGTTTTGAAAAAAATTTATGAAAAATATTTTTGAGAAGTATAATTCATATTGAATATTTGTTTGTGTTTTCACATGGCCTAGATTCATGCACATGTGCTGCTGTGTTCTTTTCTATCTATAGGATGCAGTTTAGCAGCGTGCGCATGTTCACATTAGGAGTGCTGATTGTTTTTTATTTCTATATGTATATACTGTGGAACAATAGAAAATATTTTTCAGTGCTACCGGTAAATTCCGACAAGCCCTTTTGACTTTACTTTACTTTTTACTATTGGGATTACAGGTATTTTGATGGCAAGAATAGCTCAGCAGACTGCATTAATACAAGAAAACCTGAAGAAAACCTTCACAAGCTCCATTGACCTAAAAAGAACAAAGCCTTACTCTTTACATTTGATTGCTTCTTATTTATACATAATGTATATGTTTTTCTACACATTATCTAATGATACCATGATCTCCACTTTTGTTCTACATGCAGTATGTATATGTTACATTACTACTTAAGGATTGCAATGAAGAACTTTCTAGTTAGGAAACAAGCATACTCTGACTATCTGGTTCAAGTCAAATAAGATAAGTATCCATTAATGGTTCCCAAGGTCATGTAGTCATGTCAAGTGTAAGACCTAGCAAGAAGCATTGTGACAAGTGCAATTCACTCCATTCCATTGATTTCCTGCAGGACAGCTCACCTTCTTTTTGCTAAGCCTCCAGCTGCACACATGCCAAATGAAGCTTTAAATATATTAGTAGGGAATGTTATTGGAAATGCTGTGTGATCAAATATTCAGATGTTCAGTCAAAAATGAAGGATTCTTTTATTATGTATTAGATTTAAAAGTACAAATCCTCCGAAAAGTTCAGAACATGTAAAACAGCTCTTTTCCCATCATTCAAAACTTTTTCTTTTCTAATTTCCACCAAGTCTATTCATGACTGCACAATAGGCTGCACAACAAGATCAATGGTGTGGGTCACCTGGTATAGTGGTACATTTTATACTGCAAGGTTATTTGTTAAACTTGAAATAAATGTCACATCGTGTTATGGAAAGCTTCTGGATGGGGGCTGGAATGGCTGCAGCTGGATGGAGGCCCCCCATGACTGCGTTGCCATGGGAGGGGTTTTTTCCATATTGTTTTTTGAAACACCGTGAGGGGATTGGCTGTAGGGGAATGGGGGAGGAGTTTGGGGGCTGGAGGCGGGCGACAAGGGGGGAAAAGTGCGGGAAAAATTGCCATTCACAAGGAGAAGACAGCGGGAAAAGCTCACCCACCCTCCCTCTTTTTCAGGGATGTTTAGTAGTGTTTTGGTGGTCGTTTAACCATTAAGGGACTGGTGATGTTGTTTGTTTTATAATTTTTCATGATATTTTTCATTGTGACAGTGGCAAGTTGGGCGGGGGGGCGGGGTTCTTGGGGTTGGTGATGTTTTATTGGAGGAAGGTCAATTGGTTGGGGTGGATCTGGCTTGTGGTTACGGGCTTTGGACGGGGATTGTCCTCGTGAGCTTTGGGGTTTTTTGGTCTGCCCTGAAAAGGGTTACATGGTGCCCTCGATCTGGTGGACACGGCTGAGGGTAAAAAAGTGTTGGTTAAATAAGTTTGGAGGCATTTTTTGCCTATATATATGATGCCAGATCTTTTAGCTCCCAGAACCCTCCTCCTCAAGTTTTCAGATATTTTTTGTTATAATTATAATAATTAATTGTTGTTTGTTAATAAACTGGCCACTGTGGCCAAAATTAGCAAAAGAATTTAATGTGTTATGTCTTTATTGCATAATTAGCGTTAAGTGGGGGGTAGCGGAATTTTGTTTGGCTACAAGTGGCTAGTTTGGGGGGTGATGTTGGGGAGAAAAATCCCAAATGGGCTATACGCGGTCATGATGTTTTAAACTCTTGTGTTTAACTTAGCATCTCCTGCAGGAACAATATAGTATTGCAAGTTGGCTATCCGAATGCAAAAACTGAAACTATCAACTCGACGTCATGCATTTGCATTGGTGAAATAAGATGCCAATTAAATGAATTGTGTCGTGTTCAGATGTCCATTGCTCCCCAACCTCCTGACTTCTCACTCTCCCGATGATTGAAGTTTCGAGCCAGTAAAAAAATGTTTTGGTCTGGTTTGGCCGGACTGTTTAAAAATCTGTAAAACCGGCGCAATAGTTTGACAACATTATTATTAATGTTATTATTTCACTATTCGATCATCGCTACTTGTAAGCATTGCACTGCACTGAAGGAGGCTTGGATGACTAGAGCACTTAGAGCTTTTGATCCCGTCCAGCATCTGCCACCAAACTGCCATTCCCATTCTGTAGAATCCAAGCTGCCTCATATAGCAGCATCTGGGTTACACATTGTAAAAAAAATAGTTAAAACATTTCTTTCTTACATTTTGTGGTGTTCAGAGTGCATCATCTGTATCTAGGCATTATGCTGCTAAAGTGACAGGATACAAATAACACTTTAAGCAGGTGATACCCCTTGCATAAAAAATGAGTTTAGCTCCAGAGCTCGTCCACATAATGCCCTGATAATTATCCTGATGGATCACCCTTCTTTACTCTCTAATTCCTTTAAAACAAAAAAAAATGCAGCAGAATTAAAATTTTATGCCACACAGTTTCCGTTCTTCGGCTGAGTCTTCACTTCTCACATGCATATTAGGTACAGGAAAAGAGGCAGTCTGGCGTAAAAAGAAAAATGCAACATGTAATCAATGTGAATGAAATACACCAAAATGATGAAACAAAAGCAAAGCCTAAACAACTACATATCAAAGTAGACATTTTATTCTCTTTCTCTCGGTCTCAATCCAGGTTCGCTCATCTCTACTTACAATACAACAGTAAGGCCGGGGTCACACTTGCGAGTGTGATGCGAGAAACTCGCACGGGTCTGGGCACGTCACTCGAAGGCAGGCAACTCGAATATACTGAGGGGAATACCTAATTACTCATCAAGTAGTAAATAGCCCGAATACCGTACTATTCAGCCGAGTAACAAATAGTGCCGAATATATTAGCTCATAAGAGCTGGTGCACTGCATGTTTAGTCTCCACCACTAGATGCAAGGATGCCTGGTCCCCTCGGCAACTAGTAGTAAATTCAAAAAATAAATAAATTCATCATTAACTTAAAGTGGACCTTTTAGCAAATGTTTCTTGTTGAACTGTATAGGCTGTAGAGCAGAATAAAATGTTTTTTTATTTTTTTTATTTTTGGCTCTCCATTGCAAAGATGCTGCCAATCAAATTATTTGACACCTAATGTGTTAACACCCACTTGGACATAACAAAAGGTATCAGATAGTTTTCACTGAGGGTGTGTGCTTATTCTTCCTGTATTATGCCAAACAGTTTTCTCAGTGGGCATGAGAAGCAGTGATACAGTCCTTATCAATTTGTGTTCTACTCCCAGCTCTTTCTAATCATGCAAATGGTTACACATATGACTATCACTAGTGATGAGCAAGTATACTCATTGCTCGGATTTTCCTGAGCATGCTCAGGTGGTCTCTGAGTATTTGTGACTGCTCGGAGATTTAGTTTTACGGCTGCTGGACAGCATGATTACATATGGGGATTCCCTAGCAACCAGGCAACCCCCACATGTACTCAGACTGGCTAGTAGATGTAAATCATGCAGCAGTATCAACAAAAACTAATTCTACGAGCGGTTACAAATACTCAGAGACCACACGAGCGTGCTCAGTAAAACCCATGAAATGAGTATACTCGCTTATCACTAACAAGGGCAGCACGGTGGTGTAGTGGTTAGCACTGCAGCCTTGCAGCGCTGGGGTCCTGGGTTCTAATCCCACCCAGGACAACATCTGCAAAGAGTTTGTATGTTCTCTCCGTGTTTGTGTGGGTTTCCTCCGGGCACTCCGGTTTCCTCCCACATTCCAAAGACATACTGATAGGGATTCTAGATTGTGAGCCCCATCGGGGACAGTGATGATAATGTGTGCAAACTGTAAAGCGCTGCGGAATATGTTAGCGCTATAAAAAATAAAGATATCACCTTTAAAATAAGGTCATTATATGAAGAGAGAAGGCTGTCTCACACAGGAGTAACATGCTCTGCTCTAATTGCAGAGCGACTGGAAGTTATTGCGAGTACAACAGACATAAGTGTAACTGAACACATCTCTGGACATGGGAGGACAGACTGTACATCAAAGGTAACAGTGTCATAAGTGGAGGAGAAATGATAACAGAGTTTGCAATGTGACATAACTAATCTCAGCTGTGCTGCCCCTCCTCACACAGTGACTTTATCTGAAAGGTGTTAATCAACTGTGCTATGCTATGCTATACTACTATCAAACACAAAATTAGATTATCAAAAACGAATAAAAGAGAGAAAATAGCATATGGACGGCACTGCCCCAACTAAATCCATAATCTTCAGGAAAGCCGGTACTAGAAAGCTATATCATGTCAGCAACAGCCATGGCAAAAAAGATATCGGGTGCAAAACCATGAAATAACATATGTGTCCCAGGTAGCAAAAGAAAAAAGCAGGATGCACTCACCAATCTTCAAAGTAGCAAATTTTATTGAGTCTTCACAATTAAAACTTCATGGCCGGGGGAGAAGAAAAGGAGCTCGTGCGAGCAGGGGAGACGACGGCCGTTTCGCGCGGTCCTTGCGCTTCAACGGGTCTGCATGAGTGAGGGCAGAGTGGTGGATGGGATATGGTGGCCAATAAGTCCACCCCCAACATGAACCCGCCCACACACCTACAACCTCACTCATGTCAAGAAATACAAACTAAAAACATGCACTCGGGTGACATCCGAGTTCAGCCTGAATAAAAACAAGATAAGTTATATACTATTAATCCACATAAAGTATGTTTAGGGAAAGAAGAAAAGTTTTTTACAAAAAACAGCAGCGATATAAACAATTGTAAGATATCCTACAGTCGGTATTTTAAGCTTTATGCAAAAAAGATTTTTTTATGCAAAAAAGATTTTTTTATATAAATATATGCAACACAATAACTCACTCTCTAAAATAAATAATAAAGAGCCTTCACAGAAAAATGGACATATCTATTCTATCATTAAATCCTAATGGTCCCACAGCGTTGGTTCGCATAATCCATTTGGCTTCCTGCCTCAGAAGGAGATTGTCCCAATTACCTCCCCTGGCCGGAGCATTCACTCGTTCAATCCCTGCAAATGTAAGTACAGCGGCGTTACCTCCATGTACATCTTTGATATGTGAAATCAGCCTGGGGACACCTTTCCCGGTAATTATCGACCTGCAATGTTCACGAAATCTAATATATAGGGAACGAATAGTTTTCCCTATATAAAACAACTTGCAGGGACAAAAAATAACATAGACAACGTGATGGGTTTTGCAGGTTATAAAATCTTTTACACAATGATCTATGCCTCCCATATGCAGTAACCGCTCCGTGTTATGCTGACTACAAAATGAACAATGTCCACATTTAAAATTTCCCTTGGGGATACTGGAATTTAGCCAATTCTTATTATTGTTAGGAACAATTCTATTTCTGACTAATTTATCTCTCAGACGTATGCTGCGTTTATTAGCGATTAGGGGACCTTTTGTGGCGATATCAGCTATGTCTTTATCGCGCTCCAACAAGTGCCAATTTTTCCTGATAGAGGAACGAATATGACTCCATTGTGCTAAAACGGAAACAAAAAGTAAATTTCTTCTCTTTATTTTTACCCGTATCGTTAGCACTATTACTGCATATTAACCCTGTATTTCCTCCTTCCATGACTCTATTTCGGGCTGACTGAATCAATTTTGCAGGGTACCCCCTTTGTTTAAATCTCTTTTCCATCTCCAAAGATTGTCTAGAAAAACCCTCGTCAGTGTTATTCGCGCTCCTAACTCTGAGGAATTGACTATAGGGTAATGCATTTTTTACATGTCTAGGGTGGTAGCTGTTAAAGTGTAACATAGCATTTGTGGCTACTGGTTTCTGATACAGAGAGGTACAGATAACTCCTTCCTTTATTTCAACAAATATGTCTAAAAAAACCAATGACTGCCCACCAAATACAGATGTAAATGTCATATTCATGTCATTATTTTTGTTCAAGAAAAGCACAAAGTCATTGAATAGTGCTTCTGTACCATCCCATATGATCACTATGTCATCGATATATCTAGCAAATAATTTGATGTGTTTTAAAAAACAATTTCTGTCAGAATAGATATACCTTTCTTCAAAAAAAGCCAAGTATAAGTTAGCGAATGTGCATGCAGCTGGCGTGCCCATCGCTGTACTTGTATAAACCATTTGTCCAAAAAAGTGAAAGTATTATGAGATAAGATAAAATTTAATCCATCACATACAAAATCAATGAAATGTGCACTATTACCTGTAGAGCCCAATATTTGTCTAATGGCGTCAACCCCCTTGTCATGAGGGATATTTGTATAAAGACTTTCCACGTCTATTGACGCCAAAGAAAAATCTTGTTGCCACTGAAAATTGCATATGTTACTCAAAAAGGCTTTTGTATCCTTTAAATAAGATGGTACGTCTTTAAGCAATGGGCACAATAACCAGTCTATGTACTGGGACAAAGGCTCAGTTAATGAGCCTGTCCCGGAAACAATTGGTCGCCCAGGAGGGTGATCTATAGATTTGTGGACCTTTGGGTTACAGTACGAATGTGCCTTAATAGGGTAATCAGGCAGCAGTTTTTCTGCTTTTTTTCTGCGAGATCACTCCTCGTTCTACCTGTTTCCGCAAAAAAGTCATCAACTCGATTTTATGTTTATGCGTGGGGTCACCGGACAAAGGTTTATATATTTTATCATCTGACAATTGTTTTGAGGCTTCTGATATATACATTATCCTAGGGAGCAAAACAATTTTACCCCCCTTATCAGCAGGTCTTATTATTGTATCATCCCATTTTTTTATTTCTTCCATAGCTTTACTTTCTGCCGCTGTAAGATTGGAGGGGGCATTATTGTATATAAGAGCCTCAACATCTCTAATTACCTGTGCTTCGAATAAATCGATCATGTTCCCCGGTGAAATCGATGGCATATACTTAGATTGTACACCTCCAATATAAGGTTTCACATGTGCAATATCTTTATCATCAGGCATGTGAGGGCTATCAGACATACCCAACAATAATTCTGCATCTTCTCTCATATCTGCTAATGCCCCCATACCTGCCATAAACCCCAATGGGCCAATCTGACATGGTGTCTCACCTTCTGGGACCGCTACAGACTGCGATTGATTTATAAATGCTTTATGGAGATGGATTTTCCTAATAGACTTAAACAGATCAATTTTAAATTCTATTAGGTCAAACTCTTCTGGAATGCTATAATTTAAGCCCTTAGACAACAAAGAAAGGTGTGCTTCAGTCAATTCATGTGCAGTAAGATTGAGAACCGCTTCTGTTCTAGAAACCGCTAATAACGCCGTGTCCAAGCTACATGTTTCCGTTTCTGGGGACGACCCACTGCGTTTCTTTCTTCTCCCCCTCCTGATTTTTCGCCTAAAGGGAGTAATATCTCTGTGTTGCTAGGTGTTTCTGCCAGTAATTGTTCACAGGAGCTCGTTGAGGCTGCAGCCCCTTCACTAAAACTGGAATCAGATTCTGTTGTTATATAGTCTCGTTTTTCTCCCGGATTTTTCTTTTTAAAGAAACGTTTCTTCCTCTGTCTGCTTTTATTATTTGTTCCCATAGAGGCATCGTCATATCTCATATTTCGTTTGCCCCAAGAAAAAATATGTCCTGTTTCAAAGTCCATTTTGTCACAAATAAATTTGTCCTTTTTCCTTTGTTTTATATCCGCTTGCATCGGGATTAATCTGCTGTCCAATTTTTTGTTAAAATTATTCCATTGACTAGCTGTCAATCTTTGTTTTAATTCTTCCTTAGCTTTATTAAGTTCTGTGTTTACAACTTCATAATTGCATAAATTGGTTCTTAGTACCAAATCCAATAAATCTTTAGAACATTTAAGCATAATGCTCTCCCATTCCTTGCTGAAGGAAACGTTATCGCTGAACTGTGACATATGTTTCCATACCCTCAGTCCTCGTGGAACTCTGCCACTGTCCACATAAGATTTAACCCCTTCGCGACACGCGCCGTACTAGTACTGCGCTGCCGGCACTGCATTAGTGCCAGCAGCAGTACTAGTACGGCGCACCGATCACCGCGGTCTCGCGCTGAGCGCCGCGGTGATCGGGTGCGGGTGTCAGCTGTATATGACAGCTGACACCCCGCAGCAATGCCCACGATCGGCGCTATCGCCGATCGCGGGCATTTAACCCCTCTGATGCCGCTGTCAGTAGTGACAGCGGCATAGAGGGGGATCGCGCAGGGACGGGGGCTCCCTACGCTCTCCCACCGGAGCAACGCAATGAGATCGCGTTGCTCCGGTGACCCGGAAGGAGTCCCCGGATCCAAGATGGCCGCCGGACTCCTTCCGGGTCATGAAGTAACCTGGCTAGCCGGCGCCTGCTGAGAGCAGGCGCTGGAGAGCCAGCTAAGCTGCCTGTCAGATCGTTGATCTGACAGTGTGCTATGCACAGTGTCAGATCAACGATCTGGTCTAATACAGTGATGTCCCACCCTGGGACAATGTTAGAAAGTAAAAAAAAAAAAAAGTAGAATGTGTAAAAAAAAATTAAAAAAAATCCCCAAATAAAAAAAAAAAAAAATTTCCCAATAAATCCATTTATTTAGGTAAAAAAAAAAAAAACAATAAATGTACACATATTTGGTATCGCCGCGTCCGTAACGACCCGCTCTATAAAACTATCCCACTAGTTAACCCCTTCAGTGAACACCGCAAAAAAAAAAAAAAAAAAACAAGGCAAAAAACAACGCTTTTTTATCATACAGGCGAACAAAAAGTGGAATAACACGCGATCAAAACGACGGATATAAATAACCATGGTACCGCTGAAAACGTCATATTGTCCCGCAAAAAAAAAGCCACGATACAGCATCATCAGCAGAAAAATAAAAAAGTTATAGCTCTCAGAATAATGCGATGCAAAAACAATTATTTTTTTATATAAAATAGTTTTTATTGTGTAAAAGCGCCAAAACATAAAAAAATTACATAAATGAGGTATCGCTGTAATCGTACTGACCCGAAGAATAAAACTGCTTTATCCATTTTACCACACGTGGAACGGTATAAACGCCCCCCCTAAAAGAAATTCAGGAATTTCTGTTTTTTGTTCATTCCACCTCACAAAAATCGGAATAAAAAGCGATCAAAAAATGTCATCTGCCCGAAAATGTTACCAATAAAAACTTCAACTCGTCCCGCAAAAAACAAGATCTCACATGACTCTGTGGGCCAAAATATGGATAAATTATAGCTCTCAAAATGTGGTGATGCAAAAACTATTTTTTGCAATAAAAAGCGTCTTTTAGTGTGTGACGGCTGCCAATCATAAAAATCCGCCAAAAAAACGCTATAAAAGTAAATCAAACCCCCCTTCATCACCCCCTTAGTTAGGGAAAAATAATAAAATGTAAAAAAATGTATTTATTTCCATTTTCCCATTAGTGCTAGGGTTAGGGCTAGGTTTAGGGCTAGGGCTAGGGCTAGGGCTAGGGTTAGGGCTAGGGTTAGGGCTAGGGTTAGGGCTAGGGCTAGGGTTAGGGTTAGGGTTGGGGTTAGGGTTTCAGTTATAATTGGGGGTTTCCACTGTTTAGGCACATCAGGGGCTCTCCAAACGCGACATGGCGTCCGATCTCAATTCCAGCCAATTCTGCTTTGAAAAAGTAAAACAGGGCTCCTTCCCTTCCGAGTTCTCCTGTGTGCCCAAACAGTGGTTCCCCCCAACATATGGGGTATCAGCGTTCTCAGGACAAGTTGGACAACAACTTTTGGGGTCCAATTTGTCCTGTTACCCTTGGGAAAATAAAAACATAGGGGATAAAATATCATTTTCGTGGAAAAAAAAATATTTTTTTTATTTCACGGCTCTGCGTTATAAACTGTAGTGAAACACTTGTTGGTTCAAAGCTCTCACAACACATCTAGATAAGTTCCTTTGGGGGTCTAGTTTCCAATATGGGGTCACTTGTGGGGGTTTCTACTGTTTAGGTACATCAGGGGCTCTGCAAATGCAACATGACGCCTGCAGACCAATCCATCTAAGTCTGCATTTCAAATGGCGCTCCTTCCCTTCCGAGCTCTGCCGTGCACCCAAACAGTGGTTCCCCCCAACATATGGGGTATCAGCGTTCTCAGGACAAGTTGGACAACAACTTTTGGGGTCCAATTTGTCCTGTTACCCTTGGGAAAATAAAAACATAGGGGATAAAATATCATTTTCGTGGAAAAAAGAATATTTTTTATTTTCACGGCTCTGCGTTATAAACTGTAGTGAAACACTTGTTGGTTCAAAGCTCTCACAACACATCTATATAAGTTCCTTTGGGGGTCTAGTTTCCAATATGGGGTCACTTGTGGGGGGTTTCTACTGTTTAGGTACATCAGGGGCTCTGCAAATGCAACATGACGCCTGCAGACCAATCCATCTAAGTCTGCATTTCAAATGGTGCTCCTTCCCTTTCGAGCTCTGCCGTGCACCCAAACAGTGGTTCCCCCCAACATATGGGGTATCAGCGTTCTCAGGACAAGTTGGACAACAACTTTTGGGGTCCAATTTGTCCTGTTACCCTTGGGAAAATAAAAACATAGGGGATAAAATATCATTTTCGTGGAAAAAAGAATATTTTTTATTTTCACGGCTCTGCGTTATAAACTGTAGTGAAACACTTGTTGGTTCAAAGCTCTCACAACACATCTATATAAGTTCCTTTGGGGGTCTAGTTTCCAATATGGGGTCACTTGTGGGGGGTTTCTACTGTTTAGGTACATCAGGGGCTCTGCAAATGCAACATGACACCTGCAGTCCATTCCATCTAAGTCTGCATTTCAAACGGTGCTCCTTCCCTTCTGAGCTCTGCCATGCACTCAAACGGTGGTTCCCCCCCACATGTGGGGTATCAGCGTACTCAGGACAAATTGGACAATAACATTTGTGGTCCAATTTCTCCTGTTACCCTTGGGAAAAAAAAAATTGCGGGCTAAAACATCATTTTGTGGAAAGAAAAAATGATTTTTTAATTTTCACAATGCTACATTCTAAACTTTAGTGAAACAATTGGGGGTTAAAAGTGCTCACCACACACCTAGATAAGTTCCCTAGGGGGTCTTCTTTCCAAAATGGGGTCACTTGTGGGGGGTTTCCACTGTTAAGGCACGTCAGGGGCTCTCCAAATGCGACATGGCGTCCGATCTCAATTCCAGCCAATTTTGCATTGAAAAGGCAAATGGCACTCCTTCCTTTCCGAGCTCTGCCATGCGCTCAAACAGTGGTTTATCCCCATATATGAAGTATCGACGTACTCAGGACAAATTGCACAACAACTTTTGGGGTACAATTTATCCTTTTACCCTTGGGAAAATAAAAAATTTGGGGCAAAAAGATCATTTTTTGTGAAAATTAATAAAAATTTTTTTTTTACGGCTCTACATTATAAACTTCTGTGAAGCACTTGGAGGTTCAAAGTGCTCACCACACATCTAGATTAGTTCCTTAGGGGGTCCACTTTCCAAAATGGTGTCACCTGTGGGGGTTTCCACTGTTTAGGCACATCAGGGGCTCTCCAATCGTGACATGGGCTCCGATCTCAATTCCAGCAAATCTTGCATTGAAAAGTCAAATAGCGCTCCTTCCCTTCCGAGCTCTGCCATGTGCCCAAACAGTGGTTTACCCCAACATATGGGGTATCGGCGTACTCAGGACAAATTGTACAACGACTTTTGTGGTCCAATTTCTCCTGTTACCCTTGGTAAAATGAAACAAATTGGACCTGAAGTAAAAATTTTGTGAAAAAAAGTTAAATGTTCAATTTTTTTAAACATTCAAAAAATTCCTGTGAAGCACCTGAAGGGTTAATAAACTTTTTGAATGTGGTTTTGAGTACCTTGAGTGGTGCAGTTTTTAGAATGGTATCACTTTTGGGCATTTTCTGTCATATAGACCCCTCAAAGTCACTTCAAGTGTGAGGTGGTCCGTAAAAAAATGGTTTTGCAAATTTTGTTGCAAAAATGAGAAATCGCTGGTCAACTTTTAACCCTTATAACGTCCTAACAAAAAAAAATTATGTTTCCAAAATTGTGCTGATGTAAAGCAGACATGTGGAAAATGTTGTTTATTAACTATATTATGTGATATAACTCTCTAATTTAAGGGCATAAAAACTAAGAGTTTGAAAATTGCTAAATTTTCATAATTTCTGACAAATTTTTTTTTTTTCACAAATAAATGCAAGTCATATCGAAGAAGTTTTACCACTATCATGAAGTACAATATGTCATAAGAAAACAGTGTCAGAATCACCAGGATCCGTTGAAGCGTTTCAGAGTTATAACCTCATAAAGTGACAGTGGTCAGAATTGTAAAAATTGGCCCTGTCACTTAGGTGAAAACAGGCTTTGGGGTGAACGGGTTAAGGGAGTTGTTAGTCCAGAATAATCTTATTTCTCTCTCCGCCAGATTAGTTAATTTATGTTCTAATGATTTAGTACTTAACGAATGTATTTCTTCCTCCTGCTCGCACTCCTTAAAGTAATTTTCAAAGTCCTCCCGGCCTGCTTGTAAGCCTGAACTAGGCTGCATGGCTGTTAGGTCCATTTGTTCCATGCTGCAAATAGCTGAAAATAGCTGAAAAACCGGTTTCCAAACACCTGTTTGTATCAATGTAATTAGGCGTTTTTTTCAATGGAATATAGTCCGATGTGCTCAGTCCAATAGAAAAAAGAATATCAAAAACGAATAAAAGAGAGAAAATAGCATATGGACGGCACTGCCCCAACTAAATCCATAATCTTCAGGAAAGCCGGTACTAGAAAGCTATATCATGTCAGCAACAGCCATGGCAAAAAAGATATCGGGTGCAAAACCATGAAATAACATATGTGTCCCAGGTAGCAAAAGAAAAAAGCAAGGACCGCGCAAGTTGAAGCGCAAGGACCGCGCGAAACGGCCGTCGTCTCCCCTGCTCGCACGAGCTCCTTTTCTTCTCCCCCGGCCATGAAGTTTTAATTGTGAAGACTCAATAAAATTTGCTACTTTGAAGATTGGTGAGTGCATCCTGCTTTTTTCTTTTGCTACCTGGGACAAAATTAGATTAGGACATCAGATCTGTTTCATTATATCTAACACATTGAAAATCTTGCTGAAAACTAGGGTGGGATTGTGTTCTTTTTTCTTCAATGTTTTTTGCTACCTGCTTATGATTTTTCAGCATCATACAGGGAGAATAAGAGCACATGTTCATTGAATGCTATCTGATTACACTCACTTGGACTTAATAAACATGAACTCTTTAGGTACCAATTACAATACTAATATCTTTGCAATGGAGAGGCAAAATGGAATATATATAGTATTTTTCAGATTATAACCACACTTTTGGGGGATAAATGGGAGGGTAAATGGGGGTGAGCTTTATAATTCGAATACACTTCTCCAGCTGCAGTGCAGGGGCGTTCCAGGGTATCTGCTGGCGTAGGCAAGAGTGGCGTGATGCTGCGGCCCTTAGGCTGGGTGGAGTGCGATGCTGCGGATGTTCGGTGGTGCTGGGACTCCGCCAACATTTTGTCAAAGCCCAGAGTCCCTACAATTCTATGGTTTAGATTGCAATGGACTCAGGTAAAATACCTGCTGAAGTGGCACACGCACAGATGGAGATCTTGGCACCAAGATTTCGGGAAGCGAGATCTTGGTGCCAAGATCTCCATCTGTGCATGCGCTGCCCGTGGCAGCCATTTTCCCGGAGTCCATCACAATGTAAACCATGGAAGTGCAGGGGGCCCCAGGCTTCCACAAAATAGCAAAAAAAATTGGTTGAGTCCTAGCACCTTCGAAAACCCCTTTCTCCCAGCCTAGGGTCCGCACCATCACCCCTCTCCTGCCTCCGCCAGCTGTGACCCTGGGACCCCGCTCCACCGCAGCCACAACCACCAGTAAACAATAAGATGGATGGATTATAAAAAGTACCATCATTTTATGAAAAAAGTTTTTTCCTCAAAAGAAAGCAGCAGCATACAAAACTGATACAGCAAACGGTTGCAAGCGTTGGGGTACAAACCTAGTATCCTCCATATTCGTAAGGTAAAAAATAAACATCAACAACCCAAATGTAAATACATCCAAGATAAAGAAGAGGTCCATAGATAAAATATATAAGTTTATTTCAGTATGATTAAAAAATCCAAAACATAGACAAAGTTAAAAAAGCAAGATGTCTCAAAAATTGGAGAAACGCCACCAGCACAAATAATATCCTTGAGGGTAAATACTTATATCCACAATTGCCAATATCAAGCTAAATACTAAATACACAGTGATGATTACAATTAGATATTCTCAATGGACATAAAATGTAATGGAATAATAACCTCTATCAGAGGAGTATATGTAACTTAGATATCCATCTAAACTAAAGTGCACAATGCTATTCAAGTAAATACAATATTCCCTTCGATGACTGTACATATCCATTATTAGAGAAGTTCAAGAATTCCAATTCAAAAAGAAATACGCTGTGCATATGGCAGATTTCTAAATATCCATACCCTTGGTGGGGTTCACAAAAGGATAGAAAGACAGGCGTCAGGAACTTATATCATAGAATACAATAATATAGGTCTTAGCCCAATAGCATAAATGCCACATTCCCAACCGTGTGGAGGGATGCATATATAATGACGTACATATAGAGTGCATAAAGAGTACATAAAGAGTGTAAATATATAGTGCCCAAATTACCTGCATAAATCGAGGTGGTGTTTCCTCACCGTGACACGCGTTTTGCCACTGGCTTCTAATGGGCCGTGGCAAAGTGAGGGGCATTGGTGTATTTAAATACATTGGTGACCAATAAGGACGTCGGTCTTTCTAGGATCATGGAGCAGGCTTGCTGATGCATGATGCTAATGCCGCGTCCCATGGTATGTCGCAACTTCCTGGGAACTGCTCAGTGTCCTGCACATTATGAGCACTTCTGGAAGGTCACCTGGGTCTGGGAAACCAGCGCATGCTTACTGCTCACAAAGGATCCGGTAATCCCATCAATATGTGCTATGCTGGAACAGGTCAGTATTAGTGCTAATTAGTGTTACTATAAATGTGCTAAAGTGCTAGAATTAGTATCCCAATACCAATTCTACTTGTGCAATAACAAAATGTACGGACGCAAGTGCATCACAAGAAATCATTTATTGAAGTGCCGATATGCTATAAATAAAGGTGCAGAAAGTGACCATACTATAAACGTTTATTACACAAACACCTACTATATAATAATTAATTAATATATCTCTTTGCAATGATTAGGCTAAATAAAGTGACTACAGTGCGAAATATTGTTTTTGATGCATAGGGGACCATGTAAATGGGTTCACCGTAAGGAGATATCAATATCCATATAATTTAACATTTGTTAAATACCGTACTTGAAATCGATATCTTTATAGATAAACACATGTTCTCCTAGAACCAAAAGCAAGTGAATTGCATATGATATAAAGACCAAAGACAAAGAAGAAAATGATAATAAAAAAAAACATTTAAAACTTCCTTATAATCTGGAAATTACACTATTAGCCACAATTATCAATTATAGCACGTAGATATTGAACCTGGACATCAATATCAAAGGGATGAAAAAGAAGCTGATCGCTTGAACAATAATGTAAACCTTATAATTATTAGGTAAGGTGTAGATATCATTGATGTGCAAATAGATAAATGACATAAGAAAAATAAGTAAAAGGAAAAATAATGTATGAGACACTTCTAAAAAATTGTGGTAGGTCCTATGCCCTGTGTTCCTTGGTAAGTATACTGGGTCAGATGGTTGCCCTCAAGAGTTCATCCTTCTTCTAAGGATCCCAAAGTCAATAAGTGCAAAAATCTTCATAACGATAAAAATTAAACTGTCCATTGTTAATCAAGACAAATTCACATCGATTAATTGGATCTCAGGACTTGCAATGGAATAAAAGAATGGTGAAAAGATGAAGAAAGGGGAGGAACATTGACATTTTTTCTGTTTGTGTCTTTTTTCTTCTTATCTCCTAAAGGTACATCTTCAACATGATGACAACAGGATGGACACTGACCTGCCTATCCCAAGCAGCATCTCCCCATCACTTCCTGACTGAGTCCTCCCTCCAAGGCCGCCAACCTCTAATGAATCAACACATTTTTAAGAAATCTTGTTTTTTTAACTTTGTCTATGTGTTGGATTTTTTAATCATACTGAAATAAACTTATATATTTTATCTATGGATCTCTTGATTATCTTGGATGTATTGACATCTGGGTTGTTGATGTTTAGTGCCATTTATTGATTTTTTTCTGGACACCTTTGATCATTTATAAGGCAAAAAATGTCAGAACTCTAGACGGAAGATAGTGAAAAAAAACTGTGGTCTTATTCACTCATATATGTGCAACGCTTCAGCTCTTCAAACTGTGTGAGCCTTTCTCAAGCCATATAAATATGTAATATTTCGCTCTGTGGCTGCTATTACATTGTGTGACCAATTCAACATGAAAAATGTGATGAAATGTCCTCTTTAAGAATGTATAACAGGTTTAATAGCAAGTAAATTGCAAAGTTGCGTGTTTTTACAAGCACTTTAGAATTGCACTCATCTATGAAGAATTCTTATTAGGTCCTGTCAGATTCATGGTTTAATAAAATAACATTGACAAGCACAATACTGTGTTTTATATATGTTATCAAGCAATTTCATGAATGATAAAATGATAAAAAGTGTAATAAGATGTTAAACAAAAACAGATAAATAACTAAAAAAAAACTTTTTTTAATTTCTTAATTGCACAATCCTTAACCACTCACATTATTCAAAAATCATATCACTCACTCTGGCTCAGTTTTATTTTAGTAATAAAATATGACAAAAGCAAAATACATTTAGTATAGCTGTAATCATACTACCCCACGGGATAAAGCGAACATGTCAGTTTTACTGGGCAGTGAATGTCGTTAAAAGTGATATCAATTTACTTGAGAATTCTTATTTTTTTCATTCCACCTCATTTTTTTTAAGTTATTCAACACAATATACGGTGCATTAAATTGTGCCTTGAAAATCCACTTGTCCAATAAATAACATGCCCTCAAATGCCTCTGTAAATGGAAAAATAGAACAGTCATACAGTAACTCCTGGAAGGTGGGAATGAAAAAAGCGAAAATCAAAAAGGTGCATTGAGAACCTAACGTTTATTTAAAAAAAAGTAGTAAAATATCACTGTAATAATTGGCTGTAGGACCTTAGTTTTTCCTTTTTCGTTGGAACGTGGTAATGTCATTGCCGTGACATAATAATGATTTTTACAGAACAGATCTGACAGCAAAGCTAACTACTCACGTGGCTCTGTATTCGGTGCCTGTTTGCGGAATTATTTAATCAAAAGCTAAACAAATCTTCTCACTGTTCCTGTCAATATACTATAACCTTTCCAAAAATCTTTCATTCTGTGTAATTTATTTATAACCTTGGTAAATTGGATATCTTCCATGGTAGAACATCCTCTGATATCATTCATAACAGTAAATCCTGAACTTGTAGTGTCATTGGATTGAAATAAATATACTGCAGGTTTTCTAGCATGGCAAACAAATTCATGATACATTTTATTTCACTTTGCATGACGTCTTATATCATTTTCCTGCCTGAGAATGTACATATTGTACATCATTTAATAGTGGAAATGTCAAGTAGAAAATTCTCTTTTAAAAAGGGCTTTAAAGCTCTCAGTTGAATGATGACCTGTGCTAGTTGGTTATATCATTTACAGGTCCTTCTCAAAAAATTAGCATATAGTGTTAAATTTCATTATTTACCATAATGTAATGATTACAATTAAACTTTCATATATTATAGATTCATTATCCACCAACTGAAATTTGTCAGGTCTTTTATTGTTTTAATACTGATGATTTTGGCATACAACTCCTGATAACCCAAAAAACCTGTCTCAATAAATTAGCATATTTCACCCATCCAATCAAATAAAAGTGTTTTTTAATAACAAGCAAAAAAAACAACAAATAATAATGTTCAGTTATGCACTCAATACTTGGTCGGGAATCCTTTGGCAGAAATGACTGCTTCAATGCAGCGTGGCATGGAGGCAATCAGCCTGTGACACTGCTGAGATGTTATGGAGGCCCAGGATGCTTCAATAGCGGCCTTAAGCTCATCCAGAGTGTTGGGTCTTGCGTCTCTCAACTTTCTCTTCACAATATCCCACAGATTCTCTATGGGGTTCAGGTCAGGAGAGTTGGCAGGCCAATTGAGCACAGTAATACCATGGTCAGTAAACCATTTACCAGTGGTTTTGGCACTGTGAGCAGGTGCCAGGTCGTGCTGAAAAATGAAATCTTCATCTCCATAAAGCATTTCAGCCGATGGAAGCATGAAGTGCTCCAAAATCTCCTGATAGCTAGCTGCATTGACCCTGCCCTTGATGAAACACAGTGGACCAACACCAGCAGCTGACATGGCACCCCACACCATCACTGACTGTGGGTACTTGACACTGGACTTCAGGCATTTTGGCATTTCCTTCTCCCCAGTCTTCCTCCAGACTCTGGCACCTTGATTTCCGAATGACATGCAAAATTTGCTTTCATCAGAAAAAAGTACTTGGGACCACTTAGCAACAGTCCAGTGCTGCTTCTCTGTAGCTCCAAAGTGGCTTTACCTGGGGAATGCGGCACCTGTAGCCCATTTCCTGCACACGCCTGTGCACGGTGGCTCTGGATGTTTCCACACCAGACTCAGTCCACTGCTTCCTCAGGTTCCCCAAGGTCTGGAATCCGTCCTTCTCCACAATCTTCCTCAGGGTCCGGTCTCCTCTTCTCGTTGTACAGCGTTTTCTGCCACATTGTTTCCTTCCAACAGACTTACCATTGAGGTGCCTTGATACAGCACTCTGGGAACAGCCTATTTGTTGAGAAATTTCTTTCTGGGTCTTACCCTCTTGCTTGAGGTTGTCAATGATGGCCTTCTTGACATCTGTCAGGTCGCTAGTCTTACCCATGATGGGGGTTTTGAGTAATGAACCAGGCAGGGAGTTTATAAAAGCCTCAGGTATCTTTTGCATGTGTTTAGAGTTAATTAGTTGATTCAGAAGATTAGGGTAATAGGTCGTTTAGAGAACCTTTTCTTGATATGCTAATTTATTGAGACAGGTTTTTTGGGTTATCAGGAGTTGTATGCCAAAATCATCAGTATTAAAACAATAAAAGACCTGACAAATTTCAGTTGGTGGATAATGAATCTATAATATATGAAAGTTTAATTGTAATCATTACATTATGGTAAATAATGAAATTTAACACTATATGCTAATTTTTTGAGAAGGACCTGTATATATTAAACTGTGCAATTGGTGACAATACTATTCACATAATATATTCGATGAATATTTACTCGTAGTTGGTTGTATTTTAATGTACATAGATATAATTCTATACATATTCTGCAAACATATTAAACTAAATTATTAAATTGGTTGTCTGAATAGGACAGTAGGTCTATTTAACTGAGCACAAAAGCTACTCACTCCACCCATTGCTACCCCCGGTCTTTAGAATAAATCTGTTAAGGGAACTTTGGTAGATGTTTTTCAGTTTAATACAACACCACAAAAAGGGGAAAAAAAGAAGTAACCATTACTTGAGATGGTTGAATCTTTTGAAATTTGAATTCACCAGGTTAATTTTTATTTTCGCCAAAAATTTGATTTACAGCAAATTGATTCAGCTAAGCCTTTAAATAAGCAATGCCATCAAAGTTTTTATCCTCTTCTTATAGTGCAATCATGATATTATATAGCACTGTGTTCTTACAATTGCTCATTTTGCCTTTCTACCCAGTTAATCTCTTGTCTATGCTTTGAGTAGAAACAGGAAGTCTCTTGTCCCTGCATTTATCATTCTCCTATTCAATAGCCTCCACCCTGGCATAAGCAGTATATGTCCCAACCAAGTATATATGTCGCTTATCCTGGATCCCATCCTGGTGTATGTATACACTGTGTGCAGAATTATTAGGCAAGTTTTATTTTAGAGGATTATTTTTATTATTGATCAACAACTATATTGTCAATCAACCCAAAAGACTCATAAATATCAAAGACTAATACTTTTGGAAGTTGGAGCTGGTTTTTTTAGATTTGGCTATGTTAGGAGCATATCTGTTTGTGCAGGTAACTATTACTGTGCAGAATTATTAGGAAACTTAATAAAAAACAATTATATTCCCATCTCACTTGTTTATTTTCACCAGGTAAACCAATATAACTGCACAAAATTTAAAAATAAACATTTCTGACATGGAAAACAAAACCCCAAAAAATTAGTGACCAATATAGCCACCTTTCTTTATGATGACACTCAGCAGCCTTCAATCCATAGATTCTGTCAGTTGCTTGATCTGTTTACGATCAACATTGCGTGCAACAGCCTCCCAGACACTATTCCGAGAGGTGTACTGTTTTCCCTTCCTGTAGATCTCACATTTTATGAGGGACCACAGGTTCTCTATGGGGTTCAGATCAGGTGAGCAAGGGGGCCATGTCATTATTTTTTCTTCTTTGAGAGCTTTACTAGCCAGCCACGCTGTGGAGTAGTTGAAGGCATGTGATGGAGCATTGTCCTGCATGAAAATCATTTTTTCTTGAACGATACCGACTTCTTCCTGTACCACTGCTTGAAGAAGTTGTTTTCCAGAAACTGGCAGTAGGACTGGGAGTTGAGCTTCACTCCATCCTCAACCCGAAAAGGTCCCACAAGTTCATCTTTGACGATACCAGCCCATACCAGAACCCTACCTCCACCTTGCTGGCATCTGAGTCGGAGTGGAGCTCTCTGCCCTTTACTGATCCAGCCTCTGGCCCATCCATCTAGCCCATCAAGAGTCACTCTCATTTCATCAGTCCATAAAACCTTTGAAAAGTCAGTGTTAAGATATTTCTTGGCCCAGTCTTGACGTTTTATCTTATGTTTCTTGTGCAAAGGTGGTCATTTTTCAGCCTTCCTTACCTTGGCCATGTCTCTGAGTATTGCACACCTTGCGCTTTTTGTTACTCCAGTAACATTGCAGCTCTGAAATATGGCAAAACTGGTGGCAAATAGCATCTTGGCAGCTTCACACTTGATTTTCCTCAATTCATGGGCAGTTATTTTGCGCCTTTTTTGCCCAACACGCTTCTTGTGACCCTGTTGACTATTTGCCATGAAATTGTTTGGTGATCGCTCTTCAAAAGTTTGGCAATTCCAAGACTGCTGCATCCCTCTGCAAGACATCTCACAATTTTGGACTTTTCAGAGCCCATCAAATCTCTCTTCTGACCCATTTTGCCAAAGGAAAGGAAGTTGCCTAATAATTAAGCACACCTTATACAGGGTTTTGATGTCATTAGACAACACCCCTCCTCATTACAGAGATGCACATCACCTGATTTACTTAATTGGTAGTTGGTTCTCAAGCCTGAACAGCTTGAAGTAGGACATCATGTATAAAAAGTATCATGTGATCAAAATACAACTTGCCTAATAATTCCGTACACAGTGTATAAACATATAGTGGGGAAAACAAGTATATGATACACTGCCGATTTTGCATGTTCTCCCACCTACAAAGAATGCAGGCATGTGTAATTTTTATCATAAGCACACTTGAACTGTGAGGGTCAAAATCTATAAATAAAAAACAAAAAATCACATTGTATGATTTTTAAACAATTAAATAGCATTTATTGCATTAAATAAGTATTTGATCACCTACAAACCAGCAAGAATTCTGTCTCTTACAGACCTGTTAGTTTTACTTTAAGAAGCCCTCCTACTCTGCACTCATTACTTTTATTAATTGCATCTGTTTAAACCCGGTTCCTGTCAACAACTGTCCACATATCCAATCTTGCCTTGCGCAGGCATGTACTACGGAGGACAGAGAATGAACTTCAATTCAATATTGCGGCCAGCATGCAGCCAGCGGGTAAGGAAAAGGTGAA
This sequence comes from Ranitomeya imitator, assembly GCF_032444005.1. Lineage (NCBI taxonomy): Eukaryota > Metazoa > Chordata > Amphibia > Anura > Dendrobatidae > Ranitomeya > Ranitomeya imitator. The sequence continues at coordinate 206,891,644 of NC_091284.1, forward strand.
TCAAACACCCGAAAACTCCACCCATATGACTGAAAACCGGTCCCGCCAAATTCAGGTGACAGGTTCCCTTTAAACATCTGAAAAAAATACAGACAAAGGCAAAAATTTTTTTTAGAAATTGTAAACTTAGTATACCACAAGGACAGAGGGTTGATTCCAAACTAGACAAATAAGGGAAGCAATACCTACAGAGCACTATTTAGTATATATTCAACATTGAGGATGTTTGATCTTAGAGTCTTCAGTTTAGGTATCCACTGTAATTCTTTGATTTTAAGTATTTTAAGTATTTTAATGCTATCCTCTTCCAATCTAAGAGGTGATATATGATCAATGATTTGAAATTTCAGGTTCTTTACCATATGACCACATTCAATTATATGCTTGGGCACCAGCAAGTCTAACCTCTTTGCCCTAATAGTATACCTATGGTGGTTAAAGCGCGTCTTAAAATCACATGTGGCTTCACCCACGTACCATAAATTGCATGGACATTATAGTAAATATAAATATGGACCATAGTAAATTATTCACTTATTCGGACAAATATGTCTGATATTGATTAAAAGTAAAGGTTTCATTAGTGCTAGAATGTTGGAAATGGGTTCCTTTCATCATTTTAGGACACTGGATGTAGTTTAAACAAGGAAAACAGCCTATTTTGCATTTTACCATCAAATAGGTTTGTATCTGTAATTTTTCTGGCCAATATCAGAATGAGCCAATACATCTTTAATATTTCTTGTCATTTTATATGTGATTAATGCAGGAGACTGCTGTTCCTCAATGTCCAGTAAACATTTACCCAGCATGGGCCAATGAAGTCTGATGATTTTAGCAATTGTATAGCTTTCTTCACAAAAGTTGTCACCATTTGATTTCTCTTAATTGTTTTGTCTACATTTGATTTATTTAAGAGTATCACATTACATTATCTTAACCATATTTATCCAGCGCAGGAGCCAGCTGATGAATACTCCCATTAGCCGACACCAATGACCAGAAGTAACCTTTATACCTCTGATCATAGCTGCAGGCTCACTCTGTTATCTGACAGCATGGGAACTGAGGCTGTCTGACTGGTAGTGATGATTTTGCTGCCGATTAGAAGCGGTGTTTGCAGCGTTGTCATGCACATGACAGAGCGAAAAACATCAGGTGTTAGGTAGGCCGAACCCGAACAGTAACAGGGACTTCCTGGTGTTTGGTACAGACGCCGAACTTTACTGTTTGGGTTCGCCCATATCTAATCATAAATAGAATTTTTTAAAGATACATTTACCACAAGATCTAATCCTTGTTATTTAGTCTTGCCTGTCTCGATGTGTATGTGCCCCTCTGGCGCCATGGGAGTGATTCAGTAATGCTCCATGTACAGCTTGCATTTAATGTGGTCTTGTTTTTAATTTGTTTAGGAGGCCTTTATGGCACAGCGAATATAAAAAACGTAGAGTAGGACTGCCCCATTATGAGAATGCCGTGACGTGGCGGGGTAGCTCAAAGAATTGATCAATTGTTTGCTAAATGTCTCATTTTTAAAATACAGTTAGAAATCAATATGTGCATTTGCACTTTATGTATTGCGTTTTAACCATAGGCAGCACTGGCTTCTCCCCTCTTTTGTTTTGTCCTTTGGAATTCTCTTGTTTTTAAAATATTCCTGCAATGTAATTAAATGTAGTTGTAAAGTATATAAACATTTAGTATCAAGAGTCAAGACCACACTTGTGCCTTAGGTCAGTCTGTGATAGGAATGTTGCATCTCCCTCAATTCTGTTCAAAATCCTCTCCGTGTCCTTTATGGTGTAGCAAAATACGTCTGCCATATCTGAATTTCCACTGATAGTAGACATCTTAGAAAAAAAACATGCATGCTTCACCTGGTAATATATACGAAAGAAAGACAAATGCAGCACCAGCAATGGACTCGGGTGCCATGCTCGCAAACAAATACCAAACATTTAACTTAGTATGGAGACATTTCCGTTCCGGGTGAGAACCTTTCTCAAACAACAAATATATATATAAAATGTTTTATATATATATATATATATATATATATATATATATACTGTATATTTATATGTATATTACAGTATTAATATTATTTATTTATTTAGCACTATTGATTCCACGGTGCTGTACATGAGAAGGGGTTACATACAAATTACAGATATTGCTTACAGTAAGCAAACTAACAATTACAGACTGATACAGAGGAGTAATGACCCCACCCTTGCGGGCTTACATTCTACAGGATGGTGGGGATGGAGAAAATAGGTTGAGGGTTGTAGGAGCTCCAGTGTTGGTGAGGCGGTAGCTTCGGTAGTGGTGAAGAGGCAGCAGGGTCAGTGCAGGCTGTAAGCTGTCCTGAAGAGGTGGGTTTTCATGTTCCGTCTGAAGGATCCGAATGTGGTTGATAGTCGAATGTGTTGGGACAAAGAATTCCAGAGGATGGGGGATATTCTGGAGAAATCTTGGAGACGATTGGATGAGGAGCGGATAAGTGTGGAGGAGAGAAGGAGGTCTTGGGAGGACCGGAGATTACATATACATTTGTTTTCTCTGGGATATTAATTATATTTTATAGCTTGTTCCTCAATGGGATCATTTTCTGCCTCCTATGGTGGTTAATGTGTAACATGTTTTTTAACCCCTTCATGACCTGGGGTATTTTTGCTTTTGCGTTTGTGTTTTTTGCTTTCCTCCCTTTCCCAGACCTATAACTTTTTTATTTTTCTGTTAATATGGCCATGTGATGGTTTATTTTGTTGTGGGACGAGTTGTTCTTTTGAACGACACCATTGGTTTTACCATGTCGTGTGCTAGAAAACAGGAAACAAAATTCCAAGTGCGGTGAAATTATAAAAAAAATCCCACACTTGTTTTTGTTTGGCTTTTTTGCTAGGTTCATTAAATTGTAAAACTGACCTGCAATTATGATTCTCCAGGTCATTACGAGTTCATAAGCACCATAAATGTCTAAGAGGTGAAAAAAACTTTTAAACTTTGCTAAAGAGAAAAAAAAACTGTGCAATTTTCCGATACCCATAGCGTCTCCATTTTTCATGATCTGGGGCTGCGTGAGGGCTTCTTTTTTGTGTGCCAAGCTGATGTTTTTAATTACGGTATATCATTTTGGTGCAGATACGATCTTTAGATCGCCCGTTATTGCATTTTAATGCAATGTCGCAACGACCAAAAAAACGTAATTCTGGCGTTTTGAATTTTTTTTATCACTATGCCATTTAGCGATCAGGTTAATCCTTTTTTTATTGATAGATCAGGCAATTCTGAACACGGCGATGCCAAATATGTGAAGGTTTGATTTTTATTGTATTGTTTTATTTTGAATGGGGCGAAAGGGGGTTGATTTGAACTTTTATATTTTTTTTTCATATTTTAAAAACATTTTTTCTACTTTTGCTATGCTTTAATAGCCTCCATGGGAGGCTAGAAGCTGGCACAACTTGATTGGCTCTGCTACATAGAGACGATCCTCAGATACACCTAAATACAATGGGATACAATGGTGATATTAACTTACTGTTTGTGGAACATTAGTATATGGGAGGGGGAAACCTTTCAAGATGGGTCGTGACCATAGCGGCCATTTTTACGTTGGCCATTTTGGATCCAACTTTATTTTTTCCAATGGGAAGAGGGTCATGTGACATATCAAACATATTGAGAATTTCACAATAAAAACAATGATGTGCTTGGTTCTAATGTAACTTTATTCTTTCATGAGTTATTTACAAGTGTATGACCACTTATAAAATGTGTTCAAAGTGCTGCCCATTGTGTTGGATTGTCAATGCAACTCTCTTCTCCCACTCTTGACACACTGATAGCAACACCGCAGAAGAAATGCTGGCACAGGCTTCCAGTATCCGTTGTTTCAGATGCTGCACATCTTGTATCTTCACAACATAGACAATTGCCTTCAGATGATCCCAAAGATAAAAGTCTAAGGGGGTCAGATCAGGAGCCCTTGGTGGTCATTCAACTGGCCCACAACGACCAATCCTCTTTCCAGGAAAATGTTCATGTAGGAATGCTCGGACTTGACACCCATAATGTGGTGATGCACCATCTTGCTGGAGAAACTCAGGGAACGTGCCATCTTCAGTGCATAAAGAGGGCAACACATCATCATCATCATGATTTTATTTAGGTGTATCCATATAAATGGACCACCCTGTATATTAGTTGTTAGTCAGCTACTTCAGTCCTCAGATAATAATAATTTTTATTTTTATATAGCGCTAACATATTCCGCAGCGCTTTACAGTTTGCACACATTATCATCACTGTCCCCGTTGGCTCACAGTCTAGATTCCCTATCTGTATGTCTTTGGAATGTGGGAGGAAACCGGAGAACTCGGAGGAAACCCACGCAAACACAGGGAGAACATACAAACTCCTTGCAGATGTTGTCCTTGGTGGGATTTGAACCTACGACTCCAACGCTGCAAGGCTGCAGTGCTAACCACTGAGCCACCGTGCTGCTCAGATGAAAAATTAATATTGAGAAGGTAGCCTCTCACCTAGCCTAATCAGCTTCGCACTGATGAGGGCCAACAGCCCGAAACACTGTGTCTGCAAATTGAGATATTGATTGGCTCTTATCCCAAGTCATATTGCAAGACTCGTTAAAGGGTTGACTGTGACTTGTAGGATCACTACTTCCGATAGGTGGCGCTATAGATTTCAAGTCCTCTTTTTCTCTGAAGAGGCAATTTGCATATTAAATTTCCCAGAGGAGAATTGCATGGCAAATAAGCCTTCTTACCTTGACAAGCCAGAGCTGGTATGTCACTCTCCACAAGGAGAAACCTTACCCTTTAGACCTTAGTCCAGAGCCTCTTACCTAGACTAATCAGTTCTCATGCTTCACACTGACTAGGGCGAACAGCCCGAAACACCATGTCTGCAAATTGAGATTCTGATTTGGCTCTTATCTTAAGTTATATTGCAAGACTCATTAAAGGGTTTATCGTGTCCTGTAGGATCGCAACTTCCAATAGGTGGCGCTATAGAGTTCAAGTCCTCTTTTTCTCTGAAAATTTGCGTGCCGAGCTGACGTTTTTAATGATACCACATTTGTGCAGATATGTTCTTTTGATCGCCCATTATTGCATTTGAATGCAATGTCGCGGCGACAAAAAAAACCGTAATTCTGGCGTTTCAAATTTTTTTCTCGCTACGCTGTTTAGCGATCAGGTTAATGCTTTTTTTTTACTGATAGATCGGGCGATTCTGAACGCGGCAATACCAAATGTGTAGGTTTGATTTTTTTTTTTATTGTTATATTTTGGATGGGGCGAAAGGGCGGTGATTTAAACTTTCATATTTTTTTTTTATTTTCATATTTTTAAAAACATTTTTTTTTTACTTTTGCCATGCTTCAATAGCCTCCATGGGAGGCTAGAAGCTGGCACCACTCGATCGGCTCAGCTACATAGGAGCGAACATCAGATCGCTGCTATGTAGCTGAATTGCAGGTGTGCTATGAGCGCCGACCACAGGGGGGCGCTCACAGTAGGCCGGCATCAGTAACCATAGAGGTCTCAAGGACCTCTATGGTTACCATCCTAACGCATCGCCGACCCCCGATCATGTGACGGGGGTCGGCGATGCGCTCATTTCGGGCCGCGCGGCCGTTAAATGCCACTGTCAGCGTTTGACAGCAGCATTTAACAGGTTAATAGCGGCGGGTGAATCGCGATTTCACCCGCCGCTATTGCGCGCACATGTCAGCTGTACAAAACAGCTGACATGTCGCGACTTTGATGTGGGCTCACCGCCGGAGCCCACATCAAAGGGGAACACACGACATGAGCAGTAATAGTACTGCTCATGTCATGAAGGGGAAAAATAAATACAGAAAATAGAGATTACCAGATAGGGAAGCAATTTCAAAATGAAAATGAAGAGGACATGGAAGGGGATTTAATGCCAAAGTATGTCTTAAAATTGCCCACTGGGCCTTGAGTGATGTCCAGCTTGTCATAGCTAACAATGGTGTGAAGGGCCAGGCATTACATCTATAAGGGCAAACAAGATGTCCTAACAGCAATGACATTTCCACTAGTCCCCACTGTAATATGTCCCAGATAAATGGCCACAACGACTTTACAAATTTAATAAGTTGTGCCTACTAAAACTACACAAATGCTCAAAACTTTCAAAAGGATTCATATCTAGAGATTTTGGAGGCCAGGTCTTCATTTTTTGTAGTAATCTAAACTTTCATTTTGGAAAATACAATATATTCTTATTTATATTTCTTTGTACAAAAAAGACATGACATAAAAAGACTTAATAAGTGTTTCCATGCACACTTGTTATGTCCCCAATTAAAACAATTGAAATGAATGCCTCCCAGTGTCTATCGTCCATACTAAGAAAGCTGCAAGTTCTGAATGTCTCAGCACGATCATGTACTTAATTAAAGCTCATGCTGTAAATCAATATCTGCCATCAGCTTTTGATTTTAAGTTAGAAAAAAAATGTTAAAGCGGTCACGAGTAACATTAATCTTGAGATGAAAATGTGTTTGTTAAATGCTGTCTTGAGAAAACTGAGGCAGAATCACAGTTAATTAGAGGAACTTGGCAATAATAATTATGCTGTTCATTATTTAAGAAAAACATTTCATATGTTAAATTTTGCACTAAATAATATCAAAAGAAACAATTGTTGAAGGCTGATGTGTAAGATCAATGATTTCTCCATTGTTATTAATGATCATTTAGGATGGAAAAAGATTACACAGAATAATGGTTGAAAAAGTAACCATCTCTAAGTAGTACCACTAGCAAGTTAAAGGGACTCTGTCACCTGAATTTGGCGGGACTGGTTTTGGGTCATATGGGCGGAGTTTTCGGGTGTTTGATTCACCCTTTCCTTACCCGCTGGCTGCATGCTGGCTGCAATATTGGATTGAAGTTCATTGTCTGTCCTACGTAGTACATGCCTGCACAAGGCAAGATTGCTTTGCGCAGGCGTGTACTATGGAGGACAGAGAATGAACTTCAATCCAATATTGCAGCCAGCATGCAGCCAGCGGGTAAGGAAAGGGTGAATCAAACACCCGAAAACTCCGCCCATATGACCCAAAACCAGTCCCGCCAAATTCAGGTGACAGGTTCCCTTTAAGAATTTGTCCAACTATTGTTTATCACTTTGCTGGATGCCTAGCACTCACTTTTTGACAGCGTTTAAGTAATTATCATATGAATCAATACTACAGCTTGCTGAGTTACTGATCCATATACAAATCACTGACAAACTAAAGTGGAGTGTGCATAGAAATTCCCAGTCATGACATCATACAGGTAAAATTATGTCACCTCAAAACAAAAACTTGGGACAGATATGAGAGGCAAATCTGTTGGCAGATTTCACATATTGTCAAAATAAAAGCAAAACTCTTCAAAGTGATCAAGATTCATTAGAACTGTTAACCCTTAACATTGACAGTCTAATGCCTTCATGGCCTTAGATCATGGATCCCCAACCTGTGGCTTGAGTGAAAACATGTGGCTCACAGGCTCATGATGTGTGGCACACTCTGTTAGCTTGGTGCATTAGCATCAGTTCTAGCAAGCAGCTATGAAGAGAAGGTCTCCAGATGATGACTTTTGTGAGTAAACCTACACAGAAAGAAAGAAGAACAAAGATGAATGCACATATGTTGACCTTAAGGGTACAGAGATAAATTAAGTATAATGAGCTGGAGATAAGCTGATGCTGCCAGCTGGAGGAGGTAGATGTAATAGTGTGGTGCCCTCTTCCAGAGCTGAATGTGGCTCTACAAAAGAAAGGTTGGAGATCATTACCTTCTGCATACATTTTAATTACAGGATGTTACAAGCTAAGCAACTGAGGTTCATGTGCAGAAGATGCCAATGGCTTTACAGTAACAACAGCAGCGGCCAGAGCAAACTCCAATTGCTGCTGTTAACTCTTTAGATACTGCAGTAAATCACTGCATGTAAATGAAGTGATTGTCATGTCACATGCCAGTTCCCATCAACGTCGCTCACCATGACCAGCAGGGGGCGCATCACGGCGAATGAAGGTAACTACAGGTCATTGACCTACATTACCTTCATTCGCTGGGGTTTACAGCCACGAGCACAGCTGCATTAGCAGAGCTCCTGGCTGTAAAATATTTTAACCCCTTCAGATGGATTTACATCGTGAGACGTTACAGATCAAAGGAAGGTATGTATATTGTTGGTTTATTATTTTTAATGTGTTACAGAGCGAGGGTCTTCAGGTGGATTACCTGTATATAGGGTTGAGCGAAACGGGTCGAAATTGTTCAAAAGTCGCCGACTTTTGGCAAGGTCGGGTTTCATGAAACCCGACCCGACCCCAGTGGGGGGTCGGCCATGAAGTCGGCGATCTTTTGAATCTGGAATCGGAATTCCGATCCCGATTCCCGATATGTTTAAGATATCGGGAATTGGTATCGGAATTCAGATTAAAGTGTAAAATATAGAATTAAAATAAAAAATATTGCAATACTTACCCTCTGACGCGCCCTGGTACTAACCGGCAGCCTTCCTCCTTCGAATCCGCGCTTCTAGGACCTTGCCGTGACGTCGCGGTGACGTCGCGGCTTCTGATTGGCCGCGCGGCCGCCCATGTGACCGCTCGCGCGGCCAATCACAAGCCGCGACGTCACCCGCGACGTCACCGAAGGTCCTGGAAGGGCTGATTCTTAGGAAGGAAGGCTGTCGGAAGGAAGCAGGGCGCTTCCGAGGGTGAGTATATACCTAATAGGAATATACTCACCCTCGGAAGCGCCCTGCTTCCTTCCGACAGCCTTCCTTCCTAAGAATCAGCCCTTCCAGGACCTTCGGTGACGTCGCGGGTGACGTCGCGGCTTGTGATTGGCCGCGCGAGCGGTCACATGGGCGGCCGCGCGGCCAATCACAAGCCGCGACGTCACCCGCGACGTCACCGAAGGTCCTGGAAGGCTGATTCTAAGGAAGGAAGGTTCCCGGTTAGTGCCAGGGCGCGTCAGAGGGTAAGTATAAGGATATTTTTTATTTTAATTCTATATTTTACACTTAAATATGGATCCCAGGGCCTGAAGGAGAGTTTCCGCTCCTTCAGACCCTGGGAACCATGGAAACCCAATGCACTGCATTGCGTTTCGAGTTTCGGCCGACCCCGACCCCGACTTTTTTATAGGATCGGCCGATTTCACTCGACCCGACTTTTCCAAAAGTCGGGTTTCGTGAAACCCGACCCGATCCTATAAAAGTGAAGGTCGCTCAACCCTACCTGTATAATAAAATATTAAAACAAACTGTGTGTTTATTTCATTAAAATACTTTTTAATAATGTGTGTGTTTTTTTAACTCTTTCATACAATTGGATTAATAATGGATAGGTGTTATAATTGATGCCTCTCCATTATTAATCTGGCTTAATGTCACCTTACAATAGCAAGGTGGCATTAACCCTTCATTACCCCATATCCCACCGCTACACGGGAATGGGAAGAGAGTGGCCAAGTGCCAGAATAGGCGCATCTTCCAGATGTGCCTTTTCTGGGGTGGCTGGGGGCAGATGTTTTTAGCCAGGGGCGGGCCAATAACCGTGGAACCTCTCCAGGCTATTAATATCTGCCCTCAGTCACTGGCTTTACTGCTCTGGTGGAGAAAATTGCGCGGGAGCCCAAGCCAATTTTTTCCACGATTTAACCCTTAAATTTAAGAGCTAGAGCACCGAAATTTTGCATATACACACTACTAACATTAGTAGTGTGGAATATGCAAAAAAAGGGGGATATGACATGGTTTACTGTATGTAAACCATACCAAACAAGGTACACACAAGCGGCTGATAAATACATGTATCTTCATACTAACATGGTAGAATAGTACAAACAGCCTCTATATGGAAAATGTGTAGGACACACTCATGCTAACAAGCAAAACCATAGAACAAATAGTGTACAAGTCCAGAATCTCATAAAAAATATATATATCTTTATTTAGAAAAAACAATAAAACAGTGGACAAAGACAGCAAGGTAGGGGACGTAAACAAAACCTCATGCTACCTAGAAGGTGGATACTGGTCCCTAGATGGCAATACCACACACACCCCAAACGAGAAACCTATGGGATGTTTGTGGCAGGCACACATAAATACTGTTTAACACTGTCACAGGGTATAGAGAAAAGATCACACAGTTCTATAACATCACAATCAATAATACCCATATGCAGATATGAATAGAGGTAGTAAACGTGCACATACCACAAGAGTACAGGGGACCACACCAGCTCCAACCCACCCCAACGCGCGTTTCGGTAAAAGTCCTTCCTCAGGGGGCGTGCCAGGTACAGAGGCCGGTGGACTATATAGGGGCCGACCCCCAATGCCGCACCAATGAGCGGACGCATCATCATAACCGGCCGCACCTGTCTGTGCCTCTCACACATGGGCCCGTGTGTGTCAGCACAGAATCGCGGACCGGAAGTAGAATGACGCGTACCGCGCATGACCGGAAGTACACCGGCGGCCATTTTAATTGAGGGCAAATAATGACAACACAGCTATGTGCAAAGGGAATAAAGGGAAATAGTACGAACAGCGCCACTCCTGCATACAAACCAATAGTGCCCCATATACAATATACTATCATACCAAGAAATAGTAACATAGCAAAAATCACCGCAAATTGTACCTACACTGCAGAAAACCGCATACCATAACAGTCTTAATATAAACGGCGATATGGAGTAACAATGCTAACAGCTATAATCATATAATACAAAGGACATAAATATATGGGGTTCTGTAAGACAAGAAGCCCTAGGAAGTAGACAGAACATATGCAGGAGGCTAACATAGGCGCACATCAATCCTCCATAGCATATAGTGGAAACACTGCGCACAATATAGATATTAGTATAGAGAACAGGACACAGATGCATATACATAAAAAGTGGTATTACAAAACAATATCATGATACAGAAAATGCATAATAATCCTGTTAACGGTGTACAATCCACAATATGAAGGAAACAAACATACGCCCATATAGCCACGACGCCACAAACTTCAAGCGTCCCCATGCACTGCAATGTTATATAACAGTATCGGCCACTACAACCATCAAATCACAAATCAAAAAAACATATAATACAGATAACATTCAAACATAAAACATAAACAGTTTTATTAATAAAATACATGACAAAAGTCATATAAAAAGTAATAATGAACGAAAGCAGCCAGGTGAAAATAACAGGTCCATCCAGCAGCACGAAAATCCACCGCAACCAAAATCCTGACCAACGAAAATCACTAGAAATAAAAATCAACAATTAAAATCAAATAAAAGAAACAAGAGGTAACATTAGACGTACTCCTATGTAAATTGGATTTAAAATCCTTTCTCCACAGATATACCCGTTTGGTCTGATAGTCCTTCATATCTCTCCTATATTTAACCAGCTGGGTATCCTGGATTTTCTTAACCATCACATCCATGGATTTATCAAGGTCCATTTCAAATTTTTGAACCCTCTCAGGTGGGCAGATGGTACGTATTTCTACCTGAGCAGCATCGATCTGACCGTCAAGTTCATTAATTTTAGTGGTATTCAGGTCAATTAGGAATTGAATAAGAGACTGTGAACAAGTATTACATGCCTCCTCCCACTTCTCTATAAAAGATGTATCTTCAATAGGGAACGATGGTATCACCCTAACTCTCAGTCCTCTAGGGATCATCCCATTAGTCTTGTATCTATCCAAGAATAGTCGGTTCCACCACAGCCTAGACCTTTTAGTAATAAGACTACTAATATTAGAAAGTTTGTCATCCAGACCAGCGTCAACCGGCTGCTGTACATCAACCCCACCACTGCCGAAAACCTTGTCCATATTGTTGAGCCATGTTTTCTCCCTGGCCCGGAAATCAATAGTGCAAACCAACGATCCTGTGCATAACACAGACAAAACCCTCAAAACTATACCCCGTCACTTCAAGGAATTCCATAATTGTGATGGAACCCTTTTTAGGGTGCGGGGGATCGATGCCTTGAATATTAATATCAGGGGTGGTGATCTGTCCAGGAGACTTGGTAGACTTGAGACGAGGTGGATCTGGCAGCTGAATACGGTCCACCCTTTAGGTTTAAATGAGTGTATTTCATTTGTCCCTTTCCTCCGTCATTCCGGCTGCTGAGTACACTGGTTTTTCTCTTTACCTCTTGTTTCTTTTATTTGATTTTAATTGTTGATTTTTATTTCTAGTGATTTTCGTTGGTCAGGATTTTGGTTGCGGTGGATTTTCGTGCTGCTGGATGGACCTGTTATTTTCACCTGGCTGCTTTCGTTCATTATTACTTTTTATATGACTTTTGTCATGTATTTTATTAATAAAACTGTTTATGTTTTATGTTTGAATGTTATCTGTATTATATGTTTTTTTTTTTATTTGTGATTTGATGGTTGTAGTGGCCGATACTGTTATATAACATTGCAGTGCATGGGGACGCTTGAAGTTTGTGGCGTCGTGGCTATATGGGCGTATGTTTGTTTCCTTCATATTGTGGATTGTACACCGTTAACAGGATTATTATGCATTTTCTGTATCATGATATTGTTTTGTAATACCACTTTTTATGTATATGCATCTGTGTCCTGTTCTCTATACTAATATCTATATTGTGCGCAGTGTTTCCACTATATGCTATGGAGGATTGATGTGCGCCTATGTTAGCCTCCTGCATATGTTCTGTCTACTTCCTAGGGCTTCTTGTCTTACAGAACCCCATATATTTATGTCCTTTGTATTATATGATTATAGCTGTTAGCATTGTTACTCCATATCGCCGTTTATATTAAGACTGTTATGGTATGCGGTTTTCTGCAGTGTAGGCACAATTTGCGGTGATTTTTGCTATGTTACTATTTCTTGGTATGATAGTATATTGTATATGGGGCACTATTGGTTTGTATGCAGGAGTGGCGCTGTTCGTACTATTTCCCTTTATTCCCTTTGCACATAGCTGTGTTGTCATTATTTGCCCTCAATTAAAATGGCCGCCGGTGTACTTCCGGTCATGCGCGGTACGCGTCATTCTACTTCCGGTCCGCGATTCTGTGCTGACACACACGGGCCCATGTGTGAGAGGCACAGACAGGTGCGGCCGGTTATGATGATGCGTCCGCTCATTGGTGCGGCATTGGGGGTCGGCCCCTATATAGTCCACCGGCCTCTGTACCTGGCACGCCCCCTGAGGAAGGACTTTTACCGAAACGCGCGTTGGGGTGGGTTGGAGCTGGTGTGGTCCCCTGTACTCTTGTGGTATGTGCACGTTTACTATCTCTATTCATATCTGCATATGGGTATTATTGATTGTGATGTTATAGAACTGTGTGATCTTTTCTCTATACCCTGTGACAGTGTTAAACAGTATTTATGTGTGCCTGCCACAAACATCCCATAGGTTTCTCGTTTGGGGTGTGTGTGGTATTGCCATCTAGGGACCAGTATCCACCTTCTAGGTAGCATGAGGTTTTGTTTACGTCCCCTACCTTGCTGTCTTTGTCCACTGTTTTATTGTTTTTTCTAAATAAAGATATATATATTTTTTATGAGATTCTGGACTTGTACACTATTTGTTCTATGGTTTTGCTTGTATGTAAACCATGTCTCATATCATGTCGGGTTTTGGCAGGAGAAATGAAAAGCCGGTAATTGAATTACCGGCTTTTCTGCTATATCGCTCTGAAGTAAATATATAAAAAAAAAAATTGACTTGCATTGGGTTTCGAGTTTTGGCCGATCCCCAACCCCGACTTTTCAATTGGATCAGCCGATTTCACTCGACCCGACTTTTGAGAAAGTCGGGTTTCGTGAAACCCGACTCGACCTGAAAAAAGGAAAAGTCGCTCAACCCTACTGCTGACTATGGAGAAGCAATGCTTGTCTGGGAGATCACTATCTTTTTTTATATATATAGTTCTCTTCTCTGTACAGTCTTCAATAAGCAGCTATTTGATCCCTCATATGGTTTATAGTGTTGGTTTTCTGGGACACTTACTGTGTTAGTACTATAAAATATTCACAGTTGCACAGTTGCTTGACTAGGGTTGTAACATAGTAACATAGTTAGTAAGGCCGAAAAAAGACATTTGTCCATCCAGTTCAGCCTATATTCCATCATAATAAATACCCAGATCTACGTCCTTCTACAGAACCTAATAATTGTATGATACAATATTGTTCTGCTCCAGGAAGACATCCAGGCCTCTCTTGAACCCCTCGACTGAGTTCGCCATCACCACCTCCTCAGGCAAGCAATTCCAGATTCTCACTGCCCTAACAGTAAAGAATCCTCTTCTATGTTGGTGGAAAAACCTTCTCTCCTCCAGACGCAAAGAATGCCCCCTTGTGCCCGTCACCTTCCTTGGTATAAACAGATCCTCAGCGAGATATTTGTATTGTCCCCTTATATACTTATACATGGTTATTAGATCGCCCCTCAGTCGTCTTTTTTCTAGACTAAATAATCCTAATTTCGCTAATCTATCTGGGTATTGTAGTTCTCCCATCCCCTTTATTAATTTTGTTGCCCTCCTTTGTACTCTCTCTAGTTCCATTATATCCTTCTTGAGCACCGGTGCCCAAAATTGGACACAGTACTCCATGTGCGGTCTAACTAGGGATTTGTACAGAGGCAGTATAATGCTCTCATCATGTGTATCCAGACCTCTTTTAATGCACCCCATGATCCTGTTTGCCTTGGCAGCTGCTGCCTGGCACTGGCTGCTCCAGGTAAGTTTATCATTAACTAGGATCCCCAAGTCCTTCTCCCTGTCAGATTTACCCAGTGGTTTCCCGTTCAGTGTGTAATGGTGATATTGATTCCCTCTTCCCATGTGTATAACCTTACATTTATCATTGTTAAACCTCATCTGCCACCTTTCAGCCCAAGTTTCCAACTTATCCAGATCCATCTGTAGCAGAATACTATCTTCTCTTGTATTAACTGCTTTACATAGTTTTGTATCATCTGCAAATATCGATATTTTACTGTGTAAACCTTCTACCAGATCATTAATGAATATGTTGAAGAGAACAGGTCCCAATACTGACCCCTGCGGTACCCCACTGGTCACAGCGACCCAGTTAGAGACTATACCATTTATAACCACCCTCTGCTTTCTATCACTAAGCCAGTTACTAACCCATTTACACACATTTTCCCCCAGACCAAGCATTCTCATTTTGTGTACCAACCTCTTGTGTGGCACGGTATCAAACGCTTTGGAAAAATCGAGATATACCACGTCCAATGACTCACCGTGGTCCAGTCTATAGCTTACCTCTTCATAAAAACTGATTAGATTGGTTTGACAGGAGCGATTTCTCATAAACCCATGCTGATATGGAGTTAAACAGTTATTCTCATTGAGATAATCCAGAATAACATCCCTCAGAAACCCTTCAAATATTTTACCAACAATAGAGGTTAGACTTACTGGCCTATAATTTCCAGGTTCACTTTTAGAGCCCTTTTTGAATATTGGCACCACATTTGCTATGCGCCAGTCCTGCGGAACAGACCCTGTCGCTATAGAGTCACTAAAAATAAGAAATAATGGTTTATCTATTACATTACTTAGTTCTCTTAGTACTCGTGGGTGTATGCCATCCGGACCCGGAGATTTATCTATTTTAATCTTATTTAGCCGGTTTCGCACCTCTTCTTGGGTTAGATTGGTGACCCTTAATATAGGGTTTTCATTGTTTCTTGGGATTTCACCTAGCATTTCATTTTCCACCGTGAATACCGTGGAGAAGAAGGTGTTTAATATGTTAGCTTTTTCCTCGTCATCTACAACCATTCTTTCCTCACTATTTTTTAAGGGGCCTACATTTTCAGTTTTTATTCTTTTACTATTGATATAGTTGAAGAACAGTTTGGGATTAGTTTTACTCTCCTTAGCAATGTGCTTCTCTGTTTCCTTTTTGGCAGCTTTAATTAGTTTTTTAGATAAAGTATTTTTCTCCCTATAGTTTTTTAGAGCTTCAATGGTGCCATCCTGCTTTAGTAGTGCAAATGCTTTCTTTTTACTGTTAATTGCCTGTCTTACTTCTTTGTTTAGCCACATTGGGTTTTTCCTATTTCTAGTCCTTTTATTCCCACAAGGTATAAACCGCTTACACTGCCTATTTAGGATGTTCTTAAACATTTCCCATTTATTATCTGTATTCTCATTTCTGAGGATATTGTCCCAGTCTACCAGATTAAGGGCATCTCTAAGCTGTTCAAACTTTGCCTTCCTAAAGTTCAATGTTTTTGTGACTCCCTGACAAGTCCCCCTAGTGAAAGACAGGTGAAACTGCACAATATTGTGGTCGCTATTTCCTAAATGCCCAACCACCTGCAGATTTGTTATTCTGTCAGGTCTATTAGATAGTATTAGGTCTAAAAGTGCTGCTCCTCTGGTTGGATTCTGCACCAATTGTGAAAGATAATTTTTCTTGGTTATTAGCAGAAACCTGTTGCCTTTATGGGTTTCACAGGTTTCTGTTTCCCAGTTAATATCCGGGTAGTTAAAGTCCCCCATAACCAGGACCTCATTATGGGTTGCAGCTTCATCTATCTGCTTTAGAAGTAGACTTTCCATGCTTTCTGTTATATTTGGGGGTTTGTAACAGACCCCAATGAGAATTTTGTTACCATTTTTCCCTCCATGAATTTCAACCCATATGGACTCGACATCCTCATTCCCTTCGCTAATATCCTCCCTTAAAGTGGACTTTAGACAAGACTTTACATAGAGACAAACCCCTCCTCCTCTCCGATTTTTACGATCCTTTCTAAACAGACTGTAACCCTGTAAGTTAACTGCCCAGTCATAGCTTTCATCTAACCATGTCTCAGTTATTCCCACTATGTCAAAATTACCTGTAGATATTTCTGCTTCTAGTTCTTCCATCTTGTTTGTCAGGCTTCTGGCGTTTGCGAGCATGCAGTTTAGAGGATTTTGTTTTGTTCCAATCTCCTCACTGTGGATTGTTTTAGAAATGTTCTTACCTCCCTTCTGAGTATGTTTTCCTGGGTCGTCTTTGTTCGAGTCTAATGTTTTTCTTCCCGTCCCCTCTTCTTCTAGTTTAACGCCCTCCTGATGAGTGTAGCGAGTCTTCTGGCGAATGTGTGTTTCCCAGGTTTGTTGAGGTGTAGTCCGTCTCTGGCGAGGAGTCCATCATACCAGTAATTCACACCGTGGTCCAGGAATCCAAATCCTTGTTGTCTGCACCATCGTCTTAGCCAGTTGTTTGCATCAAGGATCCTGTTCCATCTCCTGGTGCCATGCCCGTCTACTGGAAGGATAGAAGAAAAAACTACCTGTGCATCCAGTTCCTTTACTTTCTTCCCCAACTCTTCAAAGTCCTTGCAGATTGTCGGTAGGTCCTTCCTTGCCGTGTCATTGGTGCCAACATGTATCAGAAGAAATGGGTGGACGTCCTTGGAGCTGAAGAGCTTTGGTATCCTATCGGTCACATCCTTGATCATCGCACCTGGAAGGCAGCATACTTCTCTTGCAGTTATGTCCGGTCTGCAGATGGCTGCTTCGGTGCCTCTCAGTAGTGAGTCTCCCACCACCACCACTCTTCGTTGCTTCTTGGCTGTACTTTTTGCTGTCACTTGTTGCTGTGTGCCCTTTTCTTTTTTGCTTGCTGGTATTGCTTCATTCTTAGGTGTGCCATCTTCATCCTCTACAAAGATTTGATATCGGTTCTTCAGTTTTGTGGTTGGTGATTTCTCCATGGTCTTCTTGCTTCTTTTGGTCACATGCTTCCACTCATCTGCTTTTGGAGGTTCTCTGACACTTTTTGCACCTTCTGTGACCAGTAGAGATGCTTCTGTTCTGTCTAGAAAGTCTTCATTCTCTTTGATGAGTTTCAAAGTTGCTATTCTTTCTTCCAGACCCCGCACCTTTTCTTCTAAAAGGGCCACTAGCCTACACTTCTGACAGGTGAAATTAGATTCTTCTTCTGGTCGATCTGTGAACATGTAGCACATGCTGCAGCTCACCATGTAGGTTGTCACATCTGCCATGTTGCTCCTAGATCCTGCTGACTTGCTGTGTGTTTTCCTTCTTGTGTAATCTACTCAGCCAAGCTCTCTTGCAATAATGTCCTACGGCGCGCGGTTTGGTGATGCTTTCGAAGCAGCTGGTCCCGGCTGTATCCAACGATCTTCTAGCTTAGGGAGACTTCGCTTCTCCCAGAAGGCACCTGGAATATGCAAATTAGCCTCCTGAAGCTTGAATCCCTGGTTTGGTGCTGCTTTCGAAGCAGCTGGTCCCGGCTGTACCCAACGATCTTCTAGCTTAGGGAGACTTCGCTTCTCCCAGAAGGCACCTGGAATATGCAAATTAGCCTCCTGAAGCTTGAATCCCTGGTTTGGTGATGCTTTCGAAGCAGCTGGTCCCGGCTGTACCCAACGATCTTCTAGCTTAGGGAGACTTCGCTTCTCCCAGAAGGCACCTGGAATATGCAAATTAGCCTCCTGAAGCTTGAATCCCTGGTTTGGTGATGCTTTCGAAGCAGCTGGTCCCGGCTGTACCCAACGATCTTCTAGCTTAGGGAGACTTCGCTTCTCCCAGAAGGCACCTGGAATATGCAAATTAGCCTCCTGAAGCTTGAATCCCTGGTTTGGTGATGCTTTCGAAGCAGCTGGTCCCGGCTGTACCCAACGATCTTCTAGCTTAGGGAGACTTCGCTTCTCCCAGAAGGCACCTGGAATATGCAAATTAGCCTCCTGAAGCTTGAATCCCTGGTGAAAGCTCCGAATCATACTCATCCCTAGTGTTGATGAATGCTCATGAATGTTGGAGCTGTCTAGCGTGAGTTAGTGTTGTCCAGCACCAGGCACAATCTATAGCGTCTATCTGCAGCGTTAGCCAGTGTGGCATCGTGTGCAACCAGCGAGCTTACCTGTCCCTACTTGGGGGGTTAGTGGGGTCCGCCAGAGCGGCGCTGCGAGCATCCAGTGTGCTAAATCTATTTTGTGTTTTCCCTGCCGCCACAGTTCCGGTGCTGAATGCAAGTGGTCTAGAGGGACTCTAACCCCACGTCTTGGGGCAGAGGTCTGTGACTCAATACTTGCATTTCCTCTGCGGTATTGCGGTCCTGTGACGCAACAGGGTTCGCTTTATTCATACTGGATGTAGCTAACTCGTGTGTGTTTTGTTTATACTGCCATTTATTGTCCGCCATTACCTAGCAGCAGGTATCATCCCTGCACTGTGGACCCTGGGCTGTGAACGTACCCTATTCCATCTTTATGATTATTTGGTGCATTCCACCAGCCCTAACATTATACTAGCACCAGGGTCTGGCTAGTAATGGCGGACGAACAGCGACTGCAGCGGAACATCCAGCAGCTGGAGGGCAGGTTGGTGGCTTTTGAGCGCAGAACCTCAGCTGTGGATGTTACCGCAGTAGCTGTTCAGGCTGCTAGCGTGGCTGCAGCTAGTTTGTCCACTGCCCCCCGCTCCGACCTTATCCCGCCTCCTGATGCCAGATAAGTTGAATGATGACAGTAAGCTGTGTAGCGGATTCGTGAGCCAGTGTGCCATACACCTTGAGCTCCTGGTTGCATGTTTTCCCAATGAGTGGGCAAAGGTTGGATTCATTATATCCCTCCTGTGGGACAGGGTGTTGGAGTGGACTACGCCACTGTGGGAGCGTGACGATCATGTTGTGCAGAGTGCTCCATAGTTCCTGAGCACTCTGAAACATGTCTTTTTAGGACCTCGAGTCACCCATGATACAGTGCTCCAACTGCTGGCATTGACACAGGGCTCGTCCATGGTTAGCCATTTCGCCGTCCACTCCCGGACATTAGCATCAGAGCTGGAGTTGTCAGATAAAGCCCTCATCCCTGTATTTTGGAGGGGGATGACTGACCATGTGAAGGACGCTTTGGCCACCAAAGAGATTCCTGCCACACTGGAGGAGCTAATAGCTTTTTCAATTCGCATCGACCTTCGTTTTAACGAGCCAAGGTTGGAGCGAGCCCAGTGCAGGCAGAGGTTTCGGCTGGCTCCCACCTTCGCCAAACCTCTGGAATCTCCCGTCCAAGTGTCCAAGCCACAAGCAGGATCTAAGTTCCGGACCGCTCGTGCACTCAAGGTCTGTCATGTCTGCCAGCAATCAGGACATCTTGCTTCCAGATGTTCCCAGCAATCGGGAAAACATCAGCGTCTAGTGGTTGTAGGATGAGGTACACTAGACATGGTGACGTTTTCCTCCAAACTGTCTTTCAAAGGGACTATCACCTTAGGCCCATCCACTCCTACAGTCGAGCTTTGTGTGGATTCCGGGACGAAGGGGAATTTTATGCCCTCTGCCTTTGCCCGACGACACGCTATATCCCTGGTGATGCTGATGAAGGATTTAATCCGAAATGCGCGTCGGGGCGCTCTGTACTTGGAGGGACGGACTTTATCAGGTATAATATAACCAATTATTTGTTTTACTTCCAGACTTGGTATAACTCTTCTGTAGGACATTGGCACATTGTAATTATTGTCCCCTCATGGTCTCTTATTTCATTGTCCCCTATTACAATTGCCCTACATTTTTGCCTTGAGTATATCATCATACACCCCTTACGGTTATACACAGCCTCTTATTTTATTGTCCCCTATTACACTTCCCCCACATTTTTTCCCTGAGTATATCATCATACACCCTTTACGGAAAAACATTGCGCTATCCATCACTATATTTTCGCCATCATGATATAACCCACATACCACTCTGTTTTTCCTTAATACATTACCCCGGATATATTATACATGTAGTCTAAGGCAGTATCTACTGTATTGCTCACATATATATACACATATGTTAGCTTCCAGCCTAATGTTGTTTGGTTACCTCAATTATTTTTATATCACGTATTTATATTAGCACCTCCCCCCTCTTTTTTTCATTACCTCACATATTGTTGGTGTCACACATCTGTTGTTTTTCCCTTTTTTTTGCATATTTGCACACTTGTATTTTCTCCCATATGGCTGTGTATCTATGAGATATTGCTACATATATATTTATTCCTTGTTTGTAGGTATATTGTGTTCATTATTCCAAGTCTTACATACGTTTGTATATACTGTTGTCCGTCCTGATATTTATTATGTTTTAATTAAATTTTATATCTCTCCAAGTACAGGCACATGTTGCAGTGCCAGTTGCCAATAACTAAATAAAGGATATTTTTTTTATATATCTCTCTGGCCGTTTTTGTTTATAATATACTAGATGGCAGCCCGATTCTAAAGAATCGGGAGTCTAGAATCCATATATACTTTATTTAGCTTTAAGCGTGGTGGTGGCAAACAACAGGTTAATAAGAGGCAGTGTCAGGTAGTAGGAAAATAGCCAGTTAATAATAGGCAATAGTTCTTTGCAGGAATGCAGATATTAATAAATAGGCAGTTTATATTGCAGAGAAATTGCTGGGCAATAATGGACAATGTCCTTATGTGGCAAATAATAGAGCAATATACCCAATGTGGCAAAGAAGAGGTTAATAAACGGCAGTCTCTCAGTATAACAGTCAGTGAATAATAGGCAGTATATGGAGAAAACACCAAACAAAAGTTCAAAATTGGTGTGAAAATGTCACTGAACCACTTCACAACTAAATATATATAGTTTTGGTAAATGGTATTATCATTTTTTTGACGAAATTCGGCAGGAGCTTGAAGAGCAACGTCACTGGGTCCGCCTCCACGCAGTAGAAACTTGCTGTGAGGTAAAAATTCAAAAATCACACCAAAATGGCGGGCGGAGTGTGTCACAGTACGGCACGTTTCTGATTGGTCGCTCGCAGCAGGCGGCAACCAATCAGACACTGGACACTGTTGACGTCACTTATCTCCGGACATTAGCTCCGGACATTAGCTCCGGACATTAGCTCCGGACAGGAAGTTGGCACAAATTGCAGGAAGTAGTATTCTAGGCAATTATATATTAGATTGCTTTATCATCATTTACTCCTCATCCCAGTTTATTTGCTGTCTTACCTTGGTGTTGCTCGCCAAGCCGGTGACTGTACGAGTGGTGAATAGGGTTGAGCGACTTTTGTTTTTATAGGATCGGGTCGGGTTTCACGAAACCAAACTTTTTCAAAAGTCGGGTCGAGTGAAATCGGCCGATCCTATAGAAAAGTCGGGGTCGGGGTTGGCCGAAACACGAAACCCAATGCAGTGCATTGGGTTTCTAATGGTTCCCAGGGTCTGAAGGAGAGGAAACTCTCCTTCAGGCCCTGCGATCCATATTAATGTGTAAAATAAAGAATAAAAATAAAAATTGCTATACTCACCCTCGGACGCGCCCTGGTTGTAACCGGGAGCCTTCCTTCCTAAGAATGAGCGCCTGAAGGACCTTTTGATGACATCGCGGCTTGTGATTAGTGTTGAGCATTCCGATACCGCAAGTATCGGGTATCGGCCGATACTTACGGTATGTGTTATGGGTAAAATGTGCCAAAGAGTGTGGTAAATTATTGTGTGCACCAAAATTGTGCAAAAAATTAACTATTTAAATATCACTTGCCAAAAACAGAAGTAGCGGGCGTGTTAACTATGGAGGAGGCATAGTCTCCATTTTCCCAACAAGTCTACTTAAAGAGAGAGAATAGCGTATTTTTGGGTGCAAATACTTCTGTTCATCACAGTCTCTGGCTTTCGGACGCAGACAAAAAGAATACATTTATTATGAGGTATGCCTATTTTAATACATTTGGCGCAGTTAACTACAGCTTCCTTGTAACTCTATGGATTTTGTTATCTTATAATATGCCTTGTTTTTCCATAGAACATTTTATAAAGGGAGAGCACAGATTCAACAATAACAAGAATAACAGAGATTAAAGAAAACGAGCAGCAGGTCTCTCTGAATGAATATACCTCTATTCACTATGTCTATTTATATATTTTGAAAGTACCAATCAAAATTTCTTTTGGTGCAAATTTCACTTTGCAAAAAAAAAGAGATCTTTACATTGTAAGTTGTTAAAGTTGCTTTTATCAAATGTAAAAGGATGA
Organism: Ranitomeya imitator; assembly: GCF_032444005.1. Taxonomy (NCBI): domain Eukaryota; kingdom Metazoa; phylum Chordata; class Amphibia; order Anura; family Dendrobatidae; genus Ranitomeya; species Ranitomeya imitator. The sequence goes on from NC_091284.1 coordinate 206,914,771, forward strand.
TACCTTTGTCTTGTACTGCCCTTAGGATAAAACATTTCCATCTCCTTTCTTTCAAGAATACTCATGTCCACAGAAAGAAAAAACATAAATCTATAAATCAATATATTTTTTTTAAAGCATTTTTAGATGCCCTGGTGTGTTTTTAGATTTTCACATTACTGTATTTTTGTCTATGCAAGTTCATCAGTTATGCAGTTCATGTAGTGTATGTGTAATATAGTTATATTTCTATTATTAAGTTCTTAAACAAAAGTATATACTGTATATATACACTGCTCAAAAAAATAAAGGGAACACTTAAACAACAGAATATAACTCCAAGTAAATCAAACTTCTGTGAAATCAAAGTGTCCATTTAGGAAGCAACACTGTTTGACAATCAATTTCACATGCTATTGTGCAAATGGAATAAACAACATATGGAAATGTTTGGCAATTATCAAGACACACTCAATAAACGAGTGGTTCTGCATGTGGGGACCACAGACCACATCTCAGTACCAATGCATTCTGGCTGATGTTTTGGTCACTTTTGAATGAATGTTGGTTGTGCTTTCACACTCATCGTAGCATGAGATGGACTTTACAACCCACACAAGTGGCTCAGGTAGTGCAGCTCATCCAGGATGGCACATCAATGTGAGCTGTGGCAAGAAGGTTTGCTGTGTCTGTCAGGGTAGTGTCCAGAGGTTGGAGGCGCTATCAGGAGACAGGCCAGTACACCAGGAGACATGGAGGGGGCCATAGGAGAGCAACAACCCAGCAGCAGGACCGCTACCTCAGCCTTTGTGCAAGGAGGAACAGGAGGAACACTGCCAGAGTCCTGCAAAATTACCTCCAGCAGACCACAAATGTGCATGTGTCTGCACAAACGGTTAGAAATCGACCTCATGAGGATGGTCTGAGTGCCCGACGTCCACAGATGGGGGTTGTGCTCACAGCCCAACACTGTGCAGGACGCTTGAAATTTGCCACAGAACATTAGGATTGGCAAATTTGCCACTTGCACCCTGTGCTTTTTACAGATGAAAGCAGGCTCACATGTGACAGACGTGACAGAGTCTGGAGATGCTGTGGAGAGTGATCTGCTGTCTGGAGCATCCTTCAGCTTGACCATTTTGGTAGTGGGTCAATAATGGTGTGGGGTGTCATTTCTTTGGAGGGCCCGCACAGCCCTCCATGTGCTCTCCAGAGGTAGCCTGACTGCCATTAGGTACCGAGATGAGATCCTCAGACCCCTTGTGAGACCATATGCTGGTGTGGTTGGCCCTGGGTTCCTCCAAATGCAGGACAATGTCAGACCTCATGTGGCTGGAGTGTGTCAGCAGTTGCTGCAAGATGAAGGCATGGACTGGCCCGCTCATTCCCCAGACGTGAATCCGATTAAACACATCTGGGACATCATGTCTCGCACCATCCACCAACTTCACATTGCACCACAGACTGTCCAGTAGTTGGTGGATGCTTTAATCCAGGTCTGGGAGGAGATCCCTCAGGAGACCATCTGCCACCTCATCAGGAGCATGCACATTCATTGTAGGGAGGTCATACAGGCACGTGGATGCCACACACACTACTGAGCATCATTTCCTTGTCTTGAGGCATTTCCACTGAAGTTGGATCAGCCTGTAACTTCATTTTCCACTTTGATTTTGAGCATCATTCCAACTCCAGACCTCCGTGGGATATTAATTTTCCGTAGATTATTTTTAGGTTTTATTGTTCTCAACACATTCCACTATGTAATGAATACAAATTTACGACTGAAATATTTCATTCAGTGATATCTAGGATGTGGGATTTTAGCGTTCCCTTTGAGCAGTGTACATTTATATAAAAATAATATTTACATGATTAAAGCATATTTTATAGATAAAAGGGAGATTTTTTAGTTTTGCAGCATCCCAAGGGCCAAAACTTTTGTATCAAATTGCTATTTTGAAGCTTATTTTTTAGAATATGAGTTGTAGCTTTTTTGATGCCATTGTATGCTGTTTCTATATGTTTTTTGGGGGAAAGTGGTTGAAAAAAAAAGCAAAAGTTGTAAATGTCCCATTCAGTCAGACTTATGATCACATAACGCTGAAAATTTTGCTTGAGTATTCGGTTGGCACGTTGAGTCTGACTATTGGTCTCTGGGTTATAAGCTAATGAAAAGAACCATTCAATATTAAAGAAGTTGTCCACTACTTGGACAACTTTTTCTCATAACCTTTGCTTGGCCCCCATAAAATAACAAAGCTTATACTCACCTCCCATGATGGCTAGTGTTGAGCGATACCGTCCGATACTTGAAAGTATCGGTATCGGATAGTATCGGCCGATACCCGAAAAATATCGGATATCGCCGATACCGATATCCGATACCAATACAAGTCAATGGGACATCAAGTATCGGAAGGTATTCTCATGGTTCCCAGGGTCTGAAGGAGAGGAAACTCTCCTTCAGGCCCTGGGATCCATAGGGATGTGTAAAATAAAGAATTAAAATAAAAAATATTGATATATTTACCTCTCCGGCGGCCCCTGAACTCAGCGCGGGTAACCGGCAGGCTTCTTTGTTCAAAATCAGCGCTTTTAGGACCTGAGAATCACGTCCCGGCTTCTGATTGGTTGCGGGCCGCCCATGTGACCGCCACGTGACCAATCACAAGCCGCGACGTCACCGCAAGCTATTAACGCGCTCATTTTTAAAAATGAGCGCGTTAATGACTTTCAAAGACGTAGCGGCTTGTGATTGGTCGCGTGGCCGCGACCAATCACAAGCCGCTACGTCTTTGAAAGTCATTAACGCGCTCATTTTTAAAAATGAGCGCGTTAATAGCTTGCGGTGACGTCGCGGCTTGTGATTGGTCGCGGCCACGCGACCAATCACAAGCCGCTACGTCTTTGAAAGCCTTTAACGCGCTCATTTTTAAAAATGAGCGCGTTAATAGCTTGCGGTGACGTCGCGGCTTGTGATTGGTCGCGGCCACGCGACCAATCACAAGCCGCTACGTCTTTGAAAGCCATTAACGCGCTCATTTTTAAAAATGAGCGCGTTAATAGCTTGCGGTGACGTCGCGGCTTGTGATTGGTCGCGGCCACGCGACCAATCACAAGCCGCTACGTCTTTGAAAGCCATTAACGCGCTCATTTTTAAAAATGAGCGCGTTAATAGCTTGCGGTGACGTCGCGGCTTGTGATTGGTCGCGGCCACGCGACCAATCACAAGCCGCTACGTCTTTGAAAGCCATTAACGCGCTTATTTTTCAAAAATGAGCGCGTTAATAGCTTGCGGTGACGTCGCGGCTTGTGATTGGTCGCGTGGCGGTCACATGGGCGGCCCGCGACCAATCAGAAGCCGGGACGTGATTCTCAGGTCCTAAAAGCGCTGATTTTGAACAACGAAGCCTGCCGGTTACCCGCGCTGAGTCCAGGGGCCGCCGGAGAGGTAAATATATCAATATTTTTTATTTTAATTCTTTATTTTACACATCTCTATGTATCCGATACCGATACCCGATACCACAAAAGTATCGGATCTCGGTATCGGAATTCCGATACCGCAAGTATCGGCCGATACCCGATACTTGCGGTATCGGAATGCTCAACACTAATGATGGCGCTTTTCGGCATTCGTTCTCCCGTGGCTCCTATGCTGTTGTTGTGAGAAGTGATGCCAGCCCCCAGTCAGTGCTGCTGTCACTGTCCCTGTCTCCTGTTGAACTGAGCAGGAAGAAGAAGTCCGGGATCAGCTGTAGCCTGGACATCCTATTCATGTTTGATTCCTCCGAAGACTGTGACAGTAATGCCGGCGCTGTTTGAACACCGGCGTCACATGTCACAACAAGCGCTCGTGAGCCCTGGGACCGCGAATGCTGACACGCAAAAGCAGCGCATGCATAAGAAATGAGTATAGGCTTTATTGTTTTATGGGGGCCAATCATTTTGATCAAGTACAGGTTATCATAGTAGTAGACAACCCCTTTAACCTTACTACAGAGTGCCCTCCAGAATTTAGAAACAAGGTGAGTTCCTCTACTGGACAAAATACTTTCAAGAATTCCATATAGACACCCAATAGGGGCTTTTCTGCCAGAATACTGGTGTAAAATTTCTGCACAACCCAGAGTTGTAAAGAATTTAGCATTTTGACTTTTGCAGTTTTAACTTTTGGAGTTTGAAGCAGCATCACCAAAATGAATGGAGCAGGGAAGAACACAGAGTAGGACATGGCGTGGTTATGCCTGACCATCAAATGCAGCAGATTCCATAGTGTTTTTTACGCCACAAATGTTATTCCAGTTGATGCAACACACTAAAAGCTGCAACTGACCCTGCCAGTTCCTTTACAGACTAGAGATCCTGACCCTGCAGTCTCTAGTGCTTCATGAGTAAGCTGAGATAGCCCTAACCACAGACTAGATGATGGCAACTCAGACCTATTCTGCTTTGAAGGCCATAGAGCGCTTCACGTTCCTCTTAAATAACCCGAGGGCAGTCAGTGTGCTGTTATCGAAAGAGATCCCAGAGTGAGTAAAACAAACCACAAAATACAGGATTAAGTAAGTACTGTTAGAGAATATGCTACCTATTTCTTAAAAAGAGACAGAAGATAGGTAAAGAACATAAACAGCAGAGAGATAAGCCATGGCTGGGTTTTCACTGACTGGATTAAACAGAAACTAAACAACTGGAGAAAAAGTGTATCTGCTCAGCGCAGAGAAAAGCAGACCACAAAGTGCAGCCTCAAGGGGTTCCAACCCAGACACATGACAAAAATAATCAGCTTTAAAACTTTTAGTAAACCACCACAATCCCTGATGAAGCAGTAGCGAAACGGCATTTTAGTGGCATGAGTCAGTTTTGATACAGTGGGGAAACTAAGTATTTGATATACTGCTGTTTTTGCAAGTTTTCCCACCTACAAAGAATGGAGAGGTCTGTAATTTTTATTGTGGGTACACTTCAACTGTGAGACATAGAATCTTAAAAAAAAAATCCAGAAAGTCACGTTGTATGATTTTTACATAATTAATTTGCATTTTATTGCATGAAATAAGTATTTGATAAAATAGAAAAACAGAACTTAATATTTGGTACAGAAACCTTTATTAGCGGCAGCAGTGATTTTGGCCCACTCCTCCAAACAGACCTTCTACAGATCTTTCAGGTTTTGGCTCTGTCGCTGGGCAAAGCTGAGTTTAAGTTTCCTCTGAAAATTTTTTATTGGGTTCAGATCTAGAGACTGGCCAGGCCAATCCAGGAACTTGAAATGTTTCTTAAGGTGCCACTCCTTTGTTACCCTGGCTTTGTCTTTCAGGTCATTGTCATGCTGGAAGGCCCATCTTCAATCCTTTTACTAAGGGAAGGAGGTTGTTAGCCAAAATAACACTATACATGTCCCCATCCACCTTCCCTTCAATACAGTGCTGTCCTCTTTGCATAAAAGCACCCTAAAAGTATAATGTTTCCCCTACTATGCTTCAAGGTTGGTACAGTGTTCTTGGGCTTGTACTCATCCTTCTTCTTCCTCCAAACACAGCGAGTGGTGTTGATACTGAAAAGTTTTGGTCTCAAATGACCAAGTGACCTTCTCCCATGCCTCCTCTGGATCATCCAGATGGCCATTGGCAAACTTCAAACAGGCCTGAAAATGTGCTGGCATGAGCAGGAGGACTTTGTGTGCCCTGTAAGATTTTCATCCATGATTTTGTAGTGTGTTACTAATGGTATTGTTTGAGATTGTGGTTCCAGCTCTCTTCCGGTCATTGACCAGGTGCTCTCGAGGTAAGATCCTTTCTAATAATTGTGGCAACACTTATTGCCTTCTGACCAAGCTGCTTGCCAATTGTCCCGTAGCCCATCCCAGCTTTGTGCAGGACAACAATTTTGTACCAAGTGTCCTTAGACAGTTCTTTGGTCTTAGCCATGGTGAAGAGGTTGCAGTGTGATTGATTGTGTGGACCAGTGTCTTTTATACTGGTAATTACCGTATTTTTCTGACCATAAGACGCACTTTTTTCCTCCAAATTTGAGAGGAAATTGTGGGTGCATCTTATGGTAGGGATGTAACGTGGGGAGGGGGCAACAGCGAGTGGGATTGCACTGGGAGGCAGGAGGCAGAAAAATGTCCCTGCTGGGCTTCAGGAAACCACATGGTCCCGATCATTAAAGTGCAGTGAATATTCATTAGCTGCTTTCCCGCCCACCTGTCAGCTGAGCAGTGAGTCGGGAGCAGCAAATGAATACTCCTTCACAGGGACACACATGGTTTCCCCAGCGCTGGATTCCTGCAGCAGCTGGGGAGATCTGTGTGTCTGGTGGAGGGGGCAGCAGCAGGGGCCAGAGGGGACAAGATCACAGCATACCTACCTGCCGGGGCTGTGCTGAATGGATGCTGAGTGTTCCAGCACAAGGACTTGTGTGATGTCATGAAGAGGGCGGGCTGGAGCATCACATGGTAGCACAGAGCCCTCCCTCTTCTGATGTCATCACAGGTCCTGCAGACACCACACTACAATCTGCAAGCTTTCTCTTGTGCTGTGGAGAGGCAACAAGAGGGAGCGCTCTGTGGTGTCATGGGATGGGATGCTCCAGCATTTTACCTCACCACAGTGTGGCTGGCTGCCACAATTAAAAGGTTAGTCACTACGACACACAATAAAGCACTCTGCCACTTCTGTGGTGAACTATAACTCCCAGCATGCCATAGGTTCTGCAGGACATGCTGGGAGTTATAGTTCTCCCAATGGGATCTCAAAGCAGCACTCCAGTGTTATTTTTCAGTGCTGGAGTGGTGCTTTAAATATAAGCCCTATGTCCCCATTCTTATACTCACCCTCCAGCATCTTCATACAGTACTTTACAGACACCACACTGGTCCCACAGCACCATCTTCTACCCGCAGCTTCCAACATAATAACATACTATTATATATCATAACACCACATATAATAGTATGTTTATGTTATTAAATATTTTACCACCTTTTTTGCTTCAAATATTTTTTTCCCTATTTTCCACCTCTAAAACCTGGGTGCGTCTTATAGTCCGGTGCGCCTTATAGTCCAAAAAATACGGTAGTCCTAACAGGAGCAAGTAATAAAAGTAATGAGTGCAGAGTAGGAGGGCTTCTTGAAGAAAAACTAACTTTTCAGTGAGAGAGAATTCTTGCTGGTTGGTAGGTGATCAAATACTTATTTTATGCAATAAAGTGCAATTTAATTATGGAAAAATCATAACATGTGTTTTCTCGTTTTTATTTTTAGATTCTGTCTCTCACAATTGAAGTGTACCTACGATAAAAATTACAGACCTATTTATTCTTTATAGGTGTGAAAAATTGTAAAATCAGCAGTATATCAAAAAGTTATTTTCCCCACTGTATGTCCTAATCTTTAATATGCATTGCTTCAGCATTTTACATCATTTGCTGTACATATATTGTAATTTCAGTACCCTAATATTCTGTTGTGGTTCTTGTTTTTCATTTATGACTGACACTAAAGTCATTATTTCATTATCCTACTGTCTATGTAGTGTCATTTCCAATAACAAAATTATTTACTACCAATCTTATATTTCCTTGTATTATACAATATAGTAGAATTTTAGGCACTGCACTATTGACCTTTTTACCCTACCTCACTCCATTTTGGGTTACTACATATTGTGTATGACATCACATTAACGAGTGAAATATCACCTTGATTTCTCGTTGGACGAACCCATTTCTCTATCATCACCTTTTATGTATTTTAAATGTCCTTTTGTTTCTATTGTTTTTTAGAATGGAGTTGATTCTTTAATAACATTATTATTTTATGCACATTGCTCTATTGCAGAGGTCCCCAACCTTTCTGACCTCGAGAGCCACATCCAGCTGTGAAAAGAGGGTCGTGAGCCACGTTCAGCTCTGAGAGAGGGTCGCGAGCCACAACCAGCTTTTTCCCCACTCACAGTAGTGTTACCGAGAGCCTCCATTACTGGTATGACAACCAAAGCTTTTCCAATGAAATCACATCAAGGCAGTATGCCAAGCTCCACGGTTTCCTATCTCACCCCCATTCAGATCTGCTCTTCTGTACAGGGCTACACACAAGTCACCATTTAGAGATCTGATCTTAATAGTTATTTACACCTGGTGCTAATGCACCAAGCTGGCAGGCAGCCGCGAGCCACACATCACAGGCTCGCGAGCCACATGTGGCTCCCGAGCTACAGGTTGGGGACCCCTGCTCTATTGAATACTTTTTTTGTTTTTTCCTTAACGTTTTAGTACCCTGTCAAAATGTCTTCACAAAATCAAACTTAAAAAAGAACAAAGCCCATTTAGCTTGCCTAGGATATGGCCTTTTGGTTCATACCAGATACAAACGGTTTTTGAGGTCCGAAATAACAGTTATTGTATGTTTGGCGAACTTGATTGTGAACAATTCATGATTGCTGATATAATTTTTTCTGCAGTTGAAAACTTTCATGAAGAGATGACAAATGTATGATGTTGAGTGAGAGATGATGCCCTCTGAAACAATGCCACTGCAGGTTCAATATCTGAAGCTCCTACTTTCACTGCGAAAGGATGTTCTAGGTAAGGCTTAACTAATGCAAGACCAGATGAAGGTCATTTGCACCCTACTTAGTCAAGTAACTAAGTGGTTTTGCAATCTTAAAAAATAAAATAATACATTTATGATAGTATTTTGGAAATCCATGTTGGATGTGTGACTTGTCAGGGTTGGCAGATTGCACTAAATAAAAATAAAGTGCAATCGCAACCCGGGGGCCACCATGCAGAGATGGAAAACTGCTGTCAGTGTGAACAATGATGGAGCCAAGCAGCGAGCGAATACCTTAGACACACTAAGTTTATAGCGCACAGTGTGTTCGTAATACTGATTATCAAGCTCAGTTACTTCACCGAGAGGTACTACAATAAGAATACAAAGTGCTAAACCCTGTTCACGACACAGCAACGTAAGCACATGGATTAGACTTACTCTGCAGCTAAACTGTGTCAATCGCACACATGAATGAAGCAGATGCTAATATAATGGATATAACTATTATGACGCTATATAATATTCCTAGTTGCTTCCACTGAGGAGTAAAGCTGGGGGTGCACGCTAGCGTCCCATAGGCAAAGCGTCACAGAAGATAAGCGTCGTGACACCGCAGTTATTCCATGGCACAGAACTAACATCCATCTTCTCTCTTCACACAGGTATTAACTCCCTCTGCTTGCTGTCTCCTGTTTTCAAATCAAATGGTGCAACTTCCTACCTGTGATAGCTGTCCCATCTGCTGCAATAGACTCTAATGGTATTAACTCCCTCTGCTTGCTGTCTCCTGTTTTCAAATCAAATGGTGCAACTTCCTACCTGTGATAGCTGTCCCATCTGCTGCAATAGACTCTAATGGTATTAACTCCCTCTGCTTGCTGTCTCCTGTTTTCAAATCAAATGGTGCAACTTCCTACCTGTGATAGCTGTCCCATCTGCTGCAATAGACTCTAATGGTATTAACTCCCTCTGCTTGCTGTCTCCTGTTTTCAAATCAAATGGTGCAACTTCCTACCTCTGATAGCTGTCCCATCTGCTGCAATAGACTCTAATGGTATTAACTCCCTCTGCTTGCTGTCTCCTGTTTTCAAATCAAATGGTGCAACTTCCTACCTCTGATAGCTGTCCCATCTGCTGCAATAGACTCTAATGGTATTAACTCCCTCTGCTTGCTGTCTCCTGTTTTCAAATCAAATGGTGCAACTTCCTACCTCTGATAGCTGTCCCATCTGCTGCAATAGACTCTAATGGTATTAACTCCCTCTGCTTGCTGTCTCCTGTTTTCAAATCAAATGGTGCAACTTCCTACCTGTGATAGCTGTCCCATCTGCTGCAATAGACTCTAATGGTATTAACTCCCTCCTCTGCTTGCTGTCTGTCATCTGCTGCTTTACCATCTAGAAACATAATTTAATGTGTTTGCTAATTCATTGGTATAATTTATCTGTTGCATTGCACTTAAAACTTACTGTCCACTTACTATCCATGACTGGGATCAGTGTAGATCTTATCTGGTGGAAGGTGTGAAAGTAGATTTTACCAGGCTGAGTGTCTTTGATCATCTTTTCAAAGAAAAAAAAAAAAAAAACCCTGGTGTGCTAGCCAGCTGCCAAATTATCCTCAACCAGTTCCCACAATCCATCTCTTCTGGGCTATAAATTTAGAACCTTCCTTAGGGGTGCACGCAAGTGGGGGTGCACGCTAGCGTCCCATAAGAAAAGCGTCACAGAAGATAAGCGTCGTGACACCGCAGTTATTCCATGGCAGTTAGTAAGGGCAGGAGTCAGGTAACCCACACTCTGCTCTCCCTTCTATCCATGTGCATTATTCCTATCATCCTATGCTCCCTTGCAATCCACATTCACCGCCCAATCCCCCCTCAATCACGACTCATATACATCAGCTCCTCTCTCCTTCCCTCTCCCATGTACAGCTCCCATGCACTTCTCACCTTCCTGAAAAACCTCAGTCCATCTTACCCAAACAGACTGCATAAAAAAACTTCATACAATCCCAAAAGCTACTTGCTTTTTATCTTCCTACTCCTGCTGATATCAGGAGACATCTCCCCAAACCCCGGTCCACCATCCACCAACCTCAACCCCTACCCTACCTCACATCGAAACCTTACTAATCTTACTAATATTAATTGCACTCCTTCATCCCCTCCTTCTTTTAATTGTGCCCTTTGGAATCCACGGTCTGTATGTAACAAGCTTCCTTTCCTACACAATTACTTTCTGAAAAACTCTCTGAATCTGCTGGCCCTCACGGAAACCTGGATTCAGGATTCTGACACTGTCTCTCCTGCTGCCATTACCCATGGTGGCTTACAATTCTCCCATTCCCCGAGACCAACAAACAGACCTGGTGGTGGAGTTGGCATACTCCTGTCCCCACAATGCACTTTCCAGGTCATCCCCTCAGTTCCATCACTCTCATTCCCTTCTTTTGAGGTCCACACCATCAGGCTCTTTCGCCCCCTCTCCCTCAGAGTAGCGGTCATATACCGGCCCCCAGGCTCACCCACCCGCTTCCTGGACCATTTCTCTGCCTGGCTGCCGCACTTCATGTCCTCAGAACTACCAACCCTTATCCTGGGAGACTTCAACATCCCCATTAACAGCCCCACTTCCACATCTGCATCCCAGCTTCTGTCACTAACCACTTCTCTCGGCCTCTCACAGCTCTCAACCTCTGAGACACACAAGGACGGTAACACCCTGGACCTGGTTTTTGCCCGGCTCTGCTCAATCTCCTACATAGATAACTCACCGCTTCCCCTCTCTGACCACAACATTCTCTCCTTCACACTCACATATCCTCGCTCACCCCAGCACCCTCCTACACACCATTCAGTCAGAAATCTACAAGCCATTAACCCTCTTACACTTTCAGACTCCCTACGCTTATCATTGTCCCCAATCTCTTCCTTTTCCTGTCCTGATCTGGCGGTATATCACTTCAATGACACTCTTAGAAGCACCCTTGACCAAGTAGCTCCCCTCACCTTCAGGACCTCCAAACACAGAATAAAACAGCCCTGGCTCACATCGCAAACCCGATTTCTCCAGCGATCCTCTAGGTGTGCTGAACGCTTATGGAGGAAAACACGCACACCAGAAGACTTCATACACTTCAAATTTATGTTAAGGACCTATAACTTTGCCCTTCACTTCGCTAAACAGACCTACTTTACCACTCTGATCTCCTCACTATCCAACAACCCCAAGAAACTTTTTGACACCTTTCACTCCCTCCTCAGGCCAAAAGCACAAGCCCCTATCACAGATATTTGTGCTGGTGACCTGGCCTCCCACTTTATAGAGAAAATAGACAATATCCGTCAGGAAATCCGCTCCCAACAACTAAGTTCAGTGACTCCCATCCCTCCCCTCATTGCCCCTGGCTCACTCTCCACATTCGATCCCATCACAGAAGAAGAAGTCTCCAAGCTCCTCTCCTCTTCTCGTCCGACTACATGCACTACCGACCCCATTCCCTCACATCTCCTCCAGTCTCTCTCTCCAGTTGTCACAAGTCACCTAACTACAATCTTTAATCTCTCCCTCTCCTCTGGCATTTTCCCCTCCTCCTTCAAACACTCTATCATTACTCCATTACTAAAGAAACCCACCCTCGACCCATCCTGCACAAACAACTACAGACCGGTCTCCAATCTCCCCTTCATCTCTAAACTCTTGGAGCGCCTGATATACTCCCGCCTTACCCGTTACCTCTCCACTCACTCCCTCGTAGACCCTTCACAGTCCGGTTTCCGCCCCCTACATTCGACAGAAACTGCACTCATCAAAGTGACCAATGACCTTCTGACAGCAAAACGTAATGGTGACCACTCTCTGCTCATTCTTCTCGACCTTTCTGCAGCTTTTGACACTGTTGACCACCCTCTCCTGCTCTCTAGGCTCCAGTCACTAGGCATTAAGGACACTGCTCTCTCCTGGTTCTCCTCCTATCTTTCCGACTGCTCCTTCAGTGTTCTGTTCTCTGGCTCCACTTCATCTCCTCTTCCTCTCACTGTTGGGGTACCTCAGGGCTCAGTCCTTGGCCCCCTTCTGTTCTCTCTCTACACAGCCCCAATTGGACAGACCATCAGCAGATTTGGCTTTCAGTACCATCTTTATGCCGACGACACACAACTATATACGTCATCCCCTGACCTTACCCCCGCTGTACTACAGAATGCCACTGACTGTCTGTCCGCAGTCTCCAACATCATGTCCGCTCTCTATCTGAAACTCAACCTCTCCAAAACTGAACTTCTTCTGCTCCCACCATCTACTAACCTCCCTAAATCTGACATTTCCCTCTCCGTGGGTGGCACCATAATAACACCCCGGCAGCAGGCGCGCTGTCTGGGTGTTATGTTTGACTCCGATCTCTCCTTCACCTCCCATATACAATCTCTTGCCCGCTCGTGCCGCTTACACCTAAAGAACATCTCTAGAATCCGCCCTTTTCTCACCATGGAGACAGCTAAAACCCTCACGGTCGTCCTGATCCACTCCCGCCTGGACTACTGTAACGCTCTATTAATTGGCCTCCCCCTCACTCGACTTTCCCCTCTCCAGTCCATCCTTAATGCAGCAGCCAGGGTCGTCCATCTGGCTAATCGTTACTCGGACGCGTCCGCTCTTCGCCAGTCGTTACACTGGCTGCCCATTCATTACAGGATACAATTCAAAGTACTTGTTCTCACCCACAAAGCTCTCCACAGTGCGGCACCCCCTTACATCTCCTCCCTCATTTCTGTCTATCAGCCTAACAGACCACTGCGCTCTGCAAATGACTTTCGGCTAACCTCTGCACTAGTCCGTACCTCCCACTCCCGACTCCAAGACTTCTCCCGTGCTGCGCCAATCCTCTGGAATGCTCTACCCCAAGATATTAGGACCATCCATAATTTGCATAGTTTTAGGCGCTCGCTCAAAACACATTTGTTCAGAGCGGCCTATCACGTTCACTAATCAAAGTTATGTTATGTTTGTGTGTTGCCCATTCACTATCCCCATCTATTCCCCAACCCCTGAAGATGGCTGGACCATGATTGTAAATACATCATTGTAAATACACACCTGTACTTTGTATCTCCCCCACCTCATTGTAGATTGTAAGCTCTCACGAGCAGGGTCGTCTTATTTTGCTTTAATTATTGTATTGTTAACGTTGTTACTTATGACTTTTGTGTTTGAAACTGTTAAACTGTAAAGCGCTGCGGAATATGTTGGCGCTATATAAATAAAGATTATTATTATTAAGGGTTGAACTTGCTCTATAACTAAACTGTGCTAACTGCACAAATGAATGAAACAGATGCAAAGCCAAGCAGCTATTTACCCCAGTCCTGACACCACTGACACTGTGCATTACCAGCACTTAAAGCATGTAGCAGACTTGAGACTCTGGCGCTGAGCCAAGGGAATGTAACCATATGAATGTGCAGACAGAGTGGTAGAGTATCCACCCATACACACTAAACATAAGTGATACTAGCGCACGTGGGTGCTCCGCTGGGAGCCTTTTATACATTAGGCTCCAACCCAAACACTCACCTACAGGCCAATCTGGAGCTGCCACCTCGCCAGAGCAGTAATTTTCCGACCACCAATGAGCAGACACCACATCATGGACATGCTCAGTCGGAAGATCTCTGGACTTAGACTCCCAAATGTCAGGCTGCACCTGCCTATGGCTGATTACCATAGACTTGGCTGAGGAGCCAGCAGTAACCAAACAAATACCACGAGCCTGAGCAAGATGCTGGGACCGATGTCTGTGCTGAGCAGCACTCGCAGCGGCTGGGCCAGAATGGGAGACCACAGCACCAGGCAATGCGTGGGATCTATCCCACACAGTGAGAGAATCCCGACACCTAACACCACTCCTATCAATTTTTTTGATTATCTTAATAAGCTGTGATCATCATATTATATAGCATTGTCTATTTACAATTGCTCATTTTGCCCTTCGACCCAGCTAATTATTTTCTTTTTTTAGTAGGTCTATAACATCACATGATTAAAAACTGATTAGCTGAATCCTTCTAATCTCTATGTAGAGACAGGAGTCAATTTTCCATGTATGAGTCATAAGTCACTGTAAAAGTCCCTGGCAGGGGGGAGGAGAGAGAAGCTTCTTTAGGAGTTGAAGAGAAGGATGAGTCATGGAGGGACGAGACTTCTTGTTTCTTCAAAGAGCAGATAAAAGAGAAGAATTGCTAGATAGAAAGGCAAAATGAACAATTGTAAGTATACAGTGCTACAATGGCAGTACAAGTTTTGGTACCCTTGGTCAAAATTACTGTTATGGTGAACAGTTAAGCAAGTCAAAGCTAAAATGATTGCTAAAAGGCCTAAAGTTAAAGATGACACACTTCCTTTGTATTTTATGTAAAAAAAATGTCATTTTTTACATTTAGAAAAATTTATAAAAGGAAAATAGGTTGATGCAAACGTTTGGGAACCCTTGGAGATTTGTGGGTTCAGTGTTGTGAATTCTGTGGCAGAGCTCCCTCCTGTTGTCACAAGTGGTACTTCGGCTGATTCTCTCTGTGAGCTTCCGTTGGTGGAGGAAAGTGGTACTGCGGCTTCTGAGTTTCCTTCCTCAGGTGATGTGGTGAAGTCGTTAGGTGCTGCTCTATTTAACTCCACCTAGTGCTTTGATCCTGGCCTCCAGTCAATGTTCTAGTATTGGACCTGTTTCCTCCTGGATCGTTCCTGTGGCCTGCTGCTCTGCATAGCTAAGTTCCGCTTTGCTATTTTGTTTGCTGTTTTTTTTCTGTCCAGCTTGTCTATTTGTTTTTTCCTGCTTGCTGGAAGCTCTGGGACGCAGAGGGTGTACCTCCGTGCCGTTAGTTCAGTACGGAGGGTCTTTTTGCCCCCTTTGCGTGGTTTTTGTAGGGTTTTGTGTTGACCGCAAAGTTACCTTTCCTATCCTCGCTCTGTTCAGAAAGTCGGGCCTCACTTTGCTAAATCTATTTCATCTCTACGTTTGTCTTTTCATCTTACTCACAGTCATTATATGTGGGGGCTGCCTTTTCCTTTGGGGTATTTCTCTGAGGCAAGGTAGGCTTATTTTCTATCTTCAGGCTAGCTAGTTTCTCAGGCTGTGCCGAGTTGCATAGGGAGCATTAGGCGCAATCCATGGCTGCCTCTAGTGTGGTTGGAGAGGATTAGGGATTGCGGTCAGCAGAGTTCCCACGTCTCAGAGCTCGTGCAATGTTTTTGGGTTATTGTCAGGTCACTGTATGTGCTCTGACCTCTATGTCCATTGTGGTACTGAATTGCCTTATCATAACAGTACTGGAGGCCAAAAGTACTAATGATTCTCAATAGAGGGAAAAAAGAAGTTCTGAGACCATTTTTTTTTCTCTGCACTGTGTTTTGCCTTTTTTTTCCCCTAGACATTTGGGTGGTTCAGGACACAGGTGTAGCGATGGACATTAAAGGTCTGTCTTCATGTGTGGATCAGCTCACGGCAAGAGTACAAAATATTCAAGACTTTGTGGTTCAGAATTCTATGTTAGAACCGAGAATTCCTATTCCTGATTTGTTTTTTGGAGATAGAACTAAATTTCTGAGTTTCAAAAATAATTGTAAACTATTTCTGGCTTTGAAACCTCGCTCCTCTGGTGACCCAGTTCAACAAGTTAGGATCATTATTTCTTTTTTACGTGGCGACCCTCAGGACTGGGCATTTTCTCTTGCGTCAGGAGATCCTGCATTAAGTAATATCGATGTGTTTTTCCTGGCTCTCGGATTGCTGTACGATGAACCTAATTCAGTGGATCAGGCAGAGAAAAATTTGCTAGCTCTGTGTCAGGGTCAGGATGAGATAGAGGTATATTGTCAGAAATTTAGAAAGTGGTCCGTACTCACTCAATGGAATGAAGGTGCGCTCGCAGCTATTTTCAGAAAGGGTCTCTCTGAAGCCCTTAAGGATGTCATGGTGGGATTTCCTATGCCTGCTGGTCTGAATGAGTCTATGTCTTTGGCCATTCAGATCGGTCGACGCTTGCGTGAGCGGAAATCTGTGCACCATTTGGCGGTATTACCTGAGCTTAAACCTGAGCCTATGCAGTGCGATAGGACTTGGACCAGAGTTGAACGGCAAGAACACAGACGTCTCAAAGGGCTGTGTTTCTACTGTGGTGATTCCACTCATGCTATCTCTGATTGTCCTAAGCGCACTAAGCGGTTCGCTAGGTCTGCCACCATTGGTACGGTACAGTCAAAATTTCTTCTGTCCGTTACCTTGATCTGCTCTTTGTCATCGTATTCTGTCATGGCATTTGTGGATTCAGGCGCTTCCCTGAATTTGATGGACTTGGAGTATGCTAGGCGTTGTGGGTTTTTCTTGGAGCCCTTGCAGTGTCCTATTCCATTGAGAGGAATTGATGCTACGCCTTTGGCCAAGAATAAGCCTCATTACTGGACCCAGCTGACCATGTGCATGGCTCCTGCACATCAGGAGGTTATTCGCTTTCTGGTGTTGCATAATCTGCATGATGTGGTCGTGTTGGGGTTGCCATGGCTACAAGTCCATAATCCAGTATTAGATTGGAAATCCATGTCTGTGTCCACCTGGGGTTGTCAGGGGGTACATGGTGATGTCCCATTTCTGACTATTTCGTCATCCACCCCTTCTGAGGTTCCAGAGTTCTTGTCTGATTACCGGGATGTATTTGATGAGCCCAAGTCCGATACCCTACCTCCGCATAGGGATTGTGATTGTGCTATCGATTTGATTCCTAGTAGTAAATTCCCAAAAGGTCGACTGTTTAATTTATCTGTGCCTGAGCACGCCGCTATGCGGAGTTATGTGAAGGAGTCCTTGGAGAAGGGGCATATTCGCCCGTCATCGTCGCCATTAGGAGCAGGGTTCTTTTTTGTAGCCAAGAAGGATGGTTCGCTGAGACCTTGTATAGATTACTGCCTTCTAAATAAGATCACGGTTAAATTTCAGTACCCCTTGCTGTTGTTATCTGATTTGTTTGCTCGGATTAAGGGGGCTAGTTGGTTCACCAAGATAGATCTTCGTGGTGCGTATAATCTTGTGCGTATTAAGCGAGGCGATGAATGGAAAACTGCATTTAATATGCCCGAGGGCCATTTTGAGTATCTAGTAATGCCATTCGGACTTGCCAATGCTCCATCAGTGTTTCAGTCCTTTATGCATGACATCTTCCGAGAGTACCTGGATAAATTCCTGATTGTGTACTTGGATGACATTTTGATCTTCTCGGATGATTGGGAGTCTCATGTGAAGCAGGTCAGAACGGTGTTTCAGGTCCTGCGTGCTAATTCTTTGTTTGTGAAGGGATCAAAGTGTCTCTTTGGTGTTCAGAAGGTTTCATTTTTGGGGTTCATCTTTTCCCCTTCTACTATCGAGATGGACCCTCTTAAGGTCCAAGCCATCCATGATTGGACTCAGCCGACATCTCTGAAAAGTCTGCAAAAGTTCCTGGGCTTTGCTAATTTTTATCGTCGCTTCATCTGCAATTTTTCTAGTATTGCTAAACCATTGACCGATTTGACCAAGAAGGGTGCTGATGTGGTCAATTGGTCTTCTGCTGCTGTGGAAGCTTTTCAAGAGTTGAAGCGTCGTTTTTCTTCTGCCCCTGTGTTGTGTCAACCAGATGTTTCGCTTTCATTCCAGGTCGAGGTTGATGCTTCTGAGATTGGAGCAGGGGCTGTTTTGTCGCAGAGAAGTTCGGATTGCTCGGTGATGAAACCATGCGCCTTCTTTTCCAGGAAGTTTTCGCCTGCTGAGCGAAATTATGATGTGGGCAATCGAGAGTTGCTGGCCATGAAGTGGGCATTCGAGGAGTGGCGTCATTGGCTTGAAGGAGCTAAGCATCGCGTGGTGGTCTTGACTGATCATAAGAACTTGACGTATCTCGAGTCTGCCAAGCGGTTGAATCCTAGACAGGCTCGTTGGTCGCTGTTTTTTGCCCGTTTTGACTTTGTGATTTCGTACCTTCCGGGCTCTAAAAATGTGAAGGCGGATGCTCTGTCTAGGAGTTTTGTGCCCGACTCTCCGGGTTTATCTGAGCCGGCGGGTATCCTCAAAGAGGGAGTAATTGTGTCTGCCATCTCCCCTGATTTGCGGCGGGTGCTGCAAAAATTTCAGGCTAATAAACCTTATCGTTGCCCAGCGGAGAAACTGTTTGTCCCTGATAGGTGGACGAATAAAGTTATATCTGAGGTTCATTGATCGGTGTTGGCTGGTCATCCTGGAATCTTTGGTACCAGAGAGTTACTGGCTAGATCCTTTTGGTGACCGTCTCTGTCGCGGGATGTGCGTTCTTTTGTGCAGTCCTGTGGGATTTGTGCTCGGGCTAAGCCCTGCTGTTCTCGTGCCAGTGGGTTGCTTTTGCCCTTGCCGGTCCCGAAGAGGCCTTGGACACATATCTCTATGGATTTTATTTCAGATCTTCCCGTCTCTCAAAAGATGTCAGTCATTTGGGTGGTCTGTGATCGCTTCTCTAAGATGGTCCATTTGGTACCCTTGTCTAAATTACCGTCCTCCTCTGATTTGGTGCCATTGTTCTTCCAGCATGTGGTTCGTTTACATGGCATTCCAGAGAATATCGTTTCTGACAGAGGTTCCCAGTTTGTTTCGAGGTTTTGGCGAGCCTTTTGTGGTAGGATGGGCATTGACTTGTCTTTTTCCTCGGCTTTCCATCCTCAGACTAATGGCCAGACCGAACGAACCAATCAGACCTTGGAAACATATCTGAGATGCTTTGTTTCTGCTGATCAGGATGACTGGGTGTCCTTTTTGCCTTTGGCTGAGTTCGCCCTTAATAATCGGGCCAGCTCGGCTACCTTGGTTTCGCCGTTTTTCTGCAACTCTGGGTTCCATCCTCGTTTCTCTTCAGGGCAGGTTGAGTCTTCGGACTGTCCTGGTGTGGATACTGTGGTGGACAGGTTGCAGCAGATTTGGACTCATGTAGTGGACAATTTGACCTTGTCCCAGTAGAAGGCTCAACGTTTCGCTAATCGCAGACGCTGTGTGGGTCCCCGACTTCGTGTTGGGGATTTGGTTTGGTTATCTTCTCGTCATATTCCTATGAAGGTTTCCTCTCCTAAGTTTAAACCTCGTTTCATTGGTCCGTATAGGATTTCTGAGGTTCTTAATCCTGAGTCTTTTCGTCTGACCCTTCCTGATTCTTTTTCCATACATAACGTATTCCATAGGTCATTGTTGCGGAGATACGCAGCACCTATGGTTCCATCTGTTGATCCTCCAGCCCCGGTTTTGGTGGAGGGGGAGTTGGAGTATATTGTGGAGAAGATTTTGGATTCTCGTGTTTCAAGACGGAAACTCCAGTATCTGGTTAAGTGGAAGGGTTATGCTCAGGAAGATAATTCCTGGGTCTTTGCCTCTGATGTCCATGCTCCCGATCTTGTTCGTGCCTTTCATATGGCTCATCCTGGTCGTCCTGGGGGCTCTGGTGAGGGTTCGGTGACCCCTCCTCAAGGGGGGGTACTGTTGTGAATTCTGTGGCAGAGCTCCCTCCTGTGGTCACAAGTGGTACTTCGGCTGATTCTCTCTGTGAGCTTCCGTTGGTGGAGGAAAGTGGTACTGCGGCTTCTGAGTTTCCTTCCTCAGGTGATGTGGTGAAGTCGTTAGGTGCTGCTCTATTTAACTCCACCTAGTGCTTTGATCCTGGCCTCCAGTCAATGTTCTAGTATTGGACCTGTTTACTCCTGGATCGTTCCTGTGGCCTGCTGCTCTGCATAGCTAAGTTCCGCTTTGCTATTTTGTTTGCTGTTTTTTTTCTGTCCAGCTTGTCTATTTGTTTTTTCCTGCTTGCTGGAAGCTCTGGGACGCAGAGGGTGTACCTCCGTGTC
Organism: Ranitomeya imitator; assembly: GCF_032444005.1. NCBI lineage: Eukaryota > Metazoa > Chordata > Amphibia > Anura > Dendrobatidae > Ranitomeya > Ranitomeya imitator. Next base: position 206,935,196 of record NC_091284.1, read on the forward strand.
GTTAGTTCGGTACGGAGGGTCTTTTTGCCCCCTTTGCGTGGTTTTTGTAGGGTTTTGTGTTGACCGCAACGTTACCTTTCCTATCCTCGCTCTGTTCAGAAAGTCGGGCCTCACTTTGCTAAATCTATTTCATCTCTACGTTTGTCTTTTCATCTTACTCACAGTCATTATATGTGGGGGCTGCCTTTTCCTTTGGGGTATTTCTCTGAGGCAAGGTAGGCTTATTTTCTATCTTCAGGCTAGCTAGTTTCTCAGGCTGTGCCGAGTTGCATAGGGAGCATTAGGCGCAATCCATGGCTGCCTCTAGTGTGGTTGGAGAGGATTAGGGATTGCGGTCAGCAGAGTTCCCACGTCTCAGAGCTCGTTCAATGTTTTTGGGTTATTGTCAGGTCACTGTATGTGCTCTGACCTCTATGTCCATTGTGGTACTGAATTGCCTTATCATAACAGTTCAGATAACTTTGACCAAGGTTTCAAATCTTATTTAAGGTACTGTCACACTAGACGATATCGCTAGCTATCCGTGACGTTGCAGCGTCCTCGCTAGCGATATCGTCCAGTGTGACAGGCAGCAGCGATCAGGCCCCTGCTGGGAGATCGCTGGCCGGGGAAGAAAGTCCAGAACTTTATTTCGTCGCTGGACTCCCCGTAGACATCACTGAATCGGCGTGTGTGACACCGATTCAGCGATGTCTTTGCTGGTAACCAGGGTAAACATCGGGTAACTAAGCGCAGGGCCGCGCTTAGTAACCCGATGTTTACCCTGGTTACCATCCTAAAAGTAAAAAAACAAACGCTACATACTTACCTACCGCTGTCTGTCCTCCAGCGCTGTGCTCTGCACTCCTCCTGCTCTGGCTGTGAGCGTCGGTCAGCCGGAAAGCAGAGCGGTGACGTCACCGCTCTGCTTTCTGGCTGCCCGGCGCTCACAGCCAGACCAGAGAAGCAGAGCGCCGAGGACAGACGGCTGTAGGTAAGTATGTAGCGTTTGTTTTTTTACTTTTTAGGATGGTAACCAGGGTAAACATCGGGTTACTAAGCGCGGCCCTGCGCTTAGTTACCCGATGTTTACCCTGGTTACCGGGGACCTCGGGATCGTTGGTCGCTGGAGAGCTGTCTGTGTGACAGCTCTCCAGCGACCAAACAGCGACGCTGCAGCGATCCGGATCGTTGTCGGTATCGCTGCAGCGTCGCTATGTGTGACAGTACCTTTAGCCTGTTAGGGTTATAGCTTATTCAGTATTGTCATTTGGACGAATACTAAAGCAGGACATTTGTTAGGGGGTGGGAAGTGTGATGAGTCCATAGATAAGCCAAGGTAATTTAATTAGGTGAAAATGCCTAATTTGATTACCTTGGCTTATCTATGGACTCATCACACTCCCCACCCCATAACAAATGTCCTGCTTTAGTATTCTTTAAATATTGTGCTTTTTTCTTATTAATCTATTTGTAATCTTGCCTGAAGAAAGAGCCACTGTGCTCTGAAAGCTTGCAAACATATTATTTTCTGGTTAGCCAATAAAGGTATCACTCCGAAAATACTTCTGTCATCATCGGGCAGAAACAGTATTCGCATCTGTATTTACAGTAAATCTTGTGTTTCTCAGAAAGGTCATTATCATGTCTTTCTGTTGTGTTAGTAATTCTGGATCTTGTAGGATTATTAAAATGTCATCAAGAAAATGTACACAATAGATTCCATGCCTTTTGCTCTTATATGGGATATTACTGCATTTAGGACTCTAGGGAATGTGTATGACGCATTTGACTAGCCAATTACTATCATGATTTGTTGGTATTTTTTTTCTATCCAAACAACTGAAGAATGTGCCTGTGTTTTTTATGTAGATTAAATGAAGTGCATTTCTTAAATCTAATTTTATGAGATATGAAATTATTTCTTTCAAATATTTGGCATTTGTTATACACATTGCACTTTGTAATATAAATATTTCCTTCTTGAAAAACTTATTTAGCTTCATTAAGTTCAGTATGTGTCTCTCTGACCTATCCTTCTTTGTATTAGGAAATATCAGACATATCCAACCCTTTTTGGATTTTTCTTTTACAAATTGTTTTGAGGGAATGTCTAGTGAGGAATTCACCTTACTTACCTGCATATGACTGTCATATTGGGCCATTCAAGTTTCATGAACATGCTCTATGTCAACAGGAGCAGTGCTGGTATAAGTAGGGAAAAGCCTATCGTCTTGGTAAAATTATTTTTTTCCTTTTGTATGAAGACATTTTTTAGATCTGCAAAGGATTTTCTATGGGACAAATTTATTAAGACTAATACTGTTCACATCAGTATTATTGGAAGTACTGAGGTAAGATGAACATAATTAATTCTGTTGTGCACACCACTTAAAGAATTAGGAGGTTCTTACAACTGTTGTGTGCCTCCACCCAAAATGTTATTGCATTCATGAAGTGTAGTAGCATTTCTGGCGTAAGGTGTGCTCCAATGTTTCATGAATTTGCAGGGTAGACTTTGCAATGCTCCATCTTTCCAAACTCTGTCCACTTTGGCTGAGCTCGTCAAAACAGTTGAGAAAATGTCAAAAGTTGCCAATTTCATATTGCACAAAAATGTTGTGACATTTAAAGCTGGCAAAAACATCTTCATTAATAGGGCATACAATGCTTATCTTCCTTTAACTTCTGATGCAAAGTCAGCATGAAAAAATTTGCATTTTCAAAATGTAAAAAGAAATTGCCTAGCCAATCAACTGAACTGACTCAAAATTGTGTCTTCAGATTGTGTTTCAAGACTAGTTTTTTGTACCATGGCTCTTTTTTACACTGTGCTTAGCCTGTTCCTATTGCTACATACTTCACTTCATCCATCTTGCTGCTCCCAAGACTCCTGTGAGTACCACGAGCCATCTTGCCACCAGCACCAATTCACTAGGTCCATGTACCCACCTGAGCCTTGGGCTTATCAGGTCCACATCAAAAGGTGAGGACTACACTGGCCATATCTTGAACCCCTGAAGTAAAAAAAGTGTGTTAAAGTTGTCATTTTAAAAGGCAAATTTAAATCTCAAAAACATTCTAGGGTTTGGGAATACAAACTTATTAGAGTCTTTGATTGGATCCACACAGGACTAAATCTGTCAGGAGGATTTATAACTACAGAATCTGAGGAATCTGCTCCAAAGAAGTTGAGGACACCAGGCCCCTGATCTTACTTGGATATTGGGACTATAAATATTTCACACCACCAATCTATTCCAATTAAGGATTCATTATTTGAGCTTAGTTTGTTTCTTTATTTAAATGTTCATTTATTATATCATGCCTCTCTTTTTTTGTTTGCTTGTGCATATATTTGCGTTTCTTCAGAAACTTTGCTATACCATGTCTGAGGAAGATACCTAAGAAGTATAAAAAGCTGGCTTTGTAAGTTCATTTATTTTATTTTTGCTAGCCATTAAAAGGTATCATAATACGAAATTATCTTGTTTTTCACACTGAGAGCATTATTTTTCAACTGGCTAACATGGTGCCAAACCCCTTTTTTTCTTTTAATTAAGCTATATTACATGGGGTTAAAGGGTGTTCAAATTAATATACAAGTATGAAACATCTGGTTAAAAAAATGTATTCCCCTAACATACCCAAGACCTTAGATATTTTAGGCAAATAATTGAAAGTCAGATAAAAGATTTTTATCTAACAAATAACTGTAAAGAAAATTGAAGCCCAAGAGACCAGAATGAAGTAATTACTGTAAATTCCTTTGGTGCTTTTCTCGAAATTAATTAATTCTTCCATTCCTTTTCTGACTTTCCATTGTTAACAGGTACGGACTGGGACTGAAATTCAGCCGTGGCATTTGAAATCAGACAGGCCCTTGCTGTCCCTGTCCCCAAGAACCAGATGGTGTATATTACTAATATTACCCTGTATGGAGGAAAGGAAGATTTGCTACAAGACAGATATTTCTAACGATACCTCCGTCACAACTCTTAACAGTATGGGTGTCTTGAGAACATAGATTCTGTTAACAACAAAGCAGACAAGGTGGCCCACAACCAGACAGGCCCTTCTGGCATTTGCCAGAATTGCCAGATGGCCAGTCCAGCCCTGATTGTTAATACCAATATTTAAGACAGCATAACATAATCAAGTGTTTATACAAGTACAGTAATTGTGGTTTAGTGTTATACAGGGATGGTAATTTATTTTGGGACCAAGGGAGTAATCTTTAACCTATAGTCCAACAAGATCAGCATTTTTGCATCGAGTTGCAACCAATGTGACTTAAAACTTATGACTGCAAATAAAATGATATTTAATGTGTTTTAATAATTATACATGGGAAGACAATTTTTTTCCTGGAAGGGTCTTTTATGTTGACATTGACATCAGATCATCAGATTGCTGTAAACATAAATAGGAGGGTGAATCAATTAACCATGATGTACTGTTCGGGTCTATTTGCGAAGCTGCAGATTATTTCTTATGAAGATCTGCAAATTGTGGCTATGTGAGTTTGTTTATGGGTACATGTTGTTATTATGAGTGTTACACTTTATTAACTTTTTTGTATGAAATAATGATTCTTACATATGTACTGTACGGTCAATATGATAGTGTTTTAAACCAATCTCACTATTTTTTCAATCACATAAATGATTTATAATATCATTGTGGATTATCTATTGCATCTACTATCATTAACTGATTTCTCCACTTCCTTTGGTCTATGCACATGATGCATTTGCAAGTTACGACAGGTATGTTCAGGTCTGTTTCGCTGAGGTATATAAGCTCTTATTTTTTGTTAACTGGTTAGTGTTTGCTGTGATTTTATTATTATTATTATTATTATTATTAGTGTTCATTCATATGGTGTTATTTTCCTCTAAAACGCTGATTTTACCCCGTGAAAGTTGTGAGTGTCCATTATTTGGAAAGTTGGATAAAAATGTGGCAAAGACGTCAATTGGGTGATGCTGAATTGGAAAAGCTTGCCAACGCCTCAGATTTTGAAGAAGATATCAAACTGGAGAAAGTGTCTGAAGAAGAGGACCATATAAATGGCGGGAAAAGTAATTACAGAAATTTTGATTCTGAAGTTGAATCTGATGAGGCACGATACCAAGACAACTAGCCCGATAAAAGTAATTCAGTCTAAAAACAAAAATGTAATTTTAAACTTGCAGCCTTCTTCCCAGGCAGGAAAATTGTCATCTGCTAACATCAGATAATTCTCTGATAACTAGCCACTATCAGAAGTTTGGAATAAAGAATAGAGATTCTTCCAAAATTATACAATACTGGTGAAAATGTCACTGTGGATAAATGACTTGTGGCATTCCAAGATAGGTGCCGGTTCAAACCATATATACTGAATAAGCTAGCAAAGTTCGTCAACAGTATATGGACACTTTGTGACAGCAGCAGTTCATACGCTCTAAACATCAAGGTATATACAGGAAAAAAGCCTGGAGAAAAACCTAAAAAGAATCATGGTGTGTGAGTCATTTCAGATTGGACATATGGACTAAGAGGACAAAATGTGACATGTGACAACTTTTTTACATCGCACTTACTGGGACAGTTATTGCTAAAACAAAAATTGACAATGCTGGGCACTGTAAGAAAAAGCAAGCCTGAACGGCAGCAAGGTATCATTGGTAAAAGATATGTTCACAGTTCAACATTTTACTTTACTGGAGATATAACAGTGGTTTCTTGTATTCCCCAAAAAAGCAAACAGGTCATTCGGATGAGCACGATGCACCATGGCATTACAGTAAGTAGTCGAGATGACAAAAAGCTGCAGATTATATTAGATTATAATTCCACCAAAAATGCAGTTGATGCACAAGATCAATAGCTAAGTGCACAAGCAAATGCAAAACCAATTGGTAGCCAATGGTTTTATTTTGTTATTGATACATTTGCATAGAAAGCATTTGTTTTTTGCCATGAAATAAACTCTTATCAAAACGCCAATAAACTGCATAAACGAAGACTCTTTCTGGAAGAATTAGGAAAGTCACTTGTTGTGACATCTATTTTAGGAACAAAAACTCCAAAGTGAAGGACCAGCAGCCATAGCAGTGCATAAAGTTTAAGCAATATACTAACTAAATACATGAGAGATTTACATCAGTGCAATGGCCTAGGTGTAGCCAGCTGTTCATGACATCAGACATTAAGAAAGAAAGTGGCATGTGATTTGATAAGACCCCAAGACCACTAAGATGTGGAGACCTAAAAGTGTGACAATATAGTGCCATGCCATACAAGGCCATTCCAAAATAAAGTAACAAGTTGGCTTCAGAGATCTGAAGATGTGAAAGTGCAATGGGCATTGAGGACTGAAAGCGTGCATGAGATTACATTAATAATATAAACTGAGTGCATACAACTGTAAGAGAGTAAACATGAATGCATACATTGCTTAAATAAGAGAAAAAAAATGCTTTTTCACACCTTAGGCTATATTCACACATAGTATTTTTTCTGCATTTGTGCATATTTGCATTGCTTTCAATGGCAAAAAAATACATTCACCGGGAAATATAATTTTAACATTTTACTACCTTAGCTGGCCATGTGGTGTGACATGACATGATCAGACACATTGAAAGTCATAAAAAAAATTTCAGGGCCATTAGCCGGCTCTCACTATTTGTAGTGAGCCATCAGGTGGCCTTCTCTATTGTTATTGGGCCAGCAGACATCTTGTGGAAATATGAGACCAAGATAAAGTTTTTTTCGTAAAGCACACAATTCTACTGTTTACTGTAAATGGAGTGAGGCCTGCAAATAAAAGAACTCAACAGTTACAGTCAAATATGGTGGGGGTTCAAATATATTTTAGAGTTGTTTTGCTGTCTCTGGCCCTGGGTACCTTGACTGTGTGCAAGGCATCATGAAATGTGAAGATTCCCAAAGAATTTTGGGCTGCAATATCATGCCTGGGGTCAGTAAGCTGATTTTGCATCCTAGGTCATGGGCATTTCAGCAGGATAATGAAAATAAAAATACTTCAAGAAGCAGCCAGAAATAGATGAAAAAAGCACTGAAGAGTTGAGAAGTCGTTATTCCAGCTCCAGTAGCGTAAAGTTTCCCACCACTACCTCTTACATACAGATACTACAGAGAAACTGAGAAGGGACACATTTGATCAGTAAATTTTGCCTGCTTTGATGAATTTCTGAGTACAGATGAAAAAGCATGAATCTATCTATGAGTACATGGAAATAAACAGCAGCAAGGCTTACAATTAATAAGGCAATAAATCCTGACTAGATGTCTGTCATTCTGTCACGGGGTTACCGCAACAGAGTGGGGCCAGAAAACCACAGCGTCTGATTGCTCCTACTACGTTGCTGAGAAGAAGCACTTCTCCATCATATTAAATGTGTTTCTTTCTTCTGGCAGAACAGGGGTTAATTGGCCATGTTGGAAATCCCTGCCCTCAGCTGTGCTCAGTTAGGCTAGCTTCACACTAATGTTCGGCATGGCTGCAGACAGAAGCCTTCTTCCTCCTTGAAGCCCCACCCACTACCGCGCCTCTTCCTTCAGCTCCGCCTACATCTGCATGCATTCTGTGTACCCTATCTTTAACATTGGGTACGCAGGCCATGCGGATGTATGCGGATGCCTCCGCATGTGTCGTTTTGAAGCTGCGCCAAACGCATCAAAATCCTAACATGTTGCATTTGATGCAGGTCAGCACAGCATCAAGACGACACATGCAGAGGCATACGCATGTCCTGCGTACCCAATGTTAAAGATAGGGTATGCAGAACGCATGCAGGCGTAGGAGGAGCTGAAGGAAGAGGAGTGGCAGTGGGCGGGGCTTCATGGAGGAAGAAGGTTGCCATCCGCAGCCCTGCTGAACTCTAGTGTGAAGTCTGCCTTAGCCACTCTTTTTCCCTTTATAATCTGGGCTCTGTTACTAATCCTCATCAGAGCTAGCTTTATTGCTGCATGGCTATTGGAAGGAAAGGAGTTGGTATGAGAATATGAGAAGGGGAGTTGGAAGAGTTATTAGTGACTGTTGCTTAGTTTGTATGCGTGGTAATTCCTTATCCTTCTCTATTTTGTTTTTTCCCCTTCCTGCACACCCTGGTGTATTTTTCTGTTATATGTGAATGAATATTTTGTATGTCTGAAGTTTATTGTTAAACCTTTTCTGTGTTTAACAAACATCATTGTTACCTAGCCACCAACACAGCATGCCCTTGGACGTCATGGTAGAACCTGACATATGAATGCCTTCATGCTGCACAATCTGCAACATGATCCCTGTATAGTTATGATCAGGACTAATGTTGACCTCGGGGTTGCCACTCTGTTAGATCCACATTATAAAACCAAATTTTGCCAGATGCTTCCCACAATGGAAGGGACCCGCAAATGCTGGAGTATCGAAACATGCTTTTAAACAACCTTAAGAGAGCATTTCCCCAAGACAGCAGTGAAGCACACAGTTTGCAACTTCCGGCACGTCAATTCATCAATGCCAAAACATTAGCATCAGCAGCAGTGGTGTAAGTGGAAGAAACAATTTCTGTGAGCCCTTTGACACATTTTTTAGACCAGCTAGTGCACCAACACAACAGAGTCCAAGTCTTACACATGGTGAACGAATGGAGAGGATGGTGTAGAGTATCTAGAACTGAATATCAATACCATCAGGAAGGGTTTGGATCCTTTCACATTTTGGTTTTCCAAAATGGATGAGTGGCCTGAGCTCGCCTCACACGCCTTGAAAGTTTTATCGTGCCCAGCAGCCAGTGTTCTCTCAGAAAGTGTCTTCAGCACTGCTGCTGATGTACTGAGGGATAAGCACAGCCGGCTGTCCCCTGAAAGTGTAGAATGCCTAACTTTCATCAAGATGAACAAGTCACGGATCTCCAAAGAATTTTGCACCACAATCTCAGAATGTACAGACTAGGTGATATTGCATTTTTTGGTGTGATGCATTAATGTCACGTAACTGCACTCTGTGATATATTTAGTGTGGCTTTCTACCTGCTGTGATTGCTGCTCTTGATATTATCACAAATTTGTGGCCTACATCTGCTGGGTTGGCTGTAGCAGAAGATGTGTAGGTTCCAATTATATTATTTCTATTCTCGTGACATTTATTCAGCTTCGGTGGGGTCATGCACTCATTTTTACAAATTTGAAAACTGCTGGTTGGGTGTCCATCTGCTAGATTGGGTGCAGTGGAAAACCTATCGGCCCCTATTACACTATTTCTACTGTGGTGAAATTGATGCCACTTCTGTGATGTAAGGCCATCATTTGTTTAAATGTGAATACTCTTGGTTGGGTGTCCATCTGCTGGATTGGTCATAGTGGAAGACCTGTCGGTTCCTATTATACTATTTCTACTGTGCTGAAATTGCTGTCACTTTGGTGGTGTCTGCCAATAATATTTATGGAAATGTGAACACTCCTGGTTGGGTGTCCATCTGTTAGATTGGGTGTAATGGAAAACCTATCGGTCCCTATTATACGATTTCTACTGTGGTGAAATTGATGCCACTTCTGTGGTGTAAGGCCCTCATTTGTTGAAATGTGAACACTCCTGGTTGGGTGTCCATCTGCTGGATTGGGTTTAGTGGAAGACCTCTTGGTCCCTATTATACTATTTCTACTGTGGTGAAATTGATGCCACTTCTGTGATGTAAGGCATTCATTTGTTTAAATGTGAACACTGCTGGCTGGGTGTCCATCTGCTGGATTCGGTGTAGTGGAAAACCTGTTGGTCCCTATTATCCTATTTCTACTCTGGTGAAATTGATGCCACTTCTGTGGTGTAAGGCTCACATTTGTTTAAGTCCTAGTTGGGTGTCAGTCTGCTGGTTTGGGTTTAGTGGAAGACCTATCAGTCCCTATTATACTATTTCTACTATGGTGAAATGAAAGAAAGGTATAGTTCTACTTAGGTTAAGACACTGTGTGTAAAAATAAGTTATCTGTGAATAGTCATTTTCTGCAAAGAGACTTTCATATATGTTGATGAAGCATGAAGAGAAGTGATTCTGTGTGATGAAAAGAAGATTGAATAAAACCCCTGTGATCAACTTCAGCTCAACTTCAATTGAGGGCCTGCTTGAGGTCTAGTGTGAAGCTTCCACTAGACCTTAAGGTCCACTGTATTTTATCAAGATCATGCAGTGAGGTGGGGGGAGGGGGATGAATCCGTTACTGTAGCTCTCTCACTTCGATCTTGAGGTAATAAAGATGCTCCTGGCTATCCTGACTTCTTATGTAATTGCAACTGGATACGATAAAAAATAACCTTTATTAGGTATATTAAAACATTACTAGATTTCCATAGACAAAAATAAAGGAAAAAGGGGAAACCCTGGTGTGATTTGTGCCCTATTACCAACACAGAATGGGGAACAAGAACAAAACAAACAAACAATTACAAACTTGATAAAAACTGACAGTGCTGAATAATCCCAATGTAGATACTCGTATTATCCAATCCAGGCTTTAACCAATCAGGTTTACTGTATTATAAAGCCTGAAATATAGATTCAGATTTTAGTAGTACTAGTAATCAGGGGCTTGGTATACCATAATCATACAGAACATTATATTCGTTGCATTAAGTAAGGAGAGTGAGCAAAGGATGGAAATTCTAAAAAACTTTAAATAAGGTAGAAGAATTATCATCAGATAAACTCCATTTTTGCAGAATGTACTAGAATTTGTAGAGAGGAGATGTGAAAGTTGTTATAAAGCTATACCTACACTCCTTTTCACCTACCTACCGTGGAGGTTGGCACCCTAAGAGAAACCTGCGCATGTGGCGCCCCCACTCAACACAGACTGTCCCCAAATAACTTTCCCTACTGGTCCCTTAAAACTAGGAAAGAAAAGCTAGAAAAATAGACCCTTATGCTTAAGGCGGAATGGTGGCTCAAGATTTAGGTTCCGTACAGTTGGTAATGGGTGTATAGAAGGGTGTGGACCAAAGATATTGGATACTATCACTTTTTCATACTAATAATGTATCTCTGCCTGACGTGGGGGTTGGCGCCCTAAGACCCTGCGCATATGGCGCCCCCACTCGACGGTGGCTGTCCCTACTAATCAGTCCCTACTAGATTGCTACATTGAGTTGAATATTGGGGGTTATGTCCTAGGAAACTAGTGAGAGGATGGATGCTACAGGAAACAGCTGTAGGATTGCAGCTCTTCCATTCCCAAAGGTTGTAAAGTTCTAAGCGTAAATATCCATCTCATCTACTCTTCTTTTGGAGTATTTGTTTATCCCAATTGCCCCCTCTTGGTGGAGGCACTATCCTATCAATGCCCACCAAATGGATTTTCTTAGGGTTTCCTTGGTGAAAAAGGTTCATGTGGGTTGCCACTGGGGTTTCTCTTTTGTTTGCAATGTCACGAAGGTGCTCGCCGACCCTTTTGCAAAACTCCCTTTTTGTTTTGCCCACGTATTCCAAGCCACATTCGCATGTAGCCTTGTAAATGACACCTTTCATGCGGCAATTAATGAAGTGTCAAATGGAGTACGTAGTGCCTGTGACATTGCTTGAGAAACTTTTTGTGGATCTGATAGAGTCACACCCTTTACAACTGCCACATTTATAACAGCCTTTAATTTGATTTGCCGTCAAACCAATTCTACTTTCCGGATAATACTGGCTGTGAACCAACCTATCACTAAGAGATCTTCCTTTTTTGTATGTAATTTGAGGTTCTGGTTGGACATATTTCTTTATGTCCCTATCCATCTGGAGAATTGACCAGTGTTTTTTGCAGGATCTCTCTGATGTCTTTTGCTCCATTAGAATACCTAGTGATGAAGCGTATGGTGTTGTCTTCCTCAGGTTTGGGTTTTGGCGTCAGCAATTCTTTTCTTTCCTTACTAAGGGACTGTTTGTAGGCTCTATTCAGTACACCCTCAGGATAACCTCTCTCCAAAAATCTATATTTGAGATCATTTGCTTGTTCCTGGAATGTGTCCATATTTGAACAGTTCCTGCGTATTCTGAAGTATTGTCCCTTCGGAATACCTCTTTTAAGTGAGGCAGGATGGTTGCTTTCCCATCTGAGGAGAGAATTTGTGGCTGTGTCCTTTCTATGTGTTTTTGTGATCAGCTCACCATTGGAGCTTCTTTCAATGCAGATATCCAAAATTGCCAATTTGGTTGAGCTGACCTCAATGGTAAACCAAAGGCCCAAGTTGTTGATATTTAGACCCTCAACAAAACTGCCAAACTCCGTGGCTTCTCCTCTACAAAAAACAAGAACATCATCGATGTATCTTAGCCACAAAATTATTCTCTCGTCTGGGTGGGCCATTGTGTCCCCAAAGACGACCATCTCCTCCCACCAGCCCAGGAGCAGATTTGCATATGATGGCGCACAAGGGCTATCCATCGCAGTGCCCTTGAGCTGGTGGACATACTTGCGGTTGAACAAGAAAACATTTCGGGTCAGGCAGAATTCCAAAGCCTTCAAAACTAAGTAGTTGTGTCTCTCATATTGTGTATCTCTAGTGCCTAGATAGTGATTCACAGCCATCAAACCCTTCTTATGTGGGATAGATGAATATAGTGCCTCCACATCTATACTGTCCAGAATCATGTCTGGGTCTAGGTAGATGCCTTCCAATTTACCTAGGAGGTCTGTGGTGTCCCGCACATAAAAATTTAAGGCAACCACAAATGGTTTAAGAGTCTTGTCTATATAAATGCCAAGTTTCTCAGTCAGACTGTTGTTACCTGAGACAATTGGTCTTCCTTTCAAGGGGTTCGTGCCTTTGTGGATCTTTGGAAGACAATAAAAAGTTGTAATTTTGGCAAAAGAAAATCTTTCTCTTCTTTGCTCATTACTCCATCTCTATAACCTTCCTCAATGATGGATTTCAGCTCACCTTCAAACTGTGCCAGGGGGTTAGGGGTAAAACCCCATATTCATCCTTAACCTCCAATAGTGAAAGACATAAAGTGTGGTAATCTGTTGTATCCATGACCACCACATTTCCCCCCTTGTCAGAGGGTTTTATAGTAATGCTTTTGTCCTTCTCAAGGTTACATAGGGAAGTCATTTCACTTTTTGATAGATTATATGAATTCTTATTCTTTTTACATGAAAGTCTCATAAGGTCATCAGTGACCAAATTAAGAAAAATGTCTAAAGAGCCCAAATCCCCCATTGGAGGGGTCATCTTTTGAGCTCATGTTTTTCAATTTTGTGAAGGGACCAAGCCCTTCCATATTTGGATCTGGATCGCCTAAGTGAAACAACAAGCGAACATCCTGTAATAAATCCTTTGCAATACCTAAATCAGTACATTGTCTTTTTTCTTCTTTGAAAAAAAACTTTTTCCATTTTAGGCGTCTTACAAAGAGGTTCCGGTCTTTGATCACTTCAAATGCATCCATACCCCCACGTCAGGCAGAGATACATTATTAGTATGAAAAAGTGATAGTATCCAATATCTTTGGTCCACACCCTTCTATACACCCATTACCAACTGTATGGAACCTAAATCTTGAGCCACCATTCCGCCTTAAGCATAAGGGTCTATTTTTCTAGCTTTTCTTTCCTAGTTTTAAGGGACCAGTAGAGAAAGTTATTTGGGGACAGTCTGTGTTGAGTGGGGGCGCCACATGCGCAGGTGTCTCTTAGGGTGCCAACCTCAACAATAGGTAGGTGAAAAGGAGTGCTGGTACAGCTTCTGATATCCGGTATAATAGGGTCACTTTTTCCCACCTTTCATATGAGGTAGGTGCTGTTCCACGCATATTAATTCTTCTCCTTAGTCAACAACTTTGACATCTCCTCTCTACAAATTCTAGTACATTCTGCAAAAGTGGAGTTTATCTGATGTTAATTCTTCTACCTTATTTAAAGATTTTTAGAATTTCCATCCTTTGCTCACCGTCCTTACTTAATGCAACGAATATAGTGTTCTGTATGATTATTGTACACCAAGCCCCTGATTACCACTGTTGGTGACAGAGTAATATGCTGAGAGATGACTGAATCATACCAATCGGTGAAATAAAAATAAGTTTATTTTTATAACTGGTCCTATTTCTAAGTGTCAGAGACATATATAATATAAGTAACACGCACTTTTACGTTTATTATAGTATGCGTGGCACTATGTGGGACGGAATAACACTATACTTGTATACGTCCCTTTTTATAAGTACCGGCAGGAGCAACTTACACATCCCTAGTCACGCTTGGTCTCTGCCTAGTGGTACGCTAGCTTTCCACAGTAGGGTATCCCTGCGTTTCAACGACCGGAAGAATGGCTCCACAGAACCGGAAATACGTCTCATAGCTCATAGACGCGTCACATGCCAGAGGGCACCTCTGGCACCGAACAGTATCTTTAAATGTCACAGAGCGGTGAGACCCGCAAGAGCGGCAGACATAGATTACCATTCTTCCCTGATGAATCCGTAAGGACGAAACGCGTCGGAAGATGCTTTCCACAGCATAAAGCTTCAAACATATTCCTTTGCTACAGTGGACATCGACATAACAATGACTGGAGATTGCCAGCATGGGGTGAGATCCACCCACTGTTCCACGTATATTAGCGTCTGAGCAGGAGGGTCTTATAAACTGCTAGGATGGTCACAACAAGGAATCCATAGGGGACACTCATACTAATTGGATGAGGAAGCTGGGTCCCACAAATATGTGGATGGGCATTTGTGTTTTTTTCATGATGTTGAAACGTTATGGAAATGCTGTTATCTTGTACTGACAGTGCTTAAAATATATTTATGTATGGCACATAGATTCTTTTTGGTCATATGCTATTAAAAATAGAACAATGGAATATGGATGTTGGATGAACCAACCATTGATGAAATAACAAAATAGACAGTCAGAGTTGCTTTATTGACAAAGTGTTTAGCTAGATAAGGTTTGAAGGCCATATATAAGGGGCGGGCTCCCTGCGGGCTTCCCTGAGACCCCCGCAGCAACGCGATGTGATCGCGTTGCTCCGAGGGTCTCCTACCTCCTTCCTCGATGCAGGCCCGGATCCAAAATGGCCATGGCATCCGGGTCCTGCAGGGAGGAAGGTGGCTTACCAAGTGGCTGCTCAGAGCAGGCGCTTGGTAAGCCTGCAGCGCTGTAAGTCAGATCGCTGATCTGACAGAGTGCTGTGCAAACTGTCAGATCAGCGATCTGTGATGTCAGCCTCTGGGACAAAGTAAAAGAGTAAAAAAAAATAAAAAAATCCTAAATAAAGAAAAAAAAATATTATTCCCATAAATACATTTCTTTATCGAAATAAAAAAACAAACAATAAAAGTACACATATTTAGTATCACCGCATCCGTAACGACCTAACCTATAATACTGCCCCACAAGTTAACCCCTTCAGTAAACACCGTAAGAAAAAAAAAAAAAGAGGCAAAAAACAACGCTTTATTATCATACCACCGAACAAAAAGTGGAATAACACGCGATCAAAAAGACAGATATAAATAACCATGATACCGCTGAAAACGTCATCTTGTCCCGCAAAAGCGAGCCGCCATACAGCGTCATCAGCAAAAAAATAAAAAAGTTATAGTCCTGAGAATAAAGCGATGCCAAAATAATAATTTTTTCTATAAAATAGTTTTTATCGTATAAAAGCGCCAAAACATAAAAAATGATATAAATGAGATATCGCTGTAATCCTACTGACCCGAAGAATAAAACTGCTTTATCAATTTTACCAAATGCGGAACGGTATAAACGCCTCCCCCAAAAGAAATTCATGAATAGCTGGTTTTTGGTCATTCTGCCTCACAAAAATCAGAATAAAAGCGATCAAAAAATGTCCCGTGCCCGAAAATGTTACCAATAAAAACGTCAACTCGTCCCGCAAAAAACAAGACCTCACATGACTCTGTGGACTCAAATATGGAAAAATTATAGCTCTCAAAATGTGGTAATGCAAAAAATATTTTTTGCAATAAAAAGCGTCTTTCAGTGTGTGACGGCTGCCAATCATAAAAATCCACTAAAAAACCCGCTATAAACGTAAATCAAACCCCCCTTCATCACCCCCTTAGTTAGGGAAAAATTAAAAAAATGTATTTATTTCCATTTTCCCATTAGGGATAGGGTTAGGGTTAGGGCTAGGGTTAGGGTTAGGGTTAGGGTTGGGTCTAGGGTTGGGGCTCGGGTTAGGGCTAGGGTTAGGGCTAGGGTTAGGGCTAGGGTTAGGGTTAGGGCTAGGGTTAGGGTTAGGGTTAGAGCTAGGGTTAGGGTTAGGGCTAGGGTTAGGGCTAAGGTTAGGGTTAATGCTAGGGTTAGGGCTGGGTTAGGGCTATGGTTAAGGCTACAGTTAGGGTTGGGGCTAAAGTTAGGGTTAGTGTTTGGATTACATTTACGGTTGGGAATAGGGTTGGGATTAGGGTTAGGGGTGTGTCCGGGTTAGCGGTGTGGTTAGGGTTACCATTGGGATTAGAGTTAGGGGTGTGTTTGGGTTAGGGTTTCAGTTATAATTGGGGGGTTTCCACTGTTTAGGTACATCAGGGGCTCTCCAAACGCGACATGGCGTCCGATCTCAATTCCAGCCAATTCTGCGTTGAAAAAGTAAAACAGTGCTCCTTCCCTTTCGAGCTCTCCCGTGTGCCCAAACAGGGGTTTACCCCCACATATGGGATATCAGCGTACTCAGGACAAATTGGACAACTTTTGGGGTCTAATTTCTCCTGTTACCCTTGGGAAAATACAAAACTGGGGGCTAAAATATAATTTTTGTGGGAAAAAAGATTTTTTATTTTCATGGCTCTGCGTTATAAACTGTAGTGAAACACTTGGGGGTTCAAACTTCTCACAACACATCTAGATAAGTTCCTTGGGGGGTCTAGTTTCCAATATGGGGTCACTTGTGGGGGGTTTCTAATGTTTAGGTACATTAGGGGCTCTGCAAATGCAATGTGACGCCTGCAGACCATTCCATCTAAGTCTGCATTCCAAATGGCGCTCTGTTGTGAATTCTGTTGTCAAGCTCCCTCCTGTGGTCATGAATGGTACTTTGGCTGGTTCTGTCCATGGGCTTCCTCTGGTGGTGGTTAGTGGGGCTGCGGCTTCTGAGGTTCCTTCCACAGGTGACGAGGTTAATTCGTTAGCTGGCTGCTCTATTTAACTCCACCTAGATCATTGCTCCATGCCACCTGTCAATGTTCCAGTATTGGTCTAGTTCACTCCTGGATCGTTCTTGTGACCTGTCTTCCCAGCAGAAGCTAAGTTCCTGCTTGTTTTTCTCTGGTTTGCTATTTTTCTGTCCAGCTTGCTATTTTGATTGTTTTCTTGCTTGCTGGAAGCTCTGGGACGCAGAGGGAGCGCCTCCGCACCGTGAGTCGGTGCGGAGGGTCTTTTTGCGCCCTCTGCGTGGTCTTTTTGTAGTTTTTTGTGCTGACCGCAAAGCTACCTTTCCTATCCTCTGTCTGTTCAGTAAGTCAGGCCTCACTTTGCTAAATCTATTTAATCTCTGTGTTTGTAATTTTCATCTTTACTCACAGTCATTATATGTGGGGGGCTGCCTTTTCCTTTGGGGAATTTCTCTGAGGCAAGGTAGGCTTTATTTTTCTATCTTTAGGGCTAGCTAGTTCCTTAGGCTGTGACGAGGCGCCTAGGGAGCGTCAGGAGCGCTCCACGGCTATTTCTAGTGTGTGTGATAGGTTTAGGGATTGTGGTCAGCAGAGTTCCCACGTCTCAGAGCTCGTCCTGTATTATTAGTAACTATCAGGTCATTCCGTGTGCTCTTAACCACCAGGTCCATTATTATCCTGACCACCAGGTCATAACAGCGCTCCTTCCCTTCTGAGCCCTCCCATGCACCCAAATGGTGGTTCCCCCCACATATGGGGTATCAGCATACTCAGGACAAATTGGTCAACAATGTTTGGGGTCCAATTTCTCCTGCTACCCTTGGGAAAATACAAAACTGTGGGATAAAATATAATTTTTTGGGGAAAAAAATATTTTTTATTTGCACGGCTCTGTGTTATAAACTGTAGTGAAACACTTGGGGGTTCAAAGCTCTCGCAACACATCTAGATGAGTTCCTTAGGGGGTCTACTTTCCAAAATGGTGTCACTTGTGGGGGGTTTCTACTGTTTAGGTACATTAGGGGCTCTGCAAACGCAATGTGACGCCTGCAGACCATTCCATCTAAGTCTGCATTCCAAATGGCGCTCCTTCCCTTTCGAGCCCTCCCATGCACCAAAACGGTGGTCCCCGCCCACATATGGGGTATCTGCGTACTCAGGACAAATTGGACAACAACTTTTGGGGTCCAATTTCTCCTGTTACCCTCGGTAAAATACAAAACTGGTGGCCTAAAAATAATTTTTGTGGTAAAAAATTTTTGTTTTATTTTTACGGCTCTGCATTATAAACTTCTGTGAAGCCCTTGGTGGGTCAAAGTGCTCACCACACCTCTAGATAAGTTCCTTTGGGGGTCTACTTTCCAAAATGGGGTCACTTGTGGGGGGTTTTAATGTTTAGGCACATCAGTGGCTCTCCAAACGCAATATGGCGTCCCATCTCAATTCCTGTCAATTTTGCATTGAAAAGTCAAATGGCGCTCCTTCGCTTCGGAGCTCTGTCATGCGCCCAAACAGTGGTTTACCCCCCACATATGGGGTATCGGCGTACTCAGGACAAATTGTGCAACAACTTTTGGGGTCCATTTTCTCCTGTTACCCTTGGTAAAATAAAACAAATTGGAGCTGAATACATTTTTTGTGAAAAAAAGTTAAATGCTCATTTCTATTTAAACATTCCAAAAATTCCTGTGAAACACCTGAAGGGTTAATAAACTTCTTGAATGTGGTTTTGAGCACCTTGAGGGGTGCAGTTTTTAGAATGGTGTCACACTTGGGTATTTTCTATCATATAGACCCCTCAAAATGACTTCAAATGAGATGTGGTCCCTAAACAAAAATGGTGTTGTAAAAATGAGAAATTGCTGGTCAACTTTTAACCCTCATAACTCCCTAACAAAAAAAAAATGTTGGTTCCAAAATTGTGCTGATGTAAATTAGACATATGGGAAATATTACTTATTAAGTATTTTGTGCGACATATCTCTGTGATTTAATTGCATAAAAATTCAAAGTTGGAAAATTGCAAAATTTTCAAAATTTTCGCCAAATTTCCATTTTTTTCACAAATAAACACAAGTAATATCAAAGAAATTTTACCACTATCATGAAGTACAATATATCGCGAGAAAACATTGTCAGAATCACTTGGATCCGTTGAAGCGTTCCAGAGTAATAACCTCACAAAGGGACAGTGGTCAGAATTGAAAAATTGGCCTGGTCATTAACCCCTTTACTCCCAAGGGTGGTTTGCACGTTAATGACCGGGCCAATTTTTACAATTCTGACCACTGTCCCTTTATGAGGTTATAACTCTGGAACGCTTCAATGGATCATGGTGATTCTGACATTGTTTTCTCGTGACATATTGTACTTCATGACAATGGTAAAAATTCTTTGATAGTACCTGCGTTTATTTGTGAAAAAAACGGAAATTTGGCGAAAATTATGAAAATTTCGCAATTTTCCAACTTTGAATTTTTATGCAATTAAATCACAGAGATATGTCACACAAAATACTTAATAAGTAACATTTCCCACATGTCTACTTTACATCAGCACAATTTTGGAACCAAAATTTTTTTTTGTTAGGGAGTTATAATGGTTAAAAGTTGACCAGCAATTTCTCATTTCTACAACACCATTTTATTTTAGGGACCACATCTCATTTGAAGTCATTTTGAGGGGTCTATATGATAGAAAATACCCAAGTGTGACACCATTCTAAAAACTACACCCCTCAAGGTGCTCAAAACCATATTCAAGAAGTTTATTAACCCTTCTGGTGCTTCACAGGAATTTTTTGAATGTTTAAATAAAAATGAACATTTAACTTTTTTTCACAAAAAATTTAATTCAGCTCCAATTTGTTTTATTTTACCAAGGGTAACAGGAGAAAATGGACCCCAAACATTGTTGTACAATTTGTCCTGAGTATGCCAATACCCCACATGTGGGGGTAAACCACTGTTTGGGCGCATGGCAGAGCTCGGAAGCGAAGGAGTGCCATTTGACTTTTCAATGCAAAATTTACTGGAATTGAGATGGGATGCCATGTTTCGTTTGGAGAGCCCCTGATGTGGCTGAACATTGAAACCCCCCACAAGTGACACCATTTTGGAAAGTAGACCCCCTAAGGAACTTATCTAGAGGTGTGGTGAGCACTTTGACCCACCAAGTGCTTCACAGAAGTTTATAATGTAGAACCGTAAAAATAAAAAATCATATTTTTTCACAAAAATTATCTTTTCGCCCCCAATTTTTTATTTTCCCAAGGGTAAGAGAAGAAATTGGACCCCAAAAGTTGTTGTACAATTTGTCCTGAGTACGCTGATACCCCATATGTGGGGGTAAACCACTGTTTGGGCGGATGGGAGAGCTCGGAAGGGAAGGAGCGCCGTTTGACTTTTCAAAGCAAAATTGACAGGAATTGAGATAGAATGCCATGTTGCGTTTGAAGAGCCACTGATGTGCCTAAACATTGAAACCCCCCACAAATGACACCATTTTGGAAAGTAGACCCCCTAAGGAACTTATCTAGAGGTGTGGTGAGCACTTTGACCCACCAAGTGCTTCACAGAAGTTTATAATGCAGAGCCGTAAAAATAAAACAAAATTTTTTTCCCACAAAAATTATTTTTTTAGCCCCCAGTTTTGTATTTTCCTGAGGGTAAAAGGAGAAATTGGACCCCAAAATTTGTTGCCCAATTTGTCCTGAGTGCGATGATACACCATATGTGGGGGGAACCACTGTTTGGGCACATGGGAGGGCTCAGAAGGGAAGGAGTGCCATTTGAATGCAGACTTAGATGGAATGGTCTGCAGGTGTCACATTGCGTTTGCAGAGCCCCTAATGTACCTAAACAGTAGAAACCCCCCACAAGTGACACCATTTTGGAAAGTAGACCCCCTTAGGAACTTATCTAGATGTGTGCTGAGCGCTTTGACCCACCAAGGGCTTCACAGAAGTTTATAATGGAGAGCCGTAAAAATAAAACAAAAATTTTTTCCCACAAAAATTATTTTTTAGCCCCCAGTTTTGTATTTTCCCGAGGGTAACAGTAGAAATTCGACCCCACAATTTGTTGTCCAATTTGTCCTGAGTGCGCTGATACCCCATATGTGGGGGGGAACCACTGTTTGGGCGTATGGGAGGGCTCGGAAGGGAAGGAGCTCCATTTGGAATGAGGACTTAGATGGAATGGTCTGCAGGTGTCACATTGCATTTGCAGAGCCCCTAATGTACCTAAACAGTAGAAACCCCCCACAAGTGATACCATTTTGGAAACTAGACCCCCTAAGGAACTCATCTAGATGTGTTGTGATAGCTTTGAACCCCCAAGTGTTTCACTACAGTTTGTAACGCAGAGCCGTGAAAATTAAAAAAAAAATCTTTCCCCCCAAAATTATTTTTTAGCCCCCAGTTTTGTATTTTCCCGAGGGTAACAGTAGAAATTCGACCCCACAATTTGTTGTCCAATTTGTCCTGAGTGCGCTGATACCCCATATGTGGGGGGGAACCACTGTTTGGGCGTATGGGAGGGCTCGGAAGGGAAGGAGCTCCATTTGGAATGAGGACTTAGATGGAATGGTCTGCAGGTGTCACATTGCATTTGCAGAGCCCCTAATGTACCTAAACAGTAGAAACCCCCCACAAGTGATACCATTTTGGAAACTAGACCCCCTAAGGAACTCATCTAGATGTGTTGTGATAGCTTTGAACCCCCAAGTGTTTCACTACAGTTTGTAACGCAGAGCCGTGAAAATTAAAAAAAAAATCTTTCCCCCCAAAATTATTTTTTAGCCCCCAGTTTTGTATTTTTCCGAGTGTAAGAGGAGAAATTCGACCCCAAAAGTTGTTGTCCAATTTGTCCTGAGTACGCTGATACTCCGTATGTTGGGGGAAACCACCGTTTGAGCACATGGCAGAGCTCGGAAGGGAAGGAGCGCCATTTGGAATGCAGACTTAGATGGAATGATCTGCAGACGTCACATTGCGTTTGCAGAACCCCTAATGTACCTAAACAGTAGAAACCCCCCACAAGTGACCCCATATTGGAAACTAGACCCCCCTGGGAACTAATCTAGATGTGTTGTGAGAACTTTGAACCCCCAAGTGTTTCACTACAGTTTATAACGCAGAGCCGTGAAAATAAAAAATCTTTTTTTTTCCCCACAAAAAATATGTTTTAGCCCCGAGTTTTGTATTTTCCCAAGGGTAACAGGAGAAAGTTGTTGTCCTATTTGTCCTGAGTACGCTGATACCCCATATGTTGGGGTAAACCCCTGTTTGGGCACACGGGAGAGCTCGGAAGGGAAGAAGCACTGTTTTACTTTTTCAACGCAGAATTGGCTGGAATTGAGATCGGACGCCATGTCGCGTTTGGAGAGCCCCTGATGTGCCTAAACAGTGGAAACCCCCCAATTATAACTGAAACCCTAATCCAAACACATCCCTAACCCTAATCCCAACAGTAACCCTAACCACACCTCTAACCCTGACACACCCCTAACCCTAATCCCAACCCTATTCCCAACCGTAAATGTAATCTAAACCCTAACCGTAACTTTAGCCCCAACCCAAACTAGCCCTAACCCTAGCCCTAACCCTAGCCCTAACCCTAGCCCTAACCCTAACCCTAACCCCAGTGGTGTAACTACAAAGTTATGGGCCCCGGTGCAAACTTTCAAATGGGGCCCCCCCCGCCAAAATATTTTTCACCCAAATCCACATCCTGCCCATGCTCCTGCCCCATCCGACTCCGCACTCTGCCCCATCTGACTCCGCACTCTGCCCCATCAGACTCCGCACTCTGCCCCATCAGACTCCGCACTCTGCCCCATCAGACTCCGCACTCTGCCCCATCAGACTCCGCACTCTGCCCCATCAGACTCCGCACTCTGCCCCATCAGACTCCTCACTCTGCCCCATCCGACTCCTCACTCTGCCCCATCCGACTCCTCACTCTGCCCCATCCGACTCCGCACTCTGCCCCATCCGACTCCGCACTCTGCCCCATCCGACTCCGCACTCTGCCCCATCCGACTCCGCATTCTGCCCCATCCGTCTCCTCATTCTGCCCCATCCGTCTCCCCATTCTGCCCCATCCGTCTCCACATTCTGCCCCATCCGTCTCCACATTCTGCCCCATCCGTCTCCGCACTCTGCCCCATCCGTCTCCGCACTCTGCCCCATCCGACTCCGCATTCTGCCCCATCCGTCTCCGCATTCTGCCCCATCCGTCTCCTCATTCTGCCCCATCCGTCTCCTCATTCTGCCCCATCTGTCTCCACATTCTGCCCCATCCGTCTCCACATTCTGCCCCATCCGTCTCCACATTCTGCCCCATCCGTCTCCACATTCTGCCCCTGTCTCCACATCTCACCAGAACAGCAGGAACCGGAAATCTGCTGCTGGTTGATACCAGAGAACACGAGCTGCACACAACCAGGACTGAGCTGCTGAGAGCTGAAGGACCTGTGGTGACGTCATCGTCATGTGATCAGGAGGCGGAGCTGATAAATGGTGAAAGCCCTATGATAGTGATGACGTCACCACAGGATCTTCAGCTCTTCCTTTCAGATCAGGCGTCGGCTGCTGATCTGATGTGTGCGCCCGGCAGGTCAGGTGGAGGGCCGGTCTGTCTGTTGCCGTGCGGGAGGAATCACCTGCACGGCAACAGTTTTTAACTTTTTGCTGGTGTCGGCGTGCATCTGACCTGCCGGGGCCCCTGACTTCCCCCGGGCCCGGTCGCAGTGGCGACTGCTGCGACCGTGGTAGTTACGCCACTGCCTAACCCTAACCCTAGCCCTAACCCTAGCCCTAACCCTAGCTCTAACCCTAGCCCTAACCCTAACCCTAGCCCTAACCCTAGCCCTAACCCTAGCCCTAACTCTAACCCTAGCCCTAATGGGAAAATGAAAATAAATACATTTTTTTAATTTTTCCCTAACTAAGGGGGTGATGAAGGGGGGTTTGATTTACTTTTATAGCGGGTTTTTTAGCGGATTTTTATGATTGGCAGCCGTCACACACTGAAAGACGCTTTTTATTGCAAAAAATATTTTTTGCGTTACCACATTTTGAGAGCTATAATTTTTCTATATTTTGGTCCACAGAGTCATGTGAAGTCTTGTTTTTTGCGGGACGAGTTGACGTTTTTATTGGTAACATTTTCGGGCACGTGACATTTTTTGATCGCTTTTTATTCAGATTTTTGTGAGGCAGAATGACCAAAAACCAGCTATTCATGAATTTCTTTTGGGGGAGGCGTTTATACCGTTCCGCGTTTGGTAAAATTGATAAAGCAGTTTTATTCTTCGGGTCAGTACGATTACAGCGACACCTCATTTATATCATTTTTTTATGTTTTGGCGCTTTTATACGATAAAAACTATTTTATAGAAAAAATAATTATTTTGGCATCGCTTTATTCTCAGGACTATAACTTTTTTATTTTTTTGCTGATGATGCTGTATGGCGGCTCGTTTTTTGCGGGACAAGATGACGTTTTCAGCGGTAACATGGTTAGTTATATCTGTCTTTTTGATCGTGTGTTATTCCACTTTTTGTTCGGCGGTATGATAATAAAGCGTTGTTTTTTGCCTCGTTTTTTTTTTTTTTTTTTTTCTTACGGTGTTTACTGAAGGGGTTAACTAGTGGGCCAGTTTTATAGGTCGGGCCGTTACGGACGCGGCGATACTAAATATGTGTACTTTTATTGTTTTTTTTTTTTAATTTAGATAAAGAAATGTATTTATGGGAATAATATTTTTTTTTTTTTTTTCATTATTTTGGAATATTTTTTTTTTTTTTTTTTTACACATTTGAAAATTTTTTTTTTTACTTTTTTACTTTGTCCCAGGGGGGGACATCACAGATCAGTGATCTGACAGTTTGCACAGCACTCTGTCAGATCACTGATCTGACATGCAGCGCTGCAGCCTTCACAGTGCCTGCTCTGAGCAGGCTCTGTGAAGCCACCTCCCTCCCTGCAGGACCCGGATCCGCGGCTATCTTGGATCCGGGGCTGGAGGGAGCAGGGAGGGAGGTGAGACCCTCGCAGCAACGCGATCACATCGCATTGCTGCGGGGGGCTCAGGGAAGCCCGCAGGGAGCCCCCTCCCTGCGCGGTGCTTCCCTGCACTGCCGGCACATCGCGATCATCTTTGATCGCGGTGTGCCAGGGGTTAATGTGCCGGGGGCGGTCCGTGACCGCTCCTGGCACATAGTGCCGGATGTCAGCTGCGATAGGCAGCTGACACCCGGCCGCGATCGGCAGCGCTCCCCCCGTGAGCGCCGTCGATCGCGCTGGACGTACTATCCCGTCCATGGTCATAGGGGCCCACCCCACATGGACGGGATAGTACGTCCGATGTCAGAAAGGGGATAACGTGCAAACCACCAACCACCCTTGGGGGTAAAGGGGTTAATATACCTAATAAAGGTTATTTTTTATCGTATTCCGATGCTATTACATATTTGGCCTCTTTTTAGATAAACGCACCACGCTTAACCCCTTTCTGACCTCGGACGGGATAGTACGTCCGAGGTCAGATCCCCTGCTTTGATGCGGGCTTCGGCGGTGAGCCCGCATCAAAGCCGGGACATGTCAGCTGTTTTGAACAGCTGACATGTGCCCGTAATAGGCGCAGGCAGAATCGCGATCTGCCCGTGCCTATTAACTAGTTAAATGCCGCTGTCAAACGCAGACAGCGGCCGCAAAATGACGTCATCGCCGACCCCCGTCACATGATCGGAGGTCGGCGATGCTTCTCCATTGTAACCATAGAGGTCCTTGAGACCTCTATGGTTACTGATCGCCGGTAGCTGTGAGCGCCACCCTGTGGTCGGCGCTCACAACACACCTGATTTTCTGCTACATAGCAGCGAACAGCAGACTGCGATCGTGCTGTGCCTGCTTCTAGCCTCACATGGAGGCTATTGAAGCATGGCAAAAGTTAAAAAAAAAGTTAAAAGAAATGTGAAAAAAATAAAAAAAATATAAAAGTTTAAATCACCCCCCTTTCGCCCCAATCAAAATAAATCAATAAAAATAATCAAATCTACACATATTTGGTATCACCGCGCTCAGAATCGCCCAGTCTATCAATTAAAAAAAGCATTAACCTGATCGCTAAACGGCGTAGTGAGAAAAAAATTTGAAATGCCAGAATTACGCTTTTTTGGTCGCCGCGACATTGCATTAAAATGCAATAACGGGCGATCAAAAGAACGTATCTGCACCAAAATGCTATCATTAAAAACGTCATCTAGGCATGCAAAAAATAAGCCCTTAACCGACCCCAGATCATGAAAAATGTAGACGTTACGATTATTGGAAAATGGCGCTTTTTTATTTTATTTTTTTTAGCAAAGTTTGGAATTTTTTTTCACCACTTATGTAAAAAATAACCTAGTCATGTTAGGTGTCTATGAACTCGTACTGACCTGGAGAATCATAATGTCAGGTCAGTTTTAGCATTTAGTGAACCTAGCAATAAAGCCAAACAAAAAACAAGTGTGGGATTGTACTTTTTTTGCAATTTCACCGCACTTGGAACTTTTTTCCCGTTTTCTAGTACACGACATGCTAAAACCAATGATGTCGTTCAAAAGTACAACTTGTCCCGCAAAAAATAAGCCCTCACATGGCCAAATTGACAGAAAAGTAAAACAGTTATGGCTCTGGGAAGGAGGGGAGTGAAAAACGAAAAATCCCAAGGTCATGAAGGGGTTAAAATATATACTATCCTGACTGCTTCTATGAATGCAATAGCTACCCAGGAATAACAGATTTATACAGTTTGTCTGATTTAAGTCTGACAGGAGACTCTCTAGCACCCACCTTACTCTTTGGATGTCCAGGGCACAATAAAAACTTTTCCAGTCTCCCCTTAGGCTGAGCTAATTACTCCCTGTCTGCTATAACCATTTTATCCCCTATAGTTGCTGAATGATTCTACATCAACAGTGCAGATTCTACTTCCATCTGTCACAACTTGACTATTCCGACTCACAGCTTGTCTGTGAGAAGTTAGGCCGGGATCACACATGCAAGAAACACGTCCGTGTCTCGCATGTGAAATCCAAGCTCTGGCGCCGGCACTGTGGAGCGGAGCGTGCGGCTGCATAGCAACACGTGGAGCCGCACGCTCTGCTCTGGAGTGCTGGCGCCAGAGCTTGGATTTCACATGCGAGACACGGACGTGTTTCTCGCATGTGTGATCCCGCCCTTACTCAGAGTCTCATGACAGGGGTGAAGCAGGGCATGGTGGTGCCTGCTTGTCTAACTCATGATGAGCTGCATTATTTTATGATACTATGTGTACTTTTGTCAAGTCCCAACATTTTGAAAAGAAAAAATTGTATCCTCAAAAAAAGTCTAGATCTACGAACACGGTTAGTCACAATACTGCATATTAAGTTATAAAATTACTCAAAGGAACCACTGTTGCCTTGCAGCCCTGGCATTCTCTGTTGAAGTTTGACTGTAGGTAACATTTGCATGGAATTGTTTTAGTCAATCTGAGTGTGTGGTTTCCTCCAGTTGCTCAGCTTTTTCCCCACACCAGCCCTGATGTATACTGTATGTCTGAGATAAGGAAAATATAATGTCAAGACATTGTACGCCTTGGGTTGCCAAATATATTGGTTTTACTATTTCAGTGGGAACTAAATAAAAAAAAAACAGGCTAGAACGCAAGTGATAGATGTTTAAAGGTTTTTTTTTACAATCAGACCTGTCCTATTTTTTAGTCCCTCTTCATGTCCCACATTGTAATACTCTTAGGCTACTTTCACACTAGCGTTAACTGCAATCCGTCACAATGCGTCGTTTTGCAGAAAAAACGCATCCTGGAAAAGTGCTTGCAGGATGCGTTTTTTCCCCATAGACTTGTATTGACGACGCATTGCGACGGATTGCCACACGTCGCATCTGTCGTGCGACGGATGCATCGTGCTTTGGCGGACCGTCGGGAGCAAAAAACGCTACATGTAACGTTTTTTGCTCCTGACGGACCGTTTTTTCCGACCGCGCATGCGCGGCCGGAACTCCGCCCCCACCTCCCCGCACCTCACAATGGGGCAGCGGATGCGCCGGAGAAATGCATCCGCTGCCTCCATTGTGCAGTGTGTTAAACGCTAGCGTCAGAATCTCTGCCCGACGCATTGCGACGGGGAGATTCCGACGCTAGTGTGAAAGAAGCCTTAGATGGCTGTAAGTGAAATCTTTTCAGTATCCTGACATGCGGTCAATGAACTGTACTGCCTTTTTCTGATCTGGCCATTATTACATCCTGCCTCTGTAAACACTCTTATATACAAATCTGTCAGTTACTGATAGGACCACCTACTGGACTGAAAATCCCAGAACAAGCAGAGGTTTAAAATATTAACATAAGGGCTGTACTGAATCTTTTCTCATAGATCTACATATCAATGTACTCAGCTCTTTCTACTCTATAACATGGTGCCTGCGGATTGAATTGCATTTTCACACTGGCAGGTTCCCTTTAAGTATGTTCCCCCTGTTTTTTTGTCTGTGGTCTGCATGTTGCATCATTTGCAGTAAAAGTTGCACAACACCGTCATATATGTACATATCATGTAACTATGCAGATATTCTCCTTAATTTCATATCTCATTTTTTCTAATACATGTTCATGTCTGAGAAATGTGCATGTTCACTTAATTTTTATACTAGCAATTAAAGATGTATGACTGCTACCCTACTGTATTTCCCTGCATTACATGGAAATCTAAGTTCTGTGTAATCACGAATGACAATGTTTGTGATAGGAGTTTAAACTAAATTTTTATTATGTACTGGTAAAAATAACTAAATGGCTCATTTACCTATTGCTAGCAGCTATTTTTTCTGCATATAGGCTTTAGGCTTTTTACTCTCATTTGTAAACTAGAAAACAGACTGATTTCGCTGCAGAATGTCCATAAGGGTCACAACGAGGGTCAATCTCATTTTTACTCGCTTCTAACTGATCATACATCAATAGAAGTAATTATCTGAGAATGTTCCTGAGGAATTTGAGCATGGATGTCTCAACAAGGTATTTTCTACTTAAACTTACAACTTCCTCCTAGGTATCTTTTTTTTTTTAACTATGATATTACTAGATGGTGGCCCAATTCTAACGCATCGGGTATTCTAGAATATGCATGTCCACGTAGTATATTGTACAGCCCACATAGTATATTGGCCAGCCACGTAGTATATTGCCCAACCATGTAGTATATTGCCCAGCCATGTAGTATATTGCCCAGCCACGTAGTATATTGCCCAGCTACGTAGTATATTGCCCAGTGACGTAGTATATTGCCCAGCCACATAGTATTTTGCCCAGTCACGTAGTATATTGCCCAGTCACATAGTATATTGCCCAGTCACGTAGTATATTGCCCAGTCACATAGTATATTGCCCAACCACGTAGTATATTGCACAGCGACGTAGTATACAGCATAGAGCCACGTAGTATACTGCACAGACACGTAGTATATTGGCCAGTCACGTAGTATATTGCCCAGCTACGTAGTATATTGCCCAGCCACATATGTAACAGGTTAAAAAACAAGGGCCCCTTGTAGTCCTGTCGCCTGTGTGTGGTGCACGCAGCAGCTTCCGGTCCCAGGGTTGGTATGAGCGCAGGACCCGTGATGAAGTCGCGGTCACATGACCGTGATGTCATGGCAGGTCCTTCTCGCATAGCATCCTTAGCACCGGAACCTGCCGCATGCACTGCCGAGGACACGGCGCCACGTCGGAGGGTGAGAATAACCTTTTTTTTATTCCTATTTGTAACATTAGATCTTTTTACTATTGATGCTGCATACGCAGCATCAATAGTAAAAAGTTGGTCACACAGGGTTAAAAGTTGCGTAACCGGAGTGCATTACACCGTGCTCCGGTAACGCTGGCATTAACCCTGTGTGAGGGCTGACTGGATGACTGGAGGGGAGTATGGAGCGGGCACTGACTGCAGGGAGGAAAGAGCGGCCATACTGCCGCCGGACTGTGGCCGTCGCTGATTGGTCGTGGCAATGGTCGTGGGCGTTTTGCCACGACCAATCAGCGACTTGGATTCCATGACAGACAGAGGCCGCGACCAATGAATATCCGTGATAGACAGACAGACAGAAGGACAGACAGAAAGACGAAAGTGACCCTTAGACAAATATATAGTAGATACGTGTACACATTTAGTATTGGAAAATTCCACAATTTAAACATTTTTAACATTGCTTGAATTTGATAATTATTTAATTTTGTATTTAATTTAAATGCTTATGTTTTTGTTATATTAGTCAAGTACAAGAAACAGCAACATTTATAATTATAAGGATATAATAGAACTAAAAGTAATATTAACATTTACACCAATGCTGCACTTATTGTACATGCTACGGAGAGAGATCGCTAATTTCAGTCTTGGACTATTAGATTAGTCCTTGACACTCTAAATGGAATTGAGGTTTATGTACGTGGTCATTGCTTCATGCAGAGGACTCAAGAGCCGTTCTCAGGAACAGTAATATCAGACATTTGCCTCCAATCCCATGACAGGTGTTGTTGTTTTGAGGGACCTTGCACCTACAGTATATAGCTATGAAAAGCAGAGATATAGGTGGTATATATTTCATAGTCTCATTTGTGAATGTGTCTTGTGCAATGTTGATGTGAAATCTTAAATGTGAAATTACTTGATTCACAAGGACAAATTAAAGCTGGCTTGGGCCACGTTTAAAAAAGGCTGTGCTGTAGAACTAAAAGTGTTATCCATTACATAGATATTGATGACATAATCTTACGATACAATTTCAGATCGGTGGTGTCAAACCACTGGTGCTCTCCCCCTCCTGATTAGCTGTTTGCAGCTCTGTTGTTTACTGGTTGCTGGGAAGGGCATCAGCTCCATACATACTATAGTAGTATTTCTCAGTTACTTCAACTCAGTTGCAGATATTGATAGGTTACTAATTCCTAAGTAGTGGACAAACCTAAACCAAAAAGATGTCCATACCATTATATAATCCATCCTGCCGTGACAGTGTCTTATACTGACAGTTCATGACATGATCAAAATGGAGTAACACTCTCTATATAGTGTATAACTAGACTAAGATCAGCAGTCATTGTAGAAGGAGATGGAGATATATTTCTTAAGACTTGTAGTAGGAAAGTAAGAAATGATCTTTTTCTTCCCTTTTATTGAAATAAACTTGAAGCTCTTAAGGCAGTCATTACTGTCTGCACATAGATACACAGTCTTGAATCAGTGCTCATAGATACACCAACGAGGTCTTGTCAAGTATTTTGGAATAAAAGGTGTTTAAGCTGATATTTCTGAGATGAAGTAAAATGGAGTCAGATAGTTAATGTGTGACAGAATGATGTGAGTATCACTTTAACAGGGTCAACGACTCTAGACAGCTCATTACTCATGGGCATGTTTGAAGGCCTTGATAGCCAATAGTATTCTAAGAGCACATTCCACTTCTAGGCAGACATTACTATAGACTAGACTCTGCATAATTTGGAGCATCAACGCATTTTGTAAGCACCCAATATCTTCATGGTTTTTAATACACTTGCAAATTAAACCCATGTTTATTAGAAGTCAATTTAATGCTAGATTACTGTATTGGCTTATGCAGTGACACATTTAAGATTGCAAGTTCCCTTCTTTGATAAGTCACAAAACACATTAACTTCCACACTAGTTAAAAGTATAATACTTTTTTATCTAACGGTTACCATACACTGTGTGCAGAATTATTAGGCATGTTGTATTTTGATCACATGATACTTTTTATACATGTTGTCCTACTCCAAGCTGTTCAGGCTTGAGAGCCAACTACCAATTAAGTAAATCAGGTGATGTGCATCTCTGTAATGAGGAGGGGTGATGTCTAATTACATCAAAACCCTATATAAGGTGTGCTTAATTATTAGGCAACTTCCTTTCCGTTGGCAAAATGGGTCAGAAGAAAGATTTGACGGGCTCTGAAAAGTCCAAAATTGTGTGATGTCCTGCAGAGGGATGCAGCAGTCTTGAAATTGGCAAACTTTTGAAGCGTGATCATCGAACAATCAAGCGTTTCATGTCAAATGGCCAACAGGGTCGCAAGAAGTGTGTTGGGCAAAAAAGGTGCAAAATAACTGCCCATGAATTGAGGAAAATCAAGCGTGAAGCTGCCAAGATGCCATTAGCCACCAGTTTTGCCTTTTTTCAGAGCTGCAACATTACTGGAGTAACAAAAAGCACAAGGTGTGTGATACTCATGAACATGGCCAAGATAAGAAAGGATGAAAAATGACCACCTTTGAACAAGAAACATAAGATAAAACTGACTGGGTCAAAAAATATCTTAAGACTGACTTTTCAAAGGTTTTATGGACTGATGAAATGAGAGTGACTCTTGATGGGCCAGATGGATGGGCCAGAGGCTGGATCAGTAAAGGGCAGAGAGCTCCACTCCAACTCACACACCAGCAAGGTGGAAGTGGGGTACTGGTATGGGGTGGTATCATCAAAGATGAACTTTTGGAACCTTTTCTGGTTGAGGATGGAGTGAAACTCAACTCCCAGACCTACTGCCAGTTTGTGGAAGACAACTTCTTCAAGCAGTGGTACAGGAAGAAGTCGGTATCGTTCAAGAAAAACATGATTTTCATGCAGGACAATGCTCTATCACATACCTCCAACTACTCCACAGCGTGGCTGGCCAGTAAAGGTCTCAAAGAAGAAAAAATAATGACATGTCCACCTTGTTCACCTGATCTGAACCCCATAGGGAACATGTGGTCCGTCATTAAATGTGAGATCTACAGGGAGGGAAAACAGTACACCTCTCGGAACAGTGTCTGGGAGGCTGTGGTGGCTGCTGCACGCAATGTTGATCGTAAACAGATCAAGCAACTGACAGAATCTATGGATGGAAGGCTGTTAAGTGTCATCATAAAGAAAGGTGTCTATATAGGTCACTAATTTTGGGGGGGGGGTTGTTTTTGCATGTCAGAAATGTTTATTTTTAAATTTTGTGCAGTTATATTGGTTTACCTGGTGAAAATAAACAAGTGAGATGGGAATATATTTGGTTTTTATTAAGTTGCCTAATAATTCTGCACAGTAATAGTTACATGCACAAACAGATATCCTCCTAAGATAGCCAAATCTAAAAAAAAACACTCCAACTTCCAAAAATATTAAGCTTTGATATTTATGAGTCTTTTTTGCCTAATAATTCTGCACACAGTGTATGATACAAATGCTAATTTTTCCTGATCAGTGGAATTATTGCGAGTTTTGACAACCTTGTAAGACAGGTTCATAAATACCATCCAATTGTGAATGTGTCCCAGAACATATTTATAGACATCCTCAACAACTCTAACATCAATATTTGTAAGTGTTGGGCCCTGTAAAGTTTAGGTGTCAATCCATTATCACTGCCTTTTTAAAAGAAAACATTGATTTTTCTCAACACTAAACATTTGTTTCAGTACAAGGCCCCATTCATATTTTTAGTTTTCATGTGTGTTCTACCTGCGATTTTTACAAAAAGAACACATATCCTTTGTAGTCTAAAGGCCCCTTCACATTTAGCGACGCTGCAGCGATACCGACAACGATCCGGATCGCTGCAGCGTCGCTGTTTGGTCGCTGGAGAGCTGTCACACAGACCGCTCTCCAGCGACCAACGATGCCGGTAACCAGGGTAAACATCGGGTAACTAAGCGCAGGGCCGCGCTTAGTAACCCGATGTTTACCCTGGTTACCATGCTAAAAGTAAAAAAAAACAAACCGTACATACTTACCTACCGCTGTCTGTCCTCCAGCGCTGCGCTCTGCTTCTCTGCTCTCCTCCTGTACTGTCTGGGAGCCGGAAAGCAGAGCGGTGACGTCACCGCTCTGCTTTCCGGCTCACAGACAGTACAGGAGGAGTGCAGAGCACAGCGCTGGAGGACAGACAGCTGTAGGTAAGTATGTACTGTTTGTTTTTTTACTTTTAGCATGGTAACCAGGGTAAACATCGGGTTACTAAGCGCGGCCCTGCGCTTAGTTAACCGATGTTTACCCTGGTTACCAGTGAAGACATCGCTGGATCGGTGTCACACACGCCAATTCAGCGATGTCTCCAGGGAGTCCAGCGACGAAATAAAGTTCTGGACTTTATTCAGCGACCAACGATCTCCCAGCAGGGGCCTGATCGTTGGTCGCTGTCACACATAATGATTTCATTAACGATATCGTTGCTACGTCACAAATAGCAACGATATCGTTAACAATATCGTTATGTGTGAAGGTACCTTTAGGACATGTTCACGCCAGCGTTTTTTGCTGTTCAATTTTATTAAAATAAAAAAGGGAAAAATGTCTGGTTTTGATCCAGTTTGCAGATCAAACTAGTCACTTCAAGTGAATTGTTCTTTCAGAAAAGATCGATAGCATTCAGCTGACCTTCAACTACTGTACATTTTTTTTTACTGTTGTGCTGTTTAATAGTAGGAAAATCTTGGACTTTTTCTATACATATAAGAATAATGGATGCAGCACTGATGGTAAAATTATACACGTGGAATAAAAATACATAAAAATGATCAGATCAAGCATTCTGATGAAGTATTTTTAGTTTGTCCATGTATGACTGTACAACACCTGATTAAAAAAATTTTTTTCGAAAGGGATAAAATGTACAGCAGGAGATAAATGTAATGTTCTGGCAAGCTGAGTAATATCCCACAACCCTCCATAACACCATTTACTGTCAAAAAGTGAGATATTGCACTTTGGACAAGATAATAAAAAAGCATAATTAGAACAGTAGTTCGTGAGCAGCAACATTATCACAGCAGTAAGTAATTGAAAACTGATGTTTTAATAAAACATACAATGGTACTTTAACAAAAACTCTTAAAATAAAGCACAATATCTTGTATTTAATTAATTTGCTTGTTTATATAGAACCATTCGCCCAGCTTTTTACTGATGTCACTGTCACCATTGAAACTCACAATCTAATTTCCCTTTGGAATTGTGGGAGGAAACCCACACTGACATGGGGAGAGCATATAAAATCCTTAGAGATTTTGTCCTTGATGCGATTTGAGCCAAGGATTTCAGCACTGCAAAGCAACAATGATTTCTGAGCAATCATGAAAAAGGCTGCCATCAAGGCTGCAAGATGCCCCTCAGCATGTAGGGATCTTTCGAGGCAGTAGTTTAGATCCAACTCCTGTTGGAGAATCCAGTCTAGACTAATATTACATGTAGGGCTAGCTAGGGCTTTCTTAAAGTGGTTGCGCCATTTTCCCCCCCGAAAGTCTGTAGTCACTCCTTGGAACTGCAGACTTGTGAACCCACACAGTGCATACATAGTGTGCTATTTGAGGATCCCTCAGTGTGGTTGCAAGACCGGGTCATCATGTGAATGGCAGTATGCAGTAAGTCCACATTCCAACTAGATATGCGCAGCCTCTCTCAATACAAGTAAATTGAGAAAGGCAACGGACATCTGGTCAAAATGTGTACCAGTACAAGTATTGATCACAAAACTGCTCAGTCTACCACCGGCACCAGGAAATCCTGAAAGTGGCCGCTGCATAAGTTGTAAGGATTCACAACATTGCAGTCACATAGAATTACTGGAGGCTTTTGTAATAAACCTTGAAAGCCCATTTATGTAAAAAGGGCAATGACAAGGCAGTAATAGTTATGCATTAAGTTTCGCACTAGTTAAAGTCTGCCCTTTCTGTCCTCAGAAATATTTCTAGAGTGTAGTTTTTAAAAAAAAAAAAAATAGGAAGAGTTGAAGGAGTTATTAGTGACTGTTGCTTGGTTTGTACATGTGATAATTCCTTTTCCTTCCCTATTTTGGATTATTCCCCTACCTTCACACCCCGGTGCATACCTCTGTTACATGTGAGTGAATATCTTGTATGCCTGGAGTTTTCTAGTAAACCTTGTTTGTGTTGCCTTGTTTATTGGGTTGGTGTACTACGATGTACGGTAGCATCCCCTCTTCCCTGGGTGGGGGAAGAGAACAGATGGAGAGCTAACTTAGGAGATTAAGCAAGAATGGAGGCCCCGGCATCTTTGCCATCTGAAGTATCCCAGGGAGCAAAGCGAGCTAGAGCGCCCCCTAATATTAGGGACAATGAAGGATGCCCTGGTACCGGGTCACCCGCCAGCTGTGTCATGACATTAGCTCTGACCACTAGCATTCTCTCTAATCCATGATGGATCCAATCTCTGCTCTGGTAGGGAAATTGCTTTAGCTCAGTCTGGAGGTGGCAAATTTATGCAGGGTAGTTTTTAAGCACCCTAATACAACTAGTGTGGGAATCTCATCTCTCAGGCAAACCATAGTGGAGCCCACGGTCGCGTTGCCTGACAGGTTCTCTGGGGAACATGACAGGTTTGTTGTTTTCAGAGAGACCTGTAAACTGTACTTCAAGTTATGTCCAGTTTCCTCAGTTACAAAGGAGCAATGTGAGGGGATAGTAGTCTCGCTCTTTCAGGGGAATCCATAGCATAGATGCTTTCTCTCCTGTCTGACTCAGAGTCGCTTGAAATGGAGGAGGGATTTTTTCGGGCATTAAAACTTATATATGATGACCCAGATCACCTCTCCTTAGCTGAACCCACACTGCGCCAACTTCAGCAAGGAGAGACTGACCAGCGGAGGAATATTGCTCTGAGTTCTGCAGGTAGGTCATGAATAACAAGTGGATTGATCCCACTCTCCATAGACAGTTCCGTGAGGGTAAGGGTGGAGGATGCCTTAGCTCTGTATGAGACTCCTGACTTTTTTAAGGCAGCCATGTCTCTGGCGATCCGAGTTGATTGACGTCTTTGCCAGAGACATATGGAGTCACCTCTCGGTGCAGGAGATCCGGAGTCAAGGGAGGTGTGCATTGAGCCTACTGAGAAACTCATGCATCACATTCTGGTAATTGTCTGTTGTCCAGCTTAAGGGGGAAGTGTGTTTCTTTTGTGGTAAAAAGGGCCATTTTGTGGGCACTTGTCCTTCCTAACCACATAGTAAAAACCGCCGAAAAACTAGATGGCCTTGGGAGCTTAGCAGCCCGGGTGTATTTATCAACTCTGTGGGTAGGGCACAGTTTTTTATACCAGCCGAAATAAAAGTGGGTGGAATTAAGGTGGACGTCTCTGCATTTCTGGACTGTAGGGTGAGGTTTAATTTGATCGACGCTAGGTTCGTCTAAGTCCAAGGCCTCATCCCACATACTCTGTGCAGACCTCAAATTGTAGGGTCAAAATGGTTCTTTAAGATGGACCTCAGGGGGCTTATAATCTCATCTACACTAAAGAAAGGGATGAGTGGAAAACTGAGTTTAATATGCCTGATAGACACTATGAGAATCTGGTGATGCCTTTTGGGTTTACGAATACACCCGCCGTCTTACAACACTTTATAAATGACATCTTTAGTCACTTTTGGTTGGCAGACTCATTGTTATCTTTCTGGATGACATACTAATTTATTGACTGTATATTTTCTTGGTTGAGAAGATCCCTTTCCTAGGATATGTGCTGTCTTCCACTGGTTTTTGCATGGATCCGGCAAATGTCGGCGATATTGGATTGGGATCGTCCAGATGAATTGAAGGCATTACAAAGATATTTAGGTTTCCCTAACTACTACCATAAATTCATAAAAAAATTTTGGTAGTAGCCAAACCTCTTACGAATATGACCAGGAAGGCGATGGACTATTATGTTCAAAAGGTGTTTTTCATCTGCGCCGATTCTTATTCAGCCTGATGTCTCTCAGCCTTTTATTGTTGATGTCGATGCATCTGAGGTGGGGGCTGTATTGTCGCAGGGTGCGTCTGCTGGTAAATGTCACCGATTGAGAAAAATTATTACATTGGAAGCAGAGAACTTTTAGCAATCAAATGGGCTTTTGAGGAGTGGCATCATTTTTTGGAGAGAGCGGTTCACCCAATGATGGTAATCAAGGATCATAAGAATCTGATATACTTTGAATCAGCAAAACGTCTGACACCTCGACAGGCAAGATGGGCATTGTTCTTTACCAGGTTTATCTTTTTTGTCACTTATAGGCTGGGGAACAAAACCATCAAAGCAGATAACTTATTACTTTTCTGGGGGAGGAAATAAGTGTGAACCGGTACCAATTCTTCAAAAAGATGTAGTTATGGCGTCTATATGCTCCAATCTGGAAAGAGAAGTTGTTGAAGCTCAGGGGATGCCCCTGCTGCCTGTCCACTTGGTAAACAGTTTGTTCCTGTCAATCTCCGTCTTAGAGTCCTCAGTGAACATCACGATTCAGTGTTGGCTGGACATCCTGGTAATAAAGCCACCACTGAACTGCTTACTCTGCGTTTTTGGTGGCCAGGTTCTCATCAGGATGTTTAGGAGTATATAGCCATCTGCAGTGTCTGCACATGTTCTAAGACCTCTCATACTCATCCGTCGGGGGTTCTTCAACCATTGGAGATTTCCAGCAGACCTTGGACTCACTTGTCGGTTGATTTTAACAAGGATCTACCCTTGTCGGTTGGGAATACTGTAATTCTTGTGGTGGTAGAAAGATTCAGTAAATTGTCTTATTTTATCTCTTTACCGAATGCCAAATCCTTGGAGCAAGTTTCATCAGGGAAATAATTAGATTACATAGCATCCTGACCAATATTGTTTCTGATCGGGGGGGTGCCGTTTGCCTCCAAGTCTTGGAGGGCATTTGGCACCTGTCTGGGGATCCATTTGCCATTTTCTTCTGCTTTTCAGTCTAATGGGCAGACTGAATGGGTTAACCAGAATCTAGAGACGTATCTCAGGTGTTTTGTTTCTGAAAATAATGAGGACTGGGTTACCTATTTACTGTTAGCCGGATTCACAGTAAATAATTGTTGTCAGGAATCAACCGGTAAGTCCCCATTTTCAGGGCATATGGGTTCCATCCTCAGTTTAGCTCCTTTAATAGTAATCACCCTTCTGGATTACCGGTGGAAGAACGGTTTTCATCTTCCATTTCTACCATATGGCGGGGGTTATGAATAATTTGAGGAAGATGGGATCCAAATATAAGAGTCTGGCTGATCGGAGAAGTTTGGTGGGTCCGGACCTGTGTGTTGGTGACTTGGTGTGGCTGTCCTCTAGGAACATTAATCTGAAGGTTCCATCTTGGAAACTATGTCCCAGGTTTATTGGTCTTTATAAGATCATAGCCATTGTCAATCCCGTAGCATTTCATCTTGCCTTACCGCCTATCTTTAGGATCCATAATGTATTTAATCGTTCTCTCCTCAAAAAATACTTTGCGTATTCTGTACTATCACCTCAACCACCATCTCCTGTCATTGTCAATGGTAATTTTGAGTTTCAGATTGCAAAAATTTTGGACTCTCGTCTTGTTCATCGGTCTTTTCAGTATCTGGTACATTGAAGGTGGTACGGTCCTGAATAGAGGATGTGGTTACCAACATCTGATGTTCATGTGGCCAGACTGGTCCGGGTTTTTCACATGGCACACCCTGGTAAGCCTGGTCCTGAGGTTCCGATGAGCCATCGTATAAAAAAGGATACTGTCACGGGGTTACCACGATAGTGTGGAGCCAGAAGACTGCAGCATCTGATTGCTTCTTCTCAGCGCTGGAGTAGGAGCACTCTCCTTCATTTTAAATGTGTTTATTTCTTCTGGCAGAACAAGGGTTAATCGGCCAAGTTTGAAATCCCTGTGCTCACATCTGTGCTCGGTTAGCCACTCCTTTTCCCTTTATAATATGGACTCTGATACTAATCCTTGTCAGCTAGCTTTATTGCTATGATTCTAATCCTTGTCAGAGCTAGCTTTATTGCTGCATGGCTAAAGGAGGGAAATGAGTTGATAAGAGGAGAGTTGAAGGAGTTACTAGTGACTGTTGCTTTGTATGCCTGGAGTTTTCTGTTAATCCTTGTTTGTGTTGCCTTGTTTGTCAGGACTGTGTACTGCGGTGCATAGTAACACCCCCTCTTCCATGGGTAGGAGAAGAGAGCAGATGGAGGGCTAACTTAAGAGGGGCGAGCTAGGGTGCCCCTTAGTGTTAGAGACAGGGAAGGAACCCCTGGTCCCAGGTCACTCGACAGCTGTGTCATGACAGCCATTCTATTACTCAAACTCAGTTTGCATAGCTGTCCACATTTCTTGAGCTGTGTGACTCCAAAGCATATTCATTTAAACACTGCCTGATTTTGGTGAACCCTGGCTGTGAAGTACGGAGGTGGGAGGATTCTCTCTGCTCTGTTGGAACGTCTCCATTAAGGGAGACGTTGAGGTGGAGGCCCCATAGGAGATGGAGGAGGCATAAGCAGTTGAGGAAGTGTTAGATTCGGAGGTTTGTCCTGTAAGCCTTGGGAATTTCAAGACTTGTGGAGCAGCCACTTGCCCGCCTGCCCCCACAACCACCAGTGCGCAGTCAGCGAGATATAGTGCCCCTGGCCATAATTGCTCATCTTGGTGTCAGTGGTGAAATGCAGTCTGGCAGACATCGATTTTTTCAAGGAATAGGTGATGCTGTCTGTGACATGCTGGTGTAGCGCAGGCATAGCTTCCTTTGAGAAGTAATGGCAATTGGGCATCTGGTACTTGGGGACTGCGATGACCATCAACTTTCGGAAATCAACTGCATCCACCAGGTGGAAAGGCAGCATTCACATGGCCAACAGATTGGAGATGGTGGAGTTCAAGCTTTTGGCTTTAGCATGTGTAGGTTGGAAACATTCTTTTTTTGTACAACTGTAGGACAAACTGCTGGACTGTGAGTCAGGTGCAGGAGGAGATGTTATGGTGAATTGAGAGACATGTGGTGTGATCAGTGAAACAAACACAGCAGGCATCTCTTCTTCCATAACAGCCAGTGTGCTCTCACTCACCCCAACTTCACAGGGTAAACAAGTGGAGGATCTGTGGCAGGAGACCTGTGTGAGAACACTTGCCATAGTGATGTAGGAGGAAGGAGCAGCAGATATGGTTGATGGGACTGATGGTGGTTGATGAGGTCTGCTAGTTTGCATTTTAGCACAGTGAGATTCCCAGACTAACTCATGTAGTAGTCAAATAATTGCAATTTTTGCCTCTACTGAGCTGTTTTTTGCAAGTTGGCAGATAACGTGAGTTGGGTCAGTTGTGGTCTCAAAAAAGGCCCAGGCTCAGCCTTGCCATCCATGCGATCTGCAGACCCACGTTCATTGCTGGCCAAAGCCACCTTCTCTGTTGATCTACTAAGCTGCATGCCTCTTAGTTAACACAAAGTGATATCTACAACATCATCATAATCTTCTCTGTTCTCCCACTCCTCACCTTGAGCATTACCCTCCTCCTCTTCCTGCCCTGTACAGTCTGTGTGTGCCTCTGGTATCTAAGTATTATTAGGATCACCTCCATCCCCAGGGTTTAATGTCTGGTGAAGAGGGTCTGGATTCTGCTCAGACCCCACTTTGTCCAGCCCTGGATTCAACTGAAAAATGTTTAGGGCATTGTGCAGATGCTTTACTCCTCTTGATTTTATGAATCTTTGGAGCAAGCATCTGATGACCATGGATTAGGATCTCTAAACAGCTTTGCAGACTGGGACATCTGTAGTTCCCGACAGACAGTTGGGGGGTGGAGAATTGTGACATGGGGGGAAAAAGGGCAATTGGGGTGCCAACTCTGAGGTATATACTGTAAGTGATGTTAAGGTGGATATCGAGGAGGAGAGGCCACTTGATGCAGCGCTTGCTATCCACTGGTGCACATGTCCTTTCTGGTTCTCATCTACAAATCGTACCGCTGTGCGTCTGCCAAAGAAAGGGAGTTGAGTAGCCCATCCACTAACAGATGTTGTCTTTTGACTTTGTATAGGGCGAAACGGTGTTTGTTCAGTAGAGCTTCCTATAACATTACCACCACCTGTTACTAAATTATCAATCAACATTTACTTGCTGAAATAGTGTGCCTGGACCACACTATTAGCAGAAAAGATTTTGATTCTGAAAAGTGGCAGCCTGCACCACAGTACTACATAGTTACATACATAGTTATTAAGGTTGAAGGAAGACTTTAAGTCCATCTAGTTCAACCCATAGCCTAACCTAACTTGCCCTAACATGTTGATCCAGAGGAAGGCAAAACAAAACCCATGTGGCAAAGAGTAAGCTCCACCTTGGGGAAAAAAATTCCTTCCCGACTCCACATACGGCAATCAGACTAGTTCCCTGGATCAACGCCCTATCATGGAATCTAGTGTATATACCCTGTAACATTATACTTTTCCAGAAATGTATCCAGTCCCCTTTTAAATTTAAGTAATGAATCACTCATTACAACATCATACGGCAGAGAGTTCCATAGTCTCACTGCTCTTACAGTAAAGAATCCGCGTCTGTTATTATGCTTAAACCTTTTTTCCTCCAAACGTAGAGGATGCCCCCTTGTCCCTGTTTCAGGTCTATGATTAAAAAGACCATCAGAAAGGTCTTTGTACTGTCCCCTCATATTTTTATACATTAACATAAGATCATCCCTTAGTCTTCGTTTTTCCAAACTAAATAGCCCCAAGTGTAATAACCTATCTTGGTATTGCAGACCCCCCAGTCCTCTAATAACCTTGGTCGCTCTTCTCTGCACCCGCTCCAGTTCAGCTATGTCTTTCTTTTACACCGGAGACCAGAACTGTGCACAGTATTCTAAGTGTGGTCGAACAAGTGACTTGTATAGAGGTAAAATTATGTTCTCCTCATGAGCATCTATGCCTCTTTTAATGCATCCCATTATTTTATTTGCCTTTGTAGCAGCTGCCTGACACTGGCCACTGAATATGAGTTTGTCATCCACCCATACACCCAGGTCTTT
Source organism: Ranitomeya imitator (assembly GCF_032444005.1). Lineage (NCBI taxonomy): Eukaryota > Metazoa > Chordata > Amphibia > Anura > Dendrobatidae > Ranitomeya > Ranitomeya imitator. The sequence goes on from NC_091284.1 coordinate 206,978,178, forward strand.
CTCATTGACGGTTTTGCCCAGAGTTTTAGAATTAAGCACATAATTATACATCTTATTACTTCTACCCAAGTGCATGACCTTACATGTATCCCCATTAAAGCTCATTTGCCATTTATCAGCCCAAGCTTCTAGTTTACATAAATCATCCTGTAATATAAAATTGTCCTCCTGTGTATTGATTACCCTGCAGAGTTTAGTGTCATCTGCAAATATTGAAATTCTACTCTGAATGCCCCCTACAAGGTCATTAATAAATATGTTAAAAAGAAGAGGGCCCAATACTGACCCCTGTGGTACCCCACTGCTAACCGCTACCCAGTCCGAGTGTGTTCCATTAATAACCACCCTTTGTTTCCTATTCCTGAGCCAGCTCTCAACCCACTTACACATATTTTCCCCTATCCCCATTATTCTCATTTTATGTATCAACCTTTTGTGTGGCACCGTATCAAAAGCTTTTGAAAAGTCCATATACACTACATCTACTGGGTTCCTTTGGTCCAGTCCGGAACTTACCTCTTCATAGAAACTGATCAAATTAGTCTGACATGAACGGTCCCTAGTAAACCCGTGCTGATACTGGGTCATGAGGTTATTCCTCTTCAGATACTCCAGTATAGCATCCCTTAGAATGTCCTCCAGGATTTTACCCACAGTAGAGGTTAAGCTTACTGGCCTATAATTTCCGAGTTCAGTTTTTGTCCCCTTTTTGAATATTGGCACCACATTTGCTATACGCCAGTCCTGTGGTACAGACCCTGTTATTATGGAGTCTTTAAAGATTAAAAATAATGGTCTATCAATGACTGTACTTAATTCCTGCAGTACTCGAGGGTGTATCCCATCCGGGCCCGGAGATTTGTCAATTTTAGTGATTTTTAGACGCCGCCGCACTTCCTGCTGGGTTAAGCAGGTGACATTTAATGGGGAATTTTTATCACTAGTCATTTTGTCTGCCATGGGATTTTCTTGTGTAAATACTGATGAAAAAAAGTCATTTAGCATATTGGCTTTTTCCTCATCCTCATCCACCATTTCACCCAGACTATTTTTAAGGGGGCCAACACTATCATTTTTTAGTTTCTTACTATTTATGTAGTTAAAGAATATTTTGGGATTATTTTTACTCTCTCTGGCAATGAGTCTCTCTGTCTCAATCTTTGCTGCCTTGATTTGCTTTTTACAGAATTTATTTAATTTTTTGCATTTATTTAATGCCTCCTCACTACCTACTTCCTTTAATTCTCTAAATGCTTTCTTTTTGTCACTTATTGCGCCCCTTACAGCTCTATTTAGCCATATTGGTTTCCTCCTATTCCTAGTATGTTTATTCCCATACGGTATATACTGTGCACAGGTCCTATCCAGGATGTTAATAAACGTCTCCCATTTTCTTTGTGTATTTTTGTGTCTCAGGATATCGTCCCATTTAATTGCACCAAGATCCTCTCTCATCCGTTGGAAATTTGCCCTCCTGAAGTTTAGTGTCCTTGTAACCCCTCTATTACACATCTTTTTAAAGGATACATTAAAACTTATTATTTTGTGATCGCTATTTGCCAAGTAACCCCCAACCCTTATATTTGCTATGCGGTCTGGCCTGTTGGTTAATATTAGGTCTAGCAGTGCCCCCCTTCTTGTTGGGTCCTGAACCAGTTGTGGAAGGTAATTGTCTCTAATAGTTGTCAAAAACCGATTACCTTTGCTGGAACTGCAGGTTTCTGTTCCCCAATCTATTTCAGGGTAGTTGAAGTCCCCCATAATAATGACATCTCCTTGAGTCGCAGCTTCATCTATTTGCTTTACGAGGATATTCTCCATTGCTTCCATTATTTTTGGAGATTTATAACAAACCCCTATCAGTAATTTATTATTTTTTCCACCTCCCCTTATCTCCACCCACAGGGATTCTACATTTTCATTAAATTCACCTATATTATCACGCCGGATGGGTTTTAAGGACGATTTTACATATAGACACACCCCACCCCCTCGCTTATCTGTACGGTCATTTCTGAACAGACTATAGCCCTGCAAGTTAACAGCCCAGTCATGGCTCTCATCCAGCCACGTTTCAGATATCCCCAGATATTAGCACAAACGATTTAGATTATGAAATGTGAGCTTCTGCCTGCACTACAGTAATAGCACAAACAAATTTGATTATGAAATGTGGCCTGATGCCTGCACCATACTATTAGCACAAATGATTTGCATTATGAAATGTAGCCTGGTGCCTGCACCACAATATTAGCACAATTGATTTAACTATGAAAAGTGGCCTGGTGCCTGCACCACAGTATTAGCATAGGACTTCCCCTTGAGAAAGCTAACAGATCGCTGGAGCGAAACGTACGTCGGGGGTCTCGCCTAACGCTATCCATCTCTCTACCTGGGTAAGAGGAACCATCGGAGATTATCTGTACTGCGCTCTTTACGCTAGTGGCATTTACATTACTGGCAGTCTGGTAGATCTCTTTGGAGTATGCCCTGGACTTTGGATCGCTTTTAGGATAGTACTATTCAGCGTTACTTTGGCTGCTATCCTTGACCTCATATGTACTTTTGTGAGGTCTATGGCTTACATTGACCCATTGTCCATATAGGCACACGGTTGTTCCTCTGCTTTACCAGCACATTGCATTACTCCTTGGATAGGATGGGGTATAGGGATGGTCTTTAGTGTCCTTATTTTATTTCATGTATGTACTTGTCAGTGTGTGTTTTTCAGTGTCTTAATAAAATTTTGTACTTTTTAAACTTGTTATCTGTAAGCTCCTTTGTTCTCCTGTATGAGATATTGCCGTTTGGAGCAGGATTTGGTAGTGCTCAGGACATGGTTTCTGGACACTCTACAATATGAGCCTGGGTGTATGTATATTGATAAGTATTAGCATAAACAATTTAATTTAGGAAATCTGGCCTCCTGCCTGAGCCACACTATTAGCACAAACAAACTAGTAACATGCTCGAAGGTCGATTTCACACAGGATCCTATCTAGCTGAACTAGCTGACAATTAACTGCCCATCTATCTGATTACTTATAGAAGGAGCTGCCTCTCTGCGCTGTTACATGGACAAAAAGGCACCAAAATAACATGTTCGCTTTTTATATGGAGGTGGATATGTGACTTCCGCAGCCAATGACAGAAGCCCTTGTGATTTCTGTCGTGTGGTGTTGTAGATGGTTTCTATGCCCTGATTGGCTGCCGGAATCTCCACCCATTAAGATATTAAGATAAAAAATAAATAAAAAACACAGTACGCCACCACTCACCCTCTCCCACCTCTACCCACCACCTCCCTTCATCAAACACCCCCCTCCCCCGCTCATCATACGTCACTACTGTGCTAACCAAAGTCCTAACAAAAGAATTATTGGAAACGCGATCATTTACCGAACTCTGGCCAAATTTTGCCAGCTTTGAAGAAAAATGTTCGAGAATCAGAACATGAATCCGAATGTGCTACATTAGTGCCGAATTTGAGATTGTCAAATGTTTTCTGAACAAGTTCGCTCATCTCTATTTATAACTTCAGCTTTCTTCAACTAAAAAGCATGGTGCATATGGCATTTGGGTACAGTCTCCTATTCTTTTCCAATCATGGAAGAAGCCTATGTAAAGTACAAATATGGAAGAAAGCATACTTCTTATACATTTTATAATTTTATAATTAGAATTGTGCCAGTAGTTGTCAAAGGGAGAAAAATAACCAATGCTGCTGCTGGAGATATTTTACAAGCTACAGCAGTGTTGTCACTTTTATAGCACATGTGACATTTACAGCAAATCATGGGATTTATCTCAGAAGTCTAATTTTATTTATAATTTGGTAGGGATTTTTACTTTTTTTAAATTTTATTTGGTCTATTAAATAAAGCCTTAAATACGTTTTCACAATAGCCACTGATCACACGGACAATTGGCTTACACTAGTCAATGAGTTGTTTTCTATATGAGATTTCTTATGCCTAAGTTCCTGTAGTTAATTAAATCTCTGGAGCTGCTGTTAAAAAAATTAAATCTCAGGGTAGAAGACTGCTTTAATAATCATATAAAATAATAACATTTAAAACAGTAAATGTACCATCAGAGAAAATCATATTAAAAAAGCAGTTTCATTTTAGTACAGATCTTTGATTGAAACTAAATGTACGTAACTAGAAAATTGAAACTAATATTAATTCTAGTTCATTTCAAACCCTTTAAACATGTAAAAGCTGTTCCCTCACTTTTTTTTATTGACAATCTCTATGGTTATAATTATTATTTGAGTTGTTTGTTTTCCGTTACATATTTTCTTTCTGCAAACAGGAAATTAGATGTCTTAATGAAGTATCTTAATGGATCAGAACTAGTGTTGAGCGATACCGTCCGATACTTGAAAGTATCGGTATCGGATAGTATCGGCCGATACCCGAAAAATATCGGATATCGCCGATACCGATATCCGATACCAATACAAGTCAATGGGACACCAAGTATCGGAAGGTATTCTGATGGTTCCCAGGGTCTGAAGGAGAGGAAACTCTCCTTCAGGCCCTGGGATCCATATTAAGGTGTAAAATAAAGAATTAAAATAAAAAATATTGATATATTCACCTCTCCGGCGGCCCCTGGACATCACGCTGGTAACCGGCAGGCTTTTTTGTTTAAAATGAGCGCCTTTAGGACCTGCGAATGACATCGCGGCTTCTGATTGGTCGCGTGCCGCTCATGTGACCGCCACGCGACCAATCAGAAGCCGCGACGTCATTCGCAGGTCCTTAATTCCTAGAATTAGGAGTTTAGTGAATGAGAATGACGTCGCGGCTTCTGATTGGTTGCGTGGCGGTCACATGAGTGGCACGCGACCAATCAGAAGCCACGACGTCATTCGCAGGTCCTAAAGGCGCTCATTTTAAACAAAGAAGCCTGCCGGTTACCAGCGTGATGTCCAGGGGCCGCCGGAGAGGTGAATATATCAATATTTTTTATTTTAATTCTTTATTTTACACATCCCTATGGATCCGATACCGATACCCGATACCACAAAAGTATCGGATCTCGGTATCGGAATTCCGATACCGCAAGTATCGGCCGATACCCGATACTTGCGGTATCGGAATGCTCAACACTAATCAGAACAGATCACTATCTGTACAGTGGAGATTTAGCAAGCGTGGAATGGTACTAATGGTGATAAATGTTACATCACAGTCACTTTAACCATCTTCAAGCACTGCGCATGTATTGAGTTCCTTGAAAGCGGGTCCCTTGGAGAGGCATCATTGTCAACTGTATTTGCTTCCACAGGATTTACACAATAATATTAATAACTCCTGATGGAGCAGGTAGACACCTGTACTCCAAGAACAGTAAGTGGTCGGTGAGTGGAGGTGAAGCTGGAGAAATTTGAGTTATAGCTACCTGCCAACCAATGTCTAGAGTAATGGGCAGATAGAATGGAAAGCATCTACTAAAAAAAACCCTTTTCCATCTAGGAGCATCTGGAGGGAAGCAAAGAAACCCCATGAGGTAGAGACCATTTGGAGCTAAAAGAAGAATACAGGTGCTGGGTACAGGGAAAGGATGAAGAAAAAAGTTTTTTGAACTGGTACACTGAGGAACAAGAGGGGGCAAAATCAGAAGTAAGAAAATAGAGGAACAAGGAAGAAAAGTGAGTGGTAGTAGAGAATATTATGAATAAGATGTTTACAACCAACAGCAACCACATTAGAAAGTAATGATGGCAGTAGAGTACTGGGTCAAAAAGTCACAGACATCGACATCAACATACCCTTGGGCAATAAACTGACAATAACATCAATTGCCCTTAACCGCTTAACAACTGATATGCCTTTTAATGGCGGTAGTTAAGGGCACTTAAACCACAGCACCGTTAATTAACGGCGCTGTGGAAAAAGTGTACAGTGCCTCCCAGAGTCAGATTTTCTCTGGGGTTTTGACTGCTGGGTGTAGCCGAGACCTGAGAGAACATGATTCGAGTCAGTTTTAACTGAGCCCCGGCTTGCGGTTGCCGTTATTAACTGTATAACGGCGACTACAAAAAAAGCGTGATTTGACATTCAATTTCTCTATCCTCCAATGTGATCACACATCAGAGGACAGAGAAATAGGGTCCCCAATCCCCCCGATACTTACCAGTGCCTGCCAGTGTCCCTGGGTCCTCCTGCTTCCCCCCACGGCTGCTGGCATCTTCTGGTAACAAAATGGTGGGCGCATGCTCAGTGCACCTGCCAAGATCTGCCGGCCGGCACCCAGCAACAATAGGAAGATTTTTCCTATTGGTTCATTTTGGTCACTGTGATAGACCCTATCACAGTGATAAAAAAAAAATAGTCAATAAACTCCCCTTTATCACCCCCTTAGCTAGGATAAAATAATAAAATAAAGAAAATATATTTATTTCCATTTTCCCATTGGGGCCAAAGTCAGGGTTAGGGTTGGGATTAGGGTTAGTTTTGGGATTAGGGTTAGGATTAGGGTTAGGGTTGGGAATAGAGTTAGGGTTGGATTAGGGTTTGGATTAGGGTTAGGGTTGAGATTAGGGTTAGGGTTGGGAATAGGGTTAGGGTTATGGTGAGAGTTGGGATTAGGGTTAGGGGTGTATTGGGATTAGGTTTGGAATTAGGGTTAGGGTTGGGATTAGAGTTAGGGTGGGGATCAGGGTTAGGGGTGTGTTGTTGTCAGTGTTGTGATTAGGGTTATGGTTAGGGTTGGGATTAGAGTTAGGGGTGTCTTGGGGTTAGGATTGTGATTAGGATTATGTTTAGGGTTGGGATTAGGGTTAGGGGTGTGTTGGGGTTAGGAATAGAGTTAGAATTGGGGGGTTTCCCCTGTTTATGTACATCAGGGGGTCTCCAAACGTGACATGGCACCACCATTGATTCCAGCGAATTTTATGTTCAAAAAGTCAAATGGTGCTCGCTTCCTTCTGAGGTCTGCTGTGAACCCAAACAGTGGTTTACCCCCACATATGGGGTATCATCGTGCTCAGAACAAATTGAACAACTTTTGCGGTCCAATTTCTCCTGTTACCCTTTGGAAAATAAAAAATTGGGGGCTAATAAATCATTTTTGTGAAAAAAAAAATGATTTTTTATTTTCATGGCTCTGAGGTATAAACTTCTGTGAAGCACTTGGGCGTTCATAGTGCTCACCACACATCTAGATAAGCTCCTTGGAGGGGTATAGTTTCCAAAATGGGGTCAGTTGTTTGGAGTTTCTACTGTTTAGGCACAGCAAGGGCTCTGCAAAAGCAACATGACACCAGCAGACCATTCCATCGAAGTCTGCATTCCAAAATATCGCTACTTTTCTTCTGAGCCCTGACGTGTGCGCAAACAGCAATTTTTTCCACATATGAGGTATCAGCGTACTTAGGACAAATTGGACAGCAACCTTTGGGGTCCAATTTCTCCTGTTGCCTTTGGGGAAAAAAATTGCGGGCTAAAAAATCAATTTTGTGGAAAAAAAAAGATTTTTCATTTTCACAGCTCTGTGCTATAATTTTTGGTGAAACACTTGGGGGTTCAAAGTTGACACAACACACCTAGATAAGTTCCTTGGGGTCTAGTTTCCGAAATGAGGCCACTTGAGGGGGTTTGTACTGTTTAGGCACATCAGGGGTTCTGCAATCGCAACATGATGCCCGCAGACCATTTTATCAAAGTCTGCATTCCAAAACAGCACTCCTTCACTTCCGAGCTCTGCCATGCACCCAAACTGTGGTTCCCCCCACATACGGGGTATCAGAGTACTCAGGACAAATTGAACAACAACTTTAGTGGTTCAATTTCTCCTGTTACCCTTGTGAAAGTAAAAATTTGGGGGTGAAAAGATCATTTTTGTGGAAAAAAAATATGATTTTTTATCTCCACGGCTCTACGTTATAAACTTCTGTGAAAGTGGATTAACGTGCGTTCTGTTTTGGCGTATATCTGCCACCCACGTTCTGCTTTGTACAGTGTGTGTAGTTTAACACACAGGGCCTGTTTTTACCTGCAGTCTCCCACCCAAAAAAAGAAAAAAAGGCTGCTTTAAATTGCCACTAAGTGGATTAACGTGAGTTCTGTTTGGCGTATATCTGCCACCCACGTTCTGCTTTGTACAGTGTGTGGCCTGTTTTTTCCTGCTGTCTTCCCGCCAAAAAAAGTGAGATATATATTCTCCAATAGTTAATATACACCTTCTACCTTGTTTAACAGTAGCATATAACGGTTGTTATTTTGGTAACATTTCAGCAAAAATGAGGAAGTCTGGTGGAAGAGGCCGTGGGCGATCATTGCCAACTGGTAATGATGGTGGGGGTGGTAGTGGAGCATCTGGTGGTACTGGGAAAAGCAAGATAGCACCAAAGGCTTGAGGTGTAGAGGGAGCGTCATCGTCTGGCTACACAAGGCCTCGAAGGCTCCCTTATCTGGGAGTAGGAAAACAGCTTTTAAAGTCGAAGCAGCAGGAACAAGTTTTGGCTTTCCTTGCTGACTCAGCCTCCAGCTCTTTCACCTCCTCTTCAGAAGCTTTGAAATTTAAAACCAGCGAGTCGTCAGTGGATGCTCCATGTCCGGAAAAAGTTGCTTCCTGGTGTCCTTCACCCAAAACAAAAGTGAAGGATGCGGCAGGCAACACTACATTTTACTCCATGGAGCTCTTTACACATATTGTGCCTGGGTTAGAGAGGGAAATAGTAAAAAGCCCATTACAGGAAGAATCGGACATGGAGTGCACAGATGCACAGCTACAGCTTGATTATTATGCTGTTCCATTGACTCAGATCACAACTTTGCCCTCGCAGTGAACTGAGCCCGAATCTGACCCTGATGAGACTATGGTGCCCAGTCCCAAATGCTATAGCACCTTACACGGTGACACAGAGGACGGTGTACATGACAGGTGATAGATGACCCAGTTGTTGACCCTGAAGGCAGCCATTGGGGGAAGAGGATGATCTGCAGCAGCCATCTACATCGCAAAAGTTGTCAACTGGCAGGCCCGCATAAGGCCCAAAACGTGTGTCAAAAACCACAATAGGTGTAGGACAGCGTTGCAATCCGGTGGCAGTAGCACGGCGTGCAAAGCCTGAAAAGGTATTCCATAGTAGGACAAGTGCAGTGTGGCAATTTTTTAACCAAGATCCGAATGATCAGTCCAAAGTTATATGTAAGAAATACTCCAAGACCTTTAACAGAGGGAAGAATGTTCTAAATTTAAATACAACGTGCATGCGTAGACATCTAACCAGCAGGCACTTGGAAGCATGGACTAACTACCAAACGTCCCGTACCGTTGGTGCACCTGCTCACATTGAAGCTAGTCAGCAATGCATCATTGCTTCCCTAACTGGAAGCCCTCCGGTTATGACACCACAAGTAGCAAATGTGGAGGTATTGTCACAAGGCCAAAGCAGTCGGGGAATCTCAAGGTTCTTGGTTGGAAACACTGTAAGTAGGCCCACAGCAAGAATACCATCGCCTAGCTTCTCTTAATCTGCCATGTCCACCACCACCCCCGCTAGTTCCACCATATGCAACTCTCCAGTCCAGCTCAGCCTAAAAGAGACTCTCGATAGGAAAAGAAAGTACTCTTCCTCTCATCCGCGTACACAGGGTTTGAACGGCTACATTGCTTGACTAATTTCGTTAGAGATGATGCCCTACCATTTGGTTGAAAGTGAAGCTTTCAAAGCCCTGATGGCCTACGCAGTACCACGCTATGACCTACCCAGTCGACACTTCTTTGTGAGAAAAGCCATCCCAGCACTCCACAAACATGTCAAAGAACGCATTGTCCATGCACTCAGGCAATCAGTCAGTAGAAAGGTGCACCTCACAACTGATGCATGGACCAGTAGGCATGGCCAGGGACATTACATGTCCATTACCACACACTGGGTTAATGTGGAGTCCACAGGGAACCACAATACTGGCACAGTTCTGCCAGTTTTCCACGGTCTAGGAAACAGTTTGCTGTAGGCGTTTGCTCCTCCTCCTCCTCCAGAAGCGAAGCTCGTCCACAGAGCGCAGTCGCACGACTGTTGTGAATTCCGCTCTTGGGCTCCCTCCGGTGGTTGTAAGTGGCACTTTTGTGAGTTCTGCTCTTGGGCTCCCTCTTGTGGTTTCAAGTGGTATGGCTGCTCCTTGGAGTTAGCTGTCATCAGCTGCCTCCACTTATCGTCTCTTCTGCTCGGCTATTTAGGCCTGGCTCTTTCTTCAGCCAGTGCCACTTGTAAATGGTTCCTGGTTGGATTCACATCTCTTTGGATTTCCCTGTTATCCTGACCAGTTCAGCAAAGCTAAGTTTTTGCTTGCTCTTTTCTGTCCATAGATTGTGGACTTATCCATTCTGTGCTTTCTATGTTTGTCCAGCTTATCAGTATGAATTAATTCTGTCTTGCTGGAAGCTCTGGGAAGCAGATGTACCCTCCACACCTTTAGTCAGGTGTGGAGATTTTTTGTAAACTCTGCGTGGATTTTTGTAGTGTTTTATACTGACTGCACAGTATTCCATCCTGTCCTATCTATTTAGCTAGACTGGCCTCCTGTGCTCATCCTGGTTTCATTCTGTGTATGTCTTTTCCCTCTCCACTCACAGTCATTATATGTGAGGGCTAATCTATCCTTTGGGGATTTTCTCTGCGGCAAGATAGCTTTCCTGCTTCTTTCTTTAGGGGTAGTTAGATCTTAGGCTGTGACGAGATGCCTAGGGAGAGTTAGGAGCATTCCCCGGCTACTTCTAGTGTTGTGTTGAGCTTAGGGACTGCGGTCAGTACAGTTACCACTTCCTTCAGAGTACAAGTGGCCAAAAATGAATTAAATGCTTCTCAAAAGAAGGAAAAGAAAGTTCTGAACCATTTTTTTTCTGTGCTCTGGTTTGTCTTTTTTTTCCTCTTGATATCTGGGTGGTTCAGGATATATGCTTTGGCATGGATGTTCAGGGTTTGTTTTCTCGTGTGGATCAACTTGCTGCAAGAGTACAGAGTATCCAGGACTATGTTGTCCAGACTCTGGCTTTAGAGCCTAGAATTCCTACTCCTGATTTGTTTTTTGGAGACAGATCCAAGTTTTTGAACTTTAAAAATAACTGCAAATTGTTTTTTGCTTTGAAACCCCGTTCTTCTGGTGATCCCATTCAGCAAGTAAAAATCATCATATCCTTGCTGCGTGGTGACCCTCAAGACTGGGCTTTTTCTCTTGAAACAGGGGATCCGGCATTATTGAATGTAGATGCATTTTTTCAAGCGCTCGGATTATTGTATGACGAACCTAATTCTGTGGATCATGCAGAAAAAACCCTGTTGGCCTTGTGTCAAGGTCAGGAAGCGGCAGAGTTATACTGCCAGAAATTTAGAAAATGGTCTGTGCTCACTAAATGGAATGAAGAGGCTCTGGCTGCTATTTTCAGAAAAGGTCTTTCTGAAGCTCTTAAAGATGTTATGGTGGGCTTTCCTACGCCTGCCGGTTTGAGCGAATCTATGTCTCTAGCCATTCAGATTGATCGACGTCTGCGCGAGCGCAAAGCTGTGCACCATATGGCAGTATCCTCTGAGCAGAGTCCTGAACATATGCAATGTGATAGGATTTTGACTAGAACAGAACGGTTGTACTGGGTTTTCCATGGTTACAGGAACATAATCCGGTGCTGGATTGGAAAACTATGTCGGTGACTAGTTGGGGTTGTCGAGGGGTACATAGTGACGTTCCTTTGATATCAATTTCCTCTTCCCCCTCTTCTGAGGTCCCTGAGGTTTTGTCGGATTTCCAGGATGTATTTGATGAGCCCAAGTCCAGTTCCCTTCCTCCGCACAGGGACTGTGATTGTGTTATTAACTTGATTCCTGGTTGCAAGTTCCCTAAGGGACGACTTTTCAATCTGTCTGTGCCAGAGCATGCCACCATGCAGAGTTATGTTAAGGAGTCTTTGGAGAAGGGGCATATTCGGCCCTCTTTGTCACCATTGGGAACGGGTTTCTTTTTTGTTGCTAAGAAGGATGGCTCCTTGAGACCCTGTATTGATTATCGTCTTCTTAATAAGATCACGGTCAAATTCCAATACCCCTTGCCTTTGCTTACTGATTTATTTGCTCAGATAAAGGGGGCTAGTTGGTTTACTAAGATTTACCTCCGAGGGGCATATAATCTTGTTCGTATTAAACAGGGTGACAAATGGAAAACTGCATTTAATATGCCCGAAGGCCATTTTGAATAACTTGTGATGCCATTTGGGCTCTCTAATGCTCCATCTGTGTTCAAGTCTTTCATGCATGATATTTTCCGTAATTATCTTGATAAATTCATGGTCTTATATTTGGATGATATTTTGATTTTTTCCGATGATTGGGAGTCTCATGTGAAGCAGGTCAGGATGGTGTTCCAGATCCTTCGTGATAATGCTTTGTTTGTGAAGGGGTCTAAATGCCTATTCGGAGTTCAGAAGGTCTCTTTTTTGGGTTTTATTTTTTCTCCCTCGTCTATAGAAATGGATCCTGTTAAGGTCCAAGCTATTCATAACTGGATCCAATCCACATCTGTGAAGGGCCTTCAAAAATTTTTGGGCTTTGCTAATTTCTATCGCCGTTTCATTGCCAACTTTTCCAGTGTGGTTAAGCCCCTTACTGATTTGACGAAGAAAGGCGCTGATGTGACGAATTGGTCCTCTGAGGCTGTTGAGGCCTTTCAGGAGCTTAAACGCCGATTTACTTCTGCCCCTGTGTTGCATCAGCCGGATGTTTCTCTTCCTTTTCAGGTTGAGGTCGACGCTTCTGAGATTGGGGCAGGGGCTGTTTTGTCTCAGAGGGAGTCTGATGGTTCTTTGATGAAACCGTGTGCTTTTTTTTCCAGAAAGTTTTCGCCTGTGGAACGCAATTATGATGTCGGCAATTGGGAGTTGTTGGCTATGAAGTGGGCGTTTGAGGAGTGACAACATTGGCTTGAGGGAGCTAAACACCGCGTTGTGGTCCTGACCGATCATAAGAATCTGATTTACCTCGAGTCGGCCAAGCGGCTAAATCCTAGACAGGCTCGATGGTCCCTGTTTTTCTCCCGTTTTGATTTTGTAGTCTCGTATCTTCCGGAATCTAAGAATGTTAAGGCTGATGCCCTCTCTAGGAGTTTTTCGCCTGATTCTCCTGGAGTCCTTGAGCCGGTTGGCATTCTTAAGGAGGGGGTGATTCTTTCTGCTATCTCCCCTGATTTGCGGCGGGTGCTTCAGGAATTTCAGGCTGATTGGGCTGACCGCTGTCCAGTGGGGGAGCTGTTTGTTCCTGATAGATAGACAAGTAAGGTAATTTCTGAGGTTCATTGTTCAATGTTGGCTGGTCATCCTGGGATTTTTGGTACCAGAGATTTGGTTGCTAGGTCCTTTTGGTGGCCTTCCTTGTCGCGCGATGTGCGTGCTTTTGTGCAGTCCTGTGGGACTTGCGCCCGGGCCAAACCTTGCTGTTCCCGCGCTAGTGGGTTGCTTTTGCCTTTGCCGGTCCATGAGAGGCCCTGGACGCATATTTCCTTGGATTTTATTTCGGATCTTCCTGTTTCCCAGAAGATGTCTGTTATCTGGGTTGTTTGTGACCGGTTCTCTAAAATGGTCCATCTGGTACCTGTGCCTAAGTTGCCTTCCTCCTCAGATCTGGTTCCATTATTTTTTCAGCATGTGGTTCGTTTGCATGGCATTCCGGAGAATATTGTGTCTGACAGAGGTTCTCAGGTTGTCTCTAGATTTTGGCGGGCCTTTTGTGCTAGGATGGGCATTGATTTGTCTTTTTCTTCGGCGTTTCATCCTCAGACTAATGGCCAAACTGAGCGAACTAATCAGACCTTGGAGACCTATTTGAGATGCTTTGTGTCTGCTGATCAGGATGATTGGGTGTCTTTCTTGCCGTTGGCCGAGTTTGCCCTTAATAATCGGGCTAGTTCGGCTACTTTGGTTTCACCTTTCTTTTGTAATTTTGGTTTTCATCCTCGTTTTTCTTCTGGGCAGGTTGAGCCTTCTGATTGTCCTGGTGTTGATTCTGTGGTGGACAGGCTGCAGCAGATTTGGACTCATGTGGTAGACAATTTGACGTTGTCTCAGGAAAAGGCTCAACGTTTTGCTAACCGCCGTCGGTGTGTTGGTCCCCAACTTCGTGTGGGGGATTTGGTTTGGTTGTCTTCTCGTCATGTTCCTATGACGGTTTCTTCCCCTAAGTTTAAGCCTCGGTTTATTGGTCCTTATAAAATTTCTGAAATTATTAATCCGGTGTCTTTTCGTTTGGCTCTTCCAGCCTCTTTTGCCATTCATAATGTTTTCCATAAATCTTTGTTGCGGAGATATGTGGTGCCCGTTGTTCCCTCGGTTGACCCTCCTGCCCCGGTGTTGGTTGAGGGAGAGTTGGAATATGAGGTTGAGAAGATTTTGGATTCTCGTTTTTCGAGGCGGAGGCTTCAGTATCTTGTCAAGTGGAAGGGTTATGTCCAGGAGGATAATTCTTGGGTTGTTGCCTCCGATGTCCATGCCACCAATTTGGTTCGTGCTTTTCATTTGGCTCGTCCTAATCGGCCTGGAGGCTCTGATGAGAGTTTGGTGACCCCTCCTCAGGGGGGGGGGTACTGTTGTGAATTCCGCTCTTGGGCTCCCTCCGGTGGTTGTAAGTGGCACTTTTGTGAGTTCTGCTCTTGGGCTCCCTCTTGTGGTTTCAAGTGGTATGGCTGCTCCTTGGAGTTAGCTGTCATCAGCTGCCTCCACTTATCGTCTCTTCTGCTCGGATATTTAGGCCTGCTCTTTCTTCAGCCAGTGCCACTTGTAAATGGTTCCTGGTTGGATTCACATCTCTTTGGATTTCCCTGTTATCCTGACCAGTTCGGCAAAGCTAAGTTTTTGCTTGCTCTTTTCTGTCCATAGATTGTGGACTTATCCATTCTGTGCTTTCTACGTTTGTCCAGCTTATCAGTATGAATTAATTCTGTCTTGCTGGAAGCTCTGGGAAGCAAGCAGATTTACCCTCCACACCTTTAGTCAGGTGTGGAGATTTTTTGTAAACTCTGCGTGGATTTTTGTAGTGTTTTATACTGACCGCACAGTATTCCATCCTGTCCTATCTATTTAGCTAGACTGGCCTCCTGTGCTCATCCTGGTTTCATTCTGTGTATGTCTTTTCCCTCTCCACTCACAGTCATTGTTTGTGGGGGGCTAATCTATCCTTTGGGGATTTTCTCTGAGGCAAGATAGCTTTCCTGCTTCTTTCTTTAGGGGTAGTTTGCTCTTAGGCTGTGACGAGATGCCTAGGGAGAGTTAGGAGCATTCCACGGCTACTTCTAGTGTTGTGTTGAGCTTAGGGACTGCGGTCAGTACAGATACCACTTCCTTCAGAGCTCGTTCCATGTTGCTCCTAGACCACCGTATCATAACACACGACCACTCCATCCGCAGCTGTCAGTGTTGCACCCGTGGTGTCCCATTATGGAACAGCTAGTTGGAAGCGTCAACAGGCTGTGCTGCAAATGAAGTGTTTGGGCGACAACAGACACACCACGGAAGTACTGGCCGAGTACTTGCAGCAAGAAACTTAGTCATGGTTGGGCAGTGTACATCTTGAGGCAGGCAAGGTAGTCAGTGATAATGGAAGGAATTTTATAGCTGCCATAGCCCTTTCAGAACTGAAACACATATCTTGCTTGGCTCACACATTGAACCTGGTGGTGCAGTGCTTGCTCAAGAATTACCCAGATTTACTAGCCCTGCTCCTGAAGGTGCGCAGACTTTGCCCCCACATCCGCCGGTCACCTGTACACTCCAGCCGTATGCTTAACCAACAGCGATCGCTGAATCTTCCCCAGCACCGCCTAATAATCGACATGGCAACAAGGTGGAACTCCACACTGCACATGCTTCAGAGGCTGTGCGTACAGAGGCGTGCTGTCATATATTTGTGGGATGATACACATACACGGGGAGGCAGTTGCATGGCAGACATGGCGTTGTCTGGTGTGCAGTGGTCGAAGCTCCAAGACATCTGTCAAGTCCTTCAGTGTTTTGAGGAATGCACATGGCTGGTCAGTGCGGACGACACCATCATAGGCATGAGCATCCCACTAATGCGTCTGCTGATGCAAAGTTTGACGCACATCAAGGAGCAGGCGTCTGCGGCCGAGGAGGAGGGAAGCCTTGATGACAGTCAGCCATTGTCTGCTCAGGGAACTTTCCTGGATGAGGTGGCGGATGAAGAGGAGGAGGAGGATGATGGGGCTGAATATTTATGGGAGGAGGATGCTTCACAGGGGCAATAGAAACTGGTGGCATTGAAAGGTCAAGTACAGGGTTTTTGCGGGCCACAAGTGATGTAGATTTTCAAGAAAGTGCTCCTCAACCCAGCACAAGCAGTGAATTGACACCTGGAACTTTGGCCCACATGGCAGAGTATGTCTTGCGTATCCTAAAACGGGACCCCCGCATTATCAAAATGATGACCGATGACGATTACTGGACTTAGCATGCCTCCTGGATCCTCGATACAAAGGCAAATTACAAAGTATCATGCCACATGAGAACCTTGAGTAAATATTGGCTACCAAACAAGCAACTCTTGTAGACCGTTTGGTTCTGGCATTCCCAGCACACAGCGGCGCTGATGGTTCTCACACGAGCTGTAGGGGGCAACATGGCAGAGGTGTTAGAGGTGCACAAAGCTGAAGTGGCGTTGTACAGAGGGGATTTATGACCAGGTTGTGGAGTGATTTTGCAATGACCGCAGACACGACAGGTACTGCTGCATCGATGCAAAGTGACAGGAGACAGCATTTGTCCAGTATGGTTACCAACTATTTGTCCGCCATTATCGATGTTCTCCCTCACAGGTCATTCCCCTTTGATTACTGGGCATCTAAACTAGACACCTGGCCCGAATTGGCAGAATATGCATTACAGGAGCTCGCTTGCCCAGCTGCTGGTGTGCTCTCTGAAAGAATCTTCAGTGCTGCTGGTTCGATACTGACCGAAAAAAGGGCACGTCTGGCTCCCCGAAATGTTGATGATCTAACCTTCATTAAAATGAACCACTCATGGATTTCGAATTATTTTGCCCCACCTTCACCTGCAGACACGTAGCTTGCCTGAAAAATTGCTTGTACTTGGCCTCCTCTTACTGACTGCTCCAATTCCGCCATTTGTAGGTGCCGAATGTCCACCATCGACCCTTTTTATACCTCCCTAAATGGGCTGACTCCCCCCACAGGTCCGTGGTCATGACTTCGTGCAAGCACCCGTGTGAGTGCCGTCTGCCTGGACAGGTGTGTGTGCACACTCTTGGGCGACGGCATTGGCACTGGGTCCCACATAGTACAATGAAATGTCTCTGACGGTGGTGATGCACAACCAATGTCAGACACACCGTCGTAATATGAGGGGCCCTGTGCCAGTACAGCTGCCCATGAGAGAGTGTTCCCCCCAGCTCAAACTGTGCTCTACCACTTGCAAAACTTACCTGCCCCACCACTGTGTAGTCTGTGCTGTTGAATCCTTAAATGGCACTGCCATTACAAGTTTGTTGCAATTATAGATGATAGTTAAATTATACAGGGGCCTTGCCCTCCATTTAGACCCCTTAATGCTTTGCGCCAACTACCGCTGTCTGCAACTCTGCATAGGAGCCCACCCCTGTACCTCAAAATGCCACCATTGTATTTATTATGACCAATTCATTGGCTGACATTTAGCCAACTATAGTATTTAGGCCTACTAACTGTCACCCACTTATAACAGTTGTCCTCCGCTGAACAAAGCTATGCCACCTGAGTAATCCTGTTACCAATTGTGAACTACATTTAGCCAGCTTTTTTTATTTTAGGCCTCTGTCTGTCTGTCTGTCTGCGCCACACATTACAGCTCTCGCCCCTGAAACAAGCTAGGCTGCCAGGTTAGTCCTGGTAGCAGTTTTGAACCGCATTTTGCCACCTTTTCTTTATTTTAGGCCTCTGTCTGTCTGTCTGTCTCTCTGCGCCACACGTTACAACTCTCCCCCCCTGAAACAAGCTTGGCCGCCGGGTTAGTCCTGCTAGCAGTTTTGAACTGCATTTTGCCACCTTTTTTTTATTTTAGGCCTCTGTCTGCCTGTCTGTCTGTGCCACACATTACAACTGTCCTCCGCTTTACAAAGCTATGCCACCTGTGTACTACTCAAACAAATTTTGAACAGACATTAGCCTACTTTTTTATTTTAGGCCTCTGTCTGCCTGTCTGTCCGTGCCACACATTACAACTGTCCTCCGCTTTACGAAGCTATGCCACCTGTGTACTACTCAAACAAATTTTGAACAGACATTAGCCTACTTTTTTATTTTAGGCCACTGTCTACCTGTCTGACCGTGCCACACATTACAACTGTCCTCCGCTTTACAAAGATATACCACCTGTTTACTACTCAAACAAATTTTGAACAGATATTAGCCTACTTTTTTATTTTAGGCCTCTGTCTGCCTGTCTGTCCGTGCCACACATTACAACTGTCCTTCGCTTTACAAAGCTATGCCGCTTGTGCACTACTCAAACAAATTTTGAACAGACATTAGCCTCCATTTTTTATTTTAGGCCTCTGTCTGCCTGTCTGTCCGTGCCACACATTACAACTGTCCTCCGCTTTACAAAGCTATGCTGCCTGTGTACTCCACTTACCTATTTTGAACTGCATTTTGCCTACTTACTTATTAAGGTCTACTAACTGTGTCTGCCTCCCTTTACTGTTGTCCTCCACTGAACAAAGCTGAGCCTCAATTTTCATCCAGTGTCAGATATTTAACTGCATTTGGCCTACTTCTTTGGATGGGCCTACAAATGGTGTGAGCCGCAGGTTGGTGTTCTCCACAGAATAAAGGTGATCTTAAATTTACAGGCTTTCAGCCTATATCAAATATTAAACTGCATTTGGCCTACTTGTTTGGTTGGACATACTAGCGGTGTCTGCGGCTGCTTGGTGTTCTCCTCCACTTTACAAAACTGAGCTTCAATCTTCAGGCTTTCGGCCTACATCACATATTACACTGAATTTGGGCTACTGGTTTGGTTGGGCGTACTAATGGTGTCTGCGGCTGCTTGGTGTTCTCCTCCACTTTACAAAGCTGAGCTTCAATCTTCAGGCTTTCGGCCTACATCACATATTACACTGAATTTGGGCTACTGGTTTGGTTGGGCGTACTAACGGTGTCTGCCGCTGCTTGTTGTTCTCCTCCACTGAACAAAGCTGTGCCGCCTGTTTACTCCTGTTACCAATTTTAAACTTCATTTGGCCCACTTTATTACTTGGGCCTACTAACTGTGTCTGCCACTCATTACAGTTTTTTGCCACTGAACAAAGCTATGCCGCCTGTTTAGTCCTGTTAGCAATTTTTAACTGCATTTAGCCTACTTTATTCTTTGGGACTATATCTGTCTTCCTCCTCATCCTGCCCATTGGCCAGCCACTGCTACATGAGTCTGCTGGTACATTGACCCAGACCACTACATTCCCCTTGCACTCTACACAGCCAGAATCTGACCCTGCTGAAAGTCAGGTTCCCCTTCCCGCATACTATACCACCTTACACGGGGGCAAAGAGGAAGGTGCAGATGAAAGTGCATGTTCCTTCATCACGTGGGGGGGCATACTCGTTGGCGACGTCACTGGCACAGGGCCCCTCATAGTATGCAAAAGTGTCTCTGCCGGTGGGAGGCGCCCCTGCCGTCAAACACACTGCCGTACTTTGAGGGGCCCTGTGCCAGTACCAATGAGAACGAGTGGGCCCCCCCTGCTTGCTTGGGATCACAGCACTTGCAAAGTTTCAATACTTACCTCTCCCTGCTCCACCGCCGTGACATAGTCCGCGTTTCCTGGGCCCACTAATATCTTGAGTCAGCCCTACCTTCCACAACTTTAGCCTAATGACCCCCTGTTTTCAATGCCTAACTATTATAAAGTAAATTAAGATTGACAAGCTTAAGAAATAATAATTCATGTTTTTGGCATAAAAATGGGCACTGTAGGTGTTTTCCTGTCCTCCACTCACTGCCGACTTTGATTCCCCATTGACTTGCATTGGTTTCGTGTTTCGTTCGATCCGCGACTTTTCGCAATAATCGTCCGATTTCACCCGACCCAACTTTTGACAAAGTCGGGTTTCGCGAAACCCGACTCGATCCTAAAAAAGTAAAAGTCGCTCAACTCTACTCAGGACATATTCGACAACAACTTTTATAGTTCTATTTCTCCTGCTACACTTGTGAAAGTAAAAATTTGCAGGCTAATAAAATAATTTTTGTGAAAAAAAGATTTTTGATCATTTTTGTGGAAAAATTACAATTTTTTATTTTTATGGCTCTAAATTATAAACTTCTGTGAAGCACTTGGGGGTTCAAAGTGCTCACCACACATCTAGATAAGTTCCTTAAGGGGTCTAGTTTCCAAAATGGTGTAACTTGTGGTTTTTTTTCACTGTTTAGGCACATCAGGGGCTCTCCAAACTTGACATGGTGTCCGATCTCAATTCCAGCCAATTTTGCATTGAAAAAAATAAACGGTACTCCTTCTCTTCCAAGCTTTGCCATGCACACAAACAGTGGTTTACCCCCACATATCAGGTATTGGTGTGTTCAGGAAAAATTGCACAACAAACTTCATTGTGGATTTTTTCTTTTTATGCTTCAGAAAATAAAAAAAATGGTTCTGAAGTAAAATATTTGTAAAAAAAAGTTAAATAATATTTTTTTCCTTTCACATTGCTTCAGTTCTTGTGAAGCACGAAAAGGGTTGATAAACTTCTTGAATGTGGTTTTGAGCACATTGAGGGTTGCAGTTTTTAAAACGGTGTCACTTTTGGGTATTTTATGTCATGTACACCTCTCAAAGTGACTTTAAATGTGGGATTGTCCCTAAAAAAATGGTTTTGTAAATTTAATTGTAAGAATTAGAAATCGCTGGTCAACTTTTAACTCTTATAACTTCCTAACAAAACAAGTTTCCAAAATTGTGCTGCTTTAAAGTAGACATGTGAGAAATGTTATTTATTAACTATCTTGTGTGACATATCTGTCTGTTTTAAGGGCATAAAAATTAAAAGTTTGAAAATGGCAACATTTTAAAATATTTCAGTTTTTTTCTTAAATAAATGCAAGTAATATCGAAGACATTTTACCAATAATATGAAGTACAATATGTCATGAAAAAACCTTCTAAGAATTAGAGGGATCTGTTAAAGTGTTCCAGAGTTATAACCTAATAAAGTGACAGTGGTCAGAATTGTAAAAATTGGCTGTCATTAAGCTGCAAATTGGCTCCATCACCAAGGGGTTAATTAGGCTATTTGTTCCTCAAAGCAGGCAGAAGGAGTCAATCAATGAGTGTTTATTAGTGATGAACGAATATACTCGCTACTCGAGTACTCTAGCAACCAGGTAACCCCCACATGTACTTATGCTGGCTAACCCATGTAAATCATTCAGCTGCGGCAAGAAAAACTACCGTATATACTCGAGTATAAGCTGAGATTTTCAGCCCATTTTTTTGGGCTGAAAGTCCTGCTCTCGGCTTATACTCGAGTCATACCCGGGGTCGGCACGGGAGGGGGAGCGGGGGCTGTGTAATTATACTTACCTGCTCCCGGCGCGGTCCCTGGACGTCCCTGCTTCTTCCAGCGCTGCAGGTTCTTCCTGTACTGAGCTGTCACATGGCACCACTCATTACAGAAATGAATATGCGGCTCCACCTCCCATAGAGGTGGAGCCGCATATTCATTACTGTATATAAGCGGTAACGCTGCCCGCTCAATACAGGAAGTGCTGCGCGATAGTCACCTGCTCATCGGTCCAGGTGTCGCTCTGTCTTCAGCAGTGACGCTCAGGTGAGAGGGCATGGTGACGTAGTCAGTGCGCGCCCTCTGCTGAATGTCAGTGCCGAAGACAGAGCCGCAAGAGGAGCAGGTAAAAGTGCTGGGGTCCTGAGCGATGGAGAGGTGAGTATGTGATTTTTTTTTTATGGCAGCAAAAGCAAATGGGGCAAATGGCTGTGCGGAGCATCTTATGGGGCCATAACACTTGTGCAGCATTATAAGGGGCAAGTGGCTGTGCAGACCTTCTTATGGGGCCATACTTGTGCAGCATTATAGGGGCAAGTGGCTGTGCGGAGCATCTTACGGGGCCATACTTGTGCAGCATTACAAGGGGAAAGTGACTGTGCAGACCATCTTATTGGGCCATACTTGTGCAGCATTATAAGGGGCAAGTGGCTGTGCGGAGCATCTTATGGGGCCATACTTGTGCAGCATTATAAGGGGCAAGTGACTGTGCAGACCATCTTATGGGGCCATACTTGTGCAGCATTATAAGGGGCAAGTGGGTGTGCAGAGCATCTTACGGGGCCATACTTGTGCAGCATTACAAGGGGCAAGTGACTGTGCGGAGCATCTTATGGGGCCATACTTGTGCAGCACTATAAGGGGCAAGTGGGTGTGCAGAGCATCTTACGGGGCCATACTTGTGCAGCATTATAAGGGGCAAGTGGCTTTGCGGAGCATCTATATGGGGCCATAACACTTGCGCAGCACTATAAGGGGCAACTGGCTGTGCGGAGCATCTGTATGGGGCCATAACACTTGTGCAGCATTGTAAGGGGCAAGTGACTATACGGAGCATCTTATGGGGCCATAACGCTTGTGCAGCACTATATAGGGCAAATATCTCTATGGAGCATTTTATGAGGCCCTTATTACCCTTTATGCAGCATTATATGGGGTATATTTTAATATGGAGCATCTATTGGGGCCCATCAGACTTTATGGAGCATTATATAGGGCTCCTGAATCAATATGGATATTCAATAACACTTAACCTACTGATGTCTCAATTAATTTTACTTTTATTGGTATCTATTTTTACTTTTGAAATGTACTGGTAGCTGCTGCATTTTCCACCCTAGGCTTATACTCGAGTCATTAAGTTTTCCCAGTTTTTTGTGGCAAAATTAGGGGGGTCAGCACATACTCGGGTCGGCTTATACTCGAATATATACGGTAAATCTCCGAGAACTAAAAAATACTTGGAGGACCCCCGAGCATGCTCGAGAAATCTTGAGTAACAAGTATAATCGCTCATCACTAGTGTTTATTTCAATAACCACAAAGCAATGGTTCTGCAGAATAAGCTTCACATAGGTAATAGTGCTGCAGAAGGAGCTATAGGCAATGGTGCTGCAAAATGAGCTGCATATTGGCAATGGTGCAGCAGAATAAGCTTCACAGTGTTGCAGAATGAACTGTATATAGGCAATGATACTGCTGAATGAGCTGTATATAGGCAATGGTGCTGCAGAATGAGCTGCATATAGGCAATGATGCTGGAGAGTGAGCTGTATATAGGCAATGATGCTGGAGAATGAGCTGCATATAGGCAATGATGCTGGAGAATGAGCTGTATATAAGCAATGGTGCTGCAGATTGAGCTGCATATAGGCAATGATGCTGGAGAATGAGCTGTATATAAGCAATGGTGCTGCAGATTGAGCTGCATATAGGCAATGATGCTGGAGAATGAGCTGTATATAGGCAATAGTGCTGCAGAATGAGCTGTACATAGGCAATGGTGCTGCAGAATGAGCTGTATATAGGCAATGGTGCTGCAGAATGAGCTACATATAGGCAATGGTGCTGCAGAATGAGCTGCATATAGGCAATGGTGCTGGAGAATGAGCTGCATATAGGCAATGATGCTGGAGAATGAGCTGCATATAGGCCAGGATGCTGGAGAATGAGCTGTATGTAAGCAATGGTGCTACAGATTGAGCTGCATATAGGCAATGATGCTGGAGAATGAGCTGTATATAGGCAATGGTGCTGCAGAATGAGCTGTACATAGGCAATGGTGCTGCAGAATGAGCTGTATATAGGCAATGATACTGCAGAATGAGCTGTATATAGGCAATGGTGCTGCAGAATGAGCTGCATATCGGCAATGATGCTGGAGAATGAGCTGTATATAGGCAATGATGCTGGAGAATGAGCTGTATATAAGCAATGGTGCTGCAGAATGAGCTGCATATAGGCAATGATGCTGGAGAGTGAGCTGCATATAGGCAATGGTGCTGGAGAATGAGCTGCATATAGGCAATTATGCTGGAGAATGAGCTGCATATAGGCAATGATTCTGGAGAATGAGCTGTATATAGGCAATGGTGCTGCAGAATGAGCTACATATAGGCAATGATACTGCAGAATGAGCTGCATATTGATAGGGTTGGCGGAACACACAGAGTATACATATATATGTATAAATAGGTGCGAACTTCCACAGAGTCACTAGATATAAGATGCTGTGCCCTGTTAGCGTCACATGGGAACACAGCTAACTGCTGAGCTGATGGCAGTCAGTGGTCACGCACCCAGAAAAGCACACAAACACTCCTCACCAGAGGTGCCGGTATTCTAGGGGCTTATTTCAGCCGGGTCCCTGAATACATACATGCAAACTCCTCACCGGAGGTGTCGGTTTTCTAGGGGCTTATTTCAGTCGGGTCCCTGAATACACACATACAGGCGCGACCACAAATAACAAGCTCATGACATGAGGTGATACTATAACCTTTTATAGCTGCAGCAGCTTCAGGACCTTCCTAGGGAACAAATGGAAGTTGCTACAGTACCTGAGCAACTTCAGAACCTTCCTAGAGGACCAATGATTGCTGCTGCAGTACCTGAGCATGTGACCCCTGGCCTCCAATGAGAGGTCTTACCTTGGGCATGCCCAGTGTGTGCAAAGAAGGACTTAGTCCCAGAAAAGCCTCCTCAATGCTGACCAGTGCAGTCTACAACATCAGAGCCTGGAAAGGCAGCAGTAACCCTTTGCACAGTATCAGACTGAGTGAGACGCTTGGACCGACGTCTCCGCTGAGCAGGCTCCACTACGGCTGATGTAGAATGGGAGACTGCAGCAGACATGGCTCGAGATTCCCCCTGTGCAGCAGCAGGAAATTGATTCCTAACACATATAGGCAATAGTGCTGGAGAATGAGCTGTATATAGGCAATGATGCTGGAGAATGAGCTGTATATAGGCAATGGTGCTGGAGAGTGAGCTGCATATAGGCAATGGTGCTGGAGAATGAGCTGCATATAGGCAATTATGCTGGAGAATGAGCTGCATATAGGCAATGATTCTGGAGAATGAGCTGTATATAGGCAATGGTGCTGCAGAATGAGCTACATATAGGCAATGATACTGCAGAATGAGCTGCATATTGATAGGGTTGGCGGAACACACAGAGTATACATATATATGTATAAATAGGTGCGTTCGCAACCCGGGGTCCACCGTGCAGGAGAGGAACCTGCTGCTGGCAAATGGCGGCGCTATACGGCGGTCTAAGCGAACTCTGTTACTTCCACAGAGTCACTAGATATAAGATGCTGTGCCCTGTTAGCGTCACATGGGAACACAGCTAACTGCTGAGCTGATGGCAGTCAGTGGTCACACACCCAGAAAAGCACACAAACACTCCTCACCAGAGGTGCCGGTATTCTAGGGGCTTATTTCAGCCGGGTCCCTGAATACATACATGCAAACTCCTCACCGGAGGTGTCGGTTTTCTAGGGGCTTATTTCAGTCGGGTCCCTGAATATACACATACAGGCGCGACCACAAATAACAAGCTCATGACATGAGGTGATACTAGCGCATGGCCGTGCGGCCATGCGAACCTTTTATAGCTGCAGCAGCTTCAGGACCTTCCTAGGGAACAAATGGAAGTTGCTACAGTACCTGAGCAACTTCAGAACCTTCCTAGAGGACCAATGATTGCTGCTGCAGTACCTGAGCATGTGACCCCTGGCCTCCAATGAGAGGTCTTACCTTGGGCATGCCCAGTGTGTGCAAAGAAGGACTTAGTCCCAGAAAAGCCTCCTCAATGCTGACCAGTGCAGTCAACAACAGCAGAGCCTGGAAAGGCAGCAGTAACCCTTTGCACAGTATCAGACTGAGTGAGACGCTTGGACCGACGTCTCCGCTGAGCAGGCTCCACTACGGCTGATGTAGAATGGGAGACTGCAGCAGACATGGCTCGAGATTCCCCCTGTGCAGCAGCAGGAAATTGATTCCTAACACATATAGGCAATAGTGCTGGAGAATGAGCTGTATATAGGCAATGATGCTGGAGAATGAGCTGCATATAGGCAATGATGCTGGAGAATGAGCTGTATATAGGCAATTATGCTAGAGAATGAACTGCATATAGGCAATGATGCTGGAGAATGAGCTCCAATGCAGCTGATGTAGAATGGGAGACTGCAGCAGCCATGGCTCAAGATTCCCCCTGTGCAGCAGCGGGAACTCGACTCCTAACATTACCCCTCCTCCTAGGGCCCCCCTCCTTGGGCCTCACTACGCTCAAAGGCTGCAATGAGCAGCAGAGCCCAAATGTGGTCCACAGGTTCCCAGGTTCTGTCCTCTGGGCTGGGACTCAGCCAGTCCACCAGATAATATTTCTTGTCACGTACCACCTTGCACCCCATGATAGCATTCACCTCAAACTCATCCGTGGATGAACCCGATGTCCCGGTAGATGACTCGGAAAACCCGGACAAATAGACGGGCTTTAAGAGAGAAACATGAAAGGTGTCGGTGATACCAAGGCGCGGAGGAATAGCCAAACCGTAGACCACAGGGTTGGCCTGTTCCAGAAGCTTGAAAGGGCCTATGTAGCGAGGCGCAAACTTAGTGGACTCAAGTCGCAGCCTGATGTTATGGGCAGAGAGCCACACTAAGTCACCAGGAGCAAAGGTCGGAGTGGGGCGCCGGTGTGCATCAGCAGAAACCCTCATGGCATTCTGTGTGCGGTCCCAAATGTTACGTGCCTCCACCGCCCAGTCTGCCACCCTAGAATCGGTGGATGACACGGGCATGGGCACAGGAACACGCGGATGCTGGCCGTAATTAAGGAGAAAAGGAGTCTGCCCGGTAGAGTCGGCTATGGTGTTGTTCAAAGCAAATTCTGCTCAAGGTAGCAAAGATGACCAGTCATCCTGCCTGGTGGAGACAAAATATCGTAAGTATGTGACCAGAGCCTGGTTGGCCCTCTCTACCAACCCAGTCATCTCAGGATGGTATGCAGAAGAGAGATTCAGCTCAATGCTGAGTAAATGACAGAGTTCTCTACAGAACCGAGACGCAAACTGAGGACCACGGTCACTGACAATTTTGTCAAATTTCAAAAAACTGACCGTCACATCCAAACATAGATCAAGTGTGAACAGGTGCTGAACCTAGAGTCACCAACTCGTACACAGTCAAATAAATAAGGCAGCACACTGTAGCGCTAAAACATGCAAACATGAAACATGAAAGTTGAACTGCATTACTGCACTAGAAATATGAAGAAATTAGAGCGTTTAGCGCATAAACTGGCCAATTCATGTGTTCCTGGTAGCCACATTAGGGAATCTCTCTTATACCAGGTCCTACACTTTCCTTTCCTCGCCGAGAATAAACGTCTTCATTAGGGTTGAGCGACTTTTCCTTTTTTCAGATCGAGTCGGGTTTCACGAAACCCGACTTTGTCAAAAGTCGGGTCGGGTGAAATCAGCCGATTATTGCGAAAAGTCGTGGATCGACCAAAACACGAAACCCAATGTAAGTCAATGGGGAATCAAAGTCGGCAGTGAGTGGAGGACAGGAAAACACCTACAGTGCCCATTTTAATGTAAAAAATATCAATTCTTGTTACTTAAGCTTGTCAACCTTAATTTACCTTATAATAATAGTTAGTCATTGAAAATTGGGGGTCATTTGGCTAAAGTTGTGGGGGGTAGGGCTTGTTCAAGTTTTTTGTGGGCCCAGGAAACGCGGAATACATCACGGCGGTGGAGCAGGGAGAGGTAAGTATTTAAACTTTGCAAGTGCTGTGATCCTGAGCAAGCAGGGGGGGCTCACTCGTTCGCATTGGCACTGGCTCAGGGCCCCTCAAAGTACAGCGGTGTGTTTGATGGCGGGGGCGCCTCCCACCGGCAGAGACACTTTTGCGTACTATGAGGGGCCCTGTGCCAGTGACGTCACCAACGAGCATGCCCCCCCACCTGATGAAGGAACCTGCACTTTCATCTGCACCTTCCTCTTTGTCCCCGTGTAAGGTGGTATAGTATGCGGGAAGGGGAACCTGACTTTTAGCAGGGTCAGATTCAGGCTGTGTAGAGTGCAAGGGGAATGTAGTGGTCTGGGTCAATGTACCAGCAGACTAATCTAGCAGTGGCTGGGCAATGGGAAGGATGAAGAGGAAATACCGATATAGGCCCAAATAATAAAGTAGGCTAAATGCAGTTCAAAATTGGTAACAGGAGTAAACAGGCGGCACTGCTTTGTTCAGTGGAGGAGAACAAGAAGCAGCAGCAGACACTGATAGTAGGCCCAGACAAACAAGTAGGCCAAATGCAGTTTAACATCCGAAACAGGATGAAAATTGAGGCTCAGCTTTGTTCAGTGGTGGAGAAATGCAAGGAGCGGCAGACAACGTTAGTAGGCGTAACCAGACCAGTAGGCCAAATGCAGTGTAATATCCTAACCAGGATGAAAATCGAAGCTCAGCTTTGTACAGTTTAAGGAGAACAACAAGCAGTGGCAGACACCGTTAGTAGGCGTAACCAAAACAGTAGGCAAAATGCAGTGTAATATCCTAACCAGGATTAAAATTGAAGCTCAGCTTTGATGAGTGGAGGAGAAATGCAAGGAGTGGCAGACAACGTTAGTAGGCGTAACCAAACCAGTAGGCCAAATGCAGTGTAATATAAGACAGCGGATGAAAATTGAGGCTCAGCTTTATTCAGTGGAGAAAACCAAGCAGCGGCACACACCATTTGTAGGCCCAACCAAAGAAGTAGGCCAAATGTAGTTTAATATCTGACACCGGATGAAAATTGAGGCTCAGCTTTGTTCAGTGGACGACAACTGTAATGGGAGGCAGACACAGTTGATAGGCCTAAATAAGTAAGTAGGCAAAATGCAGTTCAAAATTAGTAAGTGGAGTACACAGGCGGCATAGCTTTGTTCAGCAGAGGACAACTGTAATAAGTGTCTCAGACAGACAGGGTAAGCCTAAAACAAAAAAGGTGGCTAATTGCCAGGCGGCATTGCGTGGTTCAGCGGAGGAGGACAAGTCTAATTAGTGGCTCTGACACACAGAGTAGGCCTAAAATAAAAAAGAAGGCTATATTCAGTTCACAATTGGTAAGAGGAGTACACAGGCGGCATAGCTGGGTTCAGCGGTGGAGGACAACTGTTGTGAGAGTCTGACACAGTTACTAGGCCCAAATAAGTAAGTAGGTTAAATGCTGTTCTAAATTGGTAAGAGGAGTACACAGGCGGCATAGCTTGGCTCAGCGGAGGAGGACAACTGTAATAAGTGGCTCAGACAGACAGAATAGGCCTAAAATATAAAAAGTAGGCTAATGTCAGTTCAAAATTTGTTTGAGTAGTACACAGGCGGCATAGCTTTGTTCAGCGGAGGACAGTTGTAATGTGTGGCGCAGACTGACAGACAGACAGAGGCCTAAAATAAAAAAGGTGGCTAAATGCAGTTCAAAACTGCTAGCAGGAATAACCAGGCAGCCTAGCTTGTTTCAGCGGGGGACAGTTGTAATGTGTGGCACAGACAGACAGACAGAGGCCTAACATAAAAAAGGTGGCTAAATGCAGTTCAAAACTGCTAGCAGGACTAAACCGCTGGCCTAGCTTGTTTCAGCGGGGGACAGTTGTAATGTGTGGTGCAGACAGACAGAGGCCTAAAATAAAAAAAGGTGGCTAAATGCAGTTCGAAACTGCTAGCAGGAATAACCAGGCGGCCTA
This sequence comes from Ranitomeya imitator, assembly GCF_032444005.1. Lineage (NCBI taxonomy): Eukaryota > Metazoa > Chordata > Amphibia > Anura > Dendrobatidae > Ranitomeya > Ranitomeya imitator. The sequence goes on from NC_091284.1 coordinate 207,007,994, forward strand.
GCTTGTTTCAGCGGGGGACAGTTGTAATGTGTGGTGCAGACAGACAGACAGACAGAGGCCTAACATAAAAAAAGGTAGCTAAGTGCAGTTCAAAACTGCTAGCAGGACTAACCAGGCGGCCTAGCTTGCTTCAGCAGGGGACAGTTGTAATGTGTGGCGCAGACAGAGAGACAGAGGCCTAAAATAAAAAAAAGGTGGCTAAATGCAGTTCGAAACTGCTAGCAGGAATAACCAGGCGGCCTAGCTTGCTTCAGCGGGGGACAGTTGTAATGTGTGGCGCAGATAGACAGACAGGCAAAGGCCTAACATAAAAAAGGTGGCTAAATGCAGTACAAAACTGCAAGCAGGACTAACCAGGCGGCCTAGCTTGTTTCAGCGGGGGACAGTTGTAATGTGTGGCGCAGACAGACAGACAGACAGAGGCCTAAAATAAAAAAAAGTGGCTAAATGCAGTTAGAAACTGCTAGCAGGAGTAACCAGGCCGCCTAGCTTGTTTCAACGGGGGACAGTTGTAATGTGTGGCGCAGGCAGATGGACTGAGGCCTAACATAAAAAAGGTGGCTTCATGCAGTTCAAAACTGCTAGCAGGAATAACCAGGCGGCCTACCTTTTTTCAGCGGGGGAACAGTTGTAATGTGTGGCGCAGACAGACAGACAGACAGACAGAGGCCTAACTTAAAAAAAGGTGGCTGCATGCAGTTCAAAACTGCTAACAGGACTAACCAGGCGGGCTAGCTCGGTTCTGTGTGGGAGGACAACTGTTATGAGAGGCTGACACAGTTACTAGGCACAAATAAATAAGTAGGCCACATGCAGTTCACAATTGGTAACAGGAGTACACAGGTGGCATAGTGTTGTTCAGTGGAGGACAACTGTTATAAGTGGCTGACACAGTTAGTAGGCCAAAATAGTGGGCTAAATGTCTGCCAAGGAATTGTTCATAAATAAACTGGTGGCATAGCGAGGTACAGGGGTGGGCTCCTCTGCAGAGTTGCAGACAGTGGTAGTTGGCGCAAAGTATTAAGGGGTCTAAATGGAGGCCAGGGCCCTGTATATTTTTATTATCATCTATTATTGCAACAAATTTGTAATGCCAGTGCCATTTAAGGATTTAACAGCACAGACTACACAGTGGTGGAGCAGGGAGAGGTAAGTTTTGCAAGTGGTAGAGCACAGTTTGAGCTGGGGGGAACACTCTGTCGTGGGCAGCAGTACTGCCACAGGGCCCCTCATATTATGACGGTGTGTCTGACGTTGGTTGCGCACCACCACCAGTCAGAGACACTTAATTGTACTATGAGGGACTCTGTGCCAGTGGCGTCGCCCCAGAGTGGGCACACCCTCCTGTCCAGGCAAACAGCACTCACACGGGTGCTTGCGCCAAGCTGTGACCACGGCCCTGTGGGGGGAGTCAGCCCATTTAGGGAGGTATACAAATGGCCTATTGTGGACATTCGGCACCTGCAAATGGTGGAATTGGAGCAGTCGGTAAGAGGAGGCCAAAAACAAGAAATTTTTCTGGCAAGCTACGTGTCAGCAGGGTAAGGTGGGGCAAAATAATTCGAAATCCATGATTCGTTCATTTTAATGAAGTTTAGATCATCAACATTTTGGGGAGGCAGACGTGTCCTTTTTTCGGTCAGTATTGAACCAGCAACACTGAAGACTCTTTCTGATAGCAAACTAGCAGCTGGGCAAGCGAGCTCCTGTAATGCATATTCTGCCAATTCGGGTCAGGTGTCTAGTTTAGATGCACAGTAATCAAAGGGGAATGACCTGTGAGGGAGAACATTGATAATGGTGGAAAAATAGTTGGTTACCATACTGGACAAATGCTGTCTCCTGTCATTTTGCATCGATGCAGCAGTACCAGTCGTGTCTGCGGTCATTGCGAAATCACTCCACAACCTGGTCATAAATCCCCTCTGTCCAACGCCACTTCGGCTTTGTGCACCGCTAACACCTCTGCCATGTTGCCCCCTACAGCTCATGTGAGAACCATCAGCACCTCTGTGTGCTGGGAATGCCAGAACCAAACGGTCTACAAGAGTTGCTTGTTTGGTAGCCAATATTTGCTCAAGGTTCTCATGTGGCATGATACTTTGTAATTTGCCTTTGTATCGTGGATCCAGGAGGCATGCCAACCAGTAATTGTCATCGGTCATCATTTTTATAATGAGGGGGTCCCATTTTAGGATACGCAAGGCATAATCAGCCATGTGGGCCAAAGTTCCAGGTGTCAATTCACTGCTTGTGCTGGGTTGAGGAGCACTTTCTTGAAAATCTACATCACTTGTGGCCCGCAAAAACCCTGTACCTGACCTTGCAATGACACCAGTTTCTATTGCCCCCTGAGAAGCATCCTCCTCCCATAAATATTCATCCCCATCATCCTCATCCTCCTCCTCCTCTTCATCTGCCACCTCGTCCTGGAGACTTCCCTGACCAGACAATGGCTGACTGTCATCAAGGCTTCCCTCCTCATCGGCCGCAGACGCCTGCTCCTTGATGTGTGTCAAACTTTGCATCAGCAGACGCATTAGTGGGATGCCGTCATCTGCACTGACCAGCCATGTGCATTCCTCAAAACACTGAAGGACTTGACAGAGGTCTTGGAGCTTCGACCACTGCACACCAGACAACTCCATGTCTGCCATCCAACTGCCTGCCCGTGTATGTTTATCCTCCCACAAATACATGACAGCACGCCTCTGTTCGCACAGCCTCTGAAGCATGTGCAGTGTGGAGTTCCACCTTGTTGCAACGTCGATTATTATGCGGTGCTGGGGAAGATTCAGCAATCGCTGATGGTTCAGCATATGGCTGGAGTGTACTGGCAACCGGCGAATGTGCGAGCAAAGTCTGCGCACCTTCAGGAGCAGGGCTGGTAAATCAGGGTAATTTTTGCGGAAGCACTGCATCACCAGGTTCAAGGTGTGAGCCAGGAAAGGTATGTGTTTCAGTTCTGAAAGGGCTATGGCAGCCATAAAATTCCTTCCGTTATCACTAACTACCTTGCCTGCCTCAAGATGTACATTGCCCAGCCATGACTCAGTTTCTTGCTGCAAGTACTCGGCCAGTACTTGCGCGGTGTGTCTGTTGTCGCCCAAACACTTCATTTGCAGCACAGCCTGCTGACACTTACCACAAGCTGTTCGATAATGGGACACCTCGGGTGCAACACTGGCAGCAGCGGATGGAGTGGTCGTGCAACTGCGCTCTGTGGACGAGCTTTCGCTTCTGGAGGAGGAGGAGGAGGAATGGGGGTGAACGCCTACATCCAAATGTTTCCTAGACTGTGGGCTAGGCAGAACTGTCCCACTATGGCTGACCCCTGTGGACCCTGCATCCACCACATTTACCCAGAGTGCCGTGATGGACACGTAATGTTCCTGGCCATGCCTACTGGTCCATGCATCTGTTGTGAGGCCTTTCTACTGACCGATTGCCTCAGTGCATGGACAATGCGTTCTTTGACATGTTGGTGGAGTGCTGGGATGGCTTTTCTCGCAAAGAAGTGTCGACTGTAGGGTTGAGCGAAACGGGTCGAACATTTTCAAAAGTCGCCGACTTTTGGCAAGGTCGGGTTTCATGAAACCCCGACCCGACCCCTGTGTGGGGTCGGCCATGAAGTCGGCGATCTTTTGAATCTGGAATCGGAATTCCGATACCGATTCCCGATATGTTTAAGATATCGGGAATTGGTATCGGAATTCAGATTTAAGTGTAAAATAAAGAATTAAAATAAAAAATATCGCAATACTTACCCTCTGACATGCCCTGGTACTAACCGGGAACCTTCCTTCCTTAGAATCAGCCTTCCAGGACCTTGCAGTGACATCACGGTGACGTCGCGGCTTGTGATTGGTCGCGCGGCCGCCCATGTGACCGCTCGTGCGACCAATCAGAAGCCGTGACGTCACCGAAGGTCCTTCAAGCGCTGATTCTTAGGAAGGAAGGCTGTCGGAAAGAAGCAGGGCGCGTCCGAGGCCGCGCGACCAATCACAAGCCGCGACGTCACCGCGACGTCACCGCAAGGTCCTGGAAGGCTGATTCTAAGGAAGGAAGGTTCCCGGTTAGTACCAGGGCGCGTCAGAGGGTAAGTATTGCGATATTTTTTATTTTAATTCTTTATTTTACACTAAAATATGGATCGCAGGGCCTGAAGGAGAGTTTCCTCTCCTTCAGACCCTGGGAACCATGGAAACCCAATGCACTGCATTGGGTTTCGAGTTTCGGCCGACTCCGACCCTGACTTTTTTATAGGATCGGCCGATTTCACTCGACCCGACTTTTGAAAAAGTCGGGTTTCGTGAAACCCGACCCGATCCTATAAAAGTAAAGGTCGCTCAACCCTAGTCGACTGGGTAGGTCATAGCGTGGTACTGCGTAGGCCATCAGGGCTTTGAAAGCTACGCTTTCAACCAATCGGTAGGGCATCTTCTCTAACGAGATTAGTTAGATTAGATCAGGTGTTGGCAATAACTAAATCACACTTGCAGCCAGTTAACATTGCTTAAAGTTGACTCAACCCCTGTCCTGTGTCCTTGTGTGCACCACATTGAGCATGGAGAAAAGACAGAAGACCAAAGAACTGTCTGAGGACTTGAGAAACCAAATTGTGAGGAAGCATGAGCAATCTCAAGGCTACAAGTCATTCTCCAAAGACCTGAATGTTCCTGTGTTTACCGTGCGCAGTGTCATCAAGAACTCCCATTGCACTGTGGCTAACCTCCCTAGATGTGGACGGAAAAGAAAAATTGACAAGAGATTTCAACGCAAGATTGTGTGGATGTTGGATAAAGAACTTCGACTAACATCCAAACAAGTTCAAGCTGCTCTGCAGTCCAAGGGTACAACAGTGTAGACCTCACTTCTTACCCCGAGACATAAGAAAGCCAAACAGTCAAACATGGCGGAGCTTCCCTGATGTTTTGGGGTTGCTTTGCTGCCTCTGGCACTGGACTGCTTGACCGTGTGCATGGCATTATGAAGTCTGAAGACTACCAACAAATTTTGCAGCATAATGTAGGGCCCAGTGTGAGAAAGCTGGGTCTCCCTCAGAGGTCATGGGTTTTCCAGCAGGACAATGACCCAAAACATACTTCAAAAAGCACTAGAAAATGGTTTGAGAGTAAGCACTGGAGACTAGGGTTGAGCGACCTTGACTTTTTTAGGGTCGAGCCGGGTTTCGCGAAACCCGACTATCTCAAGAGTCGAGTGAAATCGGCCGATTATGGCGAAAAGTCGAGGATCGACCGAAACACGAAACCCAATGCAAAGTCAATGGGAATTTTTTTTTTTTTTTTTTCTCTCTCTCTCTCTCTCTCTCTCTCTCTCTCCCCTCCGTCCGTCCCTGAACTGAAAAGCTGGTGTTACACAGTGCAAATCGCTACAGCGCACAAGCGACAACATGGCGATAGGCGTCCACGCCCCTAAGACCTATGTCATCACTCTGCCCACGCTCCTTCATTGGCTGAAAAAAATGGCGCCAAGCGCGTCATACGAAACGCGACTTTGGCGCGAAAGTCGCGTACCGCATGGCCGACCCCACACAGGGATCGGGTCGGGTTTCATGAAACCCGACTTTGCCAAAAGTCGGCGACTTTTGAAAATGAACGATCCGTTTCGCTCAACCCTACTGGAGACTTCTAAGGTGGCCAGCAATGAGTCCAGACCTGAATCCCATAGAACACCTGTGGATAGATCTAAAAATGGCAGTTTGTAGAAGGCAAGATTTTTTTTCATAAAAAGGTTACACAGGCTTTTTACAATTATCTTTGATTGTTGGCATTCTGCACACAAATAACAAAGAAGCTTTACATTACTATTACTAAAACATGAAATGTAACTTTTTGAAAACAATATTTATAAATCAACAAATGAAAAATCATAAAAACTTCAACCTTTTTAGAAAGAAAAAAGAAAAAGTTAACATGTTCATGTGTTTTTACACTGAACACAATAATAAGACACATGTCCTTTATACAGATATTTTGAACATCCAGCACATGTCAGATTAGTCTTATTGTCACAGGAAGATGGACAGAAGCTACATCTCTTCCTTTTTTGCTGGTAGCTGTGCTGCTGGTAGCTGTGCTGGTGGAGGCCGTGGATGTGGAGTCTCTTTCTTGAGCATGCTGGACACTTTTTACAATGGCTGTTGCTCCTTTACTTCTGGGGGTCACTTTTCTGCTCTCAATATATGGCCTAACCAGGAATTTACCCAATTCCTCAAGAAATAATCTTCTTTTATGCAGCTTATTCCGGTTCCAATAGGGGTCGATTTCTCTCCATAAGACAAATGCATTGTATGCAGAAACGTCCAGTATGTTATAAAATAAAATCATTGGCCACCGATTGGTTTTGCGTTTGCATGCATATGTTGATATTGCTTGGTCTAAAGTACCAACTGCTCCCTTTGTGGCATTATAATCCAAAATAATGTCAGGCTTTCTGTCTTTATCACTTACGGCATTGTCATGGTGCATTGTGCTCATTAGAATTACCTGCTTGTTTTTTTTTGGAACATAAGAAACAACAGTTGTATTTCCAGAAAAAAAAGTAGAACTGTACACCTCTCTCTTGCTAAGGATACCTTGCAGTAGTTCAGGTTTGTTTTTTCTTATAGTACCCAGCATGGTAAGTTGTTTTTTCTTCAACATCTGGCCTAGTTGATAGGATGTAAAAAAGTTGTCACATGTGACATTTTGTCCTTTTAGTCCATGAGTCAAATCGAGAACAACACGCATACCCTGATTTTTTTCAGGTCTTTCAATAGGGGTTTTTCCTGTATACACTTGAACATTTAGAGCATATGAACTTTTGCTGTCGCAAAGTGTCCAGATCTTGATGCCGTATTTTGCTGGCTTACTTGGTATATATTGTCTGAATGGGCACTTACCTCGGAATGCCACCAGTTGCTCATCAACAGTTACATTTTCACCACTATTATACAAGTTTGGTAGAATCTCTACCCATTGATTCCAAACATTTCTAATAGGTGCTAGTTTATCTTTAGCTCTTCTTTTCATTCTATCTGTTTTAGAATCAAACCGCAGTACTCTAGAAATTTCATGAAACCTTTCAAGACACATTGTAGCTCTAAATATGTGGCGACCGGTTTCGCAATTCCACAAACTTTTAATTGATTCACCATAAGATTTGTATACTCCCGCTAAAAGAAGTACACCAATATAAGCATTTAGAGCTGTCACATCTAATTTTTTCCATTTATCACCATAAACTACTTGTCCCTCAATGTATGTCATTTGTATTATAATTTTTAGGATAGTCAAATTTAGGAACAATGTGAATGCTGATCCTATATCAGATATTCTTGATGTAGCATACCTTGTAGGACCAGGAGTAGCTTTTATGATATTTTCTTATATTTACTTGTTTACTGATAGGAACAGTGAAACCATCACTATTTTGAGATGAAGTACACATAAAAAAACATAACTTTTGCAGTCAGAAATAATCAGAGACCTGTAGAACAGTATAAAATGCTATCGGGTCATATTGACCCGAACAGCACAAGTGTAACACTCAGCGTGTAGCAAAAAGTAAACAAAAAAAAATATATATATAGAGCTCCACAAATGAGGAGAAGTCAAGATACCACTAGTTTCAAATCCTCATATAAAAAAATCTACAGGGTCTCAAAAATCATTTCGGGTCAAATTGACCCGAACAGTACAGCAGGGTTAAAGCTGTATGCTATGAAGTATCTGCTATTGGAACAGACTGTTGGTGCTTATGATGTTCCATGGATGTAATGTACTGGACTTTATGTTATGCGGTTTATGACATGTAAATAAACCAAATAGACTGTTTTGTAAGAAAAACGTGCCCATGTGCCTTAATCTCGTTGCTAAACGAGTGTCCCCAACTCATGCAGTAAGCACTATCTTACTATTTACAGTATATATATACTAGATGGTGGCCCGATTCTAACACATCGGGTATTCTAGAATATGTATTTATGTATGTATATAGCACCCACATAGTATATAGCACAGGCCACGTAGTATATAAGAGCCATGTAGTATATAGCAGACAAATACTATGTGGCCTGTGCTATATACTATGTGGCTGCTATATACATACATATTGTAGAATACCCGATGCGTTAATACAGGCCACGCAATATATAACAGTGGCCACGCAGTATAAAACACAGCCATGTACTATATAACACAGCCCACGCAGTGTATAGCAGCCACGCAGTATATAACACAGGCGACGTAGTATATAACACTGCCCACGTAATATATAGCACAGCCCACATAGAATATAACACTGCCTATGTAGTATATAGCAGCCACGCGATATCTAACACAGCCCACGTAGTATACAGCAGTGTGGGCAAATATCCCTGTTAAAAAAATAATTAAAATTAAAAAAAGAAATTAAAAAAAAGAGGCAGCACTCCATTCCTTCAGCCTTGAGAAAGGCTCATATGGAGCCGAAACGTCGCCCAGACATGTGGGTTGATTAAACCTCCTACATTTTTCACTAAAGGAATGGAGTGCTGCCTTTTTTTTTGAATTTCTATTAACTTGGCTAATTGCTGGACAGATTGCCTGGGGGCCTTGCACCCAAAGATAAGTAAACTGTTGTGCTGTTCCTTTTTTGTACTAAAATAAAAAATAGTTATATACTCACCCCCTAGGATCCACCGAAGCTCCGGCGATACGCACGCGGCTGCTGCCATCTTTCATTCCTAGGATGCATTGCGAAATTACCCAGACGACTTAGCGGTCTCGCGAACGGAACGGAAGATGGCGGCAGGCGCGAGCGCCTCAGCTGACTACAGAGGGTGAGAATAGCAGGTTTTTTGTTTTTTTATTATTTTTAACATTACATTTTTTTACTATTGATGCCGCATAGGCAGCATCAATAGTAAAAAGTTGAGAACACACAGGGTTAATAGCAGCGGTTACGGAGTGTGTTTCCCGCTGCATAACGCGGTCAGTTAACACTGGCATTAACCCTGTGTGAGCGGTGACTGGAGGGGAGTATGCGGGCGCCGGGCACTGACTGCGGGGAGTAAGGAGCGGTCATTTTCTTCCGGACTGTGCCCGTCGCTGATTGGTCGTGGCTGTTTTGCTGTGACCAATCAGTGACTTTGATTTCCATGACAGACAGAGGCCACGACCAATGAGTATCCATGACAGACAGACAGAAGGACAGACGGAAGTGACCCTTAGACAATTATATACAGTAGTAGATGTATATAAAGATAGATAGATAGATAGATAGATAGATATTAGTTATGCGGAAATATATTTTTATAGACTTAAAAGAGTAAGTACAGCATGTTTAGTGCAGTTCTTAGAAATAAATAATGAAGGACAAAGAAGGACGATTTTATGTGTTTATTTATATATTAAATTTATGATATTGCTCTAAACTTTATCTCTTTGCATCACAGTTCATTTCTATGTTGTAGCTAACCTTAAAACCTAATGCTTGAATTCTGAGCTACTCAGAGTCCATTTCCTTCCTCTCCACTTACTGGATCTGCATTGATTTCTAATAAATAGTGTATGAGCAGCTGGAAGTTGACTGCTTGCATAAGCTCCTGTTACAGTTGTTTCTGTGGCACCAAAAGTCAGCAAGCACTTGATTGATGCTGTCCTTACTCAGTCGCAAAGCATTCTGTTTATGTTTTATAACTTTAATATCCGTTATTGGTGTTGCAGGATTTTATCTGTTGAGGAACTGTTTAATATCAACACTATGTTATTGGCAAAGCATGCAGCACAAGATCCTGGCACTAGTATGGAAAACCAGAAGTGTATAACTATTGTAATCAGAAACTGCTCATAATTCTATTTATATTGTATTCAATAACGCTACTGAACCAGAACAAAATCTAATAGCAAATCATGGGGATGTGAATTTCAGCCTTGTCCTGATTTCATCTTCAGACTTTTACATCATAACAATTTACTTTAGATGAATTTTCCCCTCCAAGGATCTAATTAAGGGTATGTACAGTGAGGGAAATAAGTATTTGATCCTTTCCTGATATTGTAAGCTTGCCCACTAACAAAGACAAGAACAGTCTATAAAATTAAACATTCTGCAATGCTGTAGATAAGCCCTGGATGTATCCTGAAAGATGAGAAAAAGAGGTTAGATTATACTCACACAGGGACGGTCCCGGTACGATGGGCGTCGTGGTCCGGTCCGGGGCCTCCCATCTTCTTACAATGATGCCCTTTTCTTGTATTCACGCCGCGGCTCCTGCGCAGGTGTACTTTGTCTGCCTTGTTGAGGGCAGAGCAAAGTACTGCAGTGCGCAGGCGCCGGTCCTCTCTGACCTTTCCTGGCGCCTGTGCACTGCAGTACTTTGCTCTGCCCTCAACAGGGCAGACAAAGTACGCCTGTGCCGGAGCCGCTGCATGACTACAAGAAGAGGACATCATCGTTAGAAGATGGGAGGCCCCGGACCGGGCCACAAAAGCCTATTGGACCGGAACGCAGTGGGACCGCCACTGGGTGAGTATAATCTAACCTCTTTTTCTCATCTTTCAGGACACATCGAGGGCTTATCTGGTGGGCTTAGCTCACCTTCGATTTTGGGGGTGACAGGTTCCCTTTAAGACTAGGTTAATCTTAACATTGTGAGATATCAAAACTAAAATCCAGAAAATCACATTGTATAAATTATATAAATTTATTTGCATTTTGCAGTGAGAAATAAACATTAGATCCTCTACCAACCACTAAGAGTCTGGCTCCTACAGACCAGTTAGACGCTGCTAATCAACTCGTTACCTGCATTAAAGGTAGCTGTCTTACATAGTCACCTTTATAAAAGAATCCTGTCTACAGACTCAAGTAGTCAGTCATTAAACTCATTTTTCTCCGCCTACGATACTCATGACCAGGCCTTGACTTTACCATGACACATGATTCCAAACAAATCAACTTTTTGGACACACTAGTGATAAAGGACGACTTGAGCTGTCTATCCAAAGACCTATATGTTAAACCAACAGACCGTCTACTTCATTATCAAAGCTACCACCCGGTTAGGGTAAAAAAGAAAAGAAAAAAATTCCATACCCAACTCGGAATTTAAGAGGGTCAGTAAAATAGTCATGACATGCAAAAAACAATGATTTGCATAAATGCTCTCTAAATGCTCTGAAAGAGGTTATCCGGAACACACACTGGACATGTCGAACACCACATTTTCTCCAAAGCCTAAATCAGGGAATCACTTTCCCTTTGTCCATAATTACAATCCTCTAGCCTATCTTATCCACAAGACCATACGTCGTCATTGGCATATTTTGCCCACCCCAATATTAAAGAATTCAATAAACCATTCCTTCCTTGTTTCAGAAGACAAAGGAACATACGCAGCATGCTGGTAAAAGCGGACGTGGGTCCCTCACACCAACCACAACGATTCCTTATAAATCCCAAATTTGGCACTTTTCCCTGTCTGCAATGTACACAGTGCAATATTGTCCAGCGAGGAAATAATTTCTATTATCCCTATACTGTAAAAAAAAATACACCATAAAAGATTATTTGACATGCGACACATCTTTTGTCATCTACCTGATTAAATGCCCCTGTGGCCTATTCTAAATAGGTGAAACCACACAACCTATTAACGATCGCATTTCAGAGCATAAGTCAATGATTTGGTGTAAAAATCTGTTATTACCAATTCCCCACCACTTCATTACCTCTGGCCATACTATTGCACAACTTAAGTTTCAAGTCATAGAACAGGTTAACTCTTGACTTGGGGTACTTTCGTTTTTTCATTTTCGTTTTTCACTCCCCTCCTTCTCAGAGCCATAACTTTTTTTTTTTCCGTCAATATGGGCATGTGAGGGCTTATTTTTTGCGGGATGAGCTGTACTTTTGAAAGTCATCATTGGTTTAAGCATATAAAGTACTAGAAAATGGGAAAAAAATTCCAAGTGCGGTGAAATTGCAAAAAAATGCAATCCCACACTGTTTTTTGTTTGGCTTTTTTGCTAGGTCAACTAAATGCTAAAACTGACCTACTGTCTAGGTTATTTTTTATCTAAGTGGTGAAAAAAAATTCCAAACTTTGCTATAAAAAATTTTTTTTACAATTTTCCGATACCTGTAGCATCTTCATTTTTTGTGATCTGGGGTCGAGTGAGGGTTTATTTTTTGCATGCCTAGCTGATGTTTTCTATTATACCATTTTGGTGCAGATATGTTCTTTTCCTCACCCGTTATTGCATTTTAATGCAATGTTGCGGCGACCAAAAAAATTTAATTCTGGCGTTTCAAATTTTTTCTCGCTATGCCGTATAGCGATCAGGTTAATCCTTTTTTTATTGATAGATTAGGTAATTCTAAATGCGGAGATACCAAATATGTGTTTATTTGATTTTTTATTTTATTTTGAATGGGGCAAAAGGGGGGTGATTTAAACTTTTGGATTTTTTCTCTTTTTCTCATATTTTTTAAAACATTTTTTTTTCACTTTTGCCATGCATCAATAGCCTCCATTAAAGGCTAGAAGCTGGCACAACTTGTCGCCTCTGCTACATAGGAGCGAAGCTCAGATCGCTCCTATGCAGTAAAATTGTTGCATTGCTATGAGCGCCGACCACAGGGTGGCGCTCATAGCAATCCGGCATCAACAACCATAGAGGTCTTCAATAGACCTCTGGCTGTCATGACGACGCATCGCTGACCCCAGATCACGTGACGGGGGTCAGTGATCTACGCATTTCCGGCCAAATGGCCAGAAGCCCTAGTTAAATGCCGTTGTCAGCATTTGACAGCGGCATTTAACTAGTTAATAGCGGCGGGTGAATCGCGATTCAACCCCCCGCTATTGCGGGCACCTGTCAGCTGTTCAAACAGCTGGCATGTCCTGGCTTTGATGCGGGCTCACCGCCAGAGCCCGCTTTAAAGCAGGGGATCTGACCTCGGACGTACTATCCCGTCCGAGGTCAGAAAGGGGTTAAAGCACCACACAGAGGGGGTATCGAATCAGCCTCTTCAAAAGGAGAGTGGCTTTCTGGATCCACGAATTCTAAACCTTGGCCCCTAAATGCTTAAACAGGGGCTATGATATCCAATCATTTTTGCCACAGTCATAAACTTTATTGGTATTACAATGTATAAGATATGCAAATGGAGACTATGTACAAACTTGTATAAATATCAACATTCTTGTGTTACTGAACTAATAATTTTATTTGGTGCAGCTACTATGGAGCTTGTGCATCAATATTAACTCTCCTGTGTTTCTTATTTCAGAACTACTAATTCCATCTGACTTAGAAAGAGCACCCCCTGACTACGGATTCACTTCGCACACAGCCTAGCAGCTTTATATCTCTTTTGGAGTACACCTACTATCTATTTCAGGCCTATGGAACGCTAGACAGCATCACTAGAACTCACAACCCCTTTTCCCCACCCACTTCCAGCTCAGTGGAACACAATCGAACGTCACTGGAATGCACGATACGTCACTTCCGGTCGGCGTCTACCGGCCACGCGATTCCAATAACTGTGTTAGCTAGTATTTGAATAGTGCAGTAAGGACATTCTCTGGCGCATGCGACTAGCGGTGGATAACGCATCTTCATCCCACACCCTACACAGAGGTCGGTAAGTGACTCCACTCTGCAGTTTCAGCTGTGCAGTGTACCTAACAAGTATCAGTATAATCACTTTGCTGTTAATGCTTGAACCCACAGATCTTTTAGAATTACCATTAACAAGCATTATCTAAACTAGGGGTATGTACCTTTGCTCCTTGGTGATTTTTCTCCCATGTCTTTCATTTATCACTTCATGCACTACTTGCATGTCCTTTCTTTTAGGACACATTGCCCCATTCCCATTCTATACAGTACATTACTTTAGGTAGGTGCATACCGCTTGTCAGTGTCTTTTTGTTGGGCTATTCTGCAATATTGATTCGGCTACATTAGCTATAATGATTATGATGTTAGATGGCATTATTTTGTCCACTAGATGTGATTCCCAGGTTTTTAATATGTTATCTGTGCATAATTTGGTTTTGTTTTTTTATCATTTCTTGTAGTACTTTGATGAAGGTCGCTGTGACCAAAACATTTACTGTATGTACTGCACTTGATTAAATCTTTCCTCTGCATCCATATGGAGCGCCCCCAGACACAGAGCCACAGGTTACTCGGTACCGGTCCTCTCTGTCTCAGTTCTGGGGTTGTCACGGTGGCGGGACCCAGTCCGTGACCCTGCTAAGGGGCGTCCAATGAAAGAGTTAATGGTAGTTTGTAAAGGGTTTGTGACGCCACCTGTGGTGTTCGGTCAGGGCGACCAACGCTGCTTCGGGGTCTGCTGGGGTGATGGAATGGCAGCTAGATGGTATACCTTCCCACAGGTGAAGTGTATCCCCAGGGCTTCCCAGTAGTGTAGGTGGCGATGGTGTGATGCGCAGTTAATAACGAGGACACAGGGTTGCAGTCTCTTTACCTCTTTACTGGTGACTGCAGGATCCTCAATCCGGAGCACTGTTAACAGGGCTGTCTGAGACCGGCCGGTCCGAAGGCACATCCAGAGTTCCCTTTGCAGGTGGAAATCAGTGCCTACCAACTAGCGTCTGTGTGTTGCAGTCCTTCCCTGCTGAGCATTCGGGATAGTCCTCACAACTGTCGTTTCTATTCTGATGTTCTGCTTCGTCCCCCAGTTTGTTATGGCTAGGATGCACCCGTTTGACGGGAAGGCTCGGAGCTATTCTGGGACCCTAGAGACGCCCCTCTCCATGCTTGCCCCCTATGTCTTCTTAGGTGATGTATGTTAGACAGCCAACCTATAATCAACTGTCGTGCCTCTGTTTGAAGTAATGCTTGGAGTCAGTTACTTCCTTGGCGTTCTGGCCACCGGCTACGCGCCTCAGTAGGATGTTGCTGATCTCGGGGCACGACTCCTACTGGTTATCCTTTGTGCTTTGATCTCGTTTCTCACTTCTCCACAATATACTTTGCTTCGTGTCCTTTCTTTAGATGCCGCCGCAAGGTAATGCAGGCGCGGCTCTGTAACGATCTGTCCTTGTCGCTAAGTCACTGCCTGGTTCCCACGCCTGACAGGGACCCCTCTGAATCTTCCCAGCAACACCCCCTGCCACGGGATGTTGCCTGGACAAAACCCAGCCAGCTTCTGACTAACTTCCTATCCAACCCCAAGTTTTACCAAAGTGTGAGGAGTGGCATAATAAATAGAACCTTTTGCTCCCCCTGGTGGCTGGAGTGTGAAAAGTAGTGTGTGACTGATACCTGGTCAGGTAGACTCCTTTAGTGCCATCAGACATACCGTCACTCCCCTTAGTGGCGGAGCGACATTACTGCAACGACCAGGTCTCTGGGGCGCTGCACATATAGTGTGTTCCAAGTCTATATCTAACTTCACACAGATTGGGACCCTACTTGAACACCACGAAATATAGTTGTGCTAACGGTTTTGCTTATAAATGTGGCTATGTGCTGACATGGTTAATTACCATGTCAGGCGATAGCCAGACTGCTAGGATAAAGGATCAAAGTGACCCTTTGTCCTGGCAGGAGCCAACGTCTGCAGGATTTTGGACATTCACAGCGATGTAATCACATTGCTCTGAACAGTGGCACTTCAAAGCACCCCGCTGCCATGCCTGGGTGCAAGCAGGGATGCTCTTGTCAGGCGGTGATGTCATTTCACTGTGCCAGCACTCATAACCTGTGAGCGCACAGCCAGAGAGGGGAGCGTGGCCCCACCAGCTGTAAATACTCGGCGGGAGCAGTGCTCATGCTCTTTTTGTTTCTCCCCCATCTTGGCCCCATACACCCATCTGTGTCTCCTTCCTCTCCAGCTCCACATGTCTGTGGCCCTCTGTGTCTTCAGCCTCATATACCACTGTCAAAAGCCTGGAGCCTCCCTTGTCCCATTGTCTTCTTAGGCACCTTGCTATACACAGCCCCGCCTGCCCCTTCCTTCAATCTTGGTGTGCCCTGTCCTCTCCGCTTTCACAATCTACACAGCCCCTGCCATGGCTTCCTCTTGCTCTGCTGCTCTATCATGTCCTGCTTCTGCCCCTTCTCCCACACAGCCTTGCATTAAAGGGAACCTGTCATCCCGAAAATCGCGGGTGAGGTAAGCCCACCGGCATCAGGGGCTTATCTACAGCATTCTGTAATGCTGTAGATAAGCCCCCGATGTTACCTGAAAGAGGAGAAAAAGACGTTAGATTATACTCACCCAGGGGCGGTCCCGCTGCTGGTTAGGTCAGATGGGCGTCTCCGGTCCGCTGCGGCGCCTCCCATCTTCATTACAAGACGTCCTCTTCTGATCTTCAGCCACGGCTCCGGCGCAGGCGTACTTTGCTCTGCCCTGTTGAGGGCAGAGGATAGTACTGCAGTGCGTAGGCGCCGGAAAGGTCAGAGGCCCGGCACCTGCACACTGCAGTACTTTGTCTGCCCTCAACAGGGCAGAGCAAAGTACGCCTGCGCCGGAACCGTGGCTGAAGATCAGAAGAGGACGTCTTGTAATGAAGATGGGAGGCGCCGCAGCGGACTGGAGACGCCGTTTGACTTGACCAGCAGCGGGACCGCCCCTGGGTGAGTATAATATAACGTCTTTTTCTCCTCTTTCAGGTAACATCGGGGGCTTATCTACGGCATTACAGAATGCTGTAGATAAGCCCCTGATGCCGGTGGGCTTACCTCAACCACGAATTTCGGGGTGACAGGTTCCCTTTAAGTACTGCTTTACCCTGTCCACCCTCTGACTGCAACATCCCCTCTGCCCCCTTGTGCTACCTCTCCTCTGCCGTTTTTAACCTCCTGACCTGACCCTGCCTGATCCTCTTCCTGTACAGCTCCCTCCAGCAGGATCTTCAGACAAGGATCCAGCAGCCTCAGCACAGCTAAGTATCACTGCTATTAACCCCTTGATCTGCAAGGATAGCGATTGTTAGGCAGGTGGCCTATGACTATTGTGTGCGTGTTTTTTAGGTAATGTGGCTGGGAGATATAGTTAAGTAATTGTAGGTTTAATTGTATATTAGTATCTTGTGTTGTTAATGTACACAGTGCTAGTGGGGTAATTTAGTAGTATAATAACTGTAGATTTGTGTGTAATAAATATCCTTTATAATACATGGTTTAGTCTTAGTTAGCCGCCATTCATACAGTATATTAGTATATTATATATAGAGATCAGAAAGCACTAAAATACTTGAATGCTTGTTACTCAAATGGAGTCATTTCTAGTGCTTGAATGCTCGTTTCGAGCAACGAGTATAATGGGAGTCAATGGAAAATCCGAGCATTTTTCCAGCAGACCCTACAAAGAGGTCTGGGGGCAGTGAAAATGTTGAAAAAGTTCTGAATAGAACAGCATTAGGGGAAGACCCCTGGAAGCATCTCTGACTCTCAGATCACGGCTGAGAACAATGGTGTCACACTTTTACTCAACTTTAAGGACAGGCATTAAAACATTTCAAATCAACAAGAAATTTTTAATTCACAGCAAAAAAAATGTAAGAAACATTTTTTCCATGGATAATGACTTGTATAAAAAGATACATTTAAAAAAAAGATTTTAAAAAAATTATAATTTTAGTAAACCAAAATTGATTTTTTTAATTGGAAATTTCAGTGTAATTAATGAAGGAAGCGAGGGATGCCAAAACTTAAGGACTCTGATACACCCAGTGCTAGATATAAATAAAGGAGGTCCTCATACACACTCTGTTCAAATTGTCATGTAGTGGTACTGCTAGACTCATAAAGATTATTCACTAAGTGTAAATCCTGCCCAAAATTAGAAGCAGGGTCATCACCCTTGAAGGCATCAACTGTCGTGCATCAATCAACTACTGTGAGCAAAATATTGTTGTAGTACTGCTCCACTGATAAAAGTTCTGCACAGTGCAATACATGCCAAAAATTACAAGCAGGGTCATTTATACACCCTTGAAGGTAATATCAAAATATTAAGAAAGTGTACACCTGTAGCAGACCAATTTTATTTTTTATTTCAAAACAACAACATTTCATACAAAGCAGGTGCTACAGTATATATGACAATTAGGGTTGAGCAAAACGGATCGGACAAATTAAAAAATCACTGACTTTCAGCAAAGTCGGGTTTTATGAAACCCGACCCGATCCTAGTGTGGGATCGGCCATGAGGTCGGCGATCTTCACGCTAAAGTCGCGTTTCGTATGACGCTTTCAGTGCCATTTTTCAGCCAATGAAGGAGGATGCAGAGTGTGGGCAGAGTGATGATATAGGTCTCGGTTCCCACCATCTTAGAGAAGGACATGACAGTGATTGGCTTGCTTTCTGCGGCATCACAGGGGCTATAACGGGGCGTGCACGCCGACTACCATCTTACTTCTGCCGATCGTAGCATAGGGAGAGGTTGCCGCAGCTTCATCAGAAGAAGGGATATAGTTAGGGAGGGAAGATTAACCCTCAAACCGCTTGTGCTGTAGAAGTTTTCACTGTTCAACACCACCATTTGTTTGCAGAGACAGTGAAGGCTATATTTTTGTGCAACAGCTCTGTAGCTTATTAGGCTGCCATATAAGGCTCCCTGATAGCTGCATTGCTGTTTGCACGCTGCTGTGCAAACCAACTGCTTTTTTAAAAGCAAAAATCCTGTTGCTCCTTTCTGCACAGTTATATTGTTTATTTGTCCACATCTCTGTGTGCAGCAGTCCTTTTTATTGCTACCATACTTTTCCTGAGATCATTGTAGGGAGATTGAAATTGTACTACAGTCCTTGTATTTTTTCATATATCTTCCAGCCACTTTCTGCCACTTAGATTGTGTTGTTTTATGCACAGGGCATGAGTTTTGGTTTAGTCTCCCCCCCAAAAAAGTGAGATTCAAATTCTCACAAAGTGGATATACTGCAGTCCTGTTAGTTTGTCGTATGTCAACCAGTCCCTTTCTGCCACTTAGAATGCGTTGTTATATACACTGGGCCTGAGTTTTGGTTCAGTCTCCCCCCAAAAATGTGAGATTCAAATTCTCACAAAGTGGATATATTGCAGTCCTGTTAGTTTGTCGTATGTCAGCCAGCCACTTTCTGCCACTTATATTGCGTTGTTATATACACAGGGCCTGAGTTTTGGTTCAGTCTCCCCAAAAAAAGTGAGATTCAAATTCTCACAAAGTGGATATACTTCTTTCCTGTTAGTTTGTCGTATATCTTCCAGCCACTTTCTGCCACTTAGATTGCGTTGTTATATACACTGGGCCTAAGTTGTGGTTCAGTCTCCCAAAAAAAAGGGGAGATTCAAATTGTCACAAAGTGGATATACTTCTGTCCTGTTAGTTTGTCGTATATCAGCCAGCCACTTTCTGCCACTTAGATTGCGTTGTTATATACACTGAGCCTAAGTTGTGGTTCAGTCTCCCCCAAAAAAGGGGAGATTCAAATTCTCACAAAGTGGATATACTTCTTTCCTGTTAGTTTGTTGTATATCAGCCAGCCACTTATATTGTGTTGTTTTTTTGCACAGAGCCTGATTTTTTGTTCAGTCTCCCGAAAAAAAAGGGAGATTTAAAATTTCAACACGTTTATATACACCTTCTACCTTGTTTTACAGTACCATATAACGGTTGTTATTTTGGTTAGATTTTCCAAAAAATGAGGAAGTCAGGTGGAAGAGGCCGTGGGCGGTGGTTGCGAGCTGGTACTGATGGTGGTGGTGGTGCATCTGGTGGTAGTGGCAAAAGCACAATAGCACCTAAGGCTGGAGGTGTTGAGCCAGCGTTATCGTCGGGCTACACAAGGCCTCGAAGGCTCCCTTATCTGGGAGAAGGAAAATGGCTTTTAAAGCCGGAGCAGCAGGAAAAAGTTTTGGCTTTCCTTGCTGACTCAGCCGCTAGCTCTTTCACCTCCTCTTCAGAAAGTTCCAAATATAAAAGCAGCGAGTCGTCAGTGGATGCTCCCGGTCAGGAACAAGACATTTCCTTGTGTCCTTCACCCAAACCAAAAGTGAAAAATGCATCAGGCGACACTACAGGTTACTACATGGAGCTCTTTACACATACCGTGCCTGGGTTAGAACTGGAAATTGTTAACTGCTCATTACAAGATGAATTGGACATAGAGTGCACTGATGCACAGCCACAGCTAGATTATAATGCTGTTGCATTGACTCAGATCACTACATTGCCCTCGCAGTGTACTGAGCCAGAATCTGACCCTGATGAGACTATGGCGCCCTGTCACGAACGCTATATGTTGTGAATTCTGTTGTTGAACTCCCTCCTGTGGTCGTGAATGGTACTTCGGCGAGTTCTGTCTATGGGCTCCCTCTGGTGGCTTTGAGTGAAGCTGCTGCTTCTGAGGTTCCTTGCACAGGTGACGAGGGTTGTCCTTTGGTTGGCTGCTCTATTTAACTCCTCTCAGATCGTTACTCCATGCCAGCTGTCAATGTTTTTGCATTCGTTCAGTTCGCTCCTGGATCTCTCTGGTGACCTGCCTTCTCCTGTAGAAGCTAAGTTCCTTATAGTCTTATTTTGTTCTCTGTTTTCTTGTCCAGCTGGTTTTCATGATTTTGTCTTGCTAGCTGGAAGCTCTGGGATGCAGAGTGGCCCCTCCGCACCGTGAGTCGGTGCGGAGGTCTTTTTTGCACACTCTGTGTTGTCTTTTGTAGGTTTTTGTGCTGATCGCAAAGTTACCTATCCTCTGTCTATTTAGTAAGTCTGGCCTCCCTTTGCTGAAACCTGTTTCATCTCTGCATTTGTGACTTTCATCTTACAGTCAATATATGTGGGGGGCTGTCACGCCCTACAGACGTGTCTATCGGGTGGACCCACTGGACCGCAAATACAGCGGTTACTGATACCAGGAAGGGAGAACCAGACCAGGAAAGCAGGTTAAAACGCTTTATTGTACAGTAATACAAACACTAGGGGAGACACCCCAAAGGAAGGCCACAGGGCCACAACACCAGAAAACCTCTAAGGAGACCAAGGCTTGGAGTGACCCCTATACAGGGATTTCCCCTAGACCACCAATAGAGGGTCCGATGAGGCAGACACCTGTGTTAAACCGACCTAGGAGGTAGGAAGAAATGAATAAACAAAACAGGGCTGAATGTGGAACTTGGAAGCAAGAAGAAGACTGCAGGGAACCACACAGGATACTGGACTCAGGATGCTGTGGAGACCAGACTCGATCCTAGGGAAAAAAGGAACACAGAGTAAGACAGGCAAATTGGACTGATAAGCCTAGCAGGATAAGACCTGGAGCAGCAACTTCAGGATAATAGAAGTTGCCCAGGCGGTGTCCAGGAGTGACTGAGATCCTTATATACCTCCAGCCTCCAGGTGATAGGCGGGGAGGAGGGGCAGTGAGTAGGGAGGGGCTGACCCTTTAAGAAGCCAGAGAGCTCGACTGACCGCCCCCTATGCACTCCCTAGGAGAGGGAGAGAAAGGAGGAAGTGCAGCAGACATGGGAGCAAGGACCTGGGCAGCATGTCTGCAGGGACGGACCCCGGAGCGCCGGCGGATGACCGGAGCGTGACCCTGCTGGCTAAGGACAGGACCAGAAGAGGTAAGAGCAGGCGGGGAAGAGAAAGAAGGCGCCCCGGACTGCGAGGTGGTGACAGTACCCCCCCCTCCAGGCCCCCCCGGGCGGCGACTGGCAAAGAACCGCCGTAGGAGACGAGGAGCATGGACGTTGCCCTCCGGCTCCCAGGACCTCTCCTCAGGACCAAACCCCTTCCAGTCGACCAGGTACCATGTGGCATGCCCTCTCTTCTTCACGTCCAGGATGGCACTGACCTCATACTCGTCATTGGCCGAAATCGGAGGAGGACGCTCTCCCGGATCCTGGGAGAAGCGGTTGAGGATCACAGGTTTGAGGAGGGAACGGTGGAAAGAATTATGTATTCGCAGAGAAGGAGGCAGTAGTAGCCGATAGCACACATCGTTGAGTCTCCGGGACACCTCGAACGGTCCGATGTACCAAGGTCCGAGCTTGAAGGAGGGCACCTTAAGGCGGATGTACTTGGCTGATAACCATACCTTGTCTCCCGGTTGAAACATCTGGGCATCAAGTCTTCTCTTGTCGGCATGGTCCTTCATGCGCTGGGATGCTTTCACAAGAGCCTCACGAGTCTTGTTCCAGAAGTTGGCGAAGTCGCGAGCCACGGCCTCTGCAGCAGGATTGGGAGTCGCGATGTCCAAGGGAGTCGGGATCCTCGGGTGTTGCCCATATGCAATAAAAAATGGAGTGTTACGATAGGACTCACCAACATGATTATTGTAAGAGAACTCCGCAGTAGGGACATCCAGTTGTCGTGGTGTGCGTTGACAAAGTGTCGTAGAAAACCTGCCAACACCTGGTTTACCCGTTCCACCTGTCCGTTAGACTGTGGATGATAAGCCGAAGAGAAGTCCAAGGCAATATCGAGTTTCCTGCAGAGAGACCGCCAGAATCGGGACACGAATTGTACTCCCCTATCGGAAACAATGTTGGAGGGTAACCCATGCAACCGGAGGATGTGTTGAACAAACAACTCGGCCAGCTTGGGTGCCGAAGGAAGACCAGGCAGAGAAACGAAGTGACTCATCTTGAAAAATCTGTCCACCACGACCCAGATGACAGTATTCCCGGAGGATGCAGGGAGATCCGTGATGAAGTCCATCGCAATGTGTTACCATGGTTTTGATGGTATAGGCAAGGGCAAGAGTTGACCGGTGGGAAGCCGTTTGGGGGTCTTGTTGCGGGCACAGGAAGAACAGGCTGAGACGTAGTCTGACACCTCTTGACGCATCCCAGGCCACCAGTAGTACCGACCGATCAACTGTAGAGTCTTTGTCCGACCTGCGTGGCCGGCTAGTAAGGAGGAATGTCCCCAGCGAAGGATGCGTTCTCGACTCAGTTCGGGCACCAGCGTCTTACCAGGAGTTACCTGCGACAGTCGAAGCGGTGCAACCATGATCACCTTGGATGGATCGATGATGGGATGAGGTTCCTCCTCCTGATCATTAGTAAGAAAAGACCGGGAGAGGGCATCAGCCTTGATATTCTTATCTGTGGGACAAAAATGAAGACGGTAGTCAAACCGAGCAAAGAATAAAGACCAACGAGCCTGACGAGGATTGAGCCTCTGGGCAGACTGGAGATAGGCCAATTCTTGTGGTCGGTGTAGATCACCACCGGGTGCACCGCTCCCTCTAGGAGGTAACGCCACTCCTCCAAGGCCATCTTGATGGCAAGCAACTCACGGTCACCAATGGAGTAATTCCGCTCACAGGGGGTAAAGGCCTTCGAAAAGAAGCCGCAAGAGACCATGCGTCCGGAGGCGGCTTTCTGCGTGAGGATGGCCCTGGCACCTGTGGAGGATGCGTCCACCTCCAGAAAGAACTGCTTCTCAGCAACGGGCCTGTGCAGGGCTGGTGCGGAGGAGAAGGCCCGTTTGAGTGCCTGGAAGGAACACTCGGCCTCTGGAGTCCATCCATTAGCAGGTATTCCCTTGTGTGTGAGTGCTGTGAGAGGCTTGACCAGATCCGAGAAGTGCTGAATAAACTGCCGGTAGTAGTTGGCGAATCCTACGAACCGCTGGATGGCTTTGATCCCGACCGGCCGAGGCCAGTTCATGATGGCCGACACCTTGTTAGGATCCATCTCCAGCCCAGAGTCAGAGACGATGTATCCAAGGAACGGCAGAGAAGACCGCTCGAAGAGGCATTTCTCATACTTGGCATACAAGCGGTTCTCCCGTAATCGAAGGAGAACTCGTCGGACGTCTCTTCTGTGTGTGGGTAGGTCTGGGGAGAAAACCAAGATGTCATCCAGGTATACCACTACACATGCGTACAGCATGTCACAGAAGACGTCGTTCACGAACTCCTGGAAAACGGCTGGTGCGTTGCACAGTCCGAAGGGCATCACCCGGTACTCGAAGTGACCATCACGGGTGTTGAAGGCGGTTTTCCACTCGTCACCGGCCCGGATGCGGACAAGGTTGTAAGCCCCTCGCAGGTCCAGCTTGGTGAAGATCCGGGCTCCCCGGAGCCGATCGAAGAGTTCTGGAATAAGAGGCAGTGGGTACTTATTCTTTACCGTGATAGCGTTTAATCCACGGTAGTCAATGCAAGGACGCAAGGACCTGTCCTTCTTTTTCACGAAGAAGAACCCGGCTCCCACAGGGGATGTGGACCTCTGGATGAATCCCCGGGCCAAACTGTCTGTGACGTATTCTGACATCGCCTGAGTCTCAGCAGGAGACAGAGGGTAGATTCGTCCTGTAGGAAAAGAAGCACCTGGAACCAAATCGATGGGACAATCATAAGGCCTGTGCGGGGGCAAGACCTCTGCTTCTCGTTTATCGAAGACATCCGCAAATGCCCAGTAGGCCTCCGGAAGTCCGGGCAAGGACGTAGGTGAGGGAGGCAAAAGGATAGGCCGGACGGACAGCAGGCAACGGCTATGGCAGGCTGAACCCCAATGCAGGACCTCCCCACTTCGCCAGTCTATGACTGGCTCATGCGTACGCAGCCATGGCAGACCGAGCATGAAAGGCGGAGAGAGAGTGGGTAGCATGTAAAAGGCAATCCTCTCAGCATGGAGAGCTCCGATCTGAAGCTCCACCTCACTGGTAATGCCCTCAACGGAATCTAGTAGGGGTCTCCCATCTATGGTGGTGATGATGCGGGGATGCTGCAGGGGGTGTATAGGAATGCCGAGGCGGAGAGCCATGTCTCGCTGAATAAAGTTACCTGCAGATCCCGAGTCCAAATACGCCAACTCTGAGAATCGCCTGTCACCGACTTTCACCTGTATGGAAACAGTTAACGGTAGAGAGGTATCACTCTCACCTAGGATGGCCTCTCTTACCTGTCCTAGGTGGAGGAGTTTTCCGGTCTTCTGGGACATTGCCGGCGGAAATGGTTGGAGCCACCACAATAGAAACACAACCTCCGGGCGACTCTCTCCTCACGCTCCCGGGGACTCAGCCGGAGACGATCCACCTCCATGGGTTCGGGTGCTTCAGCAGAAGAAGCGTTACCTGGTAACAGGGGCCTCTGAACAGAGGGTGCCAATCGAGGTGGTCTTCTCTCCTGGGTTCTCTCCTTGGTGCGTTCTTGTATTCATCCAGGGTACCGGGAAGATCTTGTACGGCGAGCTCGTCCTTCAGGCGACTGGATAACCCTCTCCGGAAGACACCGATCAGGGGCTCGTCAGACCAGCGAAGCTCAGAAGCCAAAGTGCGAAACTGTATGGTGTATTGGCCAACCGACAGAGTACCTTGCTGTAAGTTGAACAACTCCTCCGTGGCAGAAGCCACCCGACCTGGCTCATCAAAGATCTTCCGGAAGGTGTCCAAGAAGGCCCGCAAATCGGATACAATGGGGTCCTCTCTCTCCAGTAGTGGGTTGAACCAGGCCAAGGCCTTGCCCTCCAGGTGTGATGCCAGAAAGGCCACTTTCGCCACATCCGTAGGGTATTGATGAGGGAGAAGCCTGAAATGCAGCTGGCATTGGTTGATGAAACCCCTGCACATCTTTGGATCCCCAGAGTAACTGGTAGGTTTGCAGAGGCGAGGGGAAGAGTAGACGCCTCCTACGGCACTGGGATCCAACACGGGTGTGGCAACCGGAGCAGAAGGAGATCGCTGCAGATTTGAAAGCCACTCGTCCACAGACGTCATGTAACTCAGCATCTGGGTCTGCATCCGTCCTTGTTGATCCAACTCCTGATGGAGATCTGCAAGATGAGAGGAGAAAGATGCATCCACCCCCTGAGGGGAAGCTAGATGGGCCTCAAGGGTACGCATGAACGCAACTACCTGTTCCTGGCTCTGGCGGAGACTAGCGAGCTCCTTCTGAGCATCGAACCTGGCATCAGCGGGGTCCATGGCCTGGGCAAAATCTGTCACGCCCTACAGACGTGTCTATCGGGTGGACCCACTGGACCGCAAATACAGCGGTTACTGATACCAGGAAGGGAGAACCAGACCAGGAAAGCAGGTTAAAACGCTTTATTATACAGTAATACAAACACTAGGGGAGACACCCCAAAGGAAGGCCACAGGGCCACAACACCAGAAAACCTCTAAGGAGACCAAGGCTTGGAGTGACCCCTATACAGGGATTTCCCCTAGACCACCAATAGAGGGTCCGATGAGGCAGACACCTGTGTTAAACCGACCTAGGAGGTAGGAAGAAATGAATAAACAAAACAGGGCTGAATGTGGAACTTGGAAGCAGGAAGAAGACTGCAGGGAACCACACAGGATACTGGACTCAGGATGCTGTGGAGACCAGACTCGATCCTAAGGAAAAAAGGAACACAGAGTAAGACAGGCAAATTGGACTGATAAGCCTAGCAGGATAAGACCTGGAGCAGCAACTTCAGGATAATAGAAGTTGCCCAGGCGGCGTCCAGGAGTGACTGAGATCCTTATATACCTCCAGCCTCCAGGTGATAGGCCGGGAGGAGGGGCAGTGAGTAGGGAGGGGCTGACCCTTTAAGAAGCCAGAGAGCTCGACTGACCGCCCCCTATGCACTCCCTAGGAGAGGGAGAGAAAGGAGGAAGTGCAGCAGACATGGGAGCAAGGACCCGGGCAGCATGTCTGCAGGGACGGACCCCGGAGCGCCGGCGGACGACCGGAGCATGACCCTGCTGGCTAAGGACAGGATCAGAAGAGGTAAGAGCAGGCGGGGAAGAGAAAGAAGGCGCCCCAGACTGCGAGGTGGTGACAGTGGCTTCCTTTTCCTTTGGGGAATTTCTCTGAGGCAAGAAAGGCTTTATTTTCTATCTCTAGGGCTAGATAGTTCTTAGGCTGTGACGAGGCGCCTAGGTCTGGTCAGGAGCGCTCCACGGCTATTTCTAGTGTGTGTGATAGGATTAGGGCTTGCGGTCAGCAGAGCTCCCACATCCCAGAGCTCGTCCTGTATGGGGTTTAACTATCAGGTCATTCCGGGTGCTCCTAACCACCAGGTCATAACAGTACAGCTGGCCCAAAGTATTAATGCATCTCAATAGAGGGATAAGAGAACTTCTGATACCATTTTTTTTTCTTTGCACTGTGTTTTGTCTTTCTTTTCCCCTAGACCTTTGGGTGGTTCAGGACACAGGTGTAGATATGGACATTCAAGGTCTGTCCTCTTGTATGGATCATCTCTCTGCAAGGGTACAAAACATTCAAGATTTTGTGGTTCAGAATCCTATGTTAGAGCCTAAAATTCCTATTCCTGACTTATTTTCTGGGGATAGATCTAGGTTCTTGAATTTCAAAAATAATTGTAAACTGTTTCTAGCTTTGAAATCCCGCTCCTCTGGTGACCCCGTTCAACAGGTAAAAATCATTATTTCTTTGTTGCGTGGTGACCCTCAAGACTGGGCATTTTCCCTTGCGCCAGGAGATCCGGCATTGCGTGATGTTGATGCATTTTTTCTGGCGCTTGGATTGCTTTATGATGAACCAAATTCAGTGGATCAGGCAGAGAAAATCTTGCTGGCTTTGTGTCAGGGTCAGGATGAAGCGGAGGTGTACTGTCAGAAGTTTAGAAAGTGGTCTGTGCTTACTCAGTGGAATGAATGTGCCCAGGCGGCAATTTTCAGAAAGGGTCTTTCTGAAGCCCTTAAGGATGCCATGGTGGGATTTCCCAAGCCTGCTGGTCTGAATGAGTCTATGTCTTTGGCCATTCAGATCGATCGGCGCATGCGTGAGCGCAAAGCTGTGCATCCTCTGGCGGTATTCTCTGAGCATAGGCCTGAGCCTATGCAGTGTGATAGGACTTTGACCAGAGCTGAACGGCAAGAACACAGACGTCGGAATGGGCTGTGTTTTTACTGTGGTGAATCCACTCATGCTATCTCCGATTGTCCTAAGCGCACTAAGCAGTTCGCTAGGTCTGCCACCATTGGAACGGTACAGTCTAAATTTCTTTTGTCCGTTACTCTGATTTGCTCTCTGTCGTCCTATTCTGTAATGGCATTTGTGGATTCAGGCGCTG
Organism: Ranitomeya imitator; assembly: GCF_032444005.1. NCBI lineage: Eukaryota > Metazoa > Chordata > Amphibia > Anura > Dendrobatidae > Ranitomeya > Ranitomeya imitator. The sequence goes on from NC_091284.1 coordinate 207,035,984, forward strand.
CCCTGAATTTGATGGACTTGGAGTTTGCCAGGCGCTGTGGTTTTTTCTTGGAGCCCTTGCAGTATCCTATTCCATTGAGAGGAATTGATGCTACGCCTTTGGCCAAGAATAAGCCTCAGTACTGGACTCAATTGACCATGTGCATGGCTCCTGCACATCAGGAGGATATTCACTTTTTGGTGTTGCATAATCTGCATGATGTGGTCGTTTTGGGGTTGCCATGGCTACAGGTCCATAATCCAGTGTTGGATTGGAAATCTATGTCTGTGTCCAGCTGGGGTTGTCAGGGGGTACATGGTGATGTTCCATTGCTGTCAATTTCGCCATCTACTCCTTCTGAAGTCCCTGAGTTTTATCAGATTACCGGGATGTATTTGAAGAGCCCAAATCTGGTGCCCTACCTCCTCATAGGGATTGCGACTGTACTATTAATTTGATTCCTGGTAGTAAGTTTCCTAAGGGCCGTCTGTTTGATTTATCTGTGCCAGAGCACGCCGCTATGCGGAGCTATATAAAGGAATCCTTGGGGAAGGGTCATATTCGTCCGTCGTCGTCACCATTGGGAGCAGGGTTCTTTTTTGTGGCCAAGAAGGATGGTTCTTTGAGACCTTGTATTGATTACCGCCTTCTTAATAAGATCACAGTCAAATTTCAGTATCCTTTGCCTCTGCTGTCTGATTTATTTGCTCGGATTAAGGGGGCTAGTTGGTTCACCAAGATAGATCTTCATGGTGCGTATAATCTTGTGCGAATTAAACAGGGTGATGAATGGAAAACGGCATTTAATACGCCCGAGGGCCATTTTGAGTACCTGGTTATGCCATTCAGGCTTTCTAATGCTCCATCTGTGTTTCAGTCCTTTATGCATGACATCTTCCGAGAGTACCTGGATAGATTCATGATTGTATATTTGGTTGACATTTTGGTCTTTTCGGATGATTGGGAGTCTCATGTGAAGCAGGCCAGAATGGTGTTCCAGGTCCTTCGTGCGAATTCCTTGTTTGTGAAGGGGTCAAAGTGTCTCTTTGGAGTTCAGAAGGTTTCATTTTTGGGTTTCATTTTTTCCCCTTCTACTATCGAGATGGACCCTGTTAAAGTTCAGGCCATTTACGATTGGACTCAGCCGACATCTGTGAAGAGCTTACAGAAGTTCCTGGGCTTTGCTATTTTTTATCGTCGCTTCATCGCTAATTTTTCCAGTATTGCTAAACCGTTGACTGATTTGACCAAGAAAGGTGCTGATGTGGTCAATTGGTCCTCTGCGGCTGTAGAGGCTTTTCAGGAGTTGAAGCATCGTTTTGCTTCTGCCCCTGTGTTGTGCCAGCCAGATGTTTCGCTCCCTTTTCAGGTTGAGGTTGATGCTTCTGAAATTGGAGCAGGGGCTGTTTTGTTGCAAAGAAGTTCTGATGGCTCAGTGATGAAACCCTGTGCCTTCTTTTCTAGAAAATTCTCGCCTGCTGAGCGCAATTATGATGTGGGCAATCGGGAGTTGTTGGCCATGAAGTGGGCATTCGAGGAGTGGCGACATTGGCTTGAAGGAGCTAAACATCGTGTGGTGGTCTTGACGGATCACAAGAATTTGACTTATCTCGAGTCTGCCAAACGGTTGAATCCTAGATAGGCTCGATGGTCGCTCTTTTTCTCCCCGTTTTGATTTTGTGGTTTCATACCTTCCGGGATCTAAGAATGTGAAGGCTGACACCCCGTCAAGGAGTTTTGTGCCTGACTCTCCGGGTGTTCCGGAGCCGGCGGGTATTCTTAAAGAAGGGGTAATTTTGTCTGCCATCTCTCCTGATTTTCGGCATGTGCTGCAAAAGTTTCAGGCTGATAGACCTGACCGTTGTCCTACGGAGAAACTGTTTGTCCCTGATAGATGGACTAGTAGAGTTATCTCTGAGATTCATTGTTCAGTGTTGGCTGGTCATCCTGGAATCTTTGGTACCAGAGATTTGGTGGCTAGATACTTTTGGTGGCCTTCTTTGTCACGGGATGTGCGTTCTTTTGTGCAGTCCTGTGGGACTTGTGCTCGGGCTAAGCCCTGCTGTTCTCGTGCCAGTGGGTTGCTTTTGCCCTTGCCGATCCCGAAGAGGCCTTGGACGCATATTTCCATGGATTTTATTTCTGATCTCCCTGTTTCTCAAAAGATGTCGGTCATTTGGGTGGTTTGTGATCGCTTCTCTAAGATGGTCCATTTGGTACCCTTGTCTAAATTGCCTTCCTCCTCTGATTTGGTGCCATTGTTTTTCCAGCATGTGGTTCGTTTGCATGGCATTCCAGAGAACATCGTCTCGGACAGAGGTTCCCAGTTTGTTTCGAGGTTTTGGCGGTCCTTTTGCGCTAAGATGGGTATTGATTTGTCTTTTTCTTCGGCTTTCCATCCTCAGACTAATGGCCAAACCGAACGAACTAATCAGACTTTGGAGACATATCTGAGATGCTTTGTTTCTGCTGATCAGGATGATTGGGTGTCCTTCTTGCCTTTGGCTGAGTTCGCCCTTAATAATCGGGCCAGTTCACCTACTTTAGTTTCTCCTTTTTTCTGTAATTCTGGTTTCCATCCTCGTTTCTCTTCAGGGCAGGTTGAGCCTTCGGACTGTCCTGGTGTGGATGCGGTGGTGGACAGGTTGCAGCAGATTTGGACTCATGTGGTGGACAATTTGACATTGTCCCAGGAGAAGGCTCAACGTTTCGCTAACCGCCGGCATTGTGTTGGTCCCCGACTTCGTGTTGGGGATTTGGTTTGGTTGTCATCTCGTCACGTTCCTATGAAGGTTTCCTCTCCTAAGTTTAAGCCTCGTTTCATTGGGCCATACAAGATTTCTGAAGTTCTTAATCCTGTGTCATTTCGTTTGGACCTTCCAGCTTCTTTTGCCATCCATAATGTGTTCCATAGGTCGATATTGCGGAGATACGTGGCGTCTATGGTTCCCTCCGTTGATCCTCCTGCCCCGGTGTTGGTCGAGGGGGAGTTGGAGTATGTGGTGGAGAAGATTTTGGATTCTCGTGTTTCTAGACGGAAACTCCAGTACCTGGTCAAGTGGAAGGGTTATGGTCAGGAAGATAATTCCTGGGTTTTTGCCTCTGATGTTCATGCTGCTGATCTGGTTCGTGCCTTTCATTTGGCTCATCCTTATCGGCCTGGGGGCTCTGGTGAGGGTTCGGTGACCCCTCCTCAAGGGGGGGCACTGTTGTGAATTCTGTTGTCGAACTCCCTCCTGTGGTCGTGAATGGTACTTTGGCGAGTTCTGTCTATGAGCTCCCTCTGGTGGCTTTGAGTGAAGCTGCTGCTTCTGAGGTTCCTTGCACAGGTGACGTGGGTTGTCCTTTGGTTGGCTGCTCTATTTAACTCCTCTCAGATCGTTACTCCATGCCAGCTGTCAATGTTTTTGCATTCGTTCAGTTCGCTCCTGGATCTCTCTGGTGACCTGCCTTCTCCAGCAGAAGCTAAGTTCCTTATAGTCTTATTTTGTTCTCTGTTTTCTTGTCCAGCTGGTTTTCATGATTTTGTCTTGCTAGCTGGAAGCTCTGGGATGCAGAGTGGCCCCTCCGCACCGTGAGTCGGTGCGGAGGTCTTTTTTGCACACGCTGTGTGGTCTTTTGTAGGTTTTTGTGCTGATCGCAAAGTTACCTTTCCTATCCTCTGTCTATTTAGTAAGTCTGGACTCCCTTTGCTGAAACCTGTTTCATCTCTGCGTTTGTGACTTTCATCTTACTCACAGTCAATATATGTGGGGGGCTTCCTTTTCCTTTGGGGAATTTCTCTGAGGCAAGATAGGCTTTATTTTCTATCTCTAGGGCTAGATAGTACTTAGGCTGTGACGAGGTGCCTAGGTCTGGTCAGGAGCGCTCCACGGCTATTTCTAGTGTGTGTGATAGGATTAGGGCTTGCGGTCAGCAGAGCTCCCACATCCCAGAGCTCGTCCTGTATGAGGTTTAACTATCAGGTCATTCCGGGTGCTCTAACCACCAGGTCATAACAGTTATAGCACCTTACACGGTGACACAGAGAAAGGTGCACATGACATTGAAGAGGAGGTGATAGATGACCCAGTTGTTGACCCAGATTGGCAGCCATTGGGGGAAGAGGGTGCCGCTGCCAGTAGCTCAGAAGCGCAGGAGGATGATCCGCAGCCGCCATCTACATCGGAACAGCTGTCATCTGGCAGGCCCGTATCAGGCCAAAAACGTTTGGCAAAAACAAAAACAGTTTTAGGACAGCGTGGCCATCCGGTGAAAGTAGCACAGCGTGCATTGCCTGAAAAGGTATTCCATAGTAGGAAGAGTGCAGTGTTGCAATTTTTTAACCAAGATCCGAGTGATCAGTCAAAAGTTATCTGTAAGAAATGCTCAAAGACCTTTAGCAGAGGGAAGAATCTTCAAAATTTAAATACAACGTGCATGCTTAGATATTTAACCAGCATGCACTTGCAAGCCTGGACTAACTACCAAATGTCCCGTACCGTTGGTGCATCTGCTGAGCATGAAGGTAATCAGCAACGCTACATTGCTTCCCTCATCGTAAGCCTACCGGTTAGGACACCACCAGCAGCAAATGTGGAGGTATCGTCGCAAAGCCAAAGCAGTCAGGGAATCACAAGGTTAATGGTAGGAAACACTGTATGTAGGCCAACTTCGAGAATACCATCACCAACCCTCTCTCAATCTGCCATGTCCACCACCACCGCTAGTTCCACCATATGCACCTCTCCAGTCCAGCTCACCCTACAAGAGTCTCTCGTTAGGAAAAGAAAGTACTCATCCTCTCATCCATGTACACAGGGTTTGAACGCCCACATTGCTAGACTAATCTCGTTAGAGATTATGCCCTACCGGTTGGTTGAATGCAAAGCTTTCAAAGCCTATGCCAGTGATGGCGAACCTATGACACGCGTGTCAGTGCTGACACGCGTAGTCATTTTCAGTGGCATGCGGCCGCGGCCCCATAGAAATTAAGCATCCTTTAAATAGCATGGCAAGCCGTTCCGATTTTTTATCAGATCGGATGCCATGCAGGAGGTCTGTGCCGGAGGTCTGTAGGACCAAACAACAGAGCTCCGGCGCAGAGCGTCTAGGCCTGGGACTTCCGGTAGGCCCGAACTTCTGGCTGGCGCAGCAGGGAGCAGCGCAATGCCGCCCAAACAACAGAGCTCCGGCGCAGAGCGTCTAGGCCTGGGACTTCCGGTAGGCCCGAACTTCCAGCTGGCACAGCAGGGAGAAGCGCAATGCAGCGGGGGTCGCACTTCTGAGGCCTGAGGTGATCGCTGTATGGAGGCCCTGTGATTGCTGTCTGCAGGCCCTGTGATTACTACAGCAACCATCATCCAGTGAACTGTGGGGTGTCATTGGCCATTACTGAGATAAGTGAGGGGGAGGCTGGCAGAGGCCTGTGCTATGGGTGCCGTTTCCCGCCATTAATTTACATAAGGAACGCCATCTTGCAGCATAGTACAGACTCCATTTCACCACCATTACTGTTGTGCATCCTTATTAACCCCTGTTTCTGCTTATTAACTCTGCCCTTTCCTAAAAGACAGTTACATGTGCCATCATATGGTCAGTTAGGTTAGTTAACCCCTAATTGCCTGCAGTGCTAACTATAAATCTTCTCTCACTGCCCTTCTCACGGAGAAGCCACAAAATAAAAAAACAAAGTTAAGTAAAAGGAGTGGTAGTAGCAGTAGCCGGCCCTTTCAAGAGACATGGACTGAGATGTATGGCATTATAGAAAAAAATGGCAGATCATTTTGCGTTCTATGTAGTAAAACGGTAGTAAGCAGAACGTGGAATATAAATAGACATTTTGAAACTAATCATTCCCAGCTCTTGAAAAAAAGTGAGGATGAAAGGAAGGAATACATTTCCAGGCAGCTACACCTTAATAAGAGCCAATCTAATTCCATCCTTAAATTTGTTAAAAGCTCTACAAATTTAACATCTGCAAGTCTGAGCATTGCTCACTCCATAGCTCAGCATGGAAAAGCACTCAGTGAGGGAGAATTTATTAAAGAAACTCTCTTAAGATGTGCACCGGTTCTATTTCATGATATGCAGAATAAAGATGCAATTATTAAGAGAATATCTGAGTTACCACTCAGTAGAAATATCATAAAAGACCGAATAATGAGACTGAACACAAACGTACAACATCAATTAAAGAGAGACATAAGTAATTGTAAACATTTTTCGATCTCTCTTGATGAAACTACTGATGTCACATCACATGCTCAGTTGGCCATTATTGGCCGATATTCTGATGGTCTCACAATGAGAGAAGAGTTGATAAAGTTAGTATCAGTGCCAACAAGTACATCAGGAAGTGAAATATGTAAGGTTGTTATGCAAACATTCTGTGACCTAAGCATTGATATCTCTAAAGTTGTGTCAGTGATGACAGATGGGGCACCAAACATGGTGGGGAAAAAGTCGGATTTGTTAAATTGTTTACGGAAGGTATTGGACATCCGATTGTGCCTTTTCATTGTATTATCCATCAGGAGGCTTTATGTGCCAAAGCAGGATTCACTGACTTAAACGACTTAATGTCAATTGTTACAAAAATAGTTAATTTAATATCTGCTCGCCCCCTTCACAAGCGAGAATTTTCTGCACTTTTACTGGAGGTTGATTCCACCTACAGTGAACTGCTGATGTACAATAATGTAAGATGGCTGAGCCGAGGCAAAGTTCTTGAGCGCTTTGTGGAGTGCTCTGAAGAAATTAAGGTATTTCTTGAGGATAAGGATCTGGGAAACTTTCCTCAGCTCTATGATTCTAAGTGGGTCAACAACCTGATGTCTTTTTATAGATCTCACTGTTCATATTAATGAACTGAACTTAAAGCTACAAGGTTTTGGCAAAAGTATTGACATTATGTTTGGATACATAAAAGCTTTTGAAAGTAAACTTAAAATTTTCAAGCGAGATGTAGAAACTAAAACTTATAAGTCTTTTCCTCGAGTAACAAAGTATTTTGAGAAGGCCAGTGCAGCTGTACAAAATGAAATGGAACACTTGCATATAAAGTACCAGTATGTTTTAGACTCGTTACTTGACCGGTTCAGTGATAGATTTAATCAATTTAGAAGCCTAGAACAGACCATGAAAATAATTAAGTATCCTGATGTAGTAGTCTACAGTAGTTTGGAATTAAATGGTTTCCAGTGGATACAAATTGATGATTTGGAGATGCAACTTGCAGAATTTCAGGACAGCATCTGGGCTCAGGTGTTTGTTGACTTGAGGTCAAAGCTTGAGAATCTAGAAAGGTGCCGCTTGGAGAATCAAGAGGAGTGCCACTATGAACAGGAAATTTGGAGTGCCTAGAATACCAGACACTTTTAGCAACCTGAAAAATATAGCAATGGCTTTACTCACTATTTTTCCCTCTACCTACTTTTGTGAGACCTTATTCTCAGCATTAAATAATATCAAAACCAACAAAAGAAACAGATTGACAGATGAACTTAGTAGCGCTTGCTTGGGCTTGAAGTGTACAAAATACCAACCTTCAATTGAACATTCAGCCAATGAAATTCAGCAACAAAAAAGTCACTAAAATCAGTGATGGCGAACCTGTGACAGTCCAGCTGTTGCAAAACTACAATTCCCATCATGCCTGGCCATTCAAAGCAAAAGCTTTGGCTGTGAAGACATGATGGGAATTGTTGTTTTGCAACAGCTGGAGTGCCACAGGTTCGCCATCACTGGAAGAATTCCCCCTCCCCCTCACTTATCTTAGTTCACGGCATCCCACACAAGTTAAATAATAGCAAGACCAACAAAAGAAACCAACTGACAGATGGGCAAAGAAGTCACTAAGGTAAGTTAAATAATTATACATATTTGTTATTTAAACTATACATGTCACAAAATTATGTTTTTTTTCTCAAGGTGACACCCCACCCAAGTTATGTTCGGTTTTTTGGCGAATTTTGACACACCAAGCTCAAAAGGTTGCCCATCATTGGCCTATGCAGTACCACGCTATGACCTACCCAGTCAACACTTTTTTGCGAGTCTAATGCGTCTGCTGATGCAAAGTTTGATGCACATTATGGATTTGGCGCCTGCAGCTGAAGAGGAGGGAAGCCTTGATGACTGTCAGCCATTGTCTGCTCAAGGAACTCTCCTGAACAAGGTGGCGGATGAAGAGGAGGAGGAGGAAGATGGGGATGAATATTTATGGGAGGAGGATGCTTCACAGGGGCAATAGAAACTGGTGGCGTTGCAAGGTCAGGTACAGGGTTTTTGCGGGACACAAGTGATGTTGATTTGCAAGAAAGTGCTCCTCAACCCAGCACAAGCAGTGAATTGACACCTGGAACATTGGCCCACATGGCTGAGTATGCCTTGCGTATCCTAAAAAGGGACTCCCGCATTATCAAAATGATGACCGATGACGATTACTGGTTTGCCTGCCTCCTGGATCCACGATATAAAGGGAAATTACAAAATATCATGCCACATGAGAACCTGGAGCAAATATTGGCTACCAAACAAGCAACTCTTGTCTTGTTTGGTTCAGGCATTCCCAGCACACAGCGGCGGTGATGGTTCTCACACGAGCTGAAGGGGGCAACATGGCAGCGGTGTTAGAGCTGCACAAAGTCGAAGTGGGGTTATATGACCAGGTTGTGGAGTGATTTCGCATGACCGCTGACACAACAGGTAGTGCTGCATCGATTCAAAGTGACAGGAGACAGCATTTTTCCAGTATGGTTACGAACTACTTTTACTCCCTTATCGATGTTCTCCCTCACAGGTCATTCCCCTTTGATTACTGGGCATCTAAAATAGACAACTGGCCTGAATTGGCAGAATATGCATTACAGGAGCTCGCTTGCCCTGCTTCTAGTGTGCTATCAGAAAGAGTCTTCAATGCTGCTGGTTCAATACTGACCGAAAAAAGGACACGTATGGCTTCCCAGAATGTTTATGATCTAACCTTCATTAAAATGAACCACTCATGGATTTCAAATTATTTTGCCCCACAATCTCCTGCTGACACATAGCTTGCCTGAAAAATGTCTTGCTTTTGGCCTCCTCTTACTGACTTCTCCAATTCCGCCAATTGCAGCTGCTGAATGTCCACCATAGGCCATTTTATACCTCTGTAAATGGGCTGGCTCTCCCCACAGGGCCGTGGTCACCACCTGGCGCAAGCACTCATGCGAATGCCGTTTGCCTGGACAGGTGGGTGCACCCACTCTTGGGCGTCGGCACTGGCACAGGGTCCCTCATAGTACAAGGAAGTGTATCTGACGGGGGTGGTGCATAGCCAACGTCAGACATACCATCGTAATATGAGGGGCCCTGTGCCAGTACCACCACCCACGAGAGAGTGTTCCCCCAGCTCGAACAGTGCTCTACCACCTGCAATACTTACCTCTCCCTGCTCCACCACTGTGTAGTCTGTGCTGTTAAATCCTTCAATGGCACTGCCAATACAAATTTGTTGAAATGATAGATGATGGTGAAAATATACAGGGGCTCTGGCGTCCATTTAGACCAGTTAATATTTTGCGCCTACTACCACTATCTGCTACTCAGCAGAGGAGCCCACCCCAGTACCTAGCTATGCCGCCTGTTTAGTCCTGTTGCCAATTTTGAACTGCATTTGGCCTACTTTTTATTGTGGGCCTACAAACTGTGTTTGCGCCACTCATTACAGTTGTCCTCCACTGAACAAAGCTATGCCTCCTGTTTAGTCCTGTTACCAGTTTTAAACTGCTTTTAGCCTACTTTTTTATTTTGGGCCTACTAACTGTGTCTGCGCCACTCATTACAGTTATCCTCCACTGAAGAAAGCTATGCCGCCTGTATTGTCCTGTTACCAATTTTGAACTGCATTTAGCCTACTTTTTTATCGTGGGCCTACAAACTGTGTCTGCGCCACTAATTACAGTTGTCCTCCACTGAACAAAGCAATGCCACCTGTTTAGTCCTGTTACCAATTTTGAACTGCATTTAGCCTACTATTTTATTGTGTTTAAGTAAATAGGGCAGCACACTGCAGCGCCAAAACATGCAAACTTGAAAACACAAAATTTGAACTGCATTACTGCACTGAAAATATGAAAAATGAGAGCTTTTAGCGCATAAAAATGGCCAATTTTATGTGTACCTCGTAGCCACGATAAGGCATCTCTCTTATACGAGGCCCTACGCTTGACCTACCTCTCTGAGAATAAACGTCTCCATCTGAATGGGTACATGTGAAACCTCTCCTTGGACTCAAATTCTCTCTCACTGTGGAGGGGTATTGGACCTATTATAATTAAAACACCTGAAGCTAGGAGGCGGGGAGTGCACGATCAGAAGGCTAGAGAATACATTTCAAAAAACCTGATCTGCACATCCAAACATAGACACAGTGTGAACAGGTGCTGAACCCAGAGTCGCCAACTCGTATATATTTAAGTAAATAGGGCAGCACACTGCAGCGCCAAAACATGCAAACTTGAAAACACAAAATTTGAACTGCATTACTGCACTGAAAATATGAAAAATGAGAGCTTTTAGCGCATAAAAATGGCCAATTTTATGTGTACCTCGTAGCCACGATAAGGCATCTCTCTTATACGAGGCCCTACGCTTGACCTACCTCTCTGAGAATAAACGTCTCCATCTGAATGGGTACATGTGAAACCTCTCCTTGGACTCAAATTCTCTCTCACATGTACCCATTCAGATGGAGACGTTTATTCTCAGAGAGGTAGGTCAAGCGTAGGGCCTCGTATAAGAGAGATGCCTTATCGTGGCTACGAGGTACACATAAAATTGGCCATTTTTATGCGCTAAAAGCTCTCATTTTTCATATTTTCAGTGCAGTAATGCAGTTCAAATTTTGTGTTTTCAAGTTTGCATGTTTTGGCGCTGCAGTGTGCTGCCCTATTTACTTAAATATATACGAGTTGGCGACTCTGGGTTCAGCACCTGTTCACACTGTGTCTATGTTTGGATGTGCAGATCAGGTTTTTTGAAATGTATTCTCTAGCCTTCTGATCGTGCACTCCCCGCCTCCTAGCTTCAGGTGTTTTAATTATAATAGGTCCAATACCCCTCCACAGTGAGAGAGAATTTGAGTCCAAGGAGAGGTTTCACATGTACCCATTCAGATGGAGACGTTTATTCTCAGAGAGGTAGGTCAAGCGTAGGGCCTCGTATAAGAGAGATGCCTTATCGTGGCTACGAGGTACACATAAAATTGGCCATTTTTATGCGCTAAAAGCTCTCATTTTTCATATTTTCAGTGCAGTAATGCAGTTCAAATTTTGTGTTTTCAAGTTTGCATGTTTTGGCGCTGCAGTGTGCTGCCCTATTTACTTAAATATATACGAGTTGGCGACTCTGGGTTCAGCACCTGTTCACACTGTGTCTATGTTTGGATGTGCAGATCAGGTTTTTTGAAATGTATTCTCTAGCCTTCTGATCGTGCACTCCCCGCCTCCTAGCTTCAGGTGTTTTAATTATAATAGGTCCAATACCCCTCCACAGTGAGAGAGAATTTGAGTCCAAGGAGAGGTTTCACATGTACCCATTCAGATGGAGACGTTTATTCTCAGAGAGGTAGGTCAAGCGTAGGGCCTCGTATAAGAGAGATGCCTTATCGTGGCTACGAGGTACACATAAAATTGGCCATTTTTATGCGCTAAAAGCTCTCATTTTTCATATTTTCAGTGCAGTAATGCAGTTCAAATTTTGTGTTTTCAAGTTTGCATGTTTTGGCGCTGCAGTGTGCTGCCCTATTTACTTAAATATATACGAGTTGGCGACTCTGGGTTCAGCACCTGTTCACACTGTGTCTATGTTTGGATGTGCAGATCAGGTTTTTTGAAATGTATTCTCTAGCCTTCTGATCGTGCACTCCCCGCCTCCTAGCTTCAGGTGTTTTAATTATAATAGGTCCAATACCCCTCCACAGTGAGAGAGAATTTGAGTCCAAGGAGAGGTTTCACATGTACCCATTCAGATGGAGACGTTTATTCTCAGAGAGGTAGGTCAAGCGTAGGGCCTCGTATAAGAGAGATGCCTTATCGTGGCTACGAGGTACACATAAAATTGGCCATTTTTATGCGCTAAAAGCTCTCATTTTTCATATTTTCAGTGCAGTAATGCAGTTCAAATTTTGTGTTTTCAAGTTTGCATGTTTTGGCGCTGCAGTGTGCTGCCCTATTTACTTAAATATATACGAGTTGGCGACTCTGGGTTCAGCACCTGTTCACACTGTGTCTATGTTTGGATGTGCAGATCAGGTTTTTTGAAATGTATTCTCTAGCCTTCTGATCGTGCACTCCCCGCCTCCTAGCTTCAGGTGTTTTAATTATAATAGGTCCAATACCCCTCCACAGTGAGAGAGAATTTGAGTCCAAGGAGAGGTTTCACATGTACCCATTCAGATGGAGACGTTTATTCTCAGAGAGGTAGGTCAAGCGTAGGGCCTCGTATAAGAGAGATGCCTTATCGTGGCTACGAGGTACACATAAAATTGGCCATTTTTATGCGCTAAAAGCTCTCATTTTTCATATTTTCAGTGCAGTAATGCAGTTCAAATTTTGTGTTTTCAAGTTTGCATGTTTTGGCGCTGCAGTGTGCTGCCCTATTTACTTAAATATATACGAGTTGGCGACTCTGGGTTCAGCACCTGTTCACACTGTGTCTATGTTTGGATGTGCAGATCAGGTTTTTTGAAATGTATTCTCTAGCCTTCTGATCGTGCACTCCCCGCCTCCTAGCTTCAGGTGTTTTAATTATAATAGGTCCAATACCCCTCCACAGTGAGAGAGAATTTGAGTCCAAGGAGAGGTTTCACATGTACCCATTCAGATGGAGACGTTTATTCTCAGAGAGGTAGGTCAAGCGTAGGGCCTCGTATAAGAGAGATGCCTTATCATGGCTACGAGGTACACATAAAATTGGCCATTTTTATGCGCTAAAAGCTCTCATTTTTCATATTTTCAGTGCAGTAATGCAGTTCAAATTTTGTGTTTTCAAGTTTGCATGTTTTGGCGCTGCAGTGTGCTGCCCTATTTACTTAAATATATACGAGTTGGCGACTCTGGGTTCAGCACCTGTTCACACTGTGTCTATGTTTGGATGTGCAGATCAGGTTTTTTGAAATGTATTCTCTAGCCTTCTGATCGTGCACTCCCCGCCTCCTAGCTTCAGGTGTTTTAATTATAATAGGTCCAATACCCCTCCACAGTGAGAGAGAATTTGAGTCCAAGGAGAGGTTTCACATGTACCCATTCAGATGGAGACGTTTATTCTCAGAGAGGTAGGTCAAGCGTAGGGCCTCGTATAAGAGAGATGCCTTATCGTGGCTACGAGGTACACATAAAATTGGCCATTTTTATGCGCTAAAAGCTCTCATTTTTCATATTTTCAGTGCAGTAATGCAGTTCAAATTTTGTGTTTTCAAGTTTGCATGTTTTGGCGCTGCAGTGTGCTGCCCTATTTACTTAAATATATACGAGTTGGCGACTCTGGGTTCAGCACCTGTTCACACTGTGTCTATGTTTGGATGTGCAGATCAGGTTTTTTGAAATGTATTCTCTAGCCTTCTGATCGTGCACTCCCCGCCTCCTAGCTTCAGGTGTTTTAATTATAATAGGTCCAATACCCCTCCACAGTGAGAGAGAATTTGAGTCCAAGGAGAGGTTTCACATGTACCCATTCAGATGGAGACGTTTATTCTCAGAGAGGTAGGTCAAGCGTAGGGCCTCGTATAAGAGAGATGCCTTATCGTGGCTACGAGGTACACATAAAATTGGCCATTTTTATGCGCTAAAAGCTCTCATTTTTCATATTTTCAGTGCAGTAATGCAGTTCAAATTTTGTGTTTTCAAGTTTGCATGTTTTGGCGCTGCAGTGTGCTGCCCTATTTACTTAAATATATACGAGTTGGCGACTCTGGGTTCAGCACCTGTTCACACTGTGTCTATGTTTGGATGTGCAGATCAGGTTTTTTGAAATGTATACTATTTTATTGTGGGCCTACAAACTGTGTCTGCGCCACTCATTACAGTTGTCCTCCACTGAACAAAACAATGCCACCTGTTTAGTCCTGTTACCAATTTTGAACTGTATTTAGCCTACTTTTTTATTGTGGGCCTACAAACTGTGTCTGCGCCACTCTTTACAGTTGTCCTCCACTGAACAAAGCAATGCCACCTGTTTAGTCCTGTCACCAATTTTGAACTGCATTTAGCCTACTTTTTTACTGTGGGCCTACAAACTGTGTCTGTGCCACTCATTACATTTGTCCTCCACTGAACAAAGCCATGCCGCCTGTTTAGTCCGTTACCAATTTTGAGCTGCATTTAGCCTACTTTTTATTGTTGGCCTACAAACTGTGTCTGCACCACTCATTACAGTTGTCCTCCACTGAACAAAGCAATGCCGCCTGTTTAGTCCTGTTACCAATTTTGAACGGCATTTAGCTTACTTTTTTATTTTGGGCCTACAAACTGTGTCTGCGCCACTCATTACAGTTGTCCTCCACTGAATAAAGCCTTACCGCCTGTTTAGTGCTGTTACCAATTTTGAACTGCATTTAGCCTACTTTTTTATTGTGGGCCTACAAACTGTGTCTGCGCCACTCATTACAGTTGTCCTCGACTGAACAAAGCAATGCCGTCTGTTTAGTCCTGTTACCAATTTTTAACTGCACTTAGCCTACTTTTTATTGTGGGCCTACAAACTGTGTCTGCGCCACTCATTACAGTTGTCCTCCACTGAACAAAGCAATTCCGCCTGTTTAGTCCTGTAACCAATTTTGAACTGCTTTTAGCCTACTTTTTTTTATTTTGGGCCTACTGTGTCTGTGCAACTCATTACAGTTGTCCTCCACTGAACAAATCTTTGCCACCTGTTTAGTCCTGTTACCAATTTTGAACTGCATTTAGCCCACTTTGTTATTTGGGCCTATATCTGTTTCGTCCTCATCCTGCCCATTGCCCAGCCACTACTAGATGAGTCTGCTGGTACTTTGACCAAGACCACTACATTCCCCTTGCACTCTACACAGCCTGAATCTGACCCTGCTGAAAGTCAGGTTCCCCTTCCCGCATACTATACCACCTTACACGGGGACAAAGAGGAAGGTGCAGATGAAAGTGTATTTTCCTTCATCAGGTGGGAGGGCATACTCGTTGGCGACGTCACTGGCACAGGGCCCCTCATAGTACACAAAAGTGTATCTGGCAGTGGGAGGCGCCACTCGCCGTCAAACACACCACCATAGTATGAGGGGTCCTGTGCCAGTGCCAAGTGCCAATGAGTGGGACCCCTCTGCTCGCTTAGGATCACAGCACTTGCAAAGTTGAAATACTTACCTCTCCCTGCTCCACTGCCGTGACGTTTTCCACGTTTCCTGGGCCCACGAAAATCTTGAGCCAGCCCTACCCCCCCACAGCTTTAGCCAAATGACCCCCTGTTTTCAATGCCTAACTATTATTATAAAGTAAATTAAGATTGACAAGCTTAAGAAATAAGAATTTATGTTTTTGGCATTAAAATGGGCACTGTAGGTGTTTTCCTGTCCTCCACTCACTGCCGACTTTGATTCCCCATTGACTTGCATTGGGTTTCGTTTTTCGGTCGACCCCCGACTTTTCGAAATAATCAGCCGATTTCACCGGACCCGACATTTGACAAAGTCGGGTTTTGCGAAACCCGACTCGATCCTATAAAAGTAAAAGTCACTCAACTCTAATGACAATAGTTAATTTTTTGTCAAAAATTATTTTGTGAATACCAAGCGGCGTTTAAAAGTTTTAACCCACGGTAATTTCATGCAAAGCGCGTTAAATTGTATGAATGAATCATTGAATCCATAAAATGTTTTGTACGTTTTTTTCAGTTTAATATACCAGCAAAATGTAGCAAGAACCTCGTCAGAGTGTATGGATGAATTATGGCATAAAAATTTTTTGAAGTTTTTTTTACAAGTAAATATACCTCCAGAATATAACAAAAATCACATAATACTTAATCCATAAAATGTTTTGGAAGGTTTTTTAGAGTTTAATATACCAGTGAAAGACAAAAAGAACCACGTTAGAGTGTATGAATAAACTATTTAATGCATATACATTTATTCAAAGTTTTCTTGGATTTTTATATAGCACTGAAATGTAACAGAAAGCATGTAAAACTGTATGGATGTGTAATTGAATGCAGAAAAAGTTGTAGCTTTTTTTTTTGTAGTGTTACCTACCAACAAAAGGTACCACAGAGCACGGAACACAGTATTGATCACTAATTGAATGCAGACAAATTTTTTCAATGCTTTTTTTTGTAGTGTAATATACCACCGAAATGTACCAAACAACAATCACAGATAAAGCCACCAAACGCCTACTGTTATAACCGACAACTACTATCCTCCCAGCCATGCAGCATAAACTCTCTCTGATGATGTGTATCAGTCAGGACTCAGATTATAAAGGGGATAGTAGTGGCTAACCATACTCAGCTGAGAGCCCTAGCTCATATACTGTAGAACTCTCAACATATCAGATTAACCCATATACTGCCAAAATAACTTTACACTGTTTAAAAAAGAAGGTGAAGTGCTTCTATTCAGCACAGGAGTAGGAGCAATCAGACGCTGTGGTCTTCTGGCTCCGCTCTGTCGCGGTAACCCCGTGAGAGGTAGAGTGTCCCTCTTGCAATATTCTCTAGCACTAGAAAAGTGGATCCTGAGTACCAACATTTAACCCCTTTCTGACCTCGGACGGGATAGTACGTCCGAGGTCAGAAGCCCCGCTTTGATGCGGGCTCCGGCGGTGAGATCGGCATCAAAGCAGGGACATGTCAGCTGTTTTGAACAGCTGACATGTGCCCATAATAGGCGCAGGCAGAATCGCAATCTGCCCGCGCCTATTAACTAGTTAAATGCCGCTGTCAAACGCAGACAGCGGCATTTAACTACCGCATCCGGCCGGGCGGCCGGAAATGACGGCATCGCCGACCCCCGTCACATGATCGGAGGTCGGCGATGCTTTAGTATTTAGTATTTTAGTCCTTGAGACCTCTATGGTTACTGATCGCCGGTAGCTGTGAGCGCCACCCTTTGGCCGGCGCTCGCAGCACACCTGATTTTCTGCTACATAGCAGCGAACAGCAGATCGCTGCTATGTAGCAGAGCCGATCATGCTGTGCCTGCTTCTAGCCTCCCATGGAGGCTATTGAAGCATGGCAAAAGTAAAAAATAAAAGTTAAAAAAAATGTGAAAAAAATAAAAAACTATAAAAGTTTAAATCAACCCCTTTCGCCCCAATCAAAATAAATCAATAAAAAAAAAATCAAATCTACAAATATTTGGTATCACCGCGTTCAGAATCGCCCGATCTATCAATTAAAAAAAGCATTAACCTGATCGCTAAACGGCATAGAGAGAAAAAAATTCGAAACGCCAGAATTACGTTTTTTTGGTCGCCACGACATTGCATTGAAATGCAATAACGGGCGATCAAAAGAACATATCTGCACCAAAATGCTATCATTAAAAACGTCATCTCGGCACACAAAAAATAAGCCCTCAACCGACCCCAGATCATGAAAACTGGAGATGCTACGAGTATTGGAAAATGGCGCAAATTTTTTTTTTTTTTTTTTTTTTTTTTTTAGCAAAGTTTGGAAAAAATTTTCACCACTTAGGTAAAAAATAACCTAGTCATGTTAGGTGTCTATGGACTCGTACTGAGTTTCCCGTTTTCTAGTACACGACATGCTAAAACCAATGATGTCGATCAAAAGTACAACTCGTCTTGCAAAAAATAAGCCCTCACATGGCCAAATTGACGGAAAAATAAAAAAGTTATGGCTCTGGGAAGGAGGGGAGTGAAAAACGAACACGGAAAAATGAAAAATCCCAAGGTCATGAAGGGGTTAAAAAATCTTTTTTTTTTTACAACTAAATAATATTCATCAGTGCCAGCATATAGTAATATCTTTTTTAAAAGTTAATTGCTAAATAATATTCCTTGCCTATTGCTTAAACAGCTAATATTTATCTAGCAGTTGTGTGACTGGTGCAAAACTTGCTGATCTACGGAAATGTCACTATTTACCAGTAATTTCCCTGAGTCTGCTGTTGGAGTGTCTCAAAAATAGGCAACCTAAAAATAAAAAAAATTCTACAGTCATGGCCAAAAGTTTTGAGAATGACACCAAAATTATATTTTCACATGATCTGCTGCCCTCTGGTTTTTATTAGTGTTTGTCTGATGTTTATTTCACATGCAGAAATATAATTGCAATCATATTATGAGTACCAATAGGTTATATTGACAGTTAGAATGAGTTAATGCAGCAAGTCAATATTTGCAGTGATGACCCTTCTTCTTCAAGACCTTTGCAATTCTCCCTGGCATGCTCTCAATCAACTTCTGGACCAAATCCTGACTGATAGCAGTCCATTCTTGCATACCGTATATACTCGAGTATAAGCCGACCCGAGTATAAGCCGACCCCCCTAATTTTGCCACAAAAAACTGGGAAAACTTATTGACTCGAGTATAAGCCTAGGGTGGAAATGCAGCATTTACCGGTGAATTTCAAAAATAAAAACAGATCATTCTTGCCCCATAGCTGTGCCATATAGTGCTCTGCACCGTTCATATTGCCCCATAGCTGTGCCATATAGTGCTCTGCACCGTTCATATTTCCCCATAGCTTTGCCATATAGTGCTCTGCACCGTTCATATTGCCCCATAGCTCTGCCATATAGTGCTCTGCACCGTTCATATTTCCCCATAGCTCTGCCATATAGTGCTCTGCACCGTTCATATTGCCCCATAGCTCTGCCATATAGTGCTCTGCACCGTTCATATTTCCCCATAGCTGTGCCATATAGTGCTCTGCTCCGTTCATATTTCCCCATAGCTGTGCCCCATATAGTGCTCTGCACCGTTCATATTTCCCCATAGCTGTGCCATATAGTGCTCTGCACCGTTCATATTTCCCCATAGCTGTGCAATATAGTGCTCTGCACCGTTCATATTTCCCCATAGATGCTCCACATATATCTGTGCCATTGCTGCTGCTGCTGCTGCTGCAATAAAAAAAAAAAAAAAGCCATACTCACCTCTCTTGCTTGCAGCTCCCGGCGTTCGGTCCCGGCGTCTCTCTGCACTGACTGATCAGGCAGAGGGCGCCGCGCACACTATATGCATCATCGCTCCCTCTGACCTGTGCAGTCAGAGCGCAGAGATGCCGGGAAGATGGAGCGGCACCCGGCGGCTGAAATGTAAATATGCGATACTTACCCGGTCCCGACATCCGGTTCCTTCCCCCGTACAGCTGTCTTCGGTGCCGCAGCTTCTTCCTCTATCAGCGGTCACCGGCACCACTGATTAGAGAAATGAATAGGTGGCTCCACCCCTATGGGAGGTGGAGCTGCTTATTCATTTCTCTAATAAGCGGTCCCACGTGACCGCTGAACAGGGGAAGAACTGCAGCACCGAAGACCGTGGGATGGCAGGGGGAGCGTCAGGATCGCTGGAATCAGGTAAGTATACCTCAGCGCCCTCTCCCCCTCACCCGCCGACCCTGCCACCCACCTTGACTCGAGTATAAGCCGAGAGGGGAACTTTCAGCCCAAAAATTTAATTAATTACGGTAATCAATGCTTGCATTTTGCCAGAATTTGTTGGTTTTTGTTTGTCCACCCGTCTCTTGATGATTGACCACAAGTTCTCAATGGGATTAAGATCTGGGGAGTTTCCAGGCCATGGACCCAAAATCTCTGTGTTTTGTTCCATGAGCCATTTAGTTATCACCTTTGCTTTATGGCAAGGTGCTCCATCATGCTGGAAAAGGCATTGTTGGGCACCAAACTGCTCTTGGAAGGTTGGGAGAACCATTCTTTATTCATGGCTGTGTTTTCAGGCAAGACTGTGAGTGAGCCGATTCCCTTGGCTGAGAAGCAACCCCACACATGAATGGTTTCAGGATGCTTTACAGTTGGCATGAGACAAGACTGGTGGGAGCGCTCACTTCTTCTTCTTCTTCTTCTTCTCCGAATAAGCTGTTTTCCAGATGTCCCAAACAATCGAAAAGGGGATTCATCAGAGAAAATGACTTTGCCCCAGTCCTCAGCAGTCCACTCCCTGTACCTTTAGCAGAATATCAGTCGGTCCCTGATGTTTTTTCTGGAGAGAAGTGGCTTCTTTGCTGCCCTCCTTGAAACCAGGCCTTGCTCAAAGAGTCTCCGCCTCACAGTGCGTGCAGAAGCACTCACACCAGCCTGCTGCTAATCCTCAGCAAGCTCGGCACTGCTGGTAGTCCGATCCCGCAGCTAGAACAGTTTTAAGATACGGTCCTGGCGCTTGCTGGTCTTTCTTGGGCGCCATGGAGCCTTTTTGACAACAATGGAAGCTCTCTCCTTGAAGTTCTTGATGATGCGATAGATTGTTGACTGAGGTTTAATCTTTGTAGCTGTGATACTCTTCCCTGTTAGGCCATTTTTGTGCAGTGCAATGATGGCTGCAAGTGTTTCTTTAGAGATAACCATGGTTAACTGAAGAGAAACAATGATACCAAGCACCAGCCTCCTTTTAAAGTGTCCAGTGATGTCATTCTTACTTAATCATGACTGATTGATCGCCAGCCTTGTCATCATCAACACCCACACCTGTGTTAATGGATCAATCACTAAAACGTTGTTAGCTGCTTTTTTAAGGCAGGACTGCAATGATGTTGAAATGTGTTTTGGGGCTTAAAGTTCATTTTCTGGGCAAATATTGACTTTGCAAGTACAGTAATTGCTGTTAAGCTGATCACTCTGACATTCAGGAGTATATGCAAATTGCCATTAGAAAAAATTAAGCAGTAGACTTTGGAAAAATTAATATTTGTCTCATTCTCAAAATTTTTGTCCATGACTGTATTCGTTAAATGAATAGCATATCTTTATCTCGCAGTTGTGCACCTGTCAAACACAGAAAAAAAGCAACAAGTCATAAAACAGGGATCACTACAAATAAAAAAATAAACAGTATAGATAATTTTTATTTAGAATGTACAAACCACACCAAAAATAACAATAGATAAAAACCTTTAAAAACAATGTTTCAAAGAAGCACAGATCATGCTCCAAAAGACCCCACAATGACAATAAGGCTTTCATAATATCCTGCCAATTATTGCACATTTACCTCGAGATATACAGTGATATTGATTAGAATAATCCAGAGCTCTTGAATTAATGTCTAAATATATTCTGTTATATAAACGCTATCATTATGTTATTTTAACAGGAGATAGGTAAGCAATAAAAAAAAAATACAATGGTGTGAATGAAGCCCCAGCAAAAAATACAAGCAGTATGGTTAGCTTAATGTTGGCTAAAGACTAGATGATAAAAAAGAGGGTAGACAAAAAAATATAGAGCCTCTGTATCAGGGTACATGTTAGAATGATAGCTTGCAATAAAGCCACATAACAGTGGCATCAAAACCTACCACAATGGAATGCCCATAGTCCACTAATTAGTTCACTAATCTAGATTAGTTCACTAATCTAATTTGTCATAAGGAGCCAAAATGGATGTTCTATGACAAATTAGATTAATCACTTCAGTGTTTCAATTCAGTGGCTGAATTCTAGCTAATCAATGCCCGTTAGAGTAACACTCAGCCCCACAAATAACTACTGCCAAGTGGGTGTTGATCGTTGACATATGCGAGGTTCTTTAAAACTTTGAGTACTGCACCAAGATGATGACCGTTGATGACGCGATTATCAGCATAACCATCCAGCTGCTTTGTCTATTAATCATTCAATGCAGACTCTCAAAGAAGAAGTTTTGAATGCCGAGCAGGTGGCTATGGAGCAAGACTTTACAGTGGCTGATACCACACAGCCCAGGAGGATGAGGAAGAACAGGAGTTTTTGGGCTGCACTTCAGAGGGGACTCCCAAACCTAGCTTCATTCCTGTCTAGCATGGATGGCCTGAAGAGGAGGAGGAGGCGATGTGCTGTGAGTAGGAGATGGTTAGTGTAGATCCTGGTGAGATCGCTGAACGTTTGATTCTTGGTAGTCTGCCACACATGGCACAGTTCATGTCCAGATGCCTTTCTCAAGATCCTCCCGTGAAATTGTCCACCACGAAATACTGGCTGCACACTTTTCTTGACCGATGGTACAAGGAATAATTTCCTTCTCTTATGTCAGAGGCAGATGTGCCATTTTCAGTGCATGCATGCCAGAAGGCCATTGTGGAAAACTTGCTGAAAAGATTACCATCAGACAATGCTGCTGGCAGAGGTACCGGCTCTTTTCACCCACAAGGATTACAACCACAAAAACCAGGTGCAATTTGGGGGAGGAAAAATGTCCACCAACTGGGCCATTTTCTTGAAACCATCACATCAGCAAGATCTATCTGTGGTAGTAACTATGATGAGGAGGGAGAACTTAACCAAGATGGTTAAAGACTACTTAAAAGACAATACCAGCATCCATAATGATTCTTCAGTGCCCTTTAACTATTGGTTGTCCAAACTGCAAACTTGGTCCAACCTCTCCTGGAATGCCTTGGAGGTGCTGCCATGCCCTGCCGCAAGTGTGCTGTCTGAGCGGGATTTTAGTTTGGCTAGTGCAATCATAATGGATAGGCGCACACGCCTGTCAACGGAAAAAGCAGACTGGCTGATTCTTCTAAAATTGAACAAGGGCTGGATTTCCACTGACATTGTAAGTCCTAGGGATGACAGCAACATAATGTAAATGCAGCCCAAATGTTTTTTTTGGGGAGCTGTCTTAACGTCTCTGCCTTACCATCCAAACCCATTTTGTTCAGGAAATCACCACCTTCAACTCCTCTTGCTTCTGCAACAAGTATTTAGTGGTCATCTATGTATACCCCACGTGGGTAATGTTTTTTTATATTTTGAAATCTTGGCACATTGTGCAATGGTGAAACTTGTACTCCTTATCTCTAGCAATGATAATACCGTATATACTCGAGTATAAGCCGACCCGAGTATAAGCCGACCCCCCTAATTTTGCCACAAAAAACTGGGAAAACTTATTGACTCGAGTATAAGCCTAGGGTAGAAAATGCAGCAGCTACCGGTGAATTTCAAAAATAAAAATAGATGCTCTATACCGTTCATTATTGCCCCATAGATGCTCCTTATAAAGCTGTGTCATATAGAATGCTCTGCACCGTTGATTATGGCCCCATAGATGCTCCTTATAATGCTGTGCCATATATGCTCTGCACCTTTGATTATGGCCCCATAGGTGCTCCTTATAATGCTCTGCCATATATGCTCTGCACCTTTGATTATGGCCCCATAGGTGCTCCTTATAATGCTGTGCCATATATGCTCTGCACCTTTGATTATGGCCCCATAGGTGCTCCTTATAATGCTGTGCCATATATGCTCTGCACCTTTGATTATGGCCCCATAGATGCCCCTTATAATGCTCTGCCATATATGCTCTGCACCTTTGATTATGGCCCCATAGTTGCTCCTTATAATGCTCTGCCATATATGCTCTGCACCTTTGATTATGGCCCCATAGATGCCCCTTATAATGCTGTGCCATATATGCTCTGCACCTTTGATTATGGCCCCATAAATGCTCCTTATAATGCTGTGCCATATATGCTCTGCACCTTTGATTATGGCCCCATAGATGCTCCTTATAATGCTGTGCCATATATGCTCTGCACCTTTGATTATGGCCCCATAGGTGCTCCTTATAATGCTCTGCCATATATGCTCTGCACCTTTGATTATGGCCTCATAGTTGCTCCTTATAATGCTCTGCCATATATGCTCTGCACCTTTGATTATGGCCTCATAGTTGCTCCTTATAATGCTGTGCCATATATGCTCTGCACCTTTGATTATGGCCCCATAGTTGCTCCTTATAATGCTCTGCCATATATGCTCTGCACCTTTGATTATGGCCTCATAGTTGCTCCTTATAATGCTGTGCCATATATGCTCTGCACCTTTGATTATGGCCCCATAGTTGCTCCTTATAATGCTCTGCCATATATGCTCTGCACCTTTGATTATGGCCCCATAGATGCTCCTTATAATGCTGTGCCATATATGCTCTGCACCTTTGATTATGGCCCCATAGATGCTCCTTATAATGCTGTGCCATATAAGCTCTGCACCTTTGATTATGGCCTCATAGATGCTCCTTATAATGCTGTGCCATATATGCTCTGCACCTTTGATTATGGCCCCATAGGTGCTCCTTATAATGCTCTGCCATATATGCTCTGCACCTTTGATTATGGCCCCAAAGGTGCTCCTTATAATGCTGTGCCATATATGCTCTGCACCTTTGATTATGGCCCCATAGATGCTCCTTATAATGCTGTGCCATATATGCTCTGCACCTTTGATTATGGCCCCATAGGTGCTCCTTATAATGCTCTGCCATATATGCTCTGCACCTTTGATTATGGCCTCATAGATGCTCCTTATAATGCTATGCCATATATGCTCTGCACCTTTGATTATGGCCTCATAGATGCTCCTTATAATGCTGTGCCATATATGCTCTGCACCTTTGATTATGGCCTCATAGATGCTCCTTATAATGCTGTGCCATATATGCTCTGCACCTTTGATTATGGCCTCATAGATGCTCCTTATAATGTTGTGCCATATATGCTCTGCACCTTTGATTATGGCCCCATAGATGCTCCTTATAATGCTGTGCCATATATGCTCTGCACCTTTGATTATGGCCCCATAGGTGCTCCTTATAATGCTCTGCCATATATGCTCTGCACCTTTGATTATGGCCCCATAGGTGCTCCTTATAATACTCTGCCATATATGCTCTGAACCTTTGATTATGGCCCCATAGGTGCTCCTTATAATGCTCTGCCATATATGCTCTGCACCTTTGATTATGGCCCCATAGATGCTCCTTATAATGCTGTGCCATATATGCTCTGCACCTTTGATTATGGCCTCATAGATGCTCCTTATAATGCTGTGCCATATATGCTCTGCACCTTTGATTATGGCCCCATAGATGTTCCTTATAATGCTGTGCCATATATGCTCTGCACCTTTGATTATGGCCCCATAGATGCTCCTTATAATGCTGTGCCATATATGCTCTGCACCTTTGATTATGGCCCCATAGGTGCTCCTTATAATGCTCTGCCATATATGCTCTGCACCTTTGATTATGGCCCCATAGGTGCTCCTTATAATGCTCTGCCATATATGCTCTGAACCTTTGATTATGGCCCCATAGGTGCTCCTTATAATGCTGTGCCATATATGCTCTGAACCTTTGATTATGGCCCCATAGATGCTCCTTATAATGCTGTGCCATATATGCTCTGCACCTTTGATTATGGCCCCATAGATGCTCCTTATAATGCTGTGCCATATATGCTCTGCACCTTTGATTATGGCCCCATAGGTGCTCCTTATAATGCTCTGCCATATATGCTCTGCACCTTTGATTATGGCCCCATAGGTGCTCCTTATAATGCTGTGCCATATATGCTCTGCACCTTTGATTATGGCCTCATAGATGCTCCTTATAATGCTGTGCCATATATGCTCTGCACCTTTGATTATGGCCCCATAGATGTTCCTTATAATGCTGTGCCATATATGCTCTGCACCTTTGATTATGGCCCCATAGATGATCCTTATAATGCTGTGCCATATATGCTCTGCACCTTTGATTATGGCCCCATAGGTGCTCCTTATAATGCTCTGCCATATATGCTCTGCACCTTTGATTATGGCCCCATAGGTGCTCCTTATAATGCTCTGCCATATATGCTCTGAACCTTTGATTATGGCCCCATAGGTGCTCCTTATAATGCTGTGCCATATATGCTCTGAACCTTTGATTATGGCCCCATAGATGCTCCTTATAATGCTGTGCCATATATGCTCTGCACCTTTGATTATGGCCCCATAGATGCTCCTTATAATGCTGTGCCATATATGCTCTGCACCTTTGATTATGGCCCCATAGGTGCTCCTTATAATGCTCTGCCATATATGCTCTGCACCTTTGATTATGGCCCCATAGGTGCTCCTTATAATGCTGTGCCATATATGCTCTGCACCTTTGATTATGGCCTCATAGATGCTCCTTATAATGCTGTGCCATATATGCTCTGCACCTTTGATTATGGCCCCATAGATGTTCCTTATAATGCTGTGCCATATATGCTCTGCACCTTTGATTATGGCCCCATAGATGCTCCTTATAATGCTGTGCCATATATGCTCTGCACCTTTGATTATGGCCCCATAGATGCTCCTTATAATGCTGTGCCATATATGCTCTGCACCTTTGATTATGGCCTCATAGATGCTCCTTATAATGCTGTGCCATATATGCTCTGCACCTTTGATTATGGCCCCATAGATGCTCCTTATAATGCTGTGCCATATATGCTCTGCACCTTTGATTATGGCCCCATAGGTGCTCCTTATAATGCTCTGCCATATATGCTCTGAACCTTTGATTATGGCCCCATAGGTGCTCCTTATAATGCTGTGCCATATATGCTCTGCACCTTTGATTATGGCCCCATAGATGCTCCTTATAATGCTGTGCCATATATGCTCTGCACCTTTGATTATGGCCCCATAGGTGCTCCTTATAATGTTGTGCCATATATGCTCTGCACCTTTATGGCCCCATAGGTGCTCCTTATAATGCTGTGCCATATATGCTCTGCACCTTTGATTATGGCCCCATAGATGCTCCTTATAATGCTGTGCCATATATGCTCTGCACCTTTCATTATGGCCCCATAGGTGCTCCTTATAATGCTGTGCCATATATGCTCTGCACCTTTATGGCCCCATAGGTGCTCCTTATAATGCTGTGCCATATATGCTCTGCACCTTTGATTATGGCCCCATAGGTGCTCCTTATAATGTTGTGCCATATATGCTCTGCACCTTTATGGCCCCATAGGTGCTCCTTATAATGCTGTGCTCCATATATGCTCTGCACCTTTATGGCCCCATAGGTGCTCCTTATAATGCTGTGCCATATATGCTCTGCACCTTTGATTATGGCCCCATAGGTGCTCCTTATAATGCTCTGCCATATATGCTCTGCACCTTTGATTATGGCCCCATAGATGCTCCTTATAATGCTGTGCCATATATGCTCTGCACCTTTGATTATGGCCCCATAGGTGCTCCTTATAATGCTCTGCCATATATGCTCTGAACCTTTGATTATGGCCCCATAGGTGCTCCTTATAATGCTGTGCCATATATGCTCTGAACCTTTGATTATGGCCCCATAGATGCTCCTTATAATGCTGTGCCATATATGCTCTGCACCTTTGATTATGGCCCCATAGGTGCTCCTTATAATGCTCTGCCATATATGCTCTGCACCTTTGATTATGGCCCCATACATGCTCCTTATAAAGCTGTGCCATATATGCTCTGCACCTTTGATTATGGCCCCATAGATGCTCCTTATAATGCTGTGCCATATATGCTCTGCACCTTTGATTATGGCCCCATAGGTGCTCCTTATAATGCTCTGCCATATATGCTCTGCACCTTTGATTATGGCCCCATAGGTGCTCCTTATAATGCTGTGCCATATATGCTCTGCACCTTTGATTATGGCCCCATAAATGCTCCTTATAATGCTGTGCCATATATGCTCTGCACCTTTGATTATGGCCCCATAGATGCTCCTTATAATGCTGTGCCATATATGCTCTGCACCTTTGATTATGGCCCCATAGATGCTCCTTATAATGCTGTGCCATATATGCTCTGCACCTTTGATTATGGCCCCATAGTTGCTCCTTATAATGCTCTGCCATATATGCTCTGCACCTTTGATTATGGCCCCATAGATGCCCCTTATAATGCTGTGCCATATATGCTCTGCACCTTTGATTATGGCCCCATAGGTGTTCCTTATAATGCTGTGCCATATATGCTCTGCACCTTTGATTATGGCCTCATAGATGCTCCTTATAATTCTGTGCCATATATGCTCTGCACCTTTGATTATGGCCCCATAGATGCCCCTTATAATGCTGTGCCATATATGCTCTGCACCTTTGATTATGGCCCCATAGATGCTCCTTATAATGCTGTGCCATATATGCTCTGCACCTTTGATTATGGCCTCATAGATGCTCCTTATAATGCTCTGCCATATATGCTCTGCACCTTTGATTATGGCCCCATAGATGCTCCTTATAATGCTGTGCCATATATGCTCTGCACCTTTGATTATGGCCCCATAGTTGCTCCTTATAATGCTCTGCCATATATGCTCTGCACCTTTGATTATGGCCCCATAGATGCCCCTTATAATGCTGTGCCATATATGCTCTGCACCTTTGATTATGGCCTCATAGATGCTCCTTATAATTCTGTGCCATATATGCTCTGCACCTTTGATTATGGCCCCATAGATGCCCCTTATAATGCTGTGCCATATATGCTCTGCACCTTTGATTATGGCCTCATAGATGCTCCTTATAATGTTGTGCCATATATGCTCTGCACCTTTGATTATGGCCCCATAGATGTTCCTTATAATGCTGTGCCATATATGCTCTGCACCTTTGATTATGGCCTCATAGATGCTCCTTATAATGTTGTGCCATATATGCTCTGCACCTTTGATTATGGCCTCATAGATGCTCCTTATAATGCTGTGCCATATATAATGCTCTGCACCTTTGATTATGGCCTCATAGATGCTCCTTATAATGCTGTGCCATATATGCTCTGCACCTTTGATTATGGCCCCATAGATGCCCCTTATAATGCTGTGCCATATATGCTCTGCACCTTTGATTATGGCCTCATAGATGCTCCTTATAATGTTGTGCCATATATGCTCTGCACCTTTGATTATGGCCTCATAGATGCTCCTTATAATGCTGTGCCATATATGCTCTGCACCTTTGATTATGGCCCCATAGATGCTCCTTATAATGCTGTGCCATATATGCTCTGCACCTTTGATTATGGCCCCATAGGTGCTCCTTATAATGCTGTGCCATATATGCTCTGCACCTTTGATTATGGCCCCATAGGTGCTCCTTATAATGCTGTGCCATATATGCTCTGCACCTTTGATTATGGCCTCATAGATGCTCCTTATAATGCTGTGCCATATATGCTCTGCACCTTTGATTATGGCCCCATAGGTGCTCCTTATAATGCTGTGCCATATATGCTCTGCACCTTTGATTATGGCCCCATAGATGCTCCTTATAATGCTGTGCCATATATGCTCTGCACCTTTGATTATGGCCCCATAGTTGCTCCTTATAATGCTCTGCCATATATGCTCTGCACCTTTGATTATGGCCTCATAGATGCTCCTTATAATGTTGTGCCATATATGCTCTGCACCTTTGATTATGGCCCCATAGATGCTCCTTATAATGCTGTGCCATATATGCTCTGCACCTTTGATTATGGCCCCATAGATGCTCCTTATAATGCTGTGCCATATATGCTCTGCACCTTTGATTATGGCCCCATAAATGCCCCTTATAATGCTGTGCCATATATGCTCTGCACCTTTGATTATGGCCCCATAGATGCTCCTTATAATGCTCTGCCATATATGCTCTGCACCTTTGATTATGGCCTCATAGATGCTCCTTATAATGCTGTGCCATATATGCTCTGCACCTTTGATTATGCCCCATAGATGCTCCTTATAATGTTGTGCCATATATGCTCTGCACCTTTGATTATGCCTCATAGATGCTCCTTATAATGCTGTGCCATATATGCTCTGCACCTTTGATTATGCCTCATAGATGCTCCTTATAATGCTGTGCCATATATGCTCTGCACCTTTGATTATGGCCCCATAGATGCTCCTTATAATGCTGTGCCATATATGCTCTGCACCTTTGATTATGGCCCCATAGATGCTCCTTATAAAGCTGTGCCATATATGCTCTGCACCTTTATGGCCCCATAGATGCTCCTTATAATGCTGTGCCATATATGCTCTGCACCTTTATGGCCCCATAGATGCTCCTTATAATGCTGTGCCATATATGCTCTGCACCTTTGATTATGGCCTCATAGATGCTCCTTATAATGTTGTGCCATATATGCTCTGCACCTTTGATTATGGCCCCATAGATGCCCCTTATAATGTTGTGCCATATATGCTCTGCACCTTTGATTATGGCCCCATAGTTGCTCCTTATAATGCTCTGCCATATATGCTCTGCACCTTTGATTATGGCCTCATAGATGCTCCTTATAATGTTGTGCCATATATGCTCTGCACCTTTGATTATGGCCCCATAGATGCTCCTTATAATGCTGTGCCATATATGCTCTGCACCTTTGATTATGGCCCCATAGATGCTCCTTATAATGCTGTGCCATATGTGCTCTGCACCTTTGATTATGGCCCCATAAATGCCCCTTATAATGCTGTGCCATATATGCTCTGCACCTTTGATTATGGCCCCATAGATGCTCCTTATAATGCTCTGCCATATATGCTCTGCACCTTTGATTATGGCCTCATAGATGCTCCTTATAATGCTGTGCCATATATGCTCTGCACCTTTGATTATGCCCCATAGATGCTCCTTATAATGTTGTGCCATATATGCTCTGCACCTTTGATTATGGCCTCATAGATGCTCCTTATAAAGCTGTGCCATATATGCTCTGCACCTTTGATTATGGCCCCATAGATGCTCCTTATAATGCTGTGCCATATATGCTCTGCACCTTTGATTATGGCCCCATAGATGCTCCTTATAAAGCTGTGCCATATATGCTCTGCACCTTTATGGCCCCATAGATGCTCCTTATAATGCTGTGCCATATATGCTCTGCACCTTTATGGCCCCATAGATGCTCCTTATAATGCTGTGCCATATATGCTCTGCACCTTTGATTATGGCCCCATAGATGCTCCTTATAATGCTGTGCCATATATGCTCTGCACCTTTGATTATGGCCCCATAGATGCTCCTTATAATGTTGTGCCATATATGCTCTGCACCTTTGATTATGGCCCCATAGATGCTCCTTATAATGCTGTGCCATATATGCTCTGCACCTTTGATTATGGCCTCATAGATGCTCCTTATAATGCTGTGCCATATATGCTCTGCACCTTTGATTATGGCCTCATAGATGCTCCTTATAATGCTGTGCCATATATGCTCTGCACCTTTGATTATGGCCCCATAGATGCTCCTTATAATGTTGTGCCATATATGCTCTGCACCTTTGATTATGGCCCCATAGATGCTCCTTATAATGCTGTGCCATATATGCTCTGCACCTTTGATTATGGCCTCATAGATGCTCCTTATAATGTTGTGCCATATATGCTCTGCACCTTTGATTATGGCCCCATAGATGCTCCTTATAATGCTCTGCCATATATAATGCTCTGCACCTTTGATTATGGCCTTATAGATGCTCCTTATAATGTTGTGCCATATATGCTCTGCACCTTTGATTATGGCCTCATAGATGCTCCTTATAATGCTGTGCCATATATGCTCTGCACCTTTGATTATGGCCCCATAGATGCTCCTTATAATGTTGTGCCATATATGCTCTGCACCTTTGATTATGGCCCCATAGATGCTCCTTATAATGCTGTGCCATATATGCTCTGCACCTTTGATTATGGCCTCATAGATGCTCCTTATAATGCTGTGCCATATATGCTCTGCACCTTTGATTATGGCCTCATAGATGCTCCTTATAATGCTGTGCCATATATGCTCTGCACCTTTGATTATGGCCCCATAGATGCTCCTTATAATGTTGTGCCATATATGCTCTGCACCTTTGATTATGGCCCCATAGATGCTCCTTATAATGTTGTGCCATATATGCTCTGCACCTTTGATTATGGCCCCATAGATGCCCCTTATAATGCTGTGCCATATAAGCTCTGCACCTTTGATTATGGCCTCATAGATGCTCCTTATAATGCTGTGCCATATATGCTCTGCACCTTTGATTATGGCCCCATAGATGCTCCTTATAATGTTGTGCCATATATGCTCTGCACCTTTGATTATGGCCCCATAGATGCTCCTTATAATGCTCTGCCATATATAATGCTCTGCACCTTTGATTATGGCCTCATAGATGCTCCTTATAAAGCTGTGCCATATATGCTCTGCACCTTTGATTATGGCCTCATAGATGCTCCTTATAATGCTGTGCCATATATGCTCTGCACCTTTGATTATGGCCCCATAGATGCTCCTTATAATGTTGTGCCATATATGCTCTGCACCTTTGATTATGGCCCCATAGATGCCCCTTATAATGCTGTGCCATATATGCTCTGCACCTTTGATTATGGCCCCATAGATGCTCCTTATAATGCTGTGCCATATATGCTCTGCACCTTTGATTATGGCCCCATAGATGCTCCTTATAATGTTGTGCCATATATGCTCTGCACCTTTGATTATGGCCCCATAGATGCCCCTTATAATGCTGTGCCATATATGCTCTGCACCTTTGATTATGGCCCCATAGATGCTCCTTATAATGCTGTGCCATATATGCTCTGCACCTTTGATTATGGCCCCATAGGTGCTCCTTATAATGTTGTGCCATATATGCTCTGCACCTTTGATTATGGCCCCATAGATGCCCCTTATAATGCTGTGCCATATATGCTCTGCACCTTTGATTATGGCCCCATAGGTGCTCCTTATAATGCTGTGCCATATATGCTCTGCACCTTTGATTATGGCCCCATAGATGCTCCTTATAATGCTCTGCCATATATGCTCTGCACCTTTGATTATGGCCTCATAGATGCTCCTTATAATGCTGTGCCATATATGCTCTGCACCTTTGATTATGGCCCCATAGATGCTCCTTATAATGCTGTGCCATATATGCTCTGCACCTTTGATTATGGCCCCATAGATGCTCCTTATAAAGCTGTGCCATATATGCTCTGCACCTTTGATTATGGCCCCATAGATGCCCCTTATAATGTTGTGCCATATATGCTCTGCACCTTTGATTATGGCCTCATAGATGCTCCTTATAATGTTGTGCCATATATGCTCTGCACCTTTGATTATGGCCCCATAGATGCCCCTTATAATGCTGTGCCATATATGCTCTGCACCTTTGATTATGGCCCCATAGATGCTCCTTATAATGTTGTGCCATATATGCTCTGCACCTTTGATTATGGCCTCATAGATGCTCCTTATAATGCTGTGCCATATATGCTCTGCACCTTTGATTATGGCCCCATAGATGCCCCTTATAATGCTGTGCCATATATGCTCTGCACCTTTGATTATGGCCTCATAGATGCCCCTTATAATGTTGTGCCATATATGCTCTGCACCTTTGATTATGGCCTCATAGATGCTCCTTATAATGCTGTGCCATATATGCTCTGCACCTTTGATTATGGCCCCATAGATGCCCCTTATAATGCTGTGCCATATATGCTCTGCACCTTTGATTATGGCCCCATAGATGCTCCTTATAATGTTGTGCCATATATGCTCTGCACCTTTGATTATGGCCTCATAGATGCTCCTTATAAAGCTGTGCCATATATGCTCTGCACCTTTGATTATGGCCCCATAGATGCCCCTTATAATGCTGTGCCATATATGCTCTGCACCTTTGATTATGGCCCCATAGATGCCCCTTATAAAGCTGTGCCATATATGCTCTGCACCTTTGATTATGGCCTCATAGATGCCCCTTATAATGTTGTGCCATATATGCTCTGCACCTTTGATTATGGCCTCATAGATGCTCCTTATAATGCTGTGCCATATATGCTCTGCACCTTTGATTCTGGCCCCATAGATGCCCCTTATAATGCTGTGCCATATATGCTCTGCACCTTTGATTATGGCCTCATAGATGCTCCTTATAATGCTGTGCCATATATGCTCTGCACCTTTGATTATGGCCTCATAGATGCCCCTTATAATGTTGTGCCATATATGCTCTGCACCTTTGATTATGGCCCCTTAGATGCTCCTTATAATGCTGTGCCATATATGCTCTGCACCTTTGATTATGGCCCCATAGCTGCTCCTTATAATGTTGTGCCATATATGCTCTGCACCTTTGATTATGGCCCCATAGGTGCTCCTTATAATGCTGTGCCATATATGCTCTGCACCTTTGATTATGGCCTCATAGATGCTCCTTATAATGTTGTGCCATATATGCTCTGCACCTTTGATTATGGCCCCATAGATGCTCCTTATAATGCTGTGCCATATATGCTCTGCACCTTTGATTATGGCCCCATAGTTGCTCCTTATAATGCTGTGCCATATATGCTCTGCACCTTTGATTATGGCCTCATAGATGCTCCTTATAATGTTGTGCCATATATGCTCTGCACCTTTGATTATGGCCTCATAGATGCCCCTTATAATGCTGTGCCATATATGCTCTGCACCTTTGATTATGGCCCCATAGATGCTCCTTATAATGCTGTGCCATATATGCTCTGCACCTTTGATTATGGCCTCATAGATGCTCCTTATAATGCTGTGCCATATATGCTCTGCACCTTTGATTATGGCCCCATAGATGCCCCTTATAATGCTGTGCCATATATGCTCTGCACCTTTGATTATGGCCCCATAGATGCTCCTTATAATGCTGTGCCATATATGCTCTGCACCTTTGATTATGGCCCCATAGATGCCCCTTATAATGCTGTGCCATATATGCTCTGCACCTTTGATTATGGCCCCATAGATGCTCCTTATAATGCTGTGCCATATATGCTCTGCACCTTTGATTATGGCCTCATAGATGCTCCTTATAATGCTGTGCCATATATGCTCTGCACCTTTGATTATGGCCTCATAGATGCCCCTTATAAAGCTGTGCCATATATGCTCTGCACCTTTGATTATGGCCTCATAGATGCCCCTTATAATGCTGTGCCATATATGCTCTGCACCTTTGATTATGGCCTCATAGATGCTCCTTATAATGCTGTGCCATATATGCTCTGCACCTTTGATTATGGCCTCATAGATGCCCCTTATAATGCTGTGCCATATATGCTCTGCACCTTTGATTATGGCCTCATAGATGCTCCTTATAATGCTGTGCCATATATGCTCTGCACCTTTGATTATGGCCTCATAGATGCCCCTTATAATGCTGTGCCATATATGCTCTGCACCTTTGATTATGGCCTCATAGATGCTCCTTATAATGTTGTGCCACATATGCTCTGCACCTTTGATTATGGCCCCATAGATGCTCCTTATAATGCTGTGCCATATATGCTCTGCACCTTTGATTATGGCCCCATAGTTGCTCCTTATAATGCTGTGCCATATATGCTCTGCACCTTTGATTATGGCCCCATAGATGCTCCTTATAATGTTGTGCCATATATGCTCTGCACCTTTGATTATGGCCCCATAGTTGCTCCTTATAATGCTGTGCCATATATGCTCTGCACCTTTGATTATGGCCCCATAGATGTTCCTTATAATGCTCTGCCATATATGCTCTGCACCTTTGATTATGGCCCCATAGTTGCTCCTTATAATGCTCTGCCATATATGCTCTGCACCTTTGATTATGGCCCCATAGTTGCTCCTTATAATGTTGTGCCACATATGCTCTGCACCTTTGATTATGGCCCCATAGATGCTCCTTATAATGCTGTGCCATATATGCTCTGCACCTTTGATTATGGCCCCATAGTTGCTCCTTATAATGCTGTGCCATATATGCTCTGCACCTTTGATTATGGCCCCATAGATGCTCCTTATAATGTTGTGCCATATATGCTCTGCACCTTTGATTATGGCCCCATAGTTGCTCCTTATAATGCTGTGCCATATATGCTCTGCACCTTTGATTATGGCCCCATAGATGCTCCTTATAATGCTCTGCCATATATGCTCTGCACCTTTGATTATGGCCCCATAGATGCTCCTTATAATGTTGTGCCACATATGCTCTGCACCTTTGATTATGGCCCCATAGATGCTCCTTATAATGCTGTGCCATATATGCTCTGCACCTTTGATTATGGCCTCATAGATGCTCCTTATAATGCTCTGCCATATATGCTCTGCACCTTTGATTATGGCCCCATAGTTGCTCCTTATAATGCTGTGCCATATATGCTCTGCACCTTTGATTATGGCCCCATAGATGCTCCTTATAATGTTGTGCCATATATGCTCTGCACCTTTGATTATGGCCTCATAGATGCCCCTTATAATGCTGTGCCATATATGCTCTGCACCTTTGAATATGGCCCCATAGGTGCTCCTTATAATGTTGTGCCATATATGCTCTGCACCTTTGATTATGGCCTCATAGATGCCCCTTATAATGCTGTGCCATATATGCTCTGCACCTTTGAATATGGCCCCATAGGTGCTCCTTATAATGTTGTGCCATATATGCTCTGCACCTTTGATTATGGCCCCATAGGTGCTCCTTATAATGCTGTGCCATATATGCTCTGCACCTTTGATTATGGCCTCATAGGTGCTCCTTATAATGCTGTGCCATATATGCTCTGCACCTTTGATTATGGCCTCATAGATGCTCCTTATAATGCTGTGCCATATATGCTCTGCACCTTTGATTATGGCCCCATAGATGCTCCTTATAATGCTGTGCCATATATGCTCTGCACCTTTGATTATGGCCCCATAGATGCTCCTTATAATGCTGTGCCATATATGCTCTGCACCTTTGATTATGGCCCCATAGATGCTCCTTATAATGCTGTGCCATATATGCTCTGCACCTTTGATTATGGCCTCATAGATGCTCCTTATAATGCTGTGCCATATATGCTCTGCACCTTTGATTATGGCCCCATAGATGCTCCTTATAATGCTGTGCCATATATGCTCTGCACCTTTGATTATGGCCCCATAGATGCTCCTTATAATGCTGTGCCATATATGCTCTGCACCTTTGATTATGGCCCCATAGATGCTCCTTATAATGCTGTGCCATATATGCTCTGCACCTTTGATTATGGCCCCATAGATGCTCCTTATAATGCTGTGCCATATATGCTCTGCACCTTTGATTATGGCCCCATAGATGCTCCTTATAATGCTGTGCCATATATGCTCTGCACCTTTGATTATGGCCCCATAGATGCTCCTTATAATGCTGTGCCATATATGCTCTGCACCTTTGATTATGGCCCCATAGATGCTCCTTATAATGCTGTGCCATATATGCTCTGCACCTTTGATTATGGCCCCATAGATGCTCCTTATAATGCTGTGCCATATATGCTCTGCACCTTTGATTATGGCCCCATAGATGCTCCTTATAATGCTGTGCCATATATGCTCTGCACCTTTGATTATGGCCCCATAGATGCTCCTTATAATGCTGTGCCATATATGCTCTGCACCTTTGATTATGGCCTCATAGGTGCCCCTTATAATGCTGTGCCATATATGCTCTGCACCTTGGATTATGGCCCCATAGATGCTCCTTATAATGTTGTGCCATATATGCTCTGCACCTTTGATTATGGCCTCATAGATGCCCCTTATAATGCTGTGCCATATATGCTCTGCACCTTTGATTATGGCCTCATAGATGCTCCTTATAATGTTGTGCCATATATGCTCTGCACCTTTGATTATGGCCCCATAGATGCTCCTTATAATGCTGTGCCATATATGCTCTGCACCTTTGATTATGGCCTCATAGATGCTCCTTATAATGCTGTGCCATATATGCTCTGCACCTTTGATTATGGCCCCATAGATGCTCCTTATAATGCTGTGCCCCATATATGCTCTGCACCTTTGATTATGGCCCCATAGGTGCTCCTTATAATGCTGTGCCATATATGCTCTGCACCTTTGATTATGGCCTCATAGATGCTCCTTATAATGCTGTGCCATATATGCTGTGCACCTTTGATTATGGCCCCATAGATGCTCCTTATAAAGCTGTGCCATATAAGCTCTGCACCTTTGATTATGGCCCCATAGATGCTCCTTATAATGCTCTGCCATATATAATGCTCTGCACCTTTGATTATGGCCTCATAGATGCTCCTTATAATGTTGTGCCATATATGCTCTGCACCTTTGATTATGGCCTCATAGATGCTCCTTATAATGTTGTGCCATATATGCTCTGCACCTTTGATTATGGCCTCATAGATGCTCCTTATAAAGCTGTGCCATATATGCTCTGCACCTTTGATTATGGCCTCATAGATGCTCCTTATAATGCTGTGCCATATATGCTCTGCACCTTTGATTATGGCCTCATAGATGCTCCTTATAATGCTGTGCCATATATGCTCTGCACCTTTGATTATGGCCCCATAGATGCTCCTTATAATGTTGTGCCATATATGCTCTGCACCTTTGATTATGGTCCCATAGATGCTCCTTATAAAGCTGTGACATATATTCTCTGCACCTTTGATTATGGCCCCATAGATGCTCCTTATAAAGCTGTGCCATATATGCTCTGCACCTTTGATTATGGCCCCATAGATGCTCCTTATAATGCTGTGCCATATATGCTCTGCACCTTTGATTATGGCCCCATAGATGCTCCTTATAAAGCTGTGACATATATTCTCTGCACCTTTGATTATGGCCCCATAGATGCTCCTTATAATGCTGTGCCATATATGCTCTGCACCTTTGATTATGGCCCCATAGATGCTCCTTATAATGCTGTGCCATATATGCTCTGCACCTTTGATTATGGCCCCATAGATGCCCCTTATAATGTTGTGCCATATATGCTCTGCACCTTTGATTATGGCCCCATAGATGCTCCTTATAAAGCTGTGCCATATATGCTCTGCACCTTTGATTATGGCCCCATAGATGCCCCTTATAATGTTGTGCCATATATGCTCTGCACCTTTGATTATGGCCTCATAGATGCCCCTTATAATGTTGTGCCATATATGCTCTGCACCTTTGATTATGGCCTCATAGATGCTCCTTATAATGCTGTGCCATATATGCTCTGCACCTTTGATTATGGCCCCATAGATGCCCCTTATAATGTTGTGCCATATATGCTCTGCACCTTTGATTATGGCCCCATAGATGCTCCTTATAAAGCTGTGCCATATATGCTCTGCACCTTTGATTATGGCCCCATAGATGCCCCTTATAATGTTGTGCCATATATGCTCTGCACCTTTGATTATGGCCTCATAGATGCCCCTTATAATGTTGTGCCATATATGCTCTGCACCTTTGATTATGGCCTCATAGATGCCCCTTATAATGTTGTGCCATATATGCTCTGCACCTTTGATTATGGCCTCATAGATGCTCCTTATAATGCTGTGCCATATATGCTCTGCACCTTTGATTATGGCCCCATAGATGCCCCTTATAATGTTGTGCCATATATGCTCTGCACCTTTGATTATGGCCCCATAGATGCCCCTTATAATGTTGTGCCATATATGCTCTGCACCTTTGATTATGGCCTCATAGATGCTCCTTATAATGCTGTGCCATATATGCTCTGCACCTTTGATTATGGCCCCATAGATACCCCTTATAATGTTGTGCCA
Source organism: Ranitomeya imitator (assembly GCF_032444005.1). Lineage (NCBI taxonomy): Eukaryota > Metazoa > Chordata > Amphibia > Anura > Dendrobatidae > Ranitomeya > Ranitomeya imitator. The sequence goes on from NC_091284.1 coordinate 207,075,546, forward strand.
TATATGCTCTGCACCTTTGATTATGGCCCCATAGATGCTCCTTATAAAGCTGTGCCATATATGCTCTGCACCTTTGATTATGGCCCCATAGATGCCCCTTATAATGTTGTGCCATATATGCTCTGCACCTTTGATTATGGCCTCATAGTTGCTCCTTATAATGCTGTGCCATATATGCTCTGCACCTTTGATTATGGCCTCATAGATGCCCCTTATAATGTTGTGCCATATATGCTCTGCACCTTTGATTATGGCCCCATAGATGCCCCTTATAATGCTGTGCCATATATGCTCTGCACCTTTGATTATGGCCCCATAGGTGCCCCTTATAATGCTGTGCCATATATGCTCTGCACCTTTGATTATGGCCTCATAGATGCCCCTTATAAAGCTGTGCCATATATGCTCTGCACCTTTGATTATGGCCCCATAGATGCTCCTTATAAAGCTGTGCCATATATGCTCTGCACCTTTGATTATGGCCCCATAGATGCCCCTTATAATGCTGTGCCATATATGCTCTGCACCTTTGATTATGGCCCCATAGATGCTCCTTATAATGCTGTGCCATATATGCTCTGCACCTTTGATTATGGCCCCATAGATGCTCCTTATAATGCTGTGCCATATATGCTCTGCACCTTTGATTATGGCCCCATAGATGCTCCTTATAAAGCTGTGCCATATATGCTCTGCACCTTTGATTATGGCTCCATAGATGCCCCTTATAATGCTGTGCCATATATGCTCTGCACCTTTGATTATGGCCCCATAGATGCTCCTTATAAAGCTGTGCCATATATGCTCTGCACCTTTGATTATGGCCCCATAGATGCCCCTTATAATGCTGTGCCATATATGCTCTGCACCTTTGATTATGGCCCCATAGGTGCCCCTTATAATGCTGTGCCATATATGCTCTGCACCTTTGATTATGGCCTCATAGATGCTCCTTATAAAGCTGTGCCATATATGCTCTGCACCTTTGATTATGGCCCCATAGATGCTCCTTATAAAGCTGTGCCATATATGCTCTGCACCTTTGATTATGGCCCCATAGATGCCCCTTATAATGCTGTGCCATATATGCTCTGCACCTTTGATTATGGCCCCATAGATGCTCCTTATAATGCTGTGCCATATATGCTCTGCACCTTTGATTATGGCCCCATAGATGCTCCTTATAATGCTGTGCCATATATGCTCTGCACCTTTGATTATGGCCCCATAGATGCTCCTTATAAAGCTGTGCCATATATGCTCTGCACCTTTGATTATGGCCTCATAGATGCTCCTTATAAAGCTGTGCCATATATGCTCTGCACCTTTGATTATGGCCTCATAGATGCTCCTTATAAAGCTGTGCCATATATGCTCTGCACCTTTGATTATGGCCTCATAGATGCCCCTTATAATGTTGTGCCATATATGCTCTGCACCTTTGATTATGGCCCCTTAGATGCTCCTTATAATGCTGTGCCATATATGCTCTGCACCTTTGATTATGGCCCCATAGCTGCTCCTTATAATGTTGTGCCATATATGCTCTGCACCTTTGATTATGCCCCATAGGTGCTCCTTATAATGCTGTGCCATATATGCTCTGCACCTTTGATTATGGCCCCTTAGATGCTCCTTATAATGCTGTGCCATATATGCTCTGCACCTTTGATTATGCCCCATAGGTGCTCCTTATAATGCTGTGCCATATATGCTCTGCACCTTTGATTATGGCCCCTTAGATGCCCCTTATAATGCTGTGCCATATATGCTCTGCACCTTTGATTATGGCCCCATAGATGCTCCTTATAATGCTGTGCCATATATGCTCTGCACCTTTGATTATGGCCCCATAGATGCTCCTTATAATGCTGTGCCATATATGCTCTGCACCTTTGATTATGGCCCCATAGATGCTCCTTATAATGCTGTGCCATATGTGCTCTGCACCTTTGATTATGGCCCCATAGATGCTCCTTATAATGCTGTGCCATATATGCTCTGCACCTTTGATTATGGCCCCATAGCTGCTCCTTATAATGTTGTGCCATATATGCTCTGCACCTTTGATTATGGCCTCATAGATGCCCCTTATAATGTTGTGCCATATATGCTCTGCACCTTTGATTATGGCCTCATAGATGCTCCTTATAATGCTGTGCCATATATGCTCTGCACCTTTGATTATGGCCTCATAGATGCCCCTTATAATGTTGTGCCATATATGCTCTGCACCTTTGATTATGGCCCCTTAGATGCTCCTTATAATGCTGTGCCATATATGCTCTGCACCTTTGATTATGGCCCCATAGCTGCTCCTTATAATGTTGTGCCATATATGCTCTGCACCTTTGATTATGCCCCATAGGTGCTCCTTATAATGCTGTGCCATATATGCTCTGCACCTTTGATTATGGCCTCATAGATGCTCCTTATAATGCTGTGCCATATATGCTCTGCACCTTTGATTATGGCCCCATAGCTGCTCCTTATAATGCTGTGCCATATATATTGCTCTGCACTTTTGATTATGGCCCCATAGATGCTCCTTATAATGCTGTGCCATATATGCTCTGCACCTTTGATTATGGCCCCATAGATGCTCCTTATAATGCTGTGCCATATATGCTCTGCACCTTTGATTATGGCCCCATAGATGCTCCTTATAAAGCTGTGCCATATATGCTCTGCACCTTTGATTATGGCCTCATAGATGCTCCTTATAATGCTGTGCCATATATGCTCTGCACCTTTGATTATGGCCCCATAGATGCTCCTTATAAAGCTGTGCCATATATGCTCTGCACCTTTGATTATGGCCTCATAGATGCTCCTTATAATGCTGTGCCATATATGCTCTGCACCTTTGATTATGGCCTCATAGATGCCCCTTATAATGCTGTGCCATATATGCTCTGCACCTTTGATTATGGCCTCATAGATGCCCCTTATAATGCTGTGCCATATATGCTCTGCACCTTTGATTATGGCCCCATAGATGCTCCTTATAATGCTGTGCCATATATGCTCTGCACCTTGGATTATGGCCCCATAGTTGCTCCTTATAATGCTGTGCCATATATGCTCTGCACCTTTGATTATGGCCCCATAGTTGCTCCTTATAATGCTCTGCCATATATGCTCTGCACCTTTGATTATGGCCCCATAAATGCTCCTTATAATGCTGTGCCATATATGCTCTGCACCTTTGATTATGGCCCCATAGCTGCTCCTTATAATGTTGTGCCATATATGCTCTGCACCTTTGATTATGGCCTCATAGATGCCCCTTATAATGTTGTGCCATATATGCTCTGCACCTTTGATTATGCCCCATAGGTGCTCCTTATAATGTTGTGCCATATATGCTCTGCACCTTTGATTATGGCCCCATAGATGCTCCTTATAATGCTGTGCCATATATGCTCTGCACCTTTGATTATGGCCCCATAGCTGCTCCTTATAATGTTGTGCCATATATGCTCTGCACCTTTGATTATGGCCTCATAGATGCCCCTTATAATGTTGTGCCATATATGCTCTGCACCTTTGATTATGGCCTCATAGATGCTCCTTATAATGCTGTGCCATATATGCTCTGCACCTTTGATTATGGCCTCATAGATGCCCCTTATAATGTTGTGCCATATATGCTCTGCACCTTTGATTATGGCCCCTTAGATGCTCCTTATAATGCTGTGCCATATATGCTCTGCACCTTTGATTATGGCCCCATAGCTGCTCCTTATAATGTTGTGCCATATATGCTCTGCACCTTTGATTATGCCCCATAGGTGCTCCTTATAATGCTGTGCCATATATGCTCTGCACCTTTGATTATGGCCCCATAGATGCTCCTTATAATGTTGTGCCATATATGCTCTGCACCTTTGATTATGGCCTCATAGATGCTCCTTATAATGCTGTGCCATATATGCTCTGCACCTTTGATTATGGCCCCATAGCTGCTCCTTATAATGCTGTGCCATATATATTGCTCTGCACTTTTGATTATGGCCCCATAGATGCTCCTTATAATGCTGTGCCATATATGCTCTGCACCTTTGATTATGGCCCCATAGATGCTCCTTATAATGCTGTGCCATATATGCTCTGCACCTTTGATTATGGCCCCATAGATGCTCCTTATAAAGCTGTGCCATATATGCTCTGCACCTTTGATTATGGCCTCATAGATGCTCCTTATAATGCTGTGCCATATATGCTCTGCACCTTTGATTATGGCCCCATAGATGCTCCTTATAAAGCTGTGCCATATATACTCTGCACCTTTGATTATGGCCCCATAGATGCCCCTTATAATGCTGTGCCATATGTGCTCTGCACCTTTGATTATGGCCCCATAGTTGCTCCTTATAATGCTGTGCCATATATGCTCTGCACCTTTGATTATGGCCCCATAGATGCCCCTTATAATGCTGTGCCATATATGCTCTGCACCTTTGATTATGGCCCCATAGTTGCTCCTTATAATGCTGTGCCATATATGCTCTGCACCTTTGATTATGGCCTCATAGATGCTCCTTATAATGCTGTGCCATATATGCTCTGCACCTTTGATTATGGCCTCATAGATGCCCCTTATAATGCTGTGCCATATATGCTCTGCACCTTTGATTATGGCCTCATAGATGCCCCTTATAATGCTGTGCCATATATGCTCTGCACCTTTGATTATGGCCCCATAGATGCTCCTTATAATGCTGTGCCATATATGCTCTGCACCTTTGATTATGGCCCCATAGTTGCTCCTTATAATGCTGTGCCATATATGCTCTGCACCTTTGATTATGGCCCCATAGTTGCTCCTTATAATGCTCTGCCATATATGCTCTGCACCTTTGATTATGGCCTCATAGATGCTCCTTATAATGCTCTGCCATATATGCTCTGCACCTTTGATTATGGCCCCATAGATGCTCCTTATAATGTTGTGCCATATATGCTCTGCACCTTTGATTATGGCCCCATAGTTGCTCCTTATAATGCTGTGCCATATATGCTCTGCACCATTGATTATGGCCCCATAGATGCTCCTTATAATGTTGTGCCATATATGCTCTGCACCTTTGATTATGGCCCCATAGTTGCTCCTTATAATGCTCTGCCATATATGCTCTGCACCTTTGATTATGGCCTCATAGATGCTCCTTATAATGCTGTGCCATATATGCTCTGCACCTTTGATTATGGCCCCATAGTTGCTCCTTATAATGCTGTGCCATATATGCTCTGCACCTTTGATTATGGCCCCATAGATGCTCCTTATAATGCTCTGCCATATATGCTCTGCACCTTTGATTATGGCCTCATAGATGCTCCTTATAATGCTGTGCCATATATGCTCTGCACCTTTGATTATGGCCCCATAGTTGCTCCTTATAATGCTCTGCCATATATGCTCTGCACCTTTGATTATGGCCCCATAGTTGCTCCTTATAATGCTCTGCCATATATGCTCTGCACCTTTGATTATGGCCCCATAGATGTTCCTTATAATGCTCTGCCATATATGCTCTGCACCTTTGATTATGGCCCCATAGTTGCTCCTTATAATGCTCTGCCATATATGCTCTGCACCTTTGATTATGGCCCCATAGATGCTCCTTATAATGCTCTGCCATATATGCTCTGCACCTTTGATTATGGCCTCATAGATGCTCCTTATAATGCTCTGCCATATATGCTCTGCACCTTTGATTATGGCCCCATAGTTGCTCCTTATAATGCTCTGCCATATATGCTCTGCACCTTTGATTATGGCCTCATAGATGCTCCTTATAATGCTGTGCCATATATGCTCTGCACCTTTGATTATGGCCCCATAGATGCTCCTTATAATGCTCTGCCATATATGCTCTGCACCTTTGATTATGGCCTCATAGATGCTCCTTATAATGCTCTGCCATATATGCTCTGCACCTTTGATTATGGCCTCATAGATGCTCCTTATAATGCTCTGCCATATATGCTCTGCACCTTTGATTATGGCCCCATAGATGCTCCTTATAATGCTGTGCCATATATGCTCTGCACCTTTGATTATGGCCCCATAGGTGCCCCTTATAATGCTGTGCCATATATGCTCTGCACCTTTGATTATGGCCCCATAGGTGCTCCTTATAATGCTGTGCCATATATGCTCTGCACCTTTGATTATGGCCTCATAGATGCTCCTTATAATGTTGTGCCATATATGCTCTGCACCTTTGATTATGGCCCCATAGGTGCTCCTTATAATGCTGTGCCATATATGCTCTGCACCTTTGATTATGGCCCCATAGGTGCTCCTTATAATGCTGTGCCATATATGCTCTGCACCTTTGATTATGGCCCCATAGATGCTCCTTATAATGCTGTGCCATATATGCTCTGCACCTTTGATTATGGCCCCATAGATGCTCCTTATAATGCTGTGCCATATATGCTCTGCACCTTTGATTATGGCCCCATAGATGCTCCTTATAATGCTGTGCCATATATGCTCTGCACCTTTGATAATGGCCCCATAGATGCCCCTTATAATGCTGTGCCATATATGCTCTGCACCTTTGATTATGGCCCCATAGATGCTCCTTATAATGCTTTGCCATATATGCTCTGCACCTTTGATTATGGCCCCATAGATGCTCCTTATAATGCTGTGCCATATATGCTCTGCACCTTTGATAATGGCCCCATAGGTGCCCCTTATAATGCTGTGCCATATATGCTCTGCACCTTTGATTATGGCCCCATAGGTGCCCCTTATAATGCTGTGCCATATATGCTCTGCACCTTTGATTATGGCCCCATAGATGCTCCTTATAATGCTGTGCCATATATGCTCTGCACCTTTGATTATGGCCTCATAGATGCTCCTTATAATGCTGTGCCATATATGCTCTGCACCTTTGATTATGGCCCCATAGATGCTCCTTATAATGCTGTGCCATATATGCTCTGCACCTTTGATTATGGCCTCATAGATGCTCCTTATAATGTTGTGCCATATATGCTCTGCACCTTTGATTATGGCCCCATAGGTGCCCCTTATAATGCTGTGCCATATATGCTCTGCACCTTTGATTATGGCCCCATAGATGCTCCTTATAATGCTGTGCCATATATGCTCTGCACCTTTGATTATGGCCCCATAGATGCTCCTTATAATGCTGTGCCATATATGCTCTGCACCTTTGATTATGGCCTCATAGATGCTCCTTATAATGCTGTGCCATATATGCTCTGCACCTTTGATTATGGCCCCATAGATGCTCCTTATAATGTTGTGCCATATATGCTCTGCACCTTTGATTATGGCCCCATAGTTGCTCCTTATAATGCTCTGCCATATATGCTCTGCACCTTTGATTATGGCCCCATAGATGCTCCTTATAATGCTGTGCCATATATGCTCTGCACCTTTGATTATGGCCTCATAGATGCTCCTTATAATGCTGTGCCATATATGCTCTGCACCTTTGATTATGGCCCCATAGATGCTCCTTATAATGTTGTGCCATATATGCTCTGCACCTTTGATTATGGCCCCATAGTTGCTCCTTATAATGCTCTGCCATATATGCTCTGCACCTTTGATTATGGCCTCATAGATGCTCCTTATAATGCTGTGCCATATATGCTCTGCACCTTTGATTATGGCCCCATAGATGTTCCTTATAATGCTCTGCCATATATGCTCTGCACCTTTGATTATGGCCCCATAGTTGCTCCTTATAATGCTCTGCCATATATGCTCTGCACCTTTGATTATGGCCTCATAGATGCTCCTTATAATGCTGTGCCATATATGCTCTGCACCTTTGATTATGGCCCCATAGATGCTCCTTATAATGCTGTGCCATATATGCTCTGCACCTTTGATTATGGCCCCATAGATGCTCCTTATAATGCTCTGCCATATATGCTCTGCACCTTTGATTATGGCCTCATAGATGCTCCTTATAATGCTCTGCCATATATGCTCTGCACCTTTGATTATGGCCCCATAGTTGCTCCTTATAATGCTGTGCCATATATGCTCTGCACCTTTGATTATGGCCTCATAGATGCTCCTTATAATGTTGTGCCATATATGCTCTGCACCTTTGATTATGGCCCCATAGATGCTCCTTATAATGCTGTGCCATATATGCTCTGCACCTTTGATTATGGCCCCATAGATGCTCCTTATAATGCTCTGCCATATATGCTCTGCACCTTTGATTATGGCCTCATAGATGCTCCTTATAATGCTCTGCCATATATGCTCTGCACCTTTGATTATGGCCCCATAGTTGCTCCTTATAATGTTGTGCCATATATGCTCTGCACCTTTGATTATGGCCTCATAGATGCTCCTTATAATGTTGTGCCATATATGCTCTGCACCTTTGATTATGGCCTCATAGATGCTCCTTATAATGTTGTGCCATATATGCTCTGCACCTTTGATTATGGCCTCATAGATGCTCCTTATAATGCTCTGCCATATATGCTCTGCACCTTTGATTATGGCCTCATAGTTGCTCCTTATAATGCTGTGCCATATATGCTCTGCACCTTTGATTATGGCCTCATAGATGCTCCTTATAATGTTGTGCCATATATGCTCTGCACCTTTGATTATGGCCTCATAGATGCTCCTTATAATGCTCTGCCATATATGCTCTGCACCTTTGATTATGGCCTCATAGTTGCTCCTTATAATGCTCTGCCATATATGCTCTGCACCTTTGATTATGGCCTCATAGATGCTCCTTATAATGTTGTGCCATATATGCTCTGCACCTTTGATTATGGCCTCATAGATGCTCCTTATAATGTTGTGCCATATATGCTCTGCACCTTTGATTATGGCCTCATAGTTGCTCCTTATAATGCTCTGCCATATATGCTCTGCACCTTTGATTATGGCCCCATAAATGCTCCTTATAATGCTGTGCCATATATGCTCTGCACCTTTGATTATGGCCCCATAAATGCTCCTTATAATGCTGTGCCATATATGCTCTGCACCTTTGATTATGGCCCCATAGATGCTCCTTATAATGTTGTGCCATATATGCTCTGCACCTTTGATTATGGCCCCATAGTTGCTCCTTATAATGCTGTGCCATATATGCTCTGCACCTTTGATTATGGCCTCATAGATGCTCCTTATAATGCTGTGCCATATATGCTCTGCACCTTTGATTATGGCCCCATAGATGCCCCTTATAATGCTGTGCCATATATGCTCTGCACCTTTGATTATGGCCTCATAGATGCTCCTTATAATGCTGTGCCATATATGCTCTGCACCTTTGATTATGGCCCCATAAATGCTCCTTATAATGCTGTGCCATATATGCTCTGCACCTTTGATTATGGCCCCATAGATGCTCCTTATAATGTTGTGCCATATATGCTCTGCACCTTTGATTATGGCCTCATAGATGCTCCTTATAATGCTGTGCCATATATGCTCTGCACCTTTGATTATGGCCCCATAAATGCTCCTTATAATGCTGTGCCATATATGCTCTGCACCTTTGATTATGGCCCCATAAATGCTCCTTATAATGCTGTGCCATATATGCTCTGCACCTTTGATTATGGCCCCATAGATGCTCCTTATAATGTTGTGCCATATATGCTCTGCACCTTTGATTATGGCCCCATAGATGCTCCTTATAATGCTGTGCCATATGTGCTCTGCACCTTTGATTATGGCCCCATAGATGTTCCTTATAATGCTGTGCCATATATGCTCTGCACCTTTGATTATGGCCCCATAAATGCTCCTTATAATGCTGTGCCATATATGCTCTGCACCTTTGATTATGGCCCCATAGATGTTCCTTATAATGCTGTGCCATAAGTGCTCTGCACCTTTGATTATGGCCCCATAGATGTTCCTTATAATGCTGTGCCATATATGCTCTGCACCTTTGATTATGGCCCCATAAATGCTCCTTATAATGCTGTGCCATATATGCTCTGCACCTTTGATTATGGCCCCATAGATGCTCCTTATAATGCTGTGCCATATGTGCTCTGCACCTTTGATTATGGCCCCATAGATGTTCCTTATAATGCTGTGCCATATATGCTCTGCACCTTTGATTATGGCCCCATAAATGCTCCTTATAATGCTGTGCCATATATGCTCTGCACCTTTGATTATGGCCCCATAGATGTTCCTTATAATGCTGTGCCATATATGCTCTGCACCTTTGATTATGGCCCCATAAATGCTCCTTATAATGCTGTGCCATAAGTGCTCTGCACCTTTGATTATGGCCCCATAAATGCTCCTTATAATGCTGTGCCATATATGCTCTGCACCTTTGATTATGGCCCCATAGATGCTCCTTATAATGCTGTGCCATATATGCTCTGCACCTTTGATTATGGCCCCATAGATGCTCCTTATAATGCTGTGCCATATATGCTCTGCACCTTTGATTATGGCCTCATAGTTGCTCCTTATAATGCTGTGCCATATATGCTCTGCACCTTTGATTATGGCCCCATAGATGCTCCTTATAATGCTGTGCCATATATGCTCTGCACCTTTGATTATGGCCCCATAGGTGCTCCTTATAATGCTCTGCCATATATGCTCTGCACCTTTGATTATGGCCCCATAGGTGCTCCTTATAATGCTCTGCCATATATGCTCTGCACCTTTGATTATGGCCCCATAGTTGCTCCTTATAATGCTCTGCCATATATGCTCTGCACCTTTGATTATGGCCTCATAGTTGCTCCTTATAATGCTGTGCCATATATGCTCTGCACCTTTGATTATGGCCCCATAGATGCTCCTTATAATGCTGTGCCATATATGCTCTGCACCTTTGATTATGGCCTCATAGATGCTCCTTATAATGCTGTGCCATATATGCTCTGAACCTTTGATTATGGCCCCATAGATGCTCCTTATAATGCTGTGCCCCATATATGCTCTGCACCTTTATGGCCCCATAGATGCTCCTTATAATGCTGTGCCATATATGCTCTGCACCTTTGATTATGGCCCCATAGATGCTCCTTATAATGCTGTGCCATATATGCTCTGCACCTTTGATTATGGCCCCATAGATGCTCCTTATAGTGCTGTGCCATATGTGCTCTGCACCTTTGATTATGGCCCCATAGATGCTCCTTATAATGCTGTGCCATATATGCTCTGCACCTTTGATTATGGCCCCATAGATGCTCCTTATAATGCTGTGCCATATATGCTCTGCACCTTTGATTATGGCCCCATAGATGCTCCTTATAATGCTGTGCCATATATGCTCTGCACCTTTGATTATGGCCCCATAGATGCTCCTTATAATGCTGTGCCATATGTGCTCTGCACCTTTGATTATGGCCCCATAGATGCTCCTTATAATGCTGTGCCATATATGCTCTGCACCTTTGATTATGGCCCCATAGATGCTCCTTATAATGCTGTGCCATATATGCTCTGCACCTTTGATTATGGCCCCATAGATGCTCCTTATAATGCTGTGCCATATGTGCTCTGCACCTTTGATTATGGCCCCATAGGTGCTCCTTATAATGCTGTGCCATATGTGCTCTGCACCTTTGATTATGGCCCCATAGATGCTCCTTATAATGTTGTGCCATATATGCTCTGCACCTTTGATTATGGCCCCATAGTTGCTCCTTATAATGCTGTGCCATATGTGCTCTGCACCTTTGATTATGGCCCCATAGATGCTCCTTATAATGCTGTGCCATATGTGCTCTGCACCTTTGATTATGGCCCCATAGATGCCCCTTATAATGCTGTGCCATATGTGCTCTGCACCTTTGATTATGGCCCCATAGATGCTCCTTATAATGTTGTGCCATATATGCTCTGCACCTTTGATTATGGCCCCATAGATGCCCCTTATAATGCTGTGCCATATGTGCTCTGCACCTTTGATTATGGCCCCATAGATGCTCCTTATAATGCTGTGCCATATGTGCTCTGCACCTTTGATTATGGCCCCATAGATGCTCCTTATAATGTTGTGCCATATATGCTCTGCACCTTTGATTATGGCCCCATAGTTGCTCCTTATAATGCTGTGCCATATATGATCTGCACCTTTGATTATGGCCTCATAGATGCTCCTTATAATGCTGTGCCATATATGCTCTGAACCTTTGATTATGGCCCCATAGATGCTCCTTATAATGCTGTGCCCCATATATGCTCTGCACCTTTATGGCCCCATAGATGCTCCTTATAATGCTGTGCCATATATGCTCTGCACCTTTGATTATGGCCCCATAGATGCTCCTTATAATGCTGTGCCATATATGCTCTGCACCTTTGATTATGGCCCCATAGATGCTCCTTATAATGCTGTGCCATATGTGCTCTGCACCTTTGATTATGGCCCCATAGATGCTCCTTATAATGCTGTGCCATATGTGCTCTGCACCTTTGATTATGGCCCCATAGATGCTCCTTATAATGCTGTGCCATATATGCTCTGCACCTTTGATTATGGCCCCATAGATGCTCCTTATAATGCTGTGCCATATGTGCTCTGCACCTTTGATTATGGCCCCATAGATGCTCCTTATAATGCTGTGCCATATATGCTCTGCACCTTTGATTATGGCCCCATAGATGCTCCTTATAATGCTGTGCCATATGTGCTCTGCACCTTTGATTATGGCCCCATAGATGCTCCTTATAATGCTGTGCCCCATATATGCTCTGCACCTTTATGGCCCCATAGATGCTCCTTATAATGCTGTGCCATATATGCTCTGCACCTTTGATTATGGCCCCATAGATGCTCCTTATAATGCTGTGCCATATATGCTCTGCACCTTTGATTATGGCCCCATAGATGCTCCTTATAATGCTGTGCCATATATGCTCTGCACCTTTGATTATGGCCCCATAGATGCTCCTTATAATGCTGTGCCATATGTGCTCTGCACCTTTGATTATGGCCCCATAGATGCTCCTTATAATGCTGTGCCATATATGCTCTGCACCTTTGATTATGGCCCCATAGATGCTCCTTATAATGCTGTGCCATATATGCTCTGCACCTTTGATTATGGCCCCATAGATGCTCCTTATAATGCTGTGCCATATATGCTCTGCACCTTTGATTATGGCCCCATAGATGCTCCTTATAATGCTGTGCCATATGTGCTCTGCACCTTTGATTATGGCCCCATAGATGCTCCTTATAATGCTGTGCCATATGTGCTCTGCACCTTTGATTATGGCCCCATAGATGCTCCTTATAATGCTGTGCCATATATGCTCTGCACCTTTGATTATGGCCCCATAGATGCTCCTTATAATGCTGTGCCATATATGCTCTGCACCTTTGATTATGGCCCCATAGATGCTCCTTATAATGCTGTGCCATATGTGCTCTGCACCTTTGATTATGGCCCCATAGATGCTCCTTATAATGCTGTGCCATATGTGCTCTGCACCTTTGATTATGGCCCCATAGATGCTCCTTATAATGTTGTGCCATATATGCTCTGCACCTTTGATTATGGCCCCATAGTTGCTCCTTATAATGCTGTGCCATATGTGCTCTGCACCTTTGATTATGGCCCCATAGATGCTCCTTATAATGCTGTGCCATATGTGCTCTGCACCTTTGATTATGGCCCCATAGATGCTCCTTATAATGTTGTGCCATATATGCTCTGCACCTTTGATTATGGCCCCATAGATGCCCCTTATAATGCTGTGCCATATGTGCTCTGCACCTTTGATTATGGCCCCATAGATGCTCCTTATAATGCTGTGCCATATGTGCTCTGCACCTTTGATTATGGCCCCATAGATGCTCCTTATAATGTTGTGCCATATATGCTCTGCACCTTTGATTATGGCCCCATAGTTGCTCCTTATAATGCTGTGCCATATATGATCTGCACCTTTGATTATGGCCCCATAGATGCTCCTTATAATGTTGTGCCATATATGCTCTGCACCTTTGATTATGGCCCCATAGTTGCTCCTTATAATGCTGTGCCATATATGCTCTGCACCTTTGATTATGGCCTCATAGATGCTCCTTATAATGCTGTGCCATATATGCTCTGCACCTTTGATTATGGCCCCATAGTTGCTCCTTATAATGCTGTGCCATATATGCTCTGCACCTTTGATTATGGCCTCATAGATGCTACTTATAATGCTGTGCCATATATGCTCTGCACCTTTGATTATGGCCCCATAGTTGCTCCTTATAATGCTGTGCCATATATGCTCTGCACCTTTGATTATGGCCCCATAGATGCTCCTTATAATGTTGTGCCATATATGCTCTGCACCGTTGATTATGGCCCCATAGGTGCTCCTTATAATGTTGTGCCATATATGCTCTGCACCTTTGATTATGGCCCCATAGGTGCTCCTTATAATGCTGTGCCATATATGCTCTGCACCTTTGATTATGGCCCCATAGATGCTCCTTATAATGCTGTGCCATATATGCTCTGCACCTTTGATTATGGCCCCATAGGTGCTCCTTATAATGCTGGGCCATATATGCTCTGCACCTTTGATTATGGCCCCATAGGTGCTCCTTATAATGCTGTGCCATATATGCTCTGCACCTTTGATTATGGCCTCATAGATGCTCCTTATAATGCTGTGCCATATATGCTCTGCACCTTTGATTATGGCCCCATAGATGCCCCTTATAATGCTGTGCCATATATGCTCTGCACCTTTGATTATGGCCCCATAGATGCTCCTTATAATGCTGTGCCATATATGCTCTGCACCTTTGATTATGGCCCCATAGATGCTCCTTATAATGCTCTGCCATATATGCTCTGCACCTTTGATTATGGCCCCATAGATGCTCCTTATAATGCTGTGCCATATATGCTCTGCACCTTTGATTATGGCCTCATAGATGCTCCTTATAATGCTGTGCCATATATGCTCTGCACCTTTGATTATGGCCTCATAGATGCTCCTTATAATGTTGTGCCATATATGCTCTGCACCTTTGATTATGGCCCCATAGATGCTCCTTATAATGCTGTGCCATATATGCTCTGCACCTTTGATTATGCCCCATAGGTGCTCCTTATAATGCTGTGCCATATATGCTCTGCACCTTTGATTATGGCCCCATAATTGCTCCTTATAATGCTGTGCCATATATGCTCTGCACCTTTGATAATGGCCCCATAGATGCTCCTTATAATGCTCTGCCATATATGCTCTGCACCTTTGATTATGGCCCCATAGGTGCTCCTTAGAATGCTGTGCCATATATGATCTGCACCTTTGATTATGGCCCCATAAATGCTCCTTATAATGCTGTGCCATATATGCTCTGCACCTTTGATTATGGCCCCATAAATGCTCCTTATAATGCTGTGCCATATATGCTCTGCACCTTTGATTATGGCCCCATAGATGCTCCTTATAATGCTGTGCCATATATGCTCTGCACCTTTGATTATGGCCCCATAGATGCTCCTTATAATGCTGTGCCATATATGCTCTGCACCTTTGATTATGGCCCCATAGGTGCTCCTTAGAATGCTGTGCCATATATGCTCTGCACCTTTGATTATGGCCCCATAGGTGCTCCTTAGAATGCTGTGCCATATATGCTCTGCACCTTTGATTATGGCCCCATAGATGCTCCTTATAATGTTGTGCCATATATGCTCTGCACCTTTGATTATGGCCCCATAGATGCTCCTTATAATGCTGTGCCATATATGCTCTGCACCTTTGATTATGGCCCCATAGATGCCCCTTATAATGCTGTGCCATATATGCTCTGCACCTTTGATTATGGCCCCATAGACGCTCCTTATAATGCTGTGCCATATATGCTCTGCACCTTTGATTATGGCCCCATAGATGCTCCTTATAATGTTGTGCCATATATGCTCTGCACCTTTGATTATGGCCCTGTTGAGTCCTTTTCCGTCCCTGGCTTCCTGGATGTAGGGATCCAAGTAAATGACACGCAGCACAAAGGTTGTGTGGTCATAAACAGGGGTAGCCCCGGAGCACGCCTGCCTCACTGGGTGCTGTCCCTTCTTTATATAGTAAAAAGTTAGGCATCTACAGACATGCGCACATGCGCTCATATTTCACAATCTCTTACAAAACAAGTCTATATTAGTGAAATGTTACAATATCTGGTATGTGGGTGAAGGACTATGATAACAAGAAGGAATGCGCGCGTGATTACTTCCATAAAAGGAAATGTCAAGTTTGCTGTTTAGAAGCAGATTTCTCAGGAGGAAGACAAGATGGATTCTTTTGTTCAGTCTGGTCTCCACAATTCCCCCCTTTGACATATTCTTTTATAATCTATCATAAATTCTTGCATGAAGTCTGTGCATTCTCTTCTTTATACGGCAGTATACTAAAACATTACAAATTCAAGCATAAAAAATGACAAGGATTAATATGACGATCGGATAACATATAAAAAACTTTATATTCTCGTATCAATTACACAAAATTTATTTGTGCATACCGAGATACCCTTGAGTACAACCTTGAACAATACATATATAATTACAATAACAATAACTATATGTATTAGGCTTTGCATAATTCCGGTAACCCACCCACCGATCCCTCTGAACCAATTGGCCGGGTTAAGAAAAGAAAAGGTATCTGACCACCAGCTATCCTTATTTTGGTCATTGTCTTTGTCATACTGATCCCTAAGTCGTTGTACGTCTTTTAATTTAAATATCATACTCATAGTACTATTAGGGTCTATATAATGACAGCAGGTGGGTCCGATGATTTGACACATACCCCCTTGTGAGGCAGTTAGGTAATCCAATACCAGGGTATGTTGGTTAGTGACTATTATAAGCTGATTCTGTACAGCTATACTGGTATTTAATATGTCCAATATGTCCCAAATCTGATCATCTAGATAATCCGTGGCTCTAACTAATTTATCCCACATCTGTGTTAACATAGGATAAATAAAAATGGTACTAGCAATTTTGTTGGGAATTCCCATTTGTACTATATGCGGCCTCCCCGAGGGACGTGGTGAGTTATCTGCAGCTCTTTTATACAGTGTGTGCTTGGGCACGGCTTGCATATTCACTTGTTTATTTGAAATTATGAAAGTAGCCGGGGTTAGGCGTCCCAATGTACAAGTACCCTTTATACCTACGGGAAGCCATTTATATGCTCCTTCTCCGCATATCCAAAATGTACCTTCAGGCAGATCCCACAAAGCTGAGTGCTGCAATACCAATCTGTGAGCCAAATCCACAAAACTAGATACATTCTGAAGCATACACCAAGAGGGTTTTTGTCCCAAGGGGCTACAGTACCCGGCTGCGGGATTCCCACATACATGCATTCCGTTGACATACTCATTGGATTCATTACAAACCAGGTTCCCTGGCTTACTTGTACAACTGTCTGCATCACCTTGGGGGAACAACTCAGAATGTTCCCATTTTCTATTATGTATGTATCTTTCCAATACTGTAGGTTTGAAAGCATCAGAGGAAGGGGTGGTTGTACTGAAACTGAGCTGTAGTTTTTCAGTGGGGACCTGTCCTAACTCAGTTAATCCAGTCCTAGGAATAATCCTAGGTACCCAGGCCCCACCCTTATAGGCCAAATATTGTAGATGTGTACTACTTCCTGAGAGATTACCTTGCCACCAAGGAAATTCTACCCATCCCACAATTGGTATAGCGATTGTAGTATTCCATAGTCTAGTGTTGCCAGATTGGTTGTTGGCCAGGTTGTCTGAACAATTAGGCCAAGCGAATATTTCTTCTGCTAATACGGGAACTGCTAGAAAAGGTATACTTGTGGCTGATACTGGTGAATGGGTACAGATCCAACAATCTGCCAGGGGTTGCGTATTATTTAACAAGTCATGCACTAATTTTCTATGATGTTGTACGAATCTATTGTTAAAAGGGGCTAGAGAATTCAGTCTTTCCCATGCCTTCGTTGTGGTTAACATTATTAACATCAATATCATGAGTTTTATACTGCTTTTTTGCAATGACTTGCATGTATCCATGATGCCTTTCCTTCAAGCTTGACTGATGTAGGTGTTGTCAATAGGACTTGGAAGGGTCCGTCAAATCTTGGTTCAAGAGCCTTTCTGGTGTGTCTTTTTACATAGACTTGATCACCTGGTTCCAACTTGTGACTTCCTTCAGTGTTGTCAGGATCTGGAAGGGAAGCAAAAACTTGTGCATGCACCTTAGTTAATTGTTTCTGAAGATTTTGCACATAAGAAGTCAATGACTCAATATTTAACACAAGTTGCTGTGGAAAATAACATCCTAAATTGGCAGTCCTGCCAAACAAAATTTCATATGGAGACAGTTTAGTCTTACCCCTTGGGGTATTGCGTATTGAGTAAAGGGCCAGTGGAAGGCATTCTGTCCAAGGCTTTCCTGTTTCAGCCATGGCTTTCTGTATTTTTAATTTTAAAGTTCCATTCATGCGTTCCACCTTACCAGAACTTTGAGGATGATACGGAGTGTGTAACTGACTTTCAACACCCAACATTTTCAGTACATTTTGAAATATTTCTCCAGTGAAATGAGTACCCCTATCTGACTCGATCACTTCAGGGAGACCATAACGGGGCACTAGTTCGGCAACTAGCTTTACAGCAGTGTTTTTAGCTGAAGCCTTCCGAACTGGATAGGCCTCTGGCCACCCCGAGAACATGTCCACACACACCAACACATACTCATACCCATTACTCTTTGGCAGCTGGATAAAGTCTATCTGTAACCGTTGAAACGGGTAGAGAGGTCGGACGTGGTGCTTCATAGGGGTCTTTGCTGTCTGTCCGGGATTATGTGTCAGGCATATAGCGCATGCAGCACAATAGTCTCTTGCGTAGTTGCCAAAACCTGGAGCCAACCAGACTTGCTTTGCCAGTAGTGTCATTGCATTTGCAGACACATGCGTAGGGTGGTGCAATCCACCAACTACAATCGGGTACCAGGCTCTAGGTAGACATATTAGTCCATCTTTCTTCCAAATTCCCGCTTGTTCTTCTGCCCCTTCCTTTTTCCACCTGTCCCTCTCCTCTTCTCCTGCATCTTCCTGTGCTTGTCTCAGTCTATCTTCAGTATTTTCCGTGGGATTTACAGTATGGACCTGTTGTAAGGGTTTGACTGCTGCTGCTTTGGCTGCTTTATCAGCCCTATCATTTCCCCTAGATTCCCTAGTGTCGAGTCTCACATGTGCAGCTACCTTGATTACTGCTACTTCTTTTGTTTCTTGTGCAGCCTCTAAGATCTGTTTGATCAGAGAAGCATGTTTTACAGGTTGTCCTGACGCTGTCATGTAACCTCTAGCTCTCCAGATTACTCCAAAATCAAACACAATACCATGTGCATACCTAGAATCAGTGTATATATTAGCTGTCTGATTCTCAGCTATTTTTAGAGCTTCAATCAATGCTGTTAGTTCTGCTTCTTGTGCAGATTGTTTCGGTGGAAGCGGTTCTGCTTTGAGAGTTTCAGATCCTGACACAACTGCATACCCTGTATGGAAGTTACCTGTGTCATCTGCAAACCTACTACCATCTATAAACAGCTCTAAATCTGGATTTTGAAGTGGTGTTTCGGATACATTGGGTAAGCCTACCGTTTCTTGTAAAATGAGCTCTGTACAATCATGTGTGTCTGTAGGGAAAAAATTTGCGTATGGATCAGTGTCCTTATTCCCCCCTTCAGACTCGAGAGGTAGCAGTGTAGCTAAATTGAGAGTCTGAAGCCTAGCAAATGTGATAGTAGAGGGGAGCAGCAAAGAACACTGCAGCCGCAAATGTCTGGCCATGGAAATGTGTTTTGGTTGAACCTGGTTTAATATCCCATAAACATCATGTGTAGTTTGAACTGTGAGTGGATGCTCTAGGACAATTTCTGATGCTTTGTCCAACAATAGTGAGACAGCAACAACTACACGTACACAGGTTGGCGCTGCTCTAGCTACGGGATCTAACCTTGCTGAAAGATATGCAATTGGTCTTTGTTTCCCTGCATGCTTCTGGGTAAGAACTCCTGTAGCATGGGAATCAACTTCTGCAGCCATAAGCTGAAATGGTTTGGTGTAGTCTGGTGGCCCTAACGCTGGAGCTGAAACAAGGGCATCTTTTAATTGTTGGAACGAAATCTGACCTTCTTTTGTCAACATGTAAGGTTCACTTTTTACACAGTCATACAGTGGTTGCATTAGTTGACTGGCATGTATAATCCATTGTCTACAATGAGACACTATTCCTAAAAATGCTCGTAGCTGTTTATGATTTCTAGGCTCATTCATCTGTCTTATTGCTTCAGTTCTTTGAGGTGTAAGATGCTTTTTACCTTGAGAAATGCAATGACCTAAAAAGACCACTTTGGTCTGACAAACTTGTAGCTTTTGTCTATTCACTTTACACCCTTCTTTTTCTAGAAAACATAATAAACTCACAGTGGACCTTTCTGCAGTTTCTAGATCTGGGCAGCAAAGTAGTAGGTCATCCACATACTGCAAAATTACTACCTGTGGTTCGGGTTCAAACCTCTGGAGGACTGTTTGTAGGGCATTTGAATAAAGAGTAGGGGAGTGTATCATTCCTTGTGGAAGGCGTGTCCACGCCTTAAATGTAAATGCAAACAAATGCCAACTGTCTTGGTGTAAAGGAACCGAGAAAAATGCATTTGAAAGATCTATTACAGTAAACACTTGAGAACTGGCTGGTATCTGTGATAGTAACGTATGAGGATTGGGTACAACTGGGGTGATTGGATCTAGAACTTTCTTTATTTCTCTTAGATCATGTACCATACGATATTTGGGCATAGAACCCTTATCAAGAGTTCTCTTCTTGACTGGATACAGAGGAGTGTTAGCAGGTGATTGTATCTCTACCAAAACTCCTTTCTCTCTATATCCCTCTATCTGTTTTGTAATCGCTAGTTCCTGCTGGGCACTCACAGGGTATTGTCTGAGCTGTGGGAGAACAGTTCCTGGTTGCACAGATAGTTTTACAGGAGAGATATGCAATAATCCCACATCAGTGTCACCCTGTGCCCACAGTGTTTCTGGGACCGTTGAGAGGTCTAGATCTGTGGTGTACTCTTTTTCTTCAGTATAATCCTCAAAAGCCTGAATTCTGACATATTGTTCTAATATTTCTGCATCATCAGGGATAGTCAGCATAACTGTGCCATCTTCCCTAAAATTGATGTTAGCTTCTAATTTCTTTAGGACATCAGTTCCCAACAAACATGTTGGGGCACCTCTGGCATACAAAAATCTGGATGCAAAACATTTAGGTCCTAATGAGACCTCTAGGGGCACAGTATATGGCAGTGTTCGAATTACCCCATCATAACCCTCAGCCAAAGTTGTTTGCTGTGAAACATCTTCTGGGTTCGGAAGAAAATCTTGATTCAAAATTGAGGAAGTTGCACCTGTATCTATCAAAAATGGAATCTCTCTTCCCCCCACATTCACCTGTATTATAGGTCTTCTAGCTGGTAGGGAAGTTTGTAACACATTGAGTCAATCTGAGTCTGGTATGGGACCATCCACTATGGATGTCTGTTGGATGTCTGAGGGCTTATTCTTTGGTACAAATTTTCCTGATTTTATGTCTGCCTGCTTCTTTCTACATTCTCTCTGGAAATGTCCTGGTTTCTTGCAGTAATGACAGGGAAAATTATGTCTTGCCCTTCCACCTGTTGTGTTTGCTTGCGCTATTCTGACAGGTTTTTTCTTTTCTCTTAAATCCATAGCAATGCCCATACATCTTTGTTTCACTATCTGTGGTTGTTCTAGAGTTCTCCAATCTGGCGTAGCTGACTTGAATCTTTCCTTAATGCCTGGTTCAAGTCCCTCAATCAATTGTTTAGTATAGAGCCGGAGGACTCCTGGATCAGCAATATTTAATCCCTCATCCCTAAAGCTATCTTCCAGCTCCCGGGAATACTCATCTATGGATTGACCTGCTTTCTGCATAACTATGCCTGTGGATCCTCTCTCCCTCTGTTTTCCTTGCATGAACTGATTTAGAGCCTCTACAAACCGGTTTCCTGACTCTATCACAAAAGGTGCTCTTACATTTTCTCCTGCTGGTCTTTGAGCCTGTGTTGCTACAATCAGCTCCTGAAACATTCCCGATGGCATTTTTAGCCTACATAATTCCATTCCATCCATCCATGAACCATTATGTGTGCGAATTATTTGCTCTATATAACTAGCAAATCTATTTGGGTATCGAGTTGGATCTGGTGCATTCATAAGAAGAGACATACCCTCAGCTGGTGTCCATGGAAAATACTGCTGTGTTTCAATTTGCCTAGTAATTCTTTGATTAGGATTCTCGGGATCAGCTTCTCTCACTCCCTTTGTTATTATCCTAACAGGTGCTAATAACTGATGGCCTTTAGGGGCCCCACAGGCGGAACACTCAGTTCTCCAATCCGGATTCTGCTGGCCACAATTTTGGCATACCCATCCTTCCACCCCGCTTAACCCAGGATATAAATTTGGTATGGGTTTCCCTCCCTCTGTACCTCCTGAAGGTACAAATGGTTGAACATTCGGATCTAGATAAGGAGGAGGAACTGAATGAGTCGTAGCACAACATTTTCTCGTACCCATACTCCATTTGGAAGTGTCTGGATCATACTTCCAATTCTCCTCTTTAGCTGTTTTTGAGACCTTTATCATACAGTGTATGATTTCTTCCCACCCATTATCCCTGATAATTCCACCTCGTTCTTTACTCAGTCTTTCCCATTCAGTGCTAAACATAAGTGCTTCTGAAATTCCCAATTTTTTTCTTACCCTTCTGATCTGCCTTCTGACTGTCTTTCCACATCTTTCCTGTATGATATCTTTTGCTTCTGCTTGTCCTAAGACGGTTTTTGTCTGTTTATTTCCCATTTTTCTTTTCAATAATAGCTACACTTATCCTAGGTGACGTTTGGACAACCACCTCTCTGGAGTGATGTCTCGTGCCTTCTTCCTAGGGAGCTAAAATATTGAAGGGCTGATCTGCTCCGTTCTTTCTAATGTGCAGAATAAACTTGATTCCTATAATGCACGCAAACAGGATCAGCAACACCAAACAGATCACCAAACTTTCCGTCTCTGTTATCATACTTGTCCCAGGCTCATGGACCCGTGTCCTGGGCTCATTCTATCAAACTCTTATCCAGAAATGAAGAAACAAGTTCTTAAAGAGAGTCAAGCATGGGCGGAGGTCTCCCCGAAAGGACGCAACCACATGACCCAGTTAGGCTGACTTCACTAATAAGACTTGTCCTAACAATTTCGGCTTATTGTTTTACGTACTTTTATCCTTCTTTCATAACATGCCACAACCTTCACACTGTTCACACACTGCCAGGGACAGGACTCATAAATCTATACAATATGGTAACCCGAGTTTTATAGGTATCTACTCACTACTAGACTAACCCAGCGTGACACGGCTCGTAGAGATCTTTCGGATAATACAGGGCAGATAAAAGAGAACTAATAATGTCTCTTACCTGGCCAGGTTTTTCAGTTCATTTGCCGTCCATTATCCCAGATCTCCGTTGTCCGTATCCGCAGGTGAATCTCGAGCAGATACTCTCGCCTCGGGTCCCTGTTTCGGGCGCCAAGAAATGTTGAGTCCTTTTCCGTCCCTGGCTTCCTGGATGTAGGGATCCAAGTAAATGACACGCAGCACAAAGGTTGTATGGTCATAAACAGGGGTAGCCCCGGAGCACGCCTGCCTCACTGGGTGCTGTCATTTCTTTATATAGTAAAAAGTTAGGCATTTACAGACATGCGCACATATTTCACAATCTCTTACAAAACAAGTCTATATTAGTGAAATGTTACAATATCTGGTATGTGGGTGAAGGACTATGATAACAAGAAGGAATGCGCGCGTGATTACTTCCATAAAAGGAAATGTCAAGTTTGCTGTTTAGAAGCAGATTTCTCAGGAGGAAGACAAGATGGATTCTTTGGTTCAGTCTGGTCTCCACAGCCCCATAGATGCTCCTTATAATGCTGTGCCATATATGCTCTGCACCTTTGATAATGGCCCCATAGATGCCCCTTATAATGCTGTGCCATATATGCTCTGCACCTTTGATTATGGCCCCATAGGTGCTCCTTATAATGCTGTGCCATATATGCTCTGCACCTTTGATTATGGCCCCATAGGTGCTCCTTATAATGCTGTGCCATATATGCTCTGCACCTTTGATTATGGCCCCATAGTTGCTCCTTATAATGCTGTGCCATATATGCTCTGCACCTTTGATTATGGCCCCATAGGTGCTCCTTATAATGCTGTGCCATATATGCTCTGCACCTTTGATTATGGCCCCATAGTTGCTCCTTATAATGCTGTGCCATATATGCTCTGCACCATTGATTATGGCCCCATAGGTGCTCCTTATAATGCTGTGCCATATATGCTCTGCACCTTTGATTATGGCCCCATAGATGCTCCTTATAATGCTGTGCCATATATGCTCTGCACCTTTGATTATGGCCTCATATGTGCTCCTTATAAAGCTGTGCCATATATGCTCTGCACCTTTGATTATGGACCCATATATGCTCCTTATAATGCTGTGCCATATATGCTCTGCACCTTTGATTATGGCCCCATAGTTGCTCCTTATAATGCTGTGCCATATATGCTCTGCACCTTTGATTATGGCCCCATAGGTGCTCCTTATAATGCTGTGCCATATATGCTCTGCACCTTTGATTATGGCCCCATAGTTGCTCCTTATAATGCTGTGCCATATATGCTCTGCACCTTTGATTATGGCCCCATAGGTGCTCCTTATAATGCTGTGCCATATATGCTCTGCACCTTTGATTATGGCCCCATAGATGCTCCTTATAATGTTGTGCCATATATGCTCTGCACCTTTGATTATGGCCCCATAGATGCTCCTTATAATGCTGTGCCATATATGCTCTGCACCTTTGATTATGGCCCCATAGATGCTCCTTATAATGCTGTGCCATATATGCTCTGCACCTTTGATTATGGCCCCATAGATGCTCCTTATAATGTTGTGCCATATATGCTCTGCACCTTTGATTATGGCCCCATAGTTGCTCCTTATAATGCTGTGCCATATATGCTCTGCACCTTTGATTATGGCCTCATAGATGCCCCTTATAATGCTGTGCCATATATGCTCTGCACCTTTGATTATGGCCTCATAGATGCCCCTTATAATGCTGTGCCATATATGCTCTGCACCTTTGATTATGGCCCCATAGATGCTCCTTATAATGCTGTGCCATATATGCTCTGCACCTTTGATTATGGCCCCATAGTTGCTCCTTATAATGCTCTGCCATATATGCTCTGCACCTTTGATTATGGCCCCATAGTTTCTCCTTATAATGCTGTGCCATATATGCTCTGCACCTTTGATTATGGCCCCATAGATGCCCCTTATAATGCTGTGCCATATATGCTCTGCACCTTTGATTATGGCCTCATAGATGCCCCTTAAAATGCTGTGCCATATATGCTCTGCACCTTTGATTATGGCCCCATAGATGCTCCTTATAATGCTCTGCCATATATGCTCTGCACCTTTGATTATGGCCCCATAGTTTCTCCTTATAATGCTGTGCCATATATGCTCTGCACCTTTGATTATGGCCCCATAGATGCTCCTTATAATGCTGTGCCATATATGCTCTGCACCTTTGATTATGGCCCCATAGATGCTCCTTATAATGCTCTGCCATATATGCTCTGCACCTTTGATTATGGCCCCATAGTTTCTCCTTATAATGCTGTGCCATATATGCTCTGCACCTTTGATTATGGCCCCATAGATGCTCCTTATAATGCTGTGCCATATATGCTCTGCACCTTTGATTATGGCCCCATAGATGCTCCTTATAATGCTGTGCCATATATGCTCTGCACCTTTGATTATGGCCCCATAGATACTCCTTATAATGCTGTGCCATATATGCTCTGCACTTTTGATTCTGGCCTCATAGATGCTCCTTATAATGCTCTGCCATATATGCTCTGCACCTTTGATTATGGCCCCATAGTTGCTCCTTATAATGCTGTGCCATATATGCTCTGCACCTTTGATTATGGCCCCATAGATGCTCCTTATAATGCTGTGCCATATATGCTCTGCACCTTTGATTATGGCCTCATAGATGCTCCTTATAATGCTGTGCCATATATGCTCTGCACCTTTGATTATGGCCTCATAGATGCTCCTTATAATGTTGTGCCATATATGCTCTGCACCTTTGATTATGGCCTCATAGTTGCTCCTTATAATGCTGTGCCATATATGCTCTGCACCTTTGATTATGGCCCCATAGTTTCTCCTTATAATGCTGTGCCATATATGCTCTGCACCTTTGATTATGGCCCCATAGATGCTCCTTATAATGCTGTGCCATATATGCTCTGCACCTTTGATTATGGCCCCATAGATGCTCCTTATAATGCTGTGCCATATATGCTCTGCACCTTTGATTATGGCCCCATAGATGCTCCTTATAATGCTGTGCCATATATGCTCTGCACCTTTGATTATGGCCCCATAGGTGCTCCTTATAATGCTGTGCCATATATGCTCTGCACCTTTGATTATGGCCCCATAGATGCTCCTTATAATGCTGTGCCATATATGCTCTGCACCTTTGATTATGGCCTCATAGATGCTCCTTATAATGCTGTGCCATATATGCTCTGCACCTTTGATTATGGCCTCATAGATGCTCCTTATAATGTTGTGCCATATATGCTCTGCACCTTTGATTATGGCCTCATAGTTGCTCCTTATAATGCTGTGCCATATATGCTCTGCACCTTTGATTATGGCCCCATAGTTTCTCCTTATAATGCTGTGCCATATATGCTCTGCACCTTTGATTATGGCCCCATAGATGCTCCTTATAATGCTGTGCCATATATGCTCTGCACCTTTGATTATGGCCCCATAGATGCTCCTTATAATGCTGTGCCATATATGCTCTGCACCTTTGATTATGGCCCCATAGATGCTCCTTATAATGCTGTGCCATATATGCTCTGCACCTTTGATTATGGCCCCATAGGTGCTCCTTATAATGCTGTGCCATATATGCTCTGCACCTTTGATTCTGGCCCCATAGATGCTCCTTATAATGCTGTGCCATATATACTCTGCACCTTTGATTATGGCCCCATAGATGCCCCTTATAATGCTCTGCCATATATGCTCTGCACCTTTGATTATGGCCCAATAGATGCTCCTTATAATGCTGTGCCATATATGCTCTGCACCTTTGATTATGGCCCCATAGATGCCCCTTATAATGCTCTGCCATATATGCTCTGCACCTTTGATTATGGC
This sequence comes from Ranitomeya imitator, assembly GCF_032444005.1. NCBI lineage: Eukaryota > Metazoa > Chordata > Amphibia > Anura > Dendrobatidae > Ranitomeya > Ranitomeya imitator. The sequence continues at coordinate 207,102,930 of NC_091284.1, forward strand.
CCAATAGATGCTCCTTATAATGCTGTGCCATATATGCTCTGCACCTTTGATTATGGCCCCATAGATGCCCCTTATAATGCTCTGCCATATATGCTCTGCACCTTTGATTATGGCCCAATAGATGCTCCTTATAATGCTGTGCCATATATGCTCTGCACCTTTGATTATGGCCTCATAGATGCTCCTTATAATGCTGTGCCATATATGCTCTGCACCTTTGATTATGGCCTCATAGTTGCTCCTTATAATGCTGTGCCATATATGCTCTGCACCTTTGATTATGGCCCCATAGTTTCTCCTTATAATGCTGTGCCATATATGCTCTGCACCTTTGATTATGGCCCCATAGATGCTCCTTATAATGCTGTGCCATATATGCTCTGCACCTTTGATTATGGCCCCATAGATGCTCCTTATAATGCTGTGCCATATATGCTCTGCACCTTTGATTATGGCCCCATAGATACTCCTTATAATGCTGTGCCATATATGCTCTGCACCTTTGATTCTGGCCTCATAGATGCTCCTTATAATGCTGTGCCATATATGCTCTGCACCTTTGATTATGGCCCCATAGTTGCTCCTTATAATGCTGTGCCATATATGCTCTGCACCTTTGATTATGGCCCCATAGATGCTCCTTATAATGCTGTGCCATATATGCTCTGCACCTTTGATTATGGCCTCATAGATGCTCCTTATAATGCTGTGCCATATATGCTCTGCACCTTTGATTATGGCCTCATAGATGCTCCTTATAATGTTGTGCCATATATGCTCTGCACCTTTGATTATGGCCTCATAGTTGCTCCTTATAATGCTGTGCCATATATGCTCTGCACCTTTGATTATGGCCCCATAGATGCTCCTTATAATGCTGTGCCATATATGCTCTGCACCTTTGATTATGGCCCCATAGGTGCTCCTTATAATGCTGTGCCATATATGCTCTGCACCTTTGATTCTGGCCCCATAGATGCTCCTTATAATGCTGTGCCATATATACTCTGCACCTTTGATTATGGCCCCATAGATGCCCCTTATAATGCTCTGCCATATATGCTCTGCACCTTTGATTATGGCCCAATAGATGCTCCTTATAATGCTGTGCCATATATGCTCTGCACCTTTGATTATGGCCCCATAGATGCCCCTTATAATGCTCTGCCATATATGCTCTGCACCTTTGATTATGGCCCAATAGATGCTCCTTATAATGCTGTGCCATATATGCTCTGCACCTTTGATTATGGCCCCATAGATGCCCCTTATAATGCTCTGCCATATATGCTCTGCACCTTTGATTATGGCCCAATAGATGCTCCTTATAATGCTGTGCCATATATGCTCTGCACCTTTGATTATGGCCCAATAGATGCTCCTTATAATGCTGTGCCATATATGCTCTGCACCTTTGATTATGGCCTCATAGATGCTCCTTATAATGCTGTGCCATATATACTCTGCACCTTTGATTATGGCCCCATAGATGCCCCTTATAATGCTCTGCCATATATGCTCTGCACCTTTGATTATGGCCCAATAGATGCTCCTTATAATGCTGTGCCATATATGCTCTGCACCTTTGATTATGGCCCCATAGATGCCCCTTATAATGCTCTGCCATATATGCTCTGCACCTTTGATTATGGCCCAATAGATGCTCCTTATAATGCTGTGCCATATATGCTCTGCACCTTTGATTATGGCCCCATAGATGCCCCTTATAATGCTCTGCCATATATGCTCTGCACCTTTGATTATGGCCCAATAGATGCTCCTTATAATGCTGTGCCATATATGCTCTGCACCTTTGATTATGGCCTCATAGATGCTCCTTATAATGCTGTGCCATATATGCTCTGCACCTTTGATTATGGCCTCATAGATGCTCCTTATAATGCTGTGCCATATATGCTCTGCACCTTTGATTCTGGCCCCATAGATGCTCCTTATAATGCTGTGCCATATATGCTCTGCACCTTTGATTATGGCCTCATAGATGCTCCTTATAATGCTGTGCCATATATGCTCTGCACCTTTGATTATGGCCTCATAGATGCTCCTTATAATGCTGTGCCATATATGCTCTGCACCTTTGATTCTGGCCCCATAGATGCTCCTTATAATGCTGTGCCATATATGCTCTGCACCTTTGATTATGGCCCCATAGATGCCCCTTATAATGCTCTGCCATATATGCTCTGCACCTTTGATTATGGCCCCATAGATGCTCCTTATAATGCTCTGCCATATATGCTCTGCACCTTTGATTATGGCCTCATAGATGCTCCTTATAATGCTGTGCCATATATGCTCTGCACCTTTGATTATGGCCTCATAGATGCTCCTTATAATGCTGTGCCATATATGCTCTGCACCTTTGATTATGGCCTCATAGATGCTCCTTATAATGCTGTGCCATATATGCTCTGCACCTTTGATTATGGCCCCATAGATGCCCCTTATAATGCTGTGTCATATATGCTCTGCACCTTTGATTATGGCCTCATAGATGCTCCTTATAATGCTGTGCCATATATGCTCTGCACCTTTGATTCTGGCCCCATAGATGCTCCTTATAATGCTGTGTCATATATGCTCTGCACCTTTGATTATGGCCCCATAGATGCCCCTTATAATGCTGTGTCATATATGCTCTGCACCTTTGATTATGGCCTCATAGATGCTCCTTATAATGCTGTGCCATATATGCTCTGCACCTTTGATTCTGGCCCCATAGATGCTCCTTATAATGCTGTGCCATATATGCTCTGCACCTTTGATTATGGCCCCATAGATGCCCCTTATAATGCTCTGCCATATATGCTCTGCACCTTTGATTATGGCCTCATAGATGCTCCTTATAATGCTGTGCCATATATGCTCTGCACCTTTGATTATGGCCCCATAGATGCCCCTTATAATGCTGTGTCATATATGCTCTGCACCTTTGATTATGGCCCCATAGATGCTCCTTATAATGCTGTGCCATATATGCTCTGCACCTTTGATTATGGCCTCATAGATGCTCCTTATAATGCTGTGCCATATATGCTCTGCACCTTTGATTATGGCCGCATAGATGCTCCTTATAATGCTGTGCCATATATAGTCTGCACCTTTGATTATGGCCCCATAGATGCTCCTTATAATGCTGTGCCATATATGATCTGCACCTTTGATTATGGCCCCATAGATGCTCCTTATAATGCTGTGCCATATATGCTCTGCACCTTTGATTATGGCCCCATAAATGCTCCTTATAATGCTGTGCCATATATGCTCTGCACCTTTGATTATGGCCCCATAGATGCCCCTTATAATGCTGTGTCATATATGCTCTGCACCTTTGATTATGGCCCCATAGATGCTCCTTATAATGCTGTGCCATATATGCTCTGCACCTTTGATTATGGCCCCATAATTGCTCCTTATAATGCTGTGCCATATATGCTCTGCACCTTTGATAATGGCCCCATAGATGCCCCTTATAATGCTGTGCCATATATGCTCTGCACCTTTGATTATGGCCCCATAGATGCTCCATATAATGCTGTGCCATATATGCTCTGCACCTTTGATTATGGCCCCATAGGTGCTCCTTATAATGCTGTGCCATATATGCTCTGCACCTTTGATTATGGCCCCATAAATGCTCCTTAGAATGCTGTGCCCCATATATGCTCTGCACCTTTGATTATGGCCCCATAGATGCTCCTTATAATGTTGTGCCATATATGCTCTGCACCTTTGATAATGGCCCCATAGATGCCCCTTATAATGCTGTGCCATATATGCTCTGCACCTTTGATTATGGCCCCATAGATGCTCCTTATAATGCTGTGCCATATATGCTCTGCACCTTTGGTTATGGCCCCATAGATGCTCCTTATAATGCTGTGCCATATATGCTCTGCACCTTTGATTATGGCCCCATAGATGCTCCTTATAATGTTGTGCCATATATGCTCTGCACCTTTGATTATGGCCCCATAGATGCCCCTTATAATGTTGTGCCATATATGCTCTGCACCTTTGATTATGGCCCCATAGGTGCTCCTTATAATGCTGTGCCATATATGCTCTGCACCTTTGATTATGGCCCCATAGGTGCTCCTTATAATGCTGTGCCATATATGCTCTGCACCTTTGATTATGGCCCCATAGGTGCTCCTTATAATGCTCTGCCATATATGCTCTGCACCTTTGATTATGGCCCCATAGATGCCCCTTATAATGCTGTGCCATATATGCTCTGCACCTTTGATTATGGCCTCATAGATGCTCCTTATAATGCTCTGCCATATATGCTCTGCACCTTTGATTATGGCCCCATAGATGCCCCTTATAATGCTGTGCCATATATGCTCTGCACCTTTGATTATGGCCCCATAGGTGCTCCTTATAATGCTCTGCCATATATGCTCTGCACCTTTGATTATGGCCCCATAGATGCCCCTTATAATGCTGTGTCATATATGCTCTGCACCTTTGATTATGGCCCCATAGATGCTCCTTATAATGCTGTGCCATATATGCTCTGCACCTTTGATTATGGCCCCATAATTGCTCCTTATAATGCTGTGCCATATATGCTCTGCACCTTTGATAATGGCCCCATAGATGCTCCTTATAATGCTGTGCCATATATGCTCTGCACCTTTGATTATGGCCCCATAGATGCTCCATATAATGCTGTGCCATATATGCTCTGCACCTTTGATTATGGCCCCATAAATGCTCCTTAGAATGCTGTGCCCCATATATGCTCTGCACCTTTGATTATGGCCCCATAGATGCTCCTTATAATGTTGTGCCATATATGCTCTGCACCTTTGATAATGGCCCCATAGATGCCCCTTATAATGCTGTGCCATATATGCTCTGCACCTTTGATTATGGCCCCATAGATGCTCCTTATAATGCTGTGCCATATATGCTCTGCACCTTTGGTTATGGCCCCATAGATGCTCCTTAGAATGCTGTGCCCCATATATGCTCTGCACCTTTGATTATGGCCCCATAGATGCTCCTTATAATGTTGTGCCATATATGCTCTGCACCTTTGATTATGGCCCCATAGATGCCCCTTATAATGTTGTGCCATATATGCTCTGCACCTTTGATTATGGCCCCATAGATGCTCCTTATAATGCTGTGCCATATATGCTCTGCACCTTTGATTATGGCCCCATAGGTGCTCCTTATAATGCTGTGCCATATATGCTCTGCACCTTTGATTATGGTCCCATAGGTGCTCCTTATAATGCTCTGCCATATATGCTCTGCACCTTTGATTATGGCCCCATAGATGCCCCTTATAATGCTGTGCCATATATGCTCTGCACCTTTGATTATGGCCCCATAGATGCTCCTTATAATGCTGTGCCATATATGCTCTGCACCTTTGGTTATGGCCCCATAGATGCTCCTTAGAATGCTGTGCCCCATATATGCTCTGCACCTTTGATTATGGCCCCATAGATGCTCCTTATAATGTTGTGCCATATATGCTCTGCACCTTTGATTATGGCCCCATAGATGCCCCTTATAATGTTGTGCCATATATGCTCTGCACCTTTGATTATGGCCCCATAGATGCTCCTTATAATGCTGTGCCATATATGCTCTGCACCTTTGATTATGGCCCCATAGGTGCTCCTTATAATGCTGTGCCATATATGCTCTGCACCTTTGATTATGGCCCCATAGGTGCTCCTTATAATGCTGTGCCATATATGCTCTGCACCTTTGATTATGGCCCTATAGATGCCCCTTATAATGCTGTGCCATATATGCTCTGCACCTTTGATTATGGCCCCATAGGTGCTCCTTATAATGCTCTGCCATATATGCTCTGCACCTTTGATTATGGCCCCATAGATGCTCCTTATAATGCTGTGCCATATATACTCTGCACCTTTGATTATGGCCCCATAGTTGCTCCTTATAATGCTGTGCCATATATGCTCTGCACCTTTGATTATGGCCCCATAGTTGCTCCTTATAATGCTGTGCCATATATGCTCTGCACCTTTGATTATGGCCCCATAGGTGCTCCTTATAATGCTGTGCCATATATGCTCTGCACCTTTGATTATGGCCCCATAGTTGCTCCTTATAATGCTGTGCCATATATGCTCTGCACCTTTGATTATGGCCCCATAGTTGCTCCTTATAATGCTGTGCCATATATGCTCTGCACCTTTGATTATGGCCCCATAGGTGCTCCTTATAATGCTGTGCCATATATGCTCTGCACCTTTGATTATGGCCCCATAGTTGCTCCTTATAATGCTGGGCCATATATGCTCTGCACCTTTGATTATGGCCCCATAGGTGCTCCTTATAATGCTGTGCCATATATGCTCTGCACCTTTGATTATGGCCCCATAGGTGCTCCTTATAATGCTGTGCCATATATGCTCTGCACCTTTGATTATGGCCCCATAGATGCTCCTTATAATGCTGTGCCATATATGCTCTGCACCTTTGATTATGGCCCCATAGATGCCCCTTATAATGCTGTGCCATATATGCTCTGCACCTTTGATTATGGCCCCATAGATGCCCCTTATAATGCTCTGCCATATATGCTCTGCACCTTTGATTATGGCCCCATAGATGCCCCTTATAATGCTGTGCCATATATGCTCTGCACCTTTGATTATGGCCCCATAGATGCTCCTTATAATGCTGTGCCATATATGCTCTGCACCTTTGATTATGGCCCCATAGATGCCCCTTATAATGCTGTGCCATATATGCTCTGCACCTTTGATTATGGCCCCATAGATGCCCCTTATAATGCTCTGCCATATATGCTCTGCACCTTTGATTATGGCCTCATAGATGCTCCTTATAATGCTGTGCCATATATGCTCTGCACCTTTGATTATGGCCCCATAGATGCTCCTTATAATGCTGTGCCATATATGCTCTGCACCTTTGATTATGGCCTCATAGATGCTCCTTATAATGCTGTGCCATATATGCTCTGCACCTTTGATTATGGCCCCATAGATGCTCCTTATAATGCTGTGCCATATATATGCTCTGCACCTTTGATTATGGCCCCATAGATGCTCCTTATAATGCTGTGCCATATAAGCTCTGCACCTTTGATTATTGCCCCATAGATGCTCCTTATAATGCTGTGCCATATATATGCTCTGCACCTTTGATTATGGCCCCATAGATGCTCCTTATAATGCTGTGCCATATAAGCTCTGCACCTTTGATTATGGCCCCATAGATGCTCCTTATAATGCTGTGCCATATATGCTCTGCACCTTTGATTATGGCCCCATAGATGCTCCTTATAATGCTGTGCCATATAAGCTCTGCACCTTTGATTATGGCCCCATAGGTGCTCCTTATAATGCTGTGCCATATATGCTCTGCACCTTTGATTATGGCCCCATAGGTGCTCCTTATAATGCTGTGCCATATAAGCTCTGCACCTTTGATTATGGCCCCATAGATGATCCTTATAATGCTGTGCCATATATATGCTCTGCACCTTTGATTATGGCCCCATAGATGCCCCTTATAATGCTGTGCCATATATAATGCTCTGCACCTTTGATTATGGCCCCATAGGTGCTCCTTATAATGCTGTGCCATATATGCTCTGCACCTTTGATTATGGCCCCATAGATGCTCCTTATATTGCTGTGCCATATATGCTCTGCACCTTTGATTATGGCCCCATAGATGCTCCTTATAATGCTGTGCCATATATGCTCTGCACCTTTGATTATGGCCCCATAGGTGCTCCTTATAATGCTGTGCCATATATGCTCTGCACCTTTGATTATGGCCCCATAGATGCTCCTTATAATGCTGTGCCATATATATGCTCTGCACCTTTGATTATGGCCCCATAGATGCTCCTTATAATGCTGTGCCATATATGCTCTGCACCTTTGATTATGGCCCCATAGTTGCTCCTTATAATGCTGTGCCATATATGCTCTGCACCTTTGATTATGGCCTCATAGATGCTCCTTATAATGCTGTGCCATATATGCTCTGCACCTTTGATTATGGCCTCATAGATGCTCCTTATAATGCTGTGCCATATATGCTCTGCACCTTTGATTCTGGCCCCATAGATGCTCCTTATAATGCTGTGCCATATATGCTCTGCACCTTTATGGCCCCATAGATGCTCCTTATAATGATGTGCCATATATGCTCTGCACCTTTGATTATGGCCTCATAGATGCTCCTTATAATGCTGTGCCATATATGCTCTGCACCTTTGATTATGGCCTCATAGATGCTCCTTATAATGCTGTGCCATATATGCTCTGCACCTTTGATTCTGGCCCCATAGATGCTCCTTATAATGCTCTGCCATATATGCTCTGCACCTTTGATTATGGCCTCATAAATGCCCCTTATAATGCTGTGCCATATATGCTCTGCACCTTTGATTATGGCCCCATAGATGCCCCTTATAATGCTCTGCCATATATGCTCTGCACCTTTGATTATGGCCCCATAGATGCTCCTTATAATGCTCTGCCATATATGCTCTGCACCTTTGATTATGGCCTCATAGATGCTCCTTATAATGCTGTGCCATATATGCTCTGCACCTTTGATTATGGCCTCATAGATGCTCCTTATAATGCTGTGTCATATATGCTCTGCACCTTTATGGCCCCATAGATGCTCCTTATAATGATGTGCCATATATGCTCTGCACCTTTGATTATGGCCTCATAGATGCTCCTTATAATGCTGTGCCATATATGCTCTGCACCTTTGATTCTGGCCCCATAGATGCTCCTTATAATGCTGTGCCATATATGCTCTGCACCTTTGATTATGGCCCCATAGATGCTCCTTATAATGCTCTGCCATATATGCTCTGCACCTTTGATTATGGCCTCATAGATGCTCCTTATAATGCTGTGCCATATATGCTCTGCACCTTTGATTATGGCCCCATAGATGCCCCTTATAATGCTGTGTCATATATGCTCTGCACCTTTGATTATGGCCCCATAGATGCTCCTTATAATGCTGTGCCATATATGCTCTGCACCTTTGATTATGGCCTCATAGATGCTCCTTATAATGCTGTGCCATATATGCTCTGCACCTTTGATTATGGCCGCATAGATGCTCCTTATAATGCTGTGCCATATATGCTCTGCACCTTTGATTATGGCCCCATAGATGCTCCTTATAATGCTGTGCCATATATGATCTGCACCTTTGATTATGGCCCCATAGATGCTCCTTATAATGCTGTGCCATATATGCTCTGCACCTTTGATTATGGCCCCATAAATGCTCCTTATAATGCTGTGCCATATATGCTCTGCACCTTTGATTATGGCCCCATAGATGCCCCTTATAATGCTGTGTCATATATGCTCTGCACCTTTGATTATGGCCCCATAGATGCTCCTTATAATGCTGTGCCATATATGCTCTGCACCTTTGATTATGGCCCCATAATTGCTCCTTATAATGCTGTGCCATATATGCTCTGCACCTTTGATAATGGCCCCATAGATGCCCCTTATAATGCTGTGCCATATATGCTCTGCACCTTTGATTATGGCCCCATAGATGCTCCATATAATGCTGTGCCATATATGCTCTGCACCTTTGATTATGGCCCCATAGGTGCTCCTTATAATGCTGTGCCATATATGCTCTGCACCTTTGATTATGGCCCCATAAATGCTCCTTAGAATGCTGTGCCCCATATATGCTCTGCACCTTTGATTATGGCCCCATAGATGCTCCTTATAATGTTGTGCCATATATGCTCTGCACCTTTGATAATGGCCCCATAGATGCCCCTTATAATGCTGTGCCATATATGCTCTGCACCTTTGATTATGGCCCCATAGATGCTCCTTATAATGCTGTGCCATATATGCTCTGCACCTTTGGTTATGGCCCCATAGATGCTCCTTATAATGCTGTGCCATATATGCTCTGCACCTTTGATTATGGCCCCATAGATGCTCCTTATAATGTTGTGCCATATATGCTCTGCACCTTTGATTATGGCCCCATAGATGCCCCTTATAATGTTGTGCCATATATGCTCTGCACCTTTGATTATGGCCCCATAGGTGCTCCTTATAATGCTGTGCCATATATGCTCTGCACCTTTGATTATGGCCCCATAGGTGCTCCTTATAATGCTGTGCCATATATGCTCTGCACCTTTGATTATGGCCCCATAGGTGCTCCTTATAATGCTCTGCCATATATGCTCTGCACCTTTGATTATGGCCCCATAGATGCCCCTTATAATGCTGTGCCATATATGCTCTGCACCTTTGATTATGGCCTCATAGATGCTCCTTATAATGCTCTGCCATATATGCTCTGCACCTTTGATTATGGCCTCATAGATGCTCCTTATAATGCTGTGCCATATATGCTCTGTACCTTTGATTATGGCCCCATAGATGCCCCTTATAATGCTGTGCCATATATGCTCTGCACCTTTGATTATGGCCCCATAGTTGCTCCTTATAATGCTGTGCCATATATGCTCTGCACCTTTGATTATGGCCTCATAGATGCTACTTATAATGCTGTGCCATATATGCTCTGCACCTTTGATTATGGCCCCATAGTTGCTCCTTATAATGCTGTGCCATATATGCTCTGCACCTTTGATTATGGCCCCATAGATGCTCCTTATAATGTTGTGCCATATATGCTCTGCACCGTTGATTATGGCCCCATAGGTGCTCCTTATAATGTTGTGCCATATATGCTCTGCACCTTTGATTATGGCCCCATAGGTGCTCCTTATAATGCTGTGCCATATATGCTCTGCACCTTTGATTATGGCCCCATAGATGCTCCTTATAATGCTGTGCCATATATGCTCTGCACCTTTGATTATGGCCCCATAGATGCTCCTTATAATGCTGTGCCATATATGCTCTGCACCTTTGATTATGGCCCCATAGATGCTCCTTATAATGCTCTGCCATATATGCTCTGCACCTTTGATTATGGCCCCATAGGTGCTCCTTATAATGCTGTGCCATATATGCTCTGCACCTTTGATTATGGCCCCATAGGTGCTCCTTATAATGCTGGGCCATATATGCTCTGCACCTTTGATTATGGCCCCATAGGTGCTCCTTATAATGCTGTGCCATATATGCTCTGCACCTTTGATTATGGCCTCATAGATGCTCCTTATAATGCTGTGCCATATATGCTCTGCACCTTTGATTATGGCCCCATAGATGCCCCTTATAATGCTGTGCCATATATGCTCTGCACCTTTGATTATGGCCCCATAGATGCTCCTTATAATGCTGTGCCATATATGCTCTGCACCTTTGATTATGGCCCCATAGATGCTCCTTATAATGCTCTGCCATATATGCTCTGCACCTTTGATTATGGCCCCATAGATGCTCCTTATAATGCTGTGCCATATATGCTCTGCACCTTTGATTATGGCCTCATAGATGCTCCTTATAATGCTGTGCCATATATGCTCTGCACCTTTGATTATGGCCTCATAGATGCTCCTTATAATGTTGTGCCATATATGCTCTGCACCTTTGATTATGGCCCCATAGATGCTCCTTATAATGCTGTGCCATATATGCTCTGCACCTTTGATTATGCCCCATAGGTGCTCCTTATAATGCTGTGCCATATATGCTCTGCACCTTTGATTATGGCCCCATAATTGCTCCTTATAATGCTGTGCCATATATGCTCTGCACCTTTGATAATGGCCCCATAGATGCTCCTTATAATGCTCTGCCATATATGCTCTGCACCTTTGATTATGGCCCCATAGGTGCTCCTTAGAATGCTGTGCCATATATGATCTGCACCTTTGATTATGGCCCCATAAATGCTCCTTATAATGCTGTGCCATATATGCTCTGCACCTTTGATTATGGCCCCATAAATGCTCCTTATAATGCTGTGCCATATATGCTCTGCACCTTTGATTATGGCCCCATAGATGCTCCTTATAATGCTGTGCCATATATGCTCTGCACCTTTGATTATGGCCCCATAGATGCTCCTTATAATGCTGTGCCATATATGCTCTGCACCTTTGATTATGGCCCCATAGGTGCTCCTTAGAATGCTGTGCCATATATGCTCTGCACCTTTGATTATGGCCCCATAGGTGCTCCTTAGAATGCTGTGCCATATATGCTCTGCACCTTTGATTATGGCCCCATAGATGCTCCTTATAATGTTGTGCCATATATGCTCTGCACCTTTGATTATGGCCCCATAGATGCTCCTTATAATGCTGTGCCATATATGCTCTGCACCTTTGATTATGGCCCCATAGATGCCCCTTATAATGCTGTGCCATATATGCTCTGCACCTTTGATTATGGCCCCATAGACGCTCCTTATAATGCTGTGCCATATATGCTCTGCACCTTTGATTATGGCCCCATAGATGCTCCTTATAATGTTGTGCCATATATGCTCTGCACCTTTGATTATGGCCCTGTTGAGTCCTTTTCCGTCCCTGGCTTCCTGGATGTAGGGATCCAAGTAAATGACACGCAGCACAAAGGTTGTGTGGTCATAAACAGGGGTAGCCCCGGAGCACGCCTGCCTCACTGGGTGCTGTCCCTTCTTTATATAGTAAAAAGTTAGGCATCTACAGACATGCGCACATGCGCTCATATTTCACAATCTCTTACAAAACAAGTCTATATTAGTGAAATGTTACAATATCTGGTATGTGGGTGAAGGACTATGATAACAAGAAGGAATGCGCGCGTGATTACTTCCATAAAAGGAAATGTCAAGTTTGCTGTTTAGAAGCAGATTTCTCAGGAGGAAGACAAGATGGATTCTTTTGTTCAGTCTGGTCTCCACAATTCCCCCCTTTGACATATTCTTTTATAATCTATCATAAATTCTTGCATGAAGTCTGTGCATTCTCTTCTTTATACGGCAGTATACTAAAACATTACAAATTCAAGCATAAAAAATGACAAGGATTAATATGACGATCGGATAACATATAAAAAACTTTATATTCTCGTATCAATTACACAAAATTTATTTGTGCATACCGAGATACCCTTGAGTACAACCTTGAACAATACATATATAATTACAATAACAATAACTATATGTATTAGGCTTTGCATAATTCCGGTAACCCACCCACCGATCCCTCTGAACCAATTGGCCGGGTTAAGAAAAGAAAAGGTATCTGACCACCAGCTATCCTTATTTTGGTCATTGTCTTTGTCATACTGATCCCTAAGTCGTTGTACGTCTTTTAATTTAAATATCATACTCATAGTACTATTAGGGTCTATATAATGACAGCAGGTGGGTCCGATGATTTGACACATACCCCCTTGTGAGGCAGTTAGGTAATCCAATACCAGGGTATGTTGGTTAGTGACTATTATAAGCTGATTCTGTACAGCTATACTGGTATTTAATATGTCCAATATGTCCCAAATCTGATCATCTAGATAATCCGTGGCTCTAACTAATTTATCCCACATCTGTGTTAACATAGGATAAATAAAAATGGTACTAGCAATTTTGTTGGGAATTCCCATTTGTACTATATGCGGCCTCCCCGAGGGACGTGGTGAGTTATCTGCAGCTCTTTTATACAGTGTGTGCTTGGGCACGGCTTGCATATTCACTTGTTTATTTGAAATTATGAAAGTAGCCGGGGTTAGGCGTCCCAATGTACAAGTACCCTTTATACCTACGGGAAGCCATTTATATGCTCCTTCTCCGCATATCCAAAATGTACCTTCAGGCAGATCCCACAAAGCTGAGTGCTGCAATACCAATCTGTGAGCCAAATCCACAAAACTAGATACATTCTGAAGCATACACCAAGAGGGTTTTTGTCCCAAGGGGCTACAGTACCCGGCTGCGGGATTCCCACATACATGCATTCCGTTGACATACTCATTGGATTCATTACAAACCAGGTTCCCTGGCTTACTTGTACAACTGTCTGCATCACCTTGGGGGAACAACTCAGAATGTTCCCATTTTCTATTATGTATGTATCTTTCCAATACTGTAGGTTTGAAAGCATCAGAGGAAGGGGTGGTTGTACTGAAACTGAGCTGTAGTTTTTCAGTGGGGACCTGTCCTAACTCAGTTAATCCAGTCCTAGGAATAATCCTAGGTACCCAGGCCCCACCCTTATAGGCCAAATATTGTAGATGTGTACTACTTCCTGAGAGATTACCTTGCCACCAAGGAAATTCTACCCATCCCACAATTGGTATAGCGATTGTAGTATTCCATAGTCTAGTGTTGCCAGATTGGTTGTTGGCCAGGTTGTCTGAACAATTAGGCCAAGCGAATATTTCTTCTGCTAATACGGGAACTGCTAGAAAAGGTATACTTGTGGCTGATACTGGTGAATGGGTACAGATCCAACAATCTGCCAGGGGTTGCGTATTATTTAACAAGTCATGCACTAATTTTCTATGATGTTGTACGAATCTATTGTTAAAAGGGGCTAGAGAATTCAGTCTTTCCCATGCCTTCGTTGTGGTTAACATTATTAACATCAATATCATGAGTTTTATACTGCTTTTTTGCAATGACTTGCATGTATCCATGATGCCTTTCCTTCAAGCTTGACTGATGTAGGTGTTGTCAATAGGACTTGGAAGGGTCCGTCAAATCTTGGTTCAAGAGCCTTTCTGGTGTGTCTTTTTACATAGACTTGATCACCTGGTTCCAACTTGTGACTTCCTTCAGTGTTGTCAGGATCTGGAAGGGAAGCAAAAACTTGTGCATGCACCTTAGTTAATTGTTTCTGAAGATTTTGCACATAAGAAGTCAATGACTCAATATTTAACACAAGTTGCTGTGGAAAATAACATCCTAAATTGGCAGTCCTGCCAAACAAAATTTCATATGGAGACAGTTTAGTCTTACCCCTTGGGGTATTGCGTATTGAGTAAAGGGCCAGTGGAAGGCATTCTGTCCAAGGCTTTCCTGTTTCAGCCATGGCTTTCTGTATTTTTAATTTTAAAGTTCCATTCATGCGTTCCACCTTACCAGAACTTTGAGGATGATACGGAGTGTGTAACTGACTTTCAACACCCAACATTTTCAGTACATTTTGAAATATTTCTCCAGTGAAATGAGTACCCCTATCTGACTCGATCACTTCAGGGAGACCATAACGGGGCACTAGTTCGGCAACTAGCTTTACAGCAGTGTTTTTAGCTGAAGCCTTCCGAACTGGATAGGCCTCTGGCCACCCCGAGAACATGTCCACACACACCAACACATACTCATACCCATTACTCTTTGGCAGCTGGATAAAGTCTATCTGTAACCGTTGAAACGGGTAGAGAGGTCGGACGTGGTGCTTCATAGGGGTCTTTGCTGTCTGTCCGGGATTATGTGTCAGGCATATAGCGCATGCAGCACAATAGTCTCTTGCGTAGTTGCCAAAACCTGGAGCCAACCAGACTTGCTTTGCCAGTAGTGTCATTGCATTTGCAGACACATGCGTAGGGTGGTGCAATCCACCAACTACAATCGGGTACCAGGCTCTAGGTAGACATATTAGTCCATCTTTCTTCCAAATTCCCGCTTGTTCTTCTGCCCCTTCCTTTTTCCACCTGTCCCTCTCCTCTTCTCCTGCATCTTCCTGTGCTTGTCTCAGTCTATCTTCAGTATTTTCCGTGGGATTTACAGTATGGACCTGTTGTAAGGGTTTGACTGCTGCTGCTTTGGCTGCTTTATCAGCCCTATCATTTCCCCTAGATTCCCTAGTGTCGAGTCTCACATGTGCAGCTACCTTGATTACTGCTACTTCTTTTGTTTCTTGTGCAGCCTCTAAGATCTGTTTGATCAGAGAAGCATGTTTTACAGGTTGTCCTGACGCTGTCATGTAACCTCTAGCTCTCCAGATTACTCCAAAATCAAACACAATACCATGTGCATACCTAGAATCAGTGTATATATTAGCTGTCTGATTCTCAGCTATTTTTAGAGCTTCAATCAATGCTGTTAGTTCTGCTTCTTGTGCAGATTGTTTCGGTGGAAGCGGTTCTGCTTTGAGAGTTTCAGATCCTGACACAACTGCATACCCTGTATGGAAGTTACCTGTGTCATCTGCAAACCTACTACCATCTATAAACAGCTCTAAATCTGGATTTTGAAGTGGTGTTTCGGATACATTGGGTAAGCCTACCGTTTCTTGTAAAATGAGCTCTGTACAATCATGTGTGTCTGTAGGGAAAAAATTTGCGTATGGATCAGTGTCCTTATTCCCCCCTTCAGACTCGAGAGGTAGCAGTGTAGCTAAATTGAGAGTCTGAAGCCTAGCAAATGTGATAGTAGAGGGGAGCAGCAAAGAACACTGCAGCCGCAAATGTCTGGCCATGGAAATGTGTTTTGGTTGAACCTGGTTTAATATCCCATAAACATCATGTGTAGTTTGAACTGTGAGTGGATGCTCTAGGACAATTTCTGATGCTTTGTCCAACAATAGTGAGACAGCAACAACTACACGTACACAGGTTGGCGCTGCTCTAGCTACGGGATCTAACCTTGCTGAAAGATATGCAATTGGTCTTTGTTTCCCTGCATGCTTCTGGGTAAGAACTCCTGTAGCATGGGAATCAACTTCTGCAGCCATAAGCTGAAATGGTTTGGTGTAGTCTGGTGGCCCTAACGCTGGAGCTGAAACAAGGGCATCTTTTAATTGTTGGAACGAAATCTGACCTTCTTTTGTCAACATGTAAGGTTCACTTTTTACACAGTCATACAGTGGTTGCATTAGTTGACTGGCATGTATAATCCATTGTCTACAATGAGACACTATTCCTAAAAATGCTCGTAGCTGTTTATGATTTCTAGGCTCATTCATCTGTCTTATTGCTTCAGTTCTTTGAGGTGTAAGATGCTTTTTACCTTGAGAAATGCAATGACCTAAAAAGACCACTTTGGTCTGACAAACTTGTAGCTTTTGTCTATTCACTTTACACCCTTCTTTTTCTAGAAAACATAATAAACTCACAGTGGACCTTTCTGCAGTTTCTAGATCTGGGCAGCAAAGTAGTAGGTCATCCACATACTGCAAAATTACTACCTGTGGTTCGGGTTCAAACCTCTGGAGGACTGTTTGTAGGGCATTTGAATAAAGAGTAGGGGAGTGTATCATTCCTTGTGGAAGGCGTGTCCACGCCTTAAATGTAAATGCAAACAAATGCCAACTGTCTTGGTGTAAAGGAACCGAGAAAAATGCATTTGAAAGATCTATTACAGTAAACACTTGAGAACTGGCTGGTATCTGTGATAGTAACGTATGAGGATTGGGTACAACTGGGGTGATTGGATCTAGAACTTTCTTTATTTCTCTTAGATCATGTACCATACGATATTTGGGCATAGAACCCTTATCAAGAGTTCTCTTCTTGACTGGATACAGAGGAGTGTTAGCAGGTGATTGTATCTCTACCAAAACTCCTTTCTCTCTATATCCCTCTATCTGTTTTGTAATCGCTAGTTCCTGCTGGGCACTCACAGGGTATTGTCTGAGCTGTGGGAGAACAGTTCCTGGTTGCACAGATAGTTTTACAGGAGAGATATGCAATAATCCCACATCAGTGTCACCCTGTGCCCACAGTGTTTCTGGGACCGTTGAGAGGTCTAGATCTGTGGTGTACTCTTTTTCTTCAGTATAATCCTCAAAAGCCTGAATTCTGACATATTGTTCTAATATTTCTGCATCATCAGGGATAGTCAGCATAACTGTGCCATCTTCCCTAAAATTGATGTTAGCTTCTAATTTCTTTAGGACATCAGTTCCCAACAAACATGTTGGGGCACCTCTGGCATACAAAAATCTGGATGCAAAACATTTAGGTCCTAATGAGACCTCTAGGGGCACAGTATATGGCAGTGTTCGAATTACCCCATCATAACCCTCAGCCAAAGTTGTTTGCTGTGAAACATCTTCTGGGTTCGGAAGAAAATCTTGATTCAAAATTGAGGAAGTTGCACCTGTATCTATCAAAAATGGAATCTCTCTTCCCCCCACATTCACCTGTATTATAGGTCTTCTAGCTGGTAGGGAAGTTTGTAACACATTGAGTCAATCTGAGTCTGGTATGGGACCATCCACTATGGATGTCTGTTGGATGTCTGAGGGCTTATTCTTTGGTACAAATTTTCCTGATTTTATGTCTGCCTGCTTCTTTCTACATTCTCTCTGGAAATGTCCTGGTTTCTTGCAGTAATGACAGGGAAAATTATGTCTTGCCCTTCCACCTGTTGTGTTTGCTTGCGCTATTCTGACAGGTTTTTTCTTTTCTCTTAAATCCATAGCAATGCCCATACATCTTTGTTTCACTATCTGTGGTTGTTCTAGAGTTCTCCAATCTGGCGTAGCTGACTTGAATCTTTCCTTAATGCCTGGTTCAAGTCCCTCAATCAATTGTTTAGTATAGAGCCGGAGGACTCCTGGATCAGCAATATTTAATCCCTCATCCCTAAAGCTATCTTCCAGCTCCCGGGAATACTCATCTATGGATTGACCTGCTTTCTGCATAACTATGCCTGTGGATCCTCTCTCCCTCTGTTTTCCTTGCATGAACTGATTTAGAGCCTCTACAAACCGGTTTCCTGACTCTATCACAAAAGGTGCTCTTACATTTTCTCCTGCTGGTCTTTGAGCCTGTGTTGCTACAATCAGCTCCTGAAACATTCCCGATGGCATTTTTAGCCTACATAATTCCATTCCATCCATCCATGAACCATTATGTGTGCGAATTATTTGCTCTATATAACTAGCAAATCTATTTGGGTATCGAGTTGGATCTGGTGCATTCATAAGAAGAGACATACCCTCAGCTGGTGTCCATGGAAAATACTGCTGTGTTTCAATTTGCCTAGTAATTCTTTGATTAGGATTCTCGGGATCAGCTTCTCTCACTCCCTTTGTTATTATCCTAACAGGTGCTAATAACTGATGGCCTTTAGGGGCCCCACAGGCGGAACACTCAGTTCTCCAATCCGGATTCTGCTGGCCACAATTTTGGCATACCCATCCTTCCACCCCGCTTAACCCAGGATATAAATTTGGTATGGGTTTCCCTCCCTCTGTACCTCCTGAAGGTACAAATGGTTGAACATTCGGATCTAGATAAGGAGGAGGAACTGAATGAGTCGTAGCACAACATTTTCTCGTACCCATACTCCATTTGGAAGTGTCTGGATCATACTTCCAATTCTCCTCTTTAGCTGTTTTTGAGACCTTTATCATACAGTGTATGATTTCTTCCCACCCATTATCCCTGATAATTCCACCTCGTTCTTTACTCAGTCTTTCCCATTCAGTGCTAAACATAAGTGCTTCTGAAATTCCCAATTTTTTTCTTACCCTTCTGATCTGCCTTCTGACTGTCTTTCCACATCTTTCCTGTATGATATCTTTTGCTTCTGCTTGTCCTAAGACGGTTTTTGTCTGTTTATTTCCCATTTTTCTTTTCAATAATAGCTACACTTATCCTAGGTGACGTTTGGACAACCACCTCTCTGGAGTGATGTCTCGTGCCTTCTTCCTAGGGAGCTAAAATATTGAAGGGCTGATCTGCTCCGTTCTTTCTAATGTGCAGAATAAACTTGATTCCTATAATGCACGCAAACAGGATCAGCAACACCAAACAGATCACCAAACTTTCCGTCTCTGTTATCATACTTGTCCCAGGCTCATGGACCCGTGTCCTGGGCTCATTCTATCAAACTCTTATCCAGAAATGAAGAAACAAGTTCTTAAAGAGAGTCAAGCATGGGCGGAGGTCTCCCCGAAAGGACGCAACCACATGACCCATTTAGGCTGACTTCACTAATAAGACTTGTCCTAACAATTTCGGCTTATTGTTTTACGTACTTTTATCCTTCTTTCATAACATGCCACAACCTTCACACTGTTCACACACTGCCAGGGACAGGACTCATAAATCTATACAATATGGTAACCCGAGTTTTATAGGTATCTACTCACTACTAGACTAACCCAGCGTGACACGGCTCGTAGAGATCTTTCGGATAATACAGGGCAGATAAAAGAGAACTAATAATGTCTCTTACCTGGCCAGGTTTTTCAGTTCATTTGCCGTCCATTATCCCAGATCTCCGTTGTCCGTATCCGCAGGTGAATCTCGAGCAGATACTCTCGCCTCGGGTCCCTGTTTCGGGCGCCAAGAAATGTTGAGTCCTTTTCCGTCCCTGGCTTCCTGGATGTAGGGATCCAAGTAAATGACACGCAGCACAAAGGTTGTATGGTCATAAACAGGGGTAGCCCCGGAGCACGCCTGCCTCACTGGGTGCTGTCATTTCTTTATATAGTAAAAAGTTAGGCATTTACAGACATGCGCACATATTTCACAATCTCTTACAAAACAAGTCTATATTAGTGAAATGTTACAATATCTGGTATGTGGGTGAAGGACTATGATAACAAGAAGGAATGCGCGCGTGATTACTTCCATAAAAGGAAATGTCAAGTTTGCTGTTTAGAAGCAGATTTCTCAGGAGGAAGACAAGATGGATTCTTTGGTTCAGTCTGGTCTCCACAGCCCCATAGATGCTCCTTATAATGCTGTGCCATATATGCTCTGCACCTTTGATAATGGCCCCATAGATGCCCCTTATAATGCTGTGCCATATATGCTCTGCACCTTTGATTATGGCCCCATAGGTGCTCCTTATAATGCTGTGCCATATATGCTCTGCACCTTTGATTATGGCCCCATAGGTGCTCCTTATAATGCTGTGCCATATATGCTCTGCACCTTTGATTATGGCCCCATAGTTGCTCCTTATAATGCTGTGCCATATATGCTCTGCACCTTTGATTATGGCCCCATAGGTGCTCCTTATAATGCTGTGCCATATATGCTCTGCACCTTTGATTATGGCCCCATAGTTGCTCCTTATAATGCTGTGCCATATATGCTCTGCACCATTGATTATGGCCCCATAGGTGCTCCTTATAATGCTGTGCCATATATGCTCTGCACCTTTGATTATGGCCCCATAGATGCTCCTTATAATGCTGTGCCATATATGCTCTGCACCTTTGATTATGGCCTCATATGTGCTCCTTATAAAGCTGTGCCATATATGCTCTGCACCTTTGATTATGGACCCATATATGCTCCTTATAATGCTGTGCCATATATGCTCTGCACCTTTGATTATGGCCCCATAGTTGCTCCTTATAATGCTGTGCCATATATGCTCTGCACCTTTGATTATGGCCCCATAGGTGCTCCTTATAATGCTGTGCCATATATGCTCTGCACCTTTGATTATGGCCCCATAGTTGCTCCTTATAATGCTGTGCCATATATGCTCTGCACCTTTGATTATGGCCCCATAGGTGCTCCTTATAATGCTGTGCCATATATGCTCTGCACCTTTGATTATGGCCCCATAGATGCTCCTTATAATGTTGTGCCATATATGCTCTGCACCTTTGATTATGGCCCCATAGATGCTCCTTATAATGCTGTGCCATATATGCTCTGCACCTTTGATTATGGCCCCATAGATGCTCCTTATAATGCTGTGCCATATATGCTCTGCACCTTTGATTATGGCCCCATAGATGCTCCTTATAATGTTGTGCCATATATGCTCTGCACCTTTGATTATGGCCCCATAGTTGCTCCTTATAATGCTGTGCCATATATGCTCTGCACCTTTGATTATGGCCTCATAGATGCCCCTTATAATGCTGTGCCATATATGCTCTGCACCTTTGATTATGGCCTCATAGATGCCCCTTATAATGCTGTGCCATATATGCTCTGCACCTTTGATTATGGCCCCATAGATGCTCCTTATAATGCTCTGCCATATATGCTCTGCACCTTTGATTATGGCCCCATAGTTTCTCCTTATAATGCTGTGCCATATATGCTCTGCACCTTTGATTATGGCCCCATAGATGCCCCTTATAATGCTGTGCCATATATGCTCTGCACCTTTGATTATGGCCTCATAGATGCCCCTTAAAATGCTGTGCCATATATGCTCTGCACCTTTGATTATGGCCCCATAGATGCTCCTTATAATGCTCTGCCATATATGCTCTGCACCTTTGATTATGGCCCCATAGTTTCTCCTTATAATGCTGTGCCATATATGCTCTGCACCTTTGATTATGGCCCCATAGATGCTCCTTATAATGCTGTGCCATATATGCTCTGCACCTTTGATTATGGCCCCATAGATGCTCCTTATAATGCTCTGCCATATATGCTCTGCACCTTTGATTATGGCCCCATAGTTTCTCCTTATAATGCTGTGCCATATATGCTCTGCACCTTTGATTATGGCCCCATAGATGCTCCTTATAATGCTGTGCCATATATGCTCTGCACCTTTGATTATGGCCCCATAGATGCTCCTTATAATGCTGTGCCATATATGCTCTGCACCTTTGATTATGGCCCCATAGATACTCCTTATAATGCTGTGCCATATATGCTCTGCACTTTTGATTCTGGCCTCATAGATGCTCCTTATAATGCTCTGCCATATATGCTCTGCACCTTTGATTATGGCCCCATAGTTGCTCCTTATAATGCTGTGCCATATATGCTCTGCACCTTTGATTATGGCCCCATAGATGCTCCTTATAATGCTGTGCCATATATGCTCTGCACCTTTGATTATGGCCTCATAGATGCTCCTTATAATGCTGTGCCATATATGCTCTGCACCTTTGATTATGGCCTCATAGATGCTCCTTATAATGTTGTGCCATATATGCTCTGCACCTTTGATTATGGCCTCATAGTTGCTCCTTATAATGCTGTGCCATATATGCTCTGCACCTTTGATTATGGCCCCATAGATGCTCCTTATAATGCTGTGCCATATATGCTCTGCACCTTTGATTATGGCCCCATAGGTGCTCCTTATAATGCTGTGCCATATATGCTCTGCACCTTTGATTCTGGCCCCATAGATGCTCCTTATAATGCTGTGCCATATATACTCTGCACCTTTGATTATGGCCCCATAGATGCCCCTTATAATGCTCTGCCATATATGCTCTGCACCTTTGATTATGGCCCAATAGATGCTCCTTATAATGCTGTGCCATATATGCTCTGCACCTTTGATTATGGCCCCATAGATGCCCCTTATAATGCTCTGCCATATATGCTCTGCACCTTTGATTATGGCCCAATAGATGCTCCTTATAATGCTGTGCCATATATGCTCTGCACCTTTGATTATGGCCCCATAGATGCCCCTTATAATGCTCTGCCATATATGCTCTGCACCTTTGATTATGGCCCAATAGATGCTCCTTATAATGCTGTGCCATATATGCTCTGCACCTTTGATTATGGCCTCATAGATGCTCCTTATAATGCTGTGCCATATATGCTCTGCACCTTTGATTATGGCCTCATAGTTGCTCCTTATAATGCTGTGCCATATATGCTCTGCACCTTTGATTATGGCCCCATAGTTTCTCCTTATAATGCTGTGCCATATATGCTCTGCACCTTTGATTATGGCCCCATAGATGCTCCTTATAATGCTGTGCCATATATGCTCTGCACCTTTGATTATGGCCCCATAGATGCTCCTTATAATGCTGTGCCATATATGCTCTGCACCTTTGATTATGGCCCCATAGATACTCCTTATAATGCTGTGCCATATATGCTCTGCACCTTTGATTCTGGCCTCATAGATGCTCCTTATAATGCTGTGCCATATATGCTCTGCACCTTTGATTATGGCCCCATAGTTGCTCCTTATAATGCTGTGCCATATATGCTCTGCACCTTTGATTATGGCCCCATAGATGCTCCTTATAATGCTGTGCCATATATGCTCTGCACCTTTGATTATGGCCCCATAGATGCTCCTTATAATGCTGTGCCATATATGCTCTGCACCTTTGATTATGGCCCCATAAATGCTCCTTATAATGCTGTGCCATATATGCTCTGCACCTTTGATTATGGCCCCATAGATGCCCCTTATAATGCTGTGTCATATATGCTCTGCACCTTTGATTATGGCCCCATAGATGCTCCTTATAATGCTGTGCCATATATGCTCTGCACCTTTGATTATGGCCCCATAATTGCTCCTTATAATGCTGTGCCATATATGCTCTGCACCTTTGATAATGGCCCCATAGATGCCCCTTATAATGCTGTGCCATATATGCTCTGCACCTTTGATTATGGCCCCATAGATGCTCCATATAATGCTGTGCCATATATGCTCTGCACCTTTGATTATGGCCCCATAGGTGCTCCTTATAATGCTGTGCCATATATGCTCTGCACCTTTGATTATGGCCCCATAAATGCTCCTTAGAATGCTGTGCCCCATATATGCTCTGCACCTTTGATTATGGCCCCATAGATGCTCCTTATAATGTTGTGCCATATATGCTCTGCACCTTTGATAATGGCCCCATAGATGCCCCTTATAATGCTGTGCCATATATGCTCTGCACCTTTGATTATGGCCCCATAGATGCTCCTTATAATGCTGTGCCATATATGCTCTGCACCTTTGGTTATGGCCCCATAGATGCTCCTTATAATGCTGTGCCATATATGCTCTGCACCTTTGATTATGGCCCCATAGATGCTCCTTATAATGTTGTGCCATATATGCTCTGCACCTTTGATTATGGCCCCATAGATGCCCCTTATAATGTTGTGCCATATATGCTCTGCACCTTTGATTATGGCCCCATAGGTGCTCCTTATAATGCTGTGCCATATATGCTCTGCACCTTTGATTATGGCCCCATAGGTGCTCCTTATAATGCTGTGCCATATATGCTCTGCACCTTTGATTATGGCCCCATAGGTGCTCCTTATAATGCTCTGCCATATATGCTCTGCACCTTTGATTATGGCCCCATAGATGCCCCTTATAATGCTGTGCCATATATGCTCTGCACCTTTGATTATGGCCTCATAGATGCTCCTTATAATGCTCTGCCATATATGCTCTGCACCTTTGATTATGGCCCCATAGATGCCCCTTATAATGCTGTGCCATATATGCTCTGCACCTTTGATTATGGCCCCATAGGTGCTCCTTATAATGCTCTGCCATATATGCTCTGCACCTTTGATTATGGCCCCATAGATGCCCCTTATAATGCTGTGTCATATATGCTCTGCACCTTTGATTATGGCCCCATAGATGCTCCTTATAATGCTGTGCCATATATGCTCTGCACCTTTGATTATGGCCCCATAATTGCTCCTTATAATGCTGTGCCATATATGCTCTGCACCTTTGATAATGGCCCCATAGATGCCCCTTATAATGCTGTGCCATATATGCTCTGCACCTTTGATTATGGCCCCATAGATGCTCCATATAATGCTGTGCCATATATGCTCTGCACCTTTGATTATGGCCCCATAGGTGCTCCTTATAATGCTGTGCCATATATGCTCTGCACCTTTGATTATGGCCCCATAAATGCTCCTTAGAATGCTGTGCCCCATATATGCTCTGCACCTTTGATTATGGCCCCATAGATGCTCCTTATAATGTTGTGCCATATATGCTCTGCACCTTTGATAATGGCCCCATAGATGCCCCTTATAATGCTGTGCCATATATGCTCTGCACCTTTGATTATGGCCCCATAGATGCTCCTTATAATGCTGTGCCATATATGCTCTGCACCTTTGGTTATGGCCCCATAGATGCTCCTTAGAATGCTGTGCCCCATATATGCTCTGCACCTTTGATTATGGCCCCATAGATGCTCCTTATAATGTTGTGCCATATATGCTCTGCACCTTTGATTATGGCCCCATAGATGCCCCTTATAATGTTGTGCCATATATGCTCTGCACCTTTGATTATGGCCCCATAGATGCTCCTTATAATGCTGTGCCATATATGCTCTGCACCTTTGATTATGGCCCCATAGGTGCTCCTTATAATGCTGTGCCATATATGCTCTGCACCTTTGATTATGGCCCCATAGGTGCTCCTTATAATGCTCTGCCATATATGCTCTGCACCTTTGATTATGGCCCCATAGATGCCCCTTATAATGCTGTGCCATATATGCTCTGCACCTTTGATTATGGCCCCATAGATGCTCCTTATAATGCTGTGCCATATATGCTCTGCACCTTTGGTTATGGCCCCATAGATGCTCCTTAGAATGCTGTGCCCCATATATGCTCTGCACCTTTGATTATGGCCCCATAGATGCTCCTTATAATGTTGTGCCATATATGCTCTGCACCTTTGATTATGGCCCCATAGATGCCCCTTATAATGTTGTGCCATATATGCTCTGCACCTTTGATTATGGCCCCATAGATGCTCCTTATAATGCTGTGCCATATATGCTCTGCACCTTTGATTATGGCCCCATAGGTGCTCCTTATAATGCTGTGCCATATATGCTCTGCACCTTTGATTATGGCCCCATAGGTGCTCCTTATAATGCTGTGCCATATATGCTCTGCACCTTTGATTATGGCCCCATAGATGCCCCTTATAATGCTGTGCCATATATGCTCTGCACCTTTGATTATGGCCCCATAGGTGCTCCTTATAATGCTCTGCCATATATGCTCTGCACCTTTGATTATGGCCCCATAGATGCTCCTTATAATGCTGTGCCATATATACTCTGCACCTTTGATTATGGCCCCATAGATGCCCCTTATAATGCTGTGCCATATATGCTCTGCACCTTTGATTATGGCCCCATAGATGCTCCTTATAATGCTGTGCCATATATGCTCTGCACCTTTGGTTATGGCCCCATAGATGCTCCTTAGAATGCTGTGCCCCATATATGCTCTGCACCTTTGATTATGGCCCCATAGATGCTCCTTATAATGTTGTGCCATATATGCTCTGCACCTTTGATTATGGCCCCATAGATGCCCCTTATAATGTTGTGCCATATATGCTCTGCACCTTTGATTATGGCCCCATAGATGCTCCTTATAATGCTGTGCCATATATGCTCTGCACCTTTGATTATGGCCCCATAGGTGCTCCTTATAATGCTGTGCCATATATGCTCTGCACCTTTGATTATGGCCCCATAGGTGCTCCTTATAATGCTGTGCCATATATGCTCTGCACCTTTGATTATGGCCCCATAGATGCCCCTTATAATGCTGTGCCATATATGCTCTGCACCTTTGATTATGGCCCCATAGGTGCTCCTTATAATGCTGTGCCATATATGCTCTGCACCTTTGATTATGGCCCCATAGTTGCTCCTTATAATGCTGTGCCATATATGCTCTGCACCTTTGATTATGGCCCCATAGTTTCTCCTTATAATGCTGTGCCATATATGCTCTGCACCTTTGATTATGGCCCCATAGTTGCTCCTTATAATGCTGTGCCATATATGCTCTGCACCTTTGATTATGGCCCCATAGGTGCTCCTTATAATGCTGTGCCATATATGCTCTGCACCTTTGATTATGGCCCCATAGTTGCTCCTTATAATGCTGGGCCATATATGCTCTGCACCTTTGATTATGGCCCCATAGTTGCTCCTTATAATGCTGGGCCATATATGCTCTGCACCTTTGATTATGGCCCCATAGGTGCTCCTTATAATGCTGTGCCATATATGCTCTGCACCTTTGATTATGGCCCCATAGGTGCTCCTTATAATGCTGTGCCATATATGCTCTGCACCTTTGATTATGGCCCCATAGATGCTCCTTATAATGCTGTGCCATATATGCTCTGCACCTTTGATTATGGCCCCATAGATGCCCCTTATAATGCTGTGCCATATATGCTCTGCACCTTTGATTATGGCCCCATAGATGCCCCTTATAATGCTCTGCCATATATGCTCTGCACCTTTGATTATGGCCCCATAGATGCCCCTTATAATGCTGTGCCATATATGCTCTGCACCTTTGATTATGGCCCCATAGATGCTCCTTATAATGCTGTGCCATATATGCTCTGCACCTTTGATTATGGCCCCATAGATGCCCCTTATAATGCTGTGCCATATATGCTCTGCACCTTTGATTATGGCCCCATAGATGCCCCTTATAATGCTCTGCCATATATGCTCTGCACCTTTGATTATGGCCTCATAGATGCTCCTTATAATGCTGTGCCATATATGCTCTGCACCTTTGATTATGGCCCCTTAGGTGCTCCTTATAATGCTGTGCCATATATGCTCTGCACCTTTGATTATGGCCCCATAGATGCTCCTTATAATGCTGTGCCATATATGCTCTGCACCTTTGATTATGGCCTCATAGATGCTCCTTATAATGCTGTGCCATATATGCTCTGCACCTTTGATTCTGGCCTCATAGATGCTCCTTATAATGCTGTGCCATATATGCTCTGCACCTTTGATTATGGCCCCATAGATGCTCCTTATAATGCTGTGCCATATATGCTCTGCACCTTTGATTATGGCCTCATAGATGCTCCTTATAATGCTGTGCCATATATGCTCTGCACCTTTGATTATGGCCCCATAGATGCTCCTTATAATGCTGTGCCATATATATGCTCTGCACCTTTGATTATGGCCCCATAGATGCTCCTTATAATGCTGTGCCATATAAGCTCTGCACCTTTGATTATTGCCCCATAGATGCTCCTTATAATGCTGTGCCATATATATGCTCTGCACCTTTGATTATGGCCCCATAGATGCTCCTTATAATGCTGTGCCATATAAGCTCTGCACCTTTGATTATGGCCCCATAGATGCTCCTTATAATGCTGTGCCATATATGCTCTGCACCTTTGATTATGGCCCCATAGATGCTCCTTATAATGCTGTGCCATATAAGCTCTGCACCTTTGATTATGGCCCCATAGGTGCTCCTTATAATGCTGTGCCATATATGCTCTGCACCTTTGATTATGGCCCCATAGGTGCTCCTTATAATGCTGTGCCATATAAGCTCTGCACCTTTGATTATGGCCCCATAGGTGCTCCTTATAATGCTGTGCCATATATGCTCTGCACCTTTGATTATGGCCCCATAGATGCTCCTTATATTGCTGTGCCATATATGCTCTGCACCTTTGATTATGGCCCCATAGATGCTCCTTATAATGCTGTGCCATATATGCTCTGCACCTTTGATTATGGCCCCATAGGTGCTCCTTATAATGCTGTGCCATATATGCTCTGCACCTTTGATTATGGCCCCATAGATGCTCCTTATAATGCTGTGCCATATATATGCTCTGCACCTTTGATTATGGCCCCATAGATGCTCCTTATAATGCTGTGCCATATATGCTCTGCACCTTTGATTATGGCCCCATAGTTGCTCCTTATAATGCTGTGCCATATATGCTCTGCACCTTTGATTATGGCCTCATAGATGCTCCTTATAATGCTGTGCCATATATGCTCTGCACCTTTGATTATGGCCTCATAGATGCTCCTTATAATGCTGTGCCATATATGCTCTGCACCTTTGATTCTGGTCCCATAGATGCTCCTTATAATGCTGTGCCATATATGCTCTGCACCTTTGATTATGGCCTCATAGATGCTCCTTATAATGCTGTGCCATATATGCTCTGCACCTTTGATTCTGGCCCCATAGATGCTCCTTATAATGCTGTGCCATATATGCTCTGCACCTTTATGGCCCCATAGATGCTCCTTATAATGATGTGCCATATATGCTCTGCACCTTTGATTATGGCCTCATAGATGCTCCTTATAATGCTGTGCCATATATGCTCTGCACCTTTGATTATGGCCTCATAGATGCTCCTTATAATGCTGTGCCATATATGCTCTGCACCTTTGATTCTGGCCCCATAGATGCTCCTTATAATGCTGTGCCATATATGCTCTGCACCTTTGATTATGGCCCCATAGATGCCCCTTATAATGCTCTGCCATATATGCTCTGCACCTTTGATTATGGCCCCATAGATGCTCCTTATAATGCTCTGCCATATATGCTCTGCACCTTTGATTATGGCCTCATAGATGCTCCTTATAATGCTGTGCCATATATGCTCTGCACCTTTGATTATGGCCTCATAGATGCTCCTTATAATGCTGTGCCATATATGCTCTGCACCTTTGATTATGGCCTCATAGATGCTCCTTATAATGCTGTGCCATATATGCTCTGCACCTTTGATTATGGCCCCATAGATGCCCCTTATAATGCTGTGTCATATATGCTCTGCACCTTTGATTCTGGCCCCATAGTTGCTCCTTATAATGCTGTGCCATATATGCTCTGCACCTTTGATTATGGCCTCATAGATGCTCCTTATAATGCTGTGCCATATATGCTCTGCACCTTTGATTATGGCCTCATAGATGCTCCTTATAATGCTGTGCCATATATGCTCTGCACCTTTGATTATGGCCTCATAGATGCTCCTTATAATGCTGTGCCATATATGCTCTGCACCTTTGATTCTGGCCCCATAGATGCTCCTTATAATGCTGTGCCATATATGCTCTGCACCTTTGATTATGGCCCCATAGATGCTCCTTATAATGCTCTGCCATATATGCTCTGCACCTTTGATTATGGCCTCATAGATGCTCCTTATAATGCTGTGCCATATATGCTCTGCACCTTTGATTATGGCCCCATAGATGCCCCTTATAATGCTGTGTCATATATGCTCTGCACCTTTGATTATGGCCCCATAGATGCTCCTTATAATGCTGTGCCATATATGCTCTGCACCTTTGATTATGGCCTCATAGATGCTCCTTATAATGCTGTGCCATATATGCTCTGCACCTTTGATTATGGCCGCATAGATGCTCCTTATAATGCTGTGCCATATATGCTCTGCACCTTTGATTATGGCCCCATAGATGCTCCTTATAATGCTGTGCCATATATGATCTGCACCTTTGATTATGGCCCCATAGATGCTCCTTATAATGCTGTGCCATATATGCTCTGCACCTTTGATTATGGCCCCATAAATGCTCCTTATAATGCTGTGCCATATATGCTCTGCACCTTTGATTATGGCCCCATAGATGCCCCTTATAATGCTGTGTCATATATGCTCTGCACCTTTGATTATGGCCCCATAGATGCTCCTTATAATGCTGTGCCATATATGCTCTGCACCTTTGATTATGGCCCCATAATTGCTCCTTATAATGCTGTGCCATATATGCTCTGCACCTTTGATAATGGCCCCATAGATGCCCCTTATAATGCTGTGCCATATATGCTCTGCACCTTTGATTATGGCCCCATAGATGCTCCATATAATGCTGTGCCATATATGCTCTGCACCTTTGATTATGGCCCCATAGGTGCTCCTTATAATGCTGTGCCATATATGCTCTGCACCTTTGATTATGGCCCCATAGATGCTCCTTAGAATGCTGTGCCCCATATATGCTCTGCACCTTTGATTATGGCCCCATAGATGCTCCTTATAATGTTGTGCCATATATGCTCTGCACCTATGATAATGGCCCCATAGATGCCCCTTATAATGCTGTGCCATATATGCTCTGCACCTTTGATTATGGCCCCATAGATGCTCCTTATAATGCTGTGCCATATATGCTCTGCACCTTTGGTTATGGCCCCATAGATGCTCCTTATAATGCTGTGCCATATATGCTCTGCACCTTTGATTATGGCCCCATAGATGCTCCTTATAATGTTGTGCCATATATGCTCTGCACCTTTGATTATGGCCCCATAGATGCCCCTTATAATGTTGTGCCATATATGCTCTGCACCTTTGATTATGGCCCCATAGGTGCTCCTTATAATGCTGTGCCATATATGCTCTGCACCTTTGATTATGGCCCCATAGGTGCTCCTTATAATGCTGTGCCATATATGCTCTGCACCTTTGATTATGGCCCCATAGGTGCTCCTTATAATGCTCTGCCATATATGCTCTGCACCTTTGATTATGGCCCCATAGATGCCCCTTATAATGCTGTGCCATATATGCTCTGCACCTTTGATTATGGCCTCATAGATGCTCCTTATAATGCTCTGCCATATATGCTCTGCACCTTTGATTATGGCCCCATAGATGCCCTTTATAATGCTGTGCCATATATGCTCTGCACCTTTGATTATGGCCCCATAGGTGCTCCTTATAATGCTCTGCCATATATGCTCTGCACCTTTGATTATGGCCCCATAGATGCCCCTTATAATGCTGTGTCATATATGCTCTGCACCTTTGATTATGGCCCCATAGATGCTCCTTATAATGCTGTGCCATATATGCTCTGCACCTTTGATTATGGCCCCATAATTGCTCCTTATAATGCTGTGCCATATATGCTCTGCACCTTTGATAATGGCCCCATAGATGCCCCTTATAATGCTGTGCCATATATGCTCTGCACCTTTGATTATGGCCCCATAGATGCTCCATATAATGCTGTGCCATATATGCTCTGCACCTTTGATTATGGCCCCATAGGTGCTCCTTATAATGCTGTGCCATATATGCTCTGCACCTTTGATTATGGCCCCATAAATGCTCCTTAGAATGCTGTGCCCCATATATGCTCTGCACCTTTGATTATGGCCCCATAGATGCTCCTTATAATGTTGTGCCATATATGCTCTGCACCTTTGATAATGGCCCCATAGATGCCCCTTATAATGCTGTGCCATATATGCTCTGCACCTTTGATTATGGCCCCATAGATGCTCCTTATAATGCTGTGCCATATATGCTCTGCACCTTTGGTTATGGCCCCATAGATGCTCCTTAGAATGCTGTGCCCCATATATGCTCTGCACCTTTGATTATGGCCCCATAGATGCTCCTTATAATGTTGTGCCATATATGCTCTGCACCTTTGATTATGGCCCCATAGATGCCCCTTATAATGTTGTGCCATATATGCTCTGCACCTTTGATTATGGCCCCATAGATGCTCCTTATAATGCTGTGCCATATATGCTCTGCACCTTTGATTATGGCCCCATAGGTGCTCCTTATAATGCTGTGCCATATATGCTCTGCACCTTTGATTATGGCCCCATAGGTGCTCCTTATAATGCTGTGCCATATATGCTCTGCACCTTTGATTATGGCCCCATAGGTGCTCCTTATAATGCTCTGCCATATATGCTCTGCACCTTTGATTATGGCCCCATAGATGCCCCTTATAATGCTGTGCCATATATGCTCTGCACCTTTGATTATGGCCCCATAGATGCTCCTTATAATGCTGTGCCATATATGCTCTGCACCTTTGGTTATGGCCCCATAGATGCTCCTTAGAATGCTGTGCCCCATATATGCTCTGCACCTTTGATTATGGCCCCATAGATGCTCCTTATAATGTTGTGCCATATATGCTCTGCACCTTTGATTATGGCCCCATAGATGCCCCTTATAATGTTGTGCCATATATGCTCTGCACCTTTGATTATGGCCCCATAGATGCTCCTTATAATGCTGTGCCATATATGCTCTGCACCTTTGATTATGGCCCCATAGGTGCTCCTTATAATGCTGTGCCATATATGCTCTGCACCTTTGATTATGGCCCCATAGGTGCTCCTTATAATGCTGTGCCATATATGCTCTGCACCTTTGATTATGGCCCCATAGATGCCCCTTATAATGCTGTGCCATATATGCTCTGCACCTTTGATTATGGCCCCATAGGTGCTCCTTATAATGCTCTGCCATATATGCTCTGCACCTTTGATTATGGCCCCATAGATGCTCCTTATAATGCTGTGCCATATATACTCTGCACCTTTGATTATGGCCCCATAGTTGCTCCTTATAATGCTGTGCCATATATGCTCTGCACCTTTGATTATGGCCCCATAGATGCTCCTTATAATGCTGTGCCATATATGCTCTGCACCTTTGATTATGGCCCCATAGTTGCTCCTTATAATGCTGTGCCATATATGCTCTGCACCTTTGATTATGGCCCCATAGTTGCTCCTTATAATGCTGTGCCATATATGCTCTGCACCTTTGATTATGGCCCCATAGTTGCTCCTTATAATGCTGTGCCATATATGCTCTGCACCTTTGATTATGGCCCCATAGTTTCTCCTTATAATGCTGTGCCATATATGCTCTGCACCTTTGATTATGGCCCCATAGTTGCTCCTTATAATGCTGTGCCATATATGCTCTGCACCTTTGATTATGGCCCCATAGGTGCTCCTTATAATGCTGTGCCATATATGCTCTGCACCTTTGATTATGGCCCCATAGTTGCTCCTTATAATGCTGGGCCATATATGCTCTGCACCTTTGATTATGGCCCCATAGGTGCTCCTTATAATGCTGTGCCATATATGCTCTGCACCTTTGATTATGGCCCCATAGGTGCTCCTTATAATGCTGTGCCATATATGCTCTGCACCTTTGATTATGGCCCCATAGATGCTCCTTATAATGCTGTGCCATATATGCTCTGCACCTTTGATTATGGCCCCATAGATGCCCCTTATAATGCTGTGCCATATATGCTCTGCACCTTTGATTATGGCCCCATAGATGCCCCTTATAATGCTCTGCCATATATGCTCTGCACCTTTGATTATGGCCCCATAGATGCCCCTTATAATGCTGTGCCATATATGCTCTGCACCTTTGATTATGGCCCCATAGATGCTCCTTATAATGCTGTGCCATATATGCTCTGCACCTTTGATTATGGCCCCATAGATGCCCCTTATAATGCTGTGCCATATATGCTCTGCACCTTTGATTATGGCCCCATAGATGCCCCTTATAATGCTCTGCCATATATGCTCTGCACCTTTGATTATGGCCTCATAGATGCTCCTTATAATGCTGTGCCATATATGCTCTGCACCTTTGATTATGGCCCCATAGATGCTCCTTATAATGCTGTGCCATATATGCTCTGCACCTTTGATTATGGCCTCATAGATGCTCCTTATAATGCTGTGCCATATATGCTCTGCACCTTTGATTATGGCCCCATAGATGCTCCTTATAATGCTGTGCCATATATATGCTCTGCACCTTTGATTATGGCCCCATAGATGCTCCTTATAATGCTGTGCCATATAAGCTCTGCACCTTTGATTATGGCCCCATAGATGCTCCTTATAATGCTGTGCCATATATATGCTCTGCACCTTTGATTATGGCCCCATAGATGCTCCTTATAATGCTGTGCCATATAAGCTCTGCACCTTTGATTATGGCCCCATAGATGCTCCTTATAATGCTGTGCCATATATGCTCTGCACCTTTGATTATGGCCCCATAGATGCTCCTTATAATGCTGTGCCATATAAGCTCTGCACCTTTGATTATGGCCCCATAGGTGCTCCTTATAATGCTGTGCCATATATGCTCTGCACCTTTGATTATGGCCCCATAGGTGCTCCTTATAATGCTGTGCCATATAAGCTCTGCACCTTTGATTATGGCCCCATAGATGATCCTTATAATGCTGTGCCATATATATGCTCTGCACCTTTGATTATGGCCCCATAGATGCCCCTTATAATGCTGTGCCATATATAATGCTCTGCACCTTTGATTATGGCCCCATAGGTGCTCCTTATAATGCTGTGCCATATATGCTCTGCACCTTTGATTATGGCCCCATAGATGCTCCTTATATTGCTGTGCCATATATGCTCTGCACCTTTGATTATGGCCCCATAGGTGCTCCTTATAATGCTGTGCCATATATGCTCTGCACCTTTGATTATGGCCCCATAGATGCTCCTTATATTGCTGTGCCATATATGCTCTGCACCTTTGATTATGGCCCCATAGGTGCTCCTTATAATGCTGTGCCATATATGCTCTGCACCTTTGATTATGGCCCCATAGATGCTCCTTATAATGCTGTGCCATATATATGCTCTGCACCTTTGATTATGGCCCCATAGATGCTCCTTATAATGCTGTGCCATATATGCTCTGCACCTTTGATTATGGCCCCATAGTTGCTCCTTATAATGCTGTGCCATATATGCTCTGCACCTTTGATTATGGCCTCATAGATGCTCCTTATAATGCTGTGCCATATATGCTCTGCACCTTTGATTATGGCCTCATAGATGCTCCTTATAATGCTGTGCCATATATGCTCTGCACCTTTGATTCTGGCCCCATAGATGCTCCTTATAATGCTGTGCCATATATGCTCTGCACCTTTGATTCTGGCCCCATAGATGCTCCTTATAATGCTGTGCCATATATGCTCTGCACCTTTATGGCCCCATAGATGCTCCTTATAATGATGTGCCATATATGCTCTGCACCTTTATGGCCCCATAGATGCTCCTTATAATGCTGTGCCATATATGCTCTGCACCTTTGATTCTGGCCCCATAGATGCTCCTTATAATGATGTGCCATATATGCTCTGCACCTTTATGGCCCCATAGGTGCTCCTTATAATGCTGTGCCATATATGCTCTGCACCTTTATGGCCCCATAGGTGCTCCTTATAATGCTGTGCCATATATGCTCTGCACCTTTATTGCCCCATAGGTGCTCCTTATAATGCTGTGCCATATATGCTCTGCACCTTTGATTATGGCCCCATAGGTGCTCCTTATAATGCTGTGCCCCTTATATGCTCTGCACCTTTATGGCCCCATAGGTGCTCCTTATAATGCTGTGCCCCTTATATGCTCTGCACCTTTATGGCTCCATAGATGCTCCTTATAATGCTGTGCCCCTTATATGCTCTGCACCTTTATGGCTCCATAGGTGCTCCTTATAATGCTGTGCCCCATATATGCTCTGCACCTTTGATTATGGCCCCATAGGTGCTCCTTATAATGCTGTGCCCCTTATATGCTCTGCACCTTTATGGCTCCATAGGTGCTCCTTATAATGCTGTGCCCCTTATATGCTCTGCACCTTTATGGCTCCATAGGTGCTCCTTATAATGCTGTGCCCCTTATATGCTCTGCACCTTTATGGCCCCATAGATGCTCCTTATAATGCTGTGCCCCATATATGCTCTGCACCTTTATGGCCCCATAGGTGCTCCTTATAATGCTGTGCCCCATATATGCTCTGCACCTTTATGGCCCCATAGGTGCTCCTTATAATGCTGTGCCCCATATATGCTCTGCACCTTTATGGCCCCATAGGTGCTCCTTATAATGCTGTGCCCCATATATGCTCTGCACCTTTATGGCCACATAGGTGCTCCTTATAATGCTGTGCCCCATATATGCTCTGCACCTTTATGGCCCCATAGGTGCTCCTTATAATGCTGTGCCCCTTATATGCTCTGCACCTTTATGGCCCCATAGGTGCTCCTTAGAATGCTGCTGGTGCTGCCATAAAAAAAAAAAATCACATACTCACCTCTCTTCTCAGGACGCCGGCGCTTTCAATAATTACCTGCTCCTCTGCGGCTCCGTCTCCAGCACTGACGCTCAGCAGAGGGCGCGCACTGACTACGTCACAGCGCCCTCTAACCTGAGCGTCACTGCTAGAGGACGCTGCAGACGGAGTCGGAGCGAGGAGCAGGTAATTATAGCGCTGCGCTCCCCTTACCTGCTGCGGTGCGGTCCCTGCAGTCCCTGGCTTCTCCGGCGCTGCAGCTTCTTCCTGTACTGAGCGGTCACATGGCACCGATCATTTACAGCAATTAATATGCGGCTCCTCCCCTATGGGGGTGGAGCTGCCTATTCATTTCTGTAATGAGCGGTGCCATGTGACCGCTCAGTACAGGAAGAAGCTGCAGCGCCGGAGAAGCCAGGGACTGCAGGGACCGCACCGCAGCAGGTAAGTATAACTACACAGCCCCCGCTCCCCCTCACCTGCTGACACCCGGGTATATGACTCGAGTATAAGCCGAGAGGGGGACTTTCAGCCCAAAAAAATTGGCTGAAAATCTCAGCTTATACTCGAGTATATACGGTAGCTTAAAAATGAATTGTGAGGTCTCCATAACGGCCTCTTTCAGCGTATATGATACAGACACTTTGGGTAATTTTAGGAAAACTTTGCACATTGTGCAATGCTGAAACTTGGAGCCCTTTCTCTAACAATGATAATGACTGCAAAATGCATTGTGAGGTCCCCATCACAGTCTATTTCAGCGTGTATAATATAGACCCCTTGGGGTAATTTTTGGAAACCTTTGTACATTGTGCAATGGTCAAATTTCTACTCTCAATTTTATATATGATATTATTATACTATTTAATTGTGTTGCCCTTCTCACAGTCTCTTTGAGCGTGTATCTGGTAGCCTGATGTTGATATTTGAGTCTGAACTTGGATATTTTGGAACATCAATGGATTAATATGCTCCATACAATTCTTCAGGTTTCAGCCTTACACAGAATAATAATATGAGTAATGAAATATGCGCTATATATATGCTGCTAGTTCAAAAATATTACCCACATTTCCTTTTTATAAAGAGAAATTCAACATAATACCTCTGTTAGCATACACCTTATACTGCTCATACTCGCAGCACCCCAGTAGATGGGCGTAATGCCCAAGTACAAAATCTATGTCTGAGAGTGAAACCACTGGCCCTTCCCCTGTGTTATGGCATTCCCAATCTGCTGTCTAGGAAGCGGGCGCTGATGCCTCCTGCCCACAACCTGCAGTTGCAGAGACAAAACAATCAACAGCCATATCCAGTTTGTTGTCCCAGCACAGCGTTCAGTTATCCCTTTAACGCATATACAGGTGCTTCTCACAAAATATCATCAAAATGTTAATTTATTTTAGTTCTTCATTACAAAAAGTGAAACTCATATATTATAAAGAGTCATTATAAACAGTGATCTACTTCAAGTGTTTATTTCTGTTAATATTCATGATTGTGGCTTACAGCCAATGAAAACCCAAAAGTTATTATCTCAGTAAAAAAGATGTCAAGAGGTGACTGTCCAAGCGCGACATGACCCAACAGGTGGTCGGTCACAAAACGTCGGAACTCACAAGGGAACACCGGGGACACAATAACAACGATGGGCCCTGCGATAGGGAATGGGGAAATGGACACCTCCTGCACTCTCCTAAGGATGTGTCCTAATCTTCCTGACGTCCCTATACAGGTTCTTTCAACCTGTCTCCGAGCAGGATACCTTAGCCCTCGCTCACCCTGCACCTCTCCCTGGGTAGGGAATTGGCTAGTGAGAGCACTGGTCCCACCGCTGCACTAATAAAACACAAAGGGAAAGTTAAGACAAACAAGGTATTATCACACAACACTTAAGGTACGGTCACACTTAGCGACGCTGCAGCGATACCGACAACGATCCGGATCGCTGCAGCGTCGCTGTTTGGTCGCTGGAGAGCTGTCACACAGACAGCTCTCCAGCGACCAACGATCCCGAGGTCCCCGGTAACCAGGGTAAACATCGGGTAACTAAGCGCAGGGCCGGGCTTAGTAACCCGATGTTTACCCTGGTTACCAGCGTAAAAAAACAAACACTACATACTTACATTCAGCTGTCTGTCCCTTGCCGTCTGGTTCCTGCACTGACTGCTGGCCGTAAAGTGAAAGTGAAAGCACAGCACAGCGGTGAGTCACACATCGGTGACTCACCGCTGTGGCTGTGCTCTGCTTTCACTTTACGGCCAGCAGTCAGTGCAGGAACCAGACGGCAAGGGACAGACAGCTGAATGTAAGTATGTACTGTTTGTTTTTTTACGCTGGTAACCAGGGTAAACAGCGGGTTACTAAGCGCGGCCCTGCGCTTAGTTACCCGATGTTTACCCTGGTTACCAGTGAAGACATCGCTGAATCGGTGTCACACACGCCGATTCAGCGATGTCTTTCGTCCAGCGACGAAATAAAGTTCTGGACTTTCTTCCCCGACCAGTGATCTCCCAGCAGGGGCCTGATCGCTGCTGCCTGTCACACTGGACGATATCGCTAGCGAGGACGCTGCAACGTCACGGATCGCTAGCGATATCGTCTAGTGTGACAGTACCTTTAGCTTTCTCTGCTGCAATGCACAGTATAGCAGAGTAATGCACCAGGTATGAATATTCAGCAGAAGAACCACTGCACTCAGGAAACTCCTTCCACCTGCTTGGTTGATCTCCAGAAGGACCTGTATAACCAACAGTGAGCTGATGCATCAGGTGACCTTATGAAGGATAGTGGGAGTGGTCACCACCAACATCAGCTGACCCAGCAGCAAGGCAATACAATAACATCAGCCCCACCAGGGGAAAAAACTGCATTAACCCCTGATGACCAGAAAGGAAAAAAGGTTTTAATCAGAGGAAAACCAGATCTTCCACAGATCCAAACATGGATTGTGACAGTACCTCCCTCTCAATGAGTGGCCTCTGGACCCTCAGCACCGGACCTCACCAGCTAACAACCAATGGTGAGGACGCCTTGATCCACCAGAGTTCTTCTCGGTAGTCACCTGATTCTCAGGTTTATGGCAAACGTGGCCTGATGAAAATGCCAACAACGTAGGCTCTGGAGGCGCCTCAAATCTCCAGAACGCCAACCTGGGGAATGAGTTGTGAACATGCATAACTGGGGATAACTGCAACTGAACAGTCCCCGGGCTGAGAATGACCGACACCCGATATGGCCCAATCGCCCTGAAACTCCAGGTCCCAGTTGCACACTTCCACCTGATGTTTTTGGTGGAAACCCATACGTACCAATTCACACACAGATCCATACCTGGACATTTATTTTCATGCATGCGTCTGCCACAAGATGATGAACTCTTTACAGAACCGATGACAGAGGCATCCCCCTGTGTCACCAAACCCACACCCCCGCCACACACTGAGGAAACCACCACCCTCCTCTGACCCCTCCTCCTAAGAGTTCTCTGACCCACTGGGTTAACACGTAGTGAGGGTAAAGTCTTGCCCCTACTCCCTGGCAGCACCTCTGCTGCCCCCACTGGGGAAGAAGGGGTAGGTTGTAGAAGAACGGCAGAGATCATAGCTCCTGGGCAGCAGTCCTTACACGACTGACCCCAGCTGACTACTTCCCTGGACCGCCAGTCTATGACCGGGTTATGTCTTTTCAACCAAGGGAGTACTAAAACCATGGGAGTTGGTATGCCCTCCAAGACATAGCAAGATAAAGACTCTTCAAGACAAGTCCCTATACGCAGATGTATGTTGTCTATGACTTGCGTAATGCTCCCCTGGCTTAGCGAAGCAGAGTCAATGGCCTGGACGCTTAAGGGTCTCGCTAGCATCCTACTCATCAGGCCATGGGTCTGGACAAAATGAGCATCCACCAAATTGACTCCTGCTCCAATGTCCACAAGCACTGGAATATTCTCAGTTACCCCACCAATAACCACCTCAGCAGGTAAGGTACACTGAGATGAAAAAATGGAGGAAATATACACACCCTGGTCGCCTCCCTCCACACGACCAGAGGGATACGGCTCTTTAGATGGTGCGGGTACTTTGGCATGTGCTGGGCAGACATTGATAAAATGACCAGTCTGCCCACAAAAAAAACATGCCCCCACTCCACAGCGGACCACAGACAACCCTGTTTGGGAACCAACTCCTCCCACCAACATGGGTTCGTCCGCCTGCTCAGGTGTCCCCATCTCTGTAGCAAGGACTACAGGGGGCACATTTGGTTTATGCCTCTTCCTCAATCGTCTATCCACCCGGATGTTAAGGGACATGGTGGCCTCCAACAACCTGGGGGCGGAATACTGCACCAGAGTATCTTGCAACCTAGAGGACAGACCCTGCACAAAATAAGGGCAGGGTCATTTCACTGTGTATCTGTGGCCCACCTCCTGAACTCTGAACGGTACTCCACAGCCGCCCGGCTCCCCTGCTTGATCTTACGGAGTCGGGATTCTGCCAGGGAGATGCCATCAGGATCACCATACACTATCGCCAGAGCCGTAAAAAACTCGTCCACCGACCGTAGGGATGGTGAATCGGTCAGCAGAGAGAAGGCCCAGGATTGCCTAAAATGTATCTCTCCCTCCAGAGAACCTGTCAGGGAGAGATATCTTGGGTTCTGGTTGAGCCTGTACCTGAGCCAAAGCCCAGAACCCCAACAATTTCTGCAGCTGTTGCACCACCTCACCACACAA
This sequence comes from Ranitomeya imitator, assembly GCF_032444005.1. Classification (NCBI taxonomy): domain Eukaryota; kingdom Metazoa; phylum Chordata; class Amphibia; order Anura; family Dendrobatidae; genus Ranitomeya; species Ranitomeya imitator. The sequence goes on from NC_091284.1 coordinate 207,144,988, forward strand.
CACCTTACACTCCACAGTGAGGGTCTGAAGCAATTGGGCAAAAGGCTGCATTTGAGCCAGGGCTCACCAGAAAAAATGGGATGGTGGGTTATAATGTCATGAAGTGACTGTCTAAGTGTGACACAACCCAACGGGTGGTCGGTCACAAAACGGCCGAACTCACAAGGGAACAAGTCCTAATCTTCCTGACATCCCTATACAGGTTCTTTCAACCTATTGTCGAGCATATTACCTTAGCCCTCGCTCGCCCTGTACCTATCCCTGGGTTGGGAATTGGATAGTGAGAGCACTGGTCCCACCGCTGCACTAATAAAACACAAAGTGAAAGTTTAGACAAACAAGGTATAAGCAAACAACACTTAGCTTTCTCTGCTGCAATGCACAGTACAGCAGAGTAATGCACCAGGTATGAATATTCAGCAGAAGAACCACTGCACTCAAAAAACTCCTTCCACCTGCTTGGTTGATCTCCAGATGGACCTGTATAAGCTGACTAGCTGATGCATCAGGTGACCTTATGAAGGATGGTGGGAGTGGTCACCACCAATATCAGCTGACCAAGCAGCAATGCAATGCAATAACACCAGCAGCCACCGGGGGAAGGGGGGGGGGGTGGACTGCATTTACCCTTGATGACCAGAAAGGAAAAAAGGTTTAAATCAGAGGAAAACCAGATCTGTCACAGATCCAAACATGGATTGTGACAATAGAATAATTAACAAAAAACACCTGCAAAAGCTTCCTTAGCATTTCAAAAGGTCCTTTAGTCTAAGTAGGTTCCACAATCATGGGGAAGACTGCTGACTTGACAGATGTCCAGAAGGCAGTTATTGACACACTCCACAAGGAGGGTAAGCACAAATGCGCATTGCTAAAGAATCTGGTTGTTCACAGTCTGCTGTATCCAAGCATATTAATGGAAAATTGAGTGGAAGGAAAAAAGAGTGGTGGAAAAAGCTGCAGAAGCAACCGGGATAACCACAGCCTTAAAAAGATTGTTGAGAAAGGCCACTCAAAAATTTGGAGGAGATTCAGAAGGAGTGGACTGCTTCTGGAGACATTGCTTCAAGAGCTCCACACACAGACATATCCAGGACATGGGCTACGTGTGTTGCATTCCTTGTGTCAAGCCACTCATGACCAACAGACAGCGTCTTACCTGGGCCAAGGAGAAAAAGTAGAAAAAGAACTGGACTGTTGCTCAGTGGTCCAAGGTGTTGCTTTCAGATTAAAGCAAATTTTGCATTTCATTTGGAAATCAAGGTCCCAGAGTCTGGAGGAAGAGTGGAGAGGCACAGAATCCAAGCTGCTTGAGGTCTAGTGTTAAGTTTCCACAATCAATGATGGTTTGGGGAGCCATGTCATCTGCTGGTGTAGGTCCACTGTATTTTATCAAGATAAAAGTCAGCACAGCTGTCTACTAGGACATTTAAAAAGCACTTCATGCTTCTCTCTGCCAGCAAGCTTTTTGGAGATGGAAAATTCATTCTTCAGCAGGACTTGGCACCTGTCCACCCTGCCAAAAGTACCAATACCTGGTTAAAAGACAACAGTATCACTGTGCTTGATTGGCCAGCAAACTTGCCTGACCTTAACGCCATAGGAAATCTCTGGGGTTTTTTCAAGAGAAAGATGAGACACACCAGACCCAACAATGTAAAAGAGCTGAATGGTGCTATCAAAGCAACCTGGGCTTCCATAACACTTCCGCAGTGCAACAGGTTAATCACCTCCATGCCGCGTTGATGCAGTAATTAGTGTTAAGCGACTTTTACTTTTTTAACATCGCTTCGGGTTTCGTAAAACCCAACTTTATAAAAAATCGGGTAGGGTGAAATTGGCTGATTATTGCGAAAAGTCAGGGGTCGGCCGAAACACGAAAAAGTCAATGGGGAATCAAAGTCGGCAGTGAGTGGAGGACAGGAAAACACCTACAGTGTCCATTTTAATGCCAAAAACATCAATTCGTATTACTGAAGCTTGTCAATCTTAATTTACTTTATAATAATAGTTAGGCATTGAAAACAGGGGCCCATTTGTCTAAAGTTGTGGGGGGTAGGGCTAGCTCAAGATTTTTGTGGGCCTGGGAAACATCTAATACTTCATGGCGGTGGAACAGGGAGAGGTAAGTATTTCAACTTTGCAAGTGCTGCGATCGTGAGCAAGCAGGGGGGGGGCACTAGTTGGCACTGGCACAGGGCCCCTCATAGTACGGCGGGGTATTTGACGGCGGGCGGCGCCTCCCACTGCCAGAGACACTTTTGCGTACTATGAGGGGACCTGTGCCAGTGCCAACGAGTATGCCCTCCACCTGATGAAGGAACCTGCACTTTCATCTGCACCTTCCTCTTTGTCCCTGTGTAAGGTGGTATACATAGTAACATAGTAACATAGTTAGTAAGGCCGAAAAAAGACATTTGTCCATCCAGTTCAGCCTATATTCCATCATAATAAATACCCAGATCTACGTCCTTCTACAGAACCTAATAATTGTATGATACAATATTGTTCTGCTCCAGGAAGACATCCAGGCCTCTCTTGAACCCCTCGACTGAGTTCGCCATCACCACCTCCTCAGGCAAGCAATTCCAGATTCTCACTGCCCTAACAGTAAAGAATCCTCTTCTATGTTGGTGGAAAAACCTTCTCTCCTCCAGACGCAAAGAATGCCCCCTTGTGCCCGTCACCTTCCTTGGTATAAACAGATCCTCAGCGAGATATTTGTATTGTCCCCTTATATACTTATACATGGTTATTAGATCGCCCCTCAGTCGTCTTTTTTCTAGACTAAATAATCCTAATTTCGCTAATCTATCTGGGTATTGTAGTTCTCCCATCCCCTTTATTAATTTTGTTGCCCTCCTTTGTACTCTCTCTAGTTCCATTATATCCTTCCTGAGCACCGGTGCCCAAAACTGGACACAGTACTCCATGTGCGGTCTAACTAGGGATTTGTACAGAGGCAGTATAATGCTCTCATCATGTGTATCCAGACCTCTTTTAATGCACCCCATGATCCTGTTTGCCTTGGCAGCTGCTGCCTGGCACTGGCTGCTCCAGGTAAGTTTATCATTAACTAGGATCCCCAAGTCCTTCTCCCTGTCAGATTTACCCAGTGGTTTCCCATTCAGTGTGTAATGGTGATATTGATTCCCTCTTCCCATGTGTATAACCTTACATTTATCATTGTTAAACCTCATCTGCCACCTTTCAGCCCAAGTTTCCAACTTATCCAGATCCATCTGTAGCAGAATACTATCTTCTCTTGTATTAACTGCTTTACATAGTTTTGTATCATCTGCAAATATCGATATTTTACAGTGTAAACCTTCTACCAGATCATTAATGAATATGTTGAAGAGAACAGGTCCCAATACTGACCCCTGCGGTACCCCACTGGTCACAGCGACCCAGTTAGAGACTATACCATTTATAACCACCCTCTGCTTTCTATCACTAAGCCAGTTACTAACCCATTTACACACATTTTCCCCCAGACCAAGCATTCTCATTTTGTGTACCAACCTCTTGTGCGGCACGGTATCAAACGCTTTGGAAAAATCGAGATATACCACGTCCAATGACTCACCGTGGTCCAGTCTATAGCTTACCTCTTCATAAAAACTGATTAGATTGGTTTGACAGGAGCGATTTCTCATAAACCCATGCTGATATGGAGTTAAACAGTTATTCTCATTGAGATAATCCAGAATAACATCCCTCAGAAACCCTTCAAATATTTTACCAACAATAGAGGTTAGACTTACTGGCCTATAATTTCCAGGTTCACTTTTAGAGCCCTTTTTGAATATTGGCACCACATTTGCTATGCGCCAGTCCTGCGGAACAGACCCTGTCGCTATAGAGTCACTAAAAATAAGAAATAATGGTTTATCTATTACATTACTTAGTTCTCTTAGTACTCGTGGGTGTATGCCATCCGGACCCGGAGATTTATCTATTTTAATCTTATTTAGCCGGTTTCGCACCTCTTCTTGGGTTAGATTGGTGACCCTTAATATAGGGTTTTCATTGTTTCTTGGGATTTCACCTAGCATTTCATTTTCCACCGTGAATACCGTGGAGAAGAAGGTGTTTAATATGTTAGCTTTTTCCTCGTCATCTACAACCATTCTTTCCTCATTATTTTTTAAGGGGCCTACATTTTCAGTTTTTATTCTTTTACTATTGATATAGTTGAAGAACAGTTTGGGATTAGTTTTACTCTCCTTAGCAATGTGCTTCTCTGTTTCCTTTTTGGCAGCTTTAATTAGTTTTTTAGATAAAGTATTTTTCTCCCTATAGTTTTTTAGAGCTTCAATGGTGCCATCCTGCTTTAGTAGTGCAAATGCTTTCTTTTTACTGTTAATTGCCTGTCTTACTTCTTTGTTTAGCCACATTGGGTTTTTCCTATTTCTAGTCCTTTTATTCCCACAAGGTATAAACCGCTTACACTGCCTATTTAGGATGTTCTTAAACATTTCCCATTTATTATCTGTATTCTCATTTCTGAGGATATTGTCCCAGTCTACCAGATTAAGGGCATCTCTAAGCTGTTCAAACTTTGCCTTCCTAAAGTTCAATGTTTTTGTGACTCCCTGACAAGTCCCCCTAGTGAAAGACAGGTGAAACTGCACAATATTGTGGTCGCTATTTCCTAAATGCCCAACCACCTGCAGATTTGTTATTCTGTCAGGTCTATTAGATAGTATTAGGTCTAAAAGTGCTGCTCCTCTGGTTGGATTCTGCACCAATTGTGAAAGATAATTTTTCTTGGTTATTAGCAGAAACCTGTTGCCTTTATGGGTTTCACAGGTTTCTGTTTCCCAGTTAATATCCGGGTAGTTAAAGTCCCCCATAACCAGGACCTCATTATGGGTTGCAGCTTCATTTATCTGCTTTAGAAGTAGACTTTCCATGCTTTCTGTTATATTTGGGGGTTTGTAACAGACCCCAATGAGAATTTTGTTACCATTTTTCCCTCCATGAATTTCAACCCATATGGACTCGACATCCTCATTCCCTTCGCTAATATCCTCCCTTAAAGTGGACTTTAGACAAGACTTTACATAGAGACAAACCCCTCCTCCTCTCCGATTTTTACGATCCTTTCTAAACAGACTGTAACCCTGTAAGTTAACTGCCCAGTCATAGCTTTCATCTAACCATGTCTCGGTTATTCCCACTATGTCAAAGTTACCTGTAGATATTTCTGCTTCTAGTTCTTCCATCTTGTTTGTCAGGCTTCTGGCGTTTGCGAGCATGCAGTTTAGAGGATTTTGTTTTGTTCCAATCTCCTCACTGTGGATTGTTTTAGAAATGTTCTTACCTCCCTTCTGAGTATGTTTTCCTGGGTCGTCTTTGTTCGAGTCTAATGTTTTTCTTCCCGTCCCCTCTTCTTCTAGTTTAACGCCCTCCTGATGAGTGTAGCGAGTCTTCTGGCGAATGTGTGTTTCCCAGGTTTGTTGAGGTGTAGTCCGTCTCTGGCGAGGAGTCCATCATACCAGTAATTCACACCGTGGTCCAGGAATCCAAATCCTTGTTGTCTGCACCATCGTCTTAGCCAGTTGTTTGCATCAAGGATCCTGTTCCATCTCCTGGTGCCATGCCCGTCTACTGGAAGGATAGAAGAAAAAACTACCTGTGCATCCAGTTCCTTTACTTTCTTCCCCAACTCTTCAAAGTCCTTGCAGATTGTCGGTAGGTCCTTCCTTGCCGTGTCATTGGTGCCAACATGTATCAGAAGAAATGGGTGGACGTCCTTGGAGCTGAAGAGCTTTGGTATCCTATCGGTCACATCCTTGATCATCGCACCTGGAAGGCAGCATACTTCTCTTGCAGTTATGTCCGGTCTGCAGATGGCTGCTTCGGTGCCTCTCAGTAGTGAGTCTCCCACCACCACCACTCTTCGTTGCTTCTTGGCTGTACTTTTTGCTGTCACTTGTTGCTGTGTGCCCTTTTCTTTTTTGCTTGCTGGTATTGCTTCATTCTTAGGTGTGCCATCTTCATCCTCTACAAAGATTTGATATCGGTTCTTCAGTTGTGTGGTTGGTGATTTCTCCATGGTCTTCTTGCTTCTTTTGGTCACATGCTTCCACTCATCTGCTTTTGGAGGTTCTCTGACACTTTTTGCACCTTCTGTGACCAGTAGAGATGCTTCTGTTCTGTCTAGAAAGTCTTCATTCTCTTTGATGAGTTTCAAAGTTGCTAGCGCCAGACACCATTAGTAGGCCCAACCAAACAAGTAGGCCAAATGCAGTTTAATATCTGAAACAGGATGAAAATTGAGGCTCAGCTTTGCACAGTGGAGGAGAACAACAAGCAGTGGCAGACACCGTTAGTTGGTTCAATCAAACAAGTAGGCCAAATGCAATTTAATATCCGAAACAGGATGAAAATTGAGGCTCACCTTTCGGTGGAGGAGAAAAGCAAGGAGTGACGGACACCGTTAGTAGTCCCAACCAAACAAGTAGGCCAAATGCAGATTAATATCCGAAACAGAATGAAAATTGAGGCTCAGCTTTGTACACTGGAGGAGAACAACAAGCAGCGGCAGACACCGTTAGTAGGCCCAACCAAACAAGTAGGCCAAATGCAGTTTAATATCTGAAACAGGATGAAAATTGAGGCTCAGCTTTCGGTGGAGGAGAAAAGCAAGGAGTGACGGACACCGTTAGTAGTCCCAACCAAACAAGTAGGCCAAATGCAGATTAATATCCGAAACAGGATGAAAATTGAGGCTCAGCTTTGTACACTGGAGGAAAACAACAAGCAGCGGCAGACACCGTTAGTAGGCCCAACCAAACAAGTAGGCCAAATGCAGTTTAATATCTGAAACAGGATGAAAATTGAGGCTCAGCTTTGTTCAGTGGAGGAGAAAAGCAAGGAGTGGCAGACACCGTTAGTAGGCCCAACCAAACAAGTAAGCGAAATGCAGTTTAATATTTGAAACAGGAGTAAACTGGCGGCTCAGCTTTGTGCAGTGGAGGAAAACTGTAATGGAAGGCAGACACAGTTAGTGGGCCTAAATAAGTAAGTAGGCTAAATGCAGTTCAAAATAACTGGAGTACACAGGTGGCATAGCTTTGTTCAATGGAGGAGAGCTGTAATGAGTGGCGCAGACAGACTTAGTTGGCCTAAAATAAAAAAGTAGGATAAAAGCAGTTCAAAATTGGTAAAAGGAGTAAATAGGTGGCTAAGCTTTGTTCAATGGAGGACAGCTGTAATGAGTGGCGCAGACAGACTTAGTAGGCCAAAAATAAAAAAGTACGCTCAAAGCAGTTCAAAATTTTTTAACAGGAGTAAACAGGCGGCTTAGCTTTGTTCAATGGAGGACAGCTGTAATGAGTGGCGCAGACAGACTTAGTAGGCCTAAAATAAAAAAGTAGGCTCAAAGCAGTTCAAAATTGGTAACAGGACTAAACAGGCGGCATAGCTTTGATCAGTGGAGGACCACTGTAATGAGTGGCACAGACAGACTTAGAAGGCCTAAAATAAAAAAGTAGGCTAAAAGCAGTTCAAAATTGGTAGCAGGAGTAAACAGGCGGCTTAGCTTTGATCAATGGAGGACAGCTGTAATGAGTGGCGCAGACAGGCTTAGTAGGCCTAAAATAAAAAAGTAGGCTCAAAGCAGTTCAAAATTGGTAACAGGAGTAAACAGGCGGCCTAGCTTTGTTCAATGAAGGACAGCTGTAATGAGTGGTGCGGACAGACTTAGTAGGCCTAAAATAAAAAAGTAGGCTCAAAGCAGTTCAAAATTGGTAACAGGAGTAAACAGGCAGCTTAGCTTTGTTCAATGGAGGACAGCTGTAATGAGTGGCGCAGACAGACTTAGTAGGCCTAAAATAAAAATGTAGGCTAAAAGCAGTTTAAAATTGGTAACAGGAGTAAACAGGCGGCATAGCTTTGTTCAGTGGAGGACAACTGTAATGAGAGGCAGACACAGTTAGTAGGCCCAAATAATAAAGTAAGCTAAATGCAGTTCAAAATTGGTAACAGGACTAACCAGGCGGCATAGCTAGGTACTGGGGTGGGCTCCTCTGCTGAGTAGCAGACAGTGGTAGTAGGCGCAAAGTATTAACTGGTCTAAAAGAAGGCCAGGGCCCCTGTATATTTTAACTATCATTTCAACAAATTTGTATTGGCAGTGCCATTGAAGGATCTAACAGCACAGACTACACAGTGGTGGAGCAGGGAGAATTAAGTATTGCAAGTGGTAGAGCACTGTTCGACCTGGGGGGAACACTCTCTCATGGGCGGCAGTACTGGCACAGGGCCCCTCATATTACGACGGTGTGTCTGACGTTGGGTGTGCACCACCACCGTCAGAGACACTTCATTGTACTATGAGGGACCCTGTGCCAGTGCCGTCGCCCAGAAGTGGGCACACCCACCTGTCCAGACAAACAGCACTCGCATGGGTGCTTGCGCCAAGTGGTGACCACGGCTCTGGGGGGGAGTCAGCTCATTTAGGGAGGTATAAAAATGGCTTATGGTGGACATTCAGCAGCTGCAAATTGAGGAATTGGAGCAGTCAGTAAGAGGAGGCCAAAAGCAAGACATTTTTCAGGCAAGCTACGTGTCAGCAGGGGAAGGTGGGGCAAAATAATTTGAAATTCATGATTGGTTCATTTTAATGAAGGTTAGATCATCAACATTTTGGGTAGCCAGACGAGTCCTTTTTTCGGTCAGTATTGATCTAGCAGCACTGAAGACTCTGATAGCACACTAGCAGCTGGGCAATTCAGGCCAGATGTCCATTTTAGATGCCCAGTAATCAAAGGGGAATGACCTGTGAGGGAGAACATCGATACAGGAGGAAAAATAGTTCCTAAACATACTGGACAAATGCTGTCTCCTGTCACTTTGAATCGATGCAGCAGTACCTGTCGTGTATGCGGTCATTGCGAAATCACTCCACAACCTGGTCATAAAACCCCTCTGTCCAACGCCACTTCTGATTTGTGCACCTCTAACACCTCTGCCATGTTGCCCCATACAGCTCGTGTGAGAACCATCACCGCCGCTGTGTGCTGGGAATGTCTGAACCAAACGGTCTACAACAGTTGCTTGTTTGGTAGCCAATATTTGCTCAATGTTCTCATGTGGCATGATATTTTGTAATTTCCCTTTATAGTATATCGTGGATCCAGGAGGCAGGCCAACCAGTAATTGTCATCGGTCAACATTTTGATAATGTGGGGGTCCCTTTTTAGGATACGCAAGGCATAATCAGCCATGTGGGCCATTGTTCCAGGTGTCAATTCACTGCTTGTGCTGGGTTGAGGAGCACGTTCCTGCAAATCAACATCACTTGTCTCCCACAAAAACCCTGTACCTGACCTTGCAATGCCACCAGTTTGTATTGCCCTCTGAGAAGCATCTTCCTCCAATAAATATTCATCCCCATCATCCTCCCTCCTCCTCCTCTTCGTCTGCCACCTCGTCCAGGAGATTTCCCTGAGCAGACAATGGCTGACTGTCATCAAGGCTTCCCTCCTCCTCGGCTGCAGATGCCTGCTCCTTAATGTGCGTCAAACTTTGCATCAGCAGACGCATTAGTGGGATGCTCATGCTTATGATGGCGTCGTCTGCACTTACCAGCCGTGTGCATTCCTCAAAACACTGAAGGACTTGACAGAGGTCTTGCAGCTTCGACCACTGCACACCAGACAACTCCATGTCTGCCATCCAAGTGCCTGCCCGTGTATGTGTATCCTCCCACAAATTAATTACAGCATGCCTCTATTTGCACAGCCTCTGAAACATGTGCAGTGTTGAGTTCCACCTTGTTGCAACGTCGATTATTAGGTGGTGCTGGGGGAGATTCAGCGATCGCTGATAGTTCAGCATCCGGCTGGAGTGTACGGGCGACCGGTGGATGTGCGAGCAAAGTCTTCGCACCTTCAGGAGCAGGGCTGGTAACTCCGGATAATTTTTTAAGAAGCACTGCACCACCAGGTTCAAGGTGTTAGCCTGGCAAGGTATGTGTTTCAGTTCTGAAAGGGCTATGGCAGCCATAAAATTCCTTCCGTTATCACTGGCTACCTTGCCTGCCTCAAGTTGTACACTGCCCAGCCATGACTGAGTTTGTTGCTGCAAGTACTCTGCCAGCACTTCCGCGGTGTGTCTGTTGTCACCCAAACACTTCATTTGTAACACAGCCTGCTGACGCTTACCACTAGCTGTTCGATAATGGGACACCTCGTGTGCAACACTGGCAGCTGCGGATGGAATGGTCGTGCAACTGTGATCTGTGGATGAGCTTTTGCTTCTGGACGAGGAGGATTAAGAGGAGGGGTGGTGAACGCCTACAGCCAACTGTTTCCTAGACCGTGGGCTAGGCAGAGCTGTCCCACTCTGGCTGTCCCCTGTGGACCCTGCATCCACCACATTAACCCAGTGCGCCATGATGGACACGTAACATCCCTGGCCATGCCTACTGGTCCACGCATCTGTTGTGAGGTGCACCTTTCTACTGACTGATTGCCTCAGTGCATGGACAATGCGGTCTTTGACATGCTGGTGGAGGGCTGGGATGGCTTTTCTCGCAAAGAAGTGCCAACTGGGTAGGTCATAGCGTGGTACTGCGTAGGCCATCAGGTCAACCGGTAGGGCATCATCTCTCATGAGATTAGTATAGCAATGTGGGCGTTCAAACCCTGTGTACGCGGATGAGTACTTTCTTTTCCTAAGGAGAGTCTCTTTTTGGGTGAGCTGGACATGAGAGCTGCATATGGTGGAACTAGCGGTGTTGGTGGTGGACATGGCGGAATGAGAGATGGTTGGTTGATGGTATTCTTGATGTTTTCCTACATACAGTGTTTCCTACCAAAAACCTTGTGACTCCATGACTACTTTGGCCTTGCGATGATACCTCCACATTTGCTGCTGGTGGTGTCCTATCCGGTGGGCTTATAGTGAGGGAAGCAATGCTGACTACCTTCATTCTGAGCAGGTGCACCAACAGTACGGGACGTTTGGTAGTTAGTCCAGGCTTTCAAATGCATGCTGGTTAAATGTCTAAGCATGCACGTTGTATTTAAATTTGAAGATTCTTCCCTCTGCTAAAGGTCTTTGAGCATTTCTTACAGATAACTTTTGACTGATCATTCAGATCTTGGTTAAAAAATTGCCACACTACACTCTTCCTACTATGGAATACCTTTTCAGGCATTGCATGCTGTGCTACTTTCGCCAGATGGCCACGCTGCCCTAAAACTGTTTTTGTTTTTGACAAATGTTTTTGGTCTGATACGGGCCTGCCAGATGACAGCTGTTGTGATGCAGATGGCTGCTGCGGATCATGCTCCTCCGCTTCTGAGCTACTGGCAGCAGCACTCTCTTCCCCCAATGGCTGCCAATCTGCGTCAACAACTGGGTCATCTATTACCTCCTCTTCAATGTCATGTGCACCTTCCTCTGTGTCACCGTGTAAGGTGCTATAGAGTTTGGGACGGGGCACCATAGTCTCATCAGGTCAGATTCTGGCTCAGTGCACTGCAAAGGAATGTAGTGATCTGAGTCAATGGAACAGCATAATAATCTAGCTGTGGCTGTGCATCAGTGCAGTCCATGTCCGATTCATCTTCTAATGGGCATTTAACAATTTCCCTTTCTAACCCAGGCACGGTATGTGTAAAGAGCTCCATAGAGTAACCTGCATTGTCGCCTGACGCATCCTTCACGTTTGGTTTGGGTGAAGGACACATGGAAACATCTTGTTCCTGACCGGGAGCATCCACTGATGACTCGCTGCTTTTATATTTGGAACTTTCTGAAGAGAAGGCGAAAGAGCTAGAGGCTGAGTCAGCAAGGAAAGCCAAAACTTTTTCCTGCTGCTCCGGCTTTAAAAGCTGTTTTCCTACTCCCAGATAAGGGAGCCTTCGAGGCCTTGTGTAGCCAGACGTTGACGCTGGCTCAACACCTCCAGCCTTAGGTGCTATTGTTCTTTTGCCACTACCACCAGATGCATCACCACCACCTCCATCAGTACCAGCTGGCAACCACCGCCCACGGGCTCTTCCACCAGACTTCCTCATTTTTTGGAAAATCTAACCAAAATAACAACAGTTATATGGTACTGTAAAACAAGGTAGAAGGTGTATATAAACTTGTTGAGAATTTAAACCTCCCTTTTTTGAGGGGAGACTGAACCAAAACTCAGGCCCAGTGTATATAACAATGCAATCTAAGTGGCAGAAAGTGGCTGGCTGACATACAACAAACTAACAGGACTGCAGTATATCCACTTTGTGAGAATTTGAATCTCACTTTTTTGGGGGGAGACTGTTATGTTTGCTAATGACAGGTGTTATGAAGGCAATCCAGAAACACAGTGTGCTTAGCGATCAGAGCGCACACAGTGATCTGACAAATACCCAAAAATACAAGAACGAGCTCTGAGACGTGGAAACTCTGTAGACTGCACACCTGATCCTATCCTAAACACAACTAAAAGCGGCTGTGGATTGCGCCTAACAACTACCTAGGCAACTCGGCACAGCCTAAGAAACTAGCTAGCCTGAAGATAGAAAAATAGGCCTGACTTGCCCCAGAGAAATTCCCCAAAGGAAAAGGCAGCCCCCCACATATAATGACTGTGAGTAAGATGAAAAGACAAAACGTAGGGATGAAATAGATTCAGCAAAGTGGGGCCCGATATTCTAGGACAGAGTGAGGACAGTAAAGCGAACTTTGCAGTCTACAAAAAACCCTAAAGCAAAACCACGCAAAGGGGGCAAAAAAAACTAACGGCACGGCGGTACACCCTTTGCGTCTCAGAGCTTCCAGCAAAACAAAAGACAAGCTGGAACAAAAAAGCAAAAAGCACTTAGCTATACAGAGCTGCAGGTCACAGGAACAATCAGGAGAAGCTCAGATCCAACACTGAAACATTGACAAGGAGCAAGGATAGCAGCATCAGGCGGAGTTAAGTAATGAAGCAGTTAACGAGCTCACCAGAACACCTGAGGGAGGAAGCTCAGAAGCTGCAGTACCACTTGTGACCACAGGAGTGAATTCAGCCACAGAATTCACAACAGTACCCCCCCCTTGAGGAGGGGTCACCGAACCCTCACCAGAGCCCCCAGGCCGACCAGGATGAGCCGCATGAAAGGCACGAACAAGATCGGAAGCATAAACATCAGAGGCAAAAACCCAGGAATTATCTTCCTGAGCATAACCCTTCCATTTAACCAGATACTGGAGTTTCCGTCTAGAAACACGAGAATCCAAAATCTTCTCCACAATATACTCCAATTCCCCCTCCACCAAAACCGGGGCAGGAGGCTCAACAGATGGAACCATAGGTGCCACGTATCTCCGCAACAACGACCTATGGAATACATTATGTATGGAAAAGGAGTCTGGGAGGGTCAAACGAAAAGACACAGGATTGAGAACCTCAGAAATCCTATACGGACCAATAAAACGAGGTTTAAATTTAGGAGAGGAAACCTTCATAGGAATATGACGAGAAGATAACCAAACCAGATCCCCAACACGAAGTCGAGGACCCACACGGCGTCTGCGATTAGCGAAAAGTTGAGCTTTCTCCTGGGACAAGATCAAATTGTCCACTACCTGAGTCCAGATCTGCTGCAACCTATCCACCACAGAATCCACACCAGGACAGTCCGAAGACTCAACCTGTCCTGAAGAGAAACGAAGATGGAACCCAGAATTGCAAAAAAATGGAGAAACCAAGGTAGCCGAGCTGGCCCGATTATTAAGGGCGAACTCAGCCAACGGCAAAAAGGACACCCAATCATCCTGGTCTGCAGAAACAAAACATCTCAGATATGTTTCCAAGGTCTGATTGGTTCGTTCGGTCTGGCCATTAGTCTGAGGATGGAAAGCCGAGGAAAAGGATAGGTCAATGCCCATCCTACCACAAAAGGCTCGCCAAAACCTTGAAACAAACTGGGAACCTCTGTCAGAAACAATATTCTCAGGAATGCCATGCAACCGAACCACATGCTGAAAGAACAAAGGTACCAAATCAGAGGAGGAAGGCAATTTAGCCAAGGGCACCAGATGGACCATTTTAGAAAAGCGATCACAGACCACCCAAATGACTGACATCTTTTGAGAAACGGGAAGGTCAGAAATGAAATCCATCGAAATATGTGTCCAAGGCCTCTTTGGGACCGGCAAGGGCAAAAGCAACCCACTGGCACGAGAACAGCAGGGCTTAGCCCTAGCACAAATCCCACAGGACTGCACAAAAGTACGTACATCCCGTGATAGAGATGGCCACCAGAAGGATCTAGCCACTAACTCTCTGGTACCAAAGATTCCAGGATGACCAGCCAACACCGAACAATGAAGTTCAGAGATAAGTTTATTAGTCCACCTATCAGGGACGAACAGTTTCTCTGCTGGACAACGATCAGGTTTATTCGCCTGAAATTTTTGCAGCACCCGCCGCAAATCAGGGGAGATGGCAGACACAATGACTCCTTCCTTGAGGATACCCGCTGGCTCAGATAAACCCGGAGAGTCGGGCACAAAACTCCTAGACAGAGCATCCGCCTTCACATTTTTAGAGCCCGGAAGGTACGAAATCACAAAGTCGAAGCGGGCAAAAAATAACGACCAACGGGCCTGTCTAGGATTCAAGCGCTTGGCAGACTCGAGATAAGTCAAGTTCTTATGATCAGTCAATACCATCACGCGATGCTTAGCTCCTTCAAGCCAATGACGCCACTCCTCGAATGCCCACTTCATGGCCAGCAACTCTCGATTGCCCACATCATAATTACGCTCAGCGGGCGAAAACTTCCTGGAAAAGAAAGCACATGGTTTCATCACTGAGCAATCAGAACCTCTCTGTGACAAAACCGCCCCTGCTCCAATCTCAGAAGCATCAACCTCGACCTGGAACGGAAGAGAAACATCTGGCTGACACAACACAGGGGCAGAACAAAAACGACGCTTCAACTCCTGAAAAGCTTCCACAGCAGCAGAAGACCAATTAACCAAATCAGCACCCTTCTTGGTCAAATCGGTCAATGGTTTGGCAATGCTAGAAAAATTACAGATGAAGCGACGATAAAAATTAGCAAAGCCCAGGAACTTTTGCAGACTTTTCAGAGATGTCGGCTGAATCCAATCCTGGATGGCTTGGACCTTAACTGGATCCATCTCGATAGTAGAAGGGGTAAAGATGAACCCCAAAAATGAAACTTTCTGCACACCGAAGAGACACTTTGATCCCTTCACAAACAAAGAGTTAGCACGCAGGACCTGAAAAACCATTCTGACCTGCTTCACATGAGACTCCCAATCATCTGAGAAGATCAAAATGTCATCCAAGTAAACAATCAGGAATTTATCCAGATACTCATGGAAGATGTCATGCATAAAAGACTGAAACACAGATGGAGCATTGGCAAGTCCGAACGGCATCACTAGATACTCAAAATGACCCTCGGGCGTATTGAATGCAGTTTTCCATTCATCTCCTTGCCTGATTCTCACCAGATTATACGCACCACGAAGATCTATCTTAGTGAACCAACTAGCCCCCTTAATCTGAGCAAACAAGTCAGATAACAATGGCAAGGGATACTGAAATTTAACAGTGATCTTATTAAGAAGGCGGTAATCAATACACGGTCTCAGCGAACCATCCTTCTTGGCTACAAAGAAGAACCCTGCTCCCAGTGGTGATGACGATGGGCGAATATGTCCCTTCTCCAGGGATTCCTTCACATAACTGCGCATAGCGGCGAGTTCGGGCACGGATAAATTAAATAAATCGACCTTTAGGGAATTTACTACCAGGAATCAAATTGATAGCACAATCACAATCCCTATGCGGAGGTAGAGCATCGGACTTGGGCTCTTCAAATACATCCTGATAATCAGACAAGAACTCTGGGACCTCAGAAGGGGTGGATGACGAAATCGACAAAAATGGAACATCACCATGTACCCCCTGACAACCCCAGCTGGATACCGACATGGAATTCCAATCCAATACTGGATTATGGGTTTGTAGCCATGGCAACCCCAACACGACCACATCATGCAGATTATGCAACACCAGAAAGCGAATAACTTCCTGATGTGCAGGAGCCATGCACATGGTCAGCTGGGCCCAGTATTGAGGTTTATTCTTGGCCAAAGGTGTAGCATCAATTCCTCTCAATGGAATAGGACACCGCAAAGGCTCCAAGAAAAACCCACAACGTTTAGCATAATCCAAATCCATCAGATTCAGGGCAGCGCCCGAATCCACAAACGCCATGACAGAAAACGACGACAAAGAGCATATCAAGGTAATGGACAGAAGGAATTTGGACTGTACAGTACCAATGACGGCAGACCTAGCGGACCGCTTAGTGCGCTTAGGACAATCAGAAATAGCATGAGTGGAATCACCACAGTAGAAACACAGACCATTCAGACGCCTGTATTCCTGCCGTTCAACTCTAGTCATAGTCCTATCGCACTGCATAGGCTCAGGTTTAGCCTCAGGCAGTACCGCCAAATGGTGCACAGATTTACGCTCGCGCAAGCGTCGACCGATCTGAATGGCCAAAGACAAAGACTCATTCAAACCAGCAGGCATAGGAAATCCCACCATGACATCCTTAAGAGCCTCAGAGAGACCCTTTCTGAACAAAGCTGCCAGCGCAGATTCATTCCACTGAGTGAGTACTGACCATTTCCTAAATTTCTGACAATATACTTCTATATCATCCTGACCCTGGCACAAAGCCAGCTAATTTTTCTCAGCCTGATCCACTGAATTAGGCTCATCGTACAGCAATCCGAGCGCCAGGAAAAACGCATCGACACTACTCAATGCAGGGTCTCCTGGCGCAAGAGAAAATGCCCAGTCTTGAGGGTCGCCGCGCAAAAAAGAAATAATAATCAAAACCTGTTGAATAGGATTACCAGAAGAATGAGGTTTCAAGGCCAGAAATAGCTTACAATTATTTTTGAAACTTAGAAACTTAGTTCTATCTCCAAAAAACAAATCAGGAATAGGAATTCTTGGTTCTAACATAAATTTCTGATCAATAGTATCTTGAATTTTTTGTACATTTATAACGAGATTATCCATTGAAGAGCACAGACCCTGAATATCCATGTCCACACCTGTGTCCAGAATCACCCAAATGTCTAGGGGAAAAAAAAAAAAGTGAACACAGAGCTGAGGAAAAAAAAAATGATGTCAGAACTTTTTCTTTCCCTCTATTGAGAATCATTAGTTAGGGCTCCTTGTACTGTTATGTTTGCTAATGACAGGTGTTATGAAGGCAATCCAGAAACACAGTGTGCTTAGCGATCAGAGCGCACACAGTGATCTGACAAATACCCAAAAATACAAGAACGAGCTCTGAGACGTGGAAACTCTGTAGACTGCACACCTGATCCTATCCTAAACACAACTAAAAGCGGCTGTGGATTGCGCCTAACAACTACCTAGGCAACTCGGCACAGCCTAAGAAACTAGCTAGCCTGAAGATAGAAAAATAGGCCTGACTTGCCCCAGAGAAATTCCCCAAAGGAAAAGGCAGCCCCCCACATATAATGACTGTGAGTAAGATGAAAAGACAAAACGTAAGGATGAAATAGATTCAGCAAAGTGGGGCCCGATATTCTAGGACAGAGCGAGGACAGTAAAGCGAACTTTGCAGTCTACAAAAAACCCTAAAGCAAAACCACGCAAAGGGGGCAAAAAAAACCCACCGTGCCGAACTAACGGCACGGCGGTACACCCTTTGCGTCTCAGAGCTTCCAGCAAAACAAAAGACAAGCTAGACAGAAAAAAAGCAACAAAAAAGCAAAAAGCACTTAGCTATACAGAGCAGCAGGTCACAGGAACAATCAGGAGAAGCTCAGATCCAACACTGAAACATTGACAAGGAGCAAGGATAGCAGCATCAGGCGGAGTTAAGTAATGAAGCAGTTAACGAGCTCACCAGAACACCTGAGGGAGGAAGCTCAGAAGCTGCAGTACCACTTGTGACCACACGAGTGAATTCAGCCACAGAATTCACAACAGGAGACTGAACCAAAACTCGGGCCCAGTGTATATAACAACGCAATCTAAGTGGCAGAAAGTGGCTGGCTGACATACGACAAACTAACAGGACTGCAGTATATTCACATTGTGAAAATTTGAATCTCACTTTTTTGGGGGGAGACTGAACCAAAACTCAGGCCCAGTGTATATAACAATGCAATCTAAGTGGCAGAAAGGGACTGGTTGACATACGACAAACTAACAGGACTGCAGTATATCCAGTTTGTGAGAATTTGAATCTTACTTTTTTGGGGGGGAGACTAAACCAAAACTCAGGCCCTGTGCATAAAACAACACAATGTAAGTGGCAGAAAGTGGCTGGAAGATACAGTGGGGCAAAAAAGTATTTAGTCAGTCAGCAATAGTGCAAGTTCCACCACTTAAAAAGATGAGAGGCGCCTGTAATTTACATCATAGGTAGACCTCAACTATGGGAGACAAACTGAGAAAAAAAAATCCAGAAAATCACATTGTCTGTTTTTTTAACAATTTATTTGCATATTATGGTGGAAAATAAGTATTTGGTCAGAAACAAACAATCAAGATTTCTGGCTCTCACAGACCTGTAACTTCTTCTTTAAGAGTCTCCTCTTTCCTCCACTCATTACCTGTAGTAATGGCACCTGTTTAAACTTGTTATCAGTATAAAAAGACACCTGTGCACACCCTCAAACAGTCTGACTCTAAACTCCACTATGGTGAAGACCAAAGAGCTGTCAAAGGACACCAGAAACAAAATTGTAGCCCTGCACCAGGCTGGGAAGACTGAATCTGCAATAGCCAACCAGCTTGGAGTGAAGAAATCAACAGTGGGAGCAATAATTAGAAAATGGAAGACATACAAGACCACTGATAATCTCCCTCGATCTGGGGCTCCACACAAAATCCCACCCCGTGGGGTCAGAATGATCACAAGAACGGTGAGCAAAAATCCCAGAACCACGCGGGGGGACCTAGTGAATGAACTGCAGAGAGCTGGGACCAATGTAACAAGGCCTAGCATAAGTAACACACTGCGCCACCATGGACTCAGATCCTGCAGTGCCAGACGTGTCCCACTGCTTAAGCCAGTACATGTCCGGGCCCGTCTGAAGTTTGCTAGAGAGCATTTGGATGATCCAGAGGAGTTTTGGGAGAATATCCTATGGTCTGATGAAACCAAACTGGAACTGTTTGGTAGAAACACAACTTGTCGTGTTTGGAGGAAAAAGAATACTGAGTTGCATCCATCAAACACCATACCTACTGTAAAGCATGGTGGTGGAAACATCATGCTTTGGGGCTGTTTCTCTGCAAAGCGGCCAGGACGACTGATCCGGGTACATGAAAGAATGAATGGGGTCATGTATCGTGAGATTTTGAGTGCAAACCTCCTTCCATCAGCAAGGGCATTGAAGATGAAACGTGGCTGGGTCTTTCAACATCACAATGATCCAAAGCACACCGCCAGGGCAACGAAGGAGTGGCTTCGTAAGAAGCATTTCAAGGTCCTGGAGTGGCCTAGCCAGTCTCCAGATCTCAACCCTATAGAAAACCTTTGGAGGGAGTTGAAAGTCCGTGTTGCCAAGCGAAAAGCCAAAAACATCACTGCTCTAGAGGAGATCTGCATGGAGGAATGGGCCAACATACCAACAACAGTGTGTGGCAACCTTGTGAAGACTTACAGAAAACGTTTGACCTCTGTCATTGCCAACAAAGGATATATTACAAAGTATTGAGATGAAATTTTGTTTCTGACCAAATACTTATTTTCCACCATAATATGCAAATAAAATGTTAAAAAAACAGACAATGTGATTTTCTGGATTTTTTTTTTCTCAGTTTGTCTCCCATAGTTGAGGTCTACCTATGATGTAAATTACAGATGCCTCTCATCTTTTTAAGTGGTGGAACTTGCACTATTGCTGACTGACTAAATACTTTTTTGCCCCACTGTATATGAAAAAATACAAGGACTGTAGTACAATTTCAATCTCCCTACAATGATCTCAGGAAAAGTATGGTAGCAATAAAAAAGACTGCTGCACACAAAAGTGTGGACAAATAAACAAGATAACTGTGCAGAAAGGAGCAACAGGATTTTTGCTTTTAAAAAAGCAGTTGGTTTGCACAGCAGCGTGCAAACAGCAATGCAGCTATCAGGGAGCCTTATATGGCAGCCTAATAAGCTACAGAGCTGATGCACAAAAATATAGCCTCCACTGTCCTTGCAAAAAAAATGGTGGTATTGGACAGTGGAAATCGCTACAGCACAAGCAGTTTGGGGGTTAATCTTCCCTCCCTAACTAAATCCCTTTTTCTGATGAAGCTGCAGCAACCTCTCCCTATGCTAAAATCTGCAGAAGTAAGATGGCGGCCGGAGTGCACGCCCCTTTATAGCCCCTGTGACGCCGCAGAAAGCAAGCCAATCACTGTCATGCCCTTCTCTAAAATGGTGGAGACCGAGACCTATGTCATCACGCTGCCCACACTCTGCGTCCTCCTTCATTGGCTGAAAAATGTCGCTGAAAGCGTCATACGAAATGCGACTTTTGCGTACAGATCGCCTACCTCATGGCCGATCCCACACTAGGATTGGGTCGGGTTTCATGAAACCCAACTTTGATGAAAGTCGGCGATTTTTGAATTTGTCCGATCCGTTTCGCTCAACCCTAGTCACAAGGAATGGAATGTTTGGTAAGATGTGAGGGAGTACCTTGCTTTTAGTGCCTTCATAGAAGGATGTCCTCCGCATCTCTTCAGACACCACCACTAGAACACGAGGGTGAACGTATTCTGTGATGCAACAGTCACTCTAATTTTTGTCAAGGGTGTTTTTGATGCACGTAAATAATTTTTTTAAACAAAAAAGTAGACATCCCAGGGGAAAATGTTTGTCAGCTCTTACACTTAGTCTATGGGCATTACAAGTATAGGAGACCCGCTCTTTTAAATTGGGAAAACATTCATAGGTGGACATCCTCCATGTTTCTTCAGACACATACACTGGAACACGAGGGTGAACGTATTCCATAATGCAACAATCACTCTCATTGTTTAGCAAGGTGTTTATAATGCCCGTAAAGAATTAAAAAAAAATAGCAGACCCCCAGGAGGAAATGTTTGTCAGCCTTCACACTTAGTGTATAGGCATTACAAGTATAGGAAACCCGCTCCTTTAAATTGGGAAAACATTCATAGGAGGACATCCTCCACATCTCTTCAGACACATACACTAGAACACGAGGGTGAACGTATTCCGTGATGCAACAGTCACTCAAATTAAAATAAAACCTATAAAAAGGCCTTTACCCACAACCCAATGTAAAGGTGCAAGATTAAGTCAAACAGGTTCAGTGCTAAATACATATTGAAATCATATATAAAGAAAATCACCAGAAAGAACAAAATCATATAAAAATATCAAAACTTTATTGTAAGCAATATATAAAACATGAGATCAAGAGTATATAGGGATGTGACAGGGGTGAACCAGACTAGTGGAACCACAGTTAGAAACAAATACCAGCAGGTACATAGTGAATAGGTATGCAAAGCATCCAGTAAAGCATGTCCAATTATAGAATCTGGGAAAGAGTTAACCAGATCAGAAAGTCTCCAAAAGGGCTGTGTGCCACATCTAGAAAAAAAGAGCAAAGAGCAAAAAAGCATCAAAGCTGAAAAATAACAATTACCTGAAAGGTTCCTGAAGCTCAGTGTTGTCACCATCCCCAACGTGCGTTTCAGTGCTGTGCCATCTTCATGGGGTGTTTATGACGCCCGTAAAAAATAATTTTAAACAAAAAAGTAGGCCCCTAGGGAGAAATGTTTGTCAGCCCTTACACTTAGTGCATGGGCATTACAAGTATAGGAGACCAGCTCCTTTAAATTGGTAAAGCATTCATAGGAGGACATCCTCCACATCTCTTCAGACACCACTCCCAGAACATGAGGCATTCCAAGTATAGGTGAGGTGCTCCTTTGTAATGTGAAAAAAATTTTTACACCCTTCTCCACGTTTCTTCATAGAGGGATTGTGGTGCGTGCAAATTACGGCCACGCCTTGCATTCACTTCATGAACAAAATTTATGGTAATAAAAACAAAAAAAAAATAATAGCAACTTTGCTTTCATGTGGTCATCCAATATGTTGTTTCAAAGGTATTTTGGAGGATGTGTAACATTGGTGTAGGGCAGGCCTTTCATTCAGTGCATAAGCAAACAGTATGAGAGACACACTTTTTCTAATGGGAAAAAGTTTGTCCTGAAATCCTCAAGTACGTCTGCTCAAGGGGTTATTGGGGTGCATGCAACTTTGGTGCAGGGCAGGCCTTGCATTAAATGCATAAGCAAACAGTATGGGAGACACACTTTCTTCCAATGGGAACAATTTTGTCATGAAGCCCTCAAGTACATCTGCTGAAATGGCTATTGGGGTGCATGTAACATTGGTGCAGGGCAGGTCCTCCATTAAATGCATAAGCAAACAATATGGGAGACACACTTTTTTCTAATGGGAATACATTTTTCATGAGGCCATTAGGTACGTCTGCTGAAACGGTTATTGGACTGCATGTAACTTTGGGGAAGGCCAGGCCTTGCATTCAATGCAACATTCTTTCAGGAGGCCCGCCTGTACATTTTGTTAAAGGGGTATTGGGGTGGGTCCTAATTTTTGGCAGCCCAGCCACTGACTGCATACGCAATAACAGTATACGAGTCCCACTGTTTAATGGCCCTTTAAGAAGGTTAATGCCGCCTGATGCCCCTCTAAAAATATGCTCTGTGACTTTAAGATTCCCTCCTTCATAAATGAAACAAGATTTGTCTGCTTATGTGTCACACAACACATGGCCAGCTAGGGTTGTTAAATGTTGCAATGATATTACCCAGTGAATGCATTTCTATTGGTTGAAAGCAATGCTAGAGTTGAAAAACGCATCAAAAACGCTGCATGTGAACATAACCCAAGTGGTGGAGGAACATGTTTTGTTTGGGGTAATTATTTTGTCTTATATACAAGTCATTACCCTGGAAAGGATCTTCCTTAACATATTTCCCTGCAAAATCCATTTGGGTTTCGGTTTTGTATGTTTTTTGGTGTGCCTGTAAAAATGGCGTGAAACTCTGACAACATTCTTTACAGCTGTGACCTAGGAGTCAGACATGCTGCCAGGGATATTTGCCATGATGTTCCTGTGTCATTTGAGCAGTGTTTCCATCATTTTCAGACGTTTTTAGACATTAAAAGGACCCCCAGGGGGATCACGGTAAAAATGCTCGGATCTCCCATAGACTTACATTGTGCTCGTTGTTCTGTCAGAGTGCCCGAGTGTTACAAATTGCTCAATCCGAGCAGCGAGCACCTTAGCATTTTAGTGCTCGCTCATCACTATTCCCCACCCCTAGGGGGATGCCTGAGCAACTTACTTCCTCAGTTAGTGTCTTGCTGCTGAGGTGCCAGGTCCTGTCTTGCTTTTTCTCTTGTGTCAGCCACCCAGAGGGGCTTCGTACCCTGGCCTGTACCTGTGTCTTGTATCTCTCATTACTGCTACCCAGTGGGGCTTCGTACCCTGGTCTGAGTCCTTGTTTCTGTGCCTTGTTCCGTTCCTGACCCTGTCTGAACTTAGTCCTATACCTGAGTCCATTTGCATCCCTGTCTGTAGCCTTTCCTATTCCGCTGTATGTTTCCTTGTGTTGACTCCTTCTGCTCTGCCTCCTGTGGCTCTGCTCTTTGCTCCACCTCCTTTGGTTCTGCTTCTTGCTTCGCCTCCTTCAGCTCTGCTCCTTGCTTTGCCTCCTGCAGTTCTGCTCTTTGCTCCTCCTCCTTTGGCTCTAGTCTTTGCTCCGCCTCCTGTGGTTTAGCTATTTGCTCCACCTCCTGCGGTTCTGGTCATTGCTCCACCCTCTGCGGTTCTGCTCTTTGCTCCACCTCCTGCGGTTCTTGTCTTTGCCCCGCCTCCATCGGTTTTGGTCTTTGCCCTGCCTCCTGCGGCTCTGGTCTTTCCTCTGCCTCCAGTGGTTCTGCTTTACTCCCATCATTCCTCCTGCGGCTCCGTCCTGCTCTCCGCATCATGCGGCTCTGCTACCGCTACGCGCCCTATGTGTCATTGTCCCTCCAGTCTGTACTGGTTCCTACCTGCTCCCTTATACTACTTATTCCAGCCTGTGTTCCCATTTCTCCTGAAGTAGTTCCTGTCCCTCCAGTCTGAACTAGTCATTACCTATTCCCTTATCCCACACGTACCTGCCTATATTCCTGCCTTACCTGAACATTATCCAGTCCCGCCAGTCGTGCCCACCTGCCAGAGTGCCAGCTGTGCCCACCTGCCTGCCAGAGTGCCAGCCATGCCCGCTTGCCTGCCAAAGTAAAAGTCGTGCTCATCTGAACTTGCCTACACTTGCTGTTAGTGTTCAGTCCCTCAGTGGGTTCAGCTGCCACAGCCAGACACTGCCCGAGAGTGGTACCTGGCAGCTACCTGCCACACAAGCCTGGCCTCACCATCAGAGGCTCCAGTAAACATCAAGGTAGCTGGTTAGTTATGCCCCTTCCAGGGAAATCTGGTTTGTGGCACAGTGGGACCACAATTCCCTTGCTCACACCTCCCAGTCAGGGCATGTGCGTGACAGTGTGAATGAATTAACAAATAAGTGCAGTAACTAAAACTCAGCTTTTTGGACAAAACGCTACAATTCCTGATCGTGGTCATGTAACATAAATCTTCTGTTTAAGAAGGGCCCACAAGGTCTAGGTCAGGTGAGGAAGCGATTGATGTCATTATTTTTTCATCTTCAATGCTTTTACTGGCTAGCGAAGCAGTGGAGTACTGTAATACATACAATGGAGCACTGTCCTTCACAAAAATCATGGTTTCTTGAGAGATGCAGAATTTTTCCCATATCACTGCTTGAAGAATTTGTCTTTTAAAATGTAGCAGTAGGTTCTGAAGTTGATTTTGAGCCCATCTCTAATGCTGTGACATACTTGTTTGATCTCCGTTACATTATCAGTACTCGAAGAGGCACCAATTTGTGGTGTTTGTAGTATTGCAGGAAACTTCTGCATTATCTGCAAGAAAATGTGCCTTTAATTTTGATTAATGTTATTTTAATTTTATGGATAAGGGAGGAGTGTCTAACTGGATATGTTCTGTAGAAGTGGGTTTAGTTCACCTCTCGCAAATAAGGATCCTATTGTGAAAGCATCCCCCAATTGTTTGGCTATATACACCTCTCTCTATTTCTGATAATCGTCTGTTTTCATTTGTTTTCTTTCTCCTAGTACATCTCCCTTTGATTCTCTGACCTATTTCCCTGTAGCTTTTTGCAAATTTTCACACTTTCTAACTTTCATGGGCAATTAAAGTTGTGCATATTCAAAGCCGTAGGTCTATGCTGACTGTGGTCTATGCATGCAGTTCTTTCAAGTGCAGCTTGTAAAGCGCAGAATAGAAATATACTATTCACTGTGTGCAGAATTATTAGGCAAGTTGTATTTTAGAGGATTATTTTTATTATTGATCAACAACTATGTTCTCAATCAACCCAAACACTCATAAATATCAAAGCTTAATATTTTTGGAAGCTGGAGTGTTTTTTTTTTTTTTTAGATTTGGCTATCTTAGGAGGATATCTGTTTGTGCAGGTAACTATTACTGTGCAGAATTATTAGGAAACCTAATAAAAACCAAATATATTCCCATCTCACTTGATTATTTTCATATTTTCACCAGGTAAACCAATATCACTGCACAAAATTTAGAAATAAACATTTCTGATATGCAAAAACCAAACCCCCCAAAATTAGTGACCAGTATAGCCACCTTTCTTTATGATGACACTCAGCAGCCTTCCATCCATAGATTCTGTCAGTTGCTTGATCTGTTTACAGTCAACATTGCATGCAGAAGCCACCACAGCCTCCCAGACACTGTTCCAAGAGGTGTAATGTTTTCCCTCCCTGTAGATCTCACAATTTATGAGGGACCACAGGTTCTCTATGGGGTTCAGATCAGGTGAACAAGGGGGCCATGTCATTATTTTTTCTTCTTTGAGACCTTTACTGGCCCGCCACACTGTGGAGCAGTTGGAGGCATGTGATGGAGCATTGTCCTGCATGAAAATCATGTTTTTCTTGAACAATACCGACTTCTTCCTGTGCCACTGCATGAAGAAGTTGTCTTCCAGAAACTGGCAGTAGGTCTGGGAGTTGAGCTTCACTCCATCCTCAACCCGAAAAGGTCCCACAAGTTCATCTTTGATGATCCCAGCCCATACCAGTAGCCCACCTCCACCTTGCTGGCATCTGAGTCGGAGTGGAGCTCTCTGCCCTTTACTGATCCAGCCTCTGGCCCATCCATCTTGCCCTTCAAGAGTCACTCTCATTTCATCAGTCCAAAAATCCTTTGAAAAGTCAGTCTTAAGATACTGTATTTCTTGGTCCAGTCTTGACGTTTTATCATATGTTTCTTGTTCAAAGGTGGTCGTTTTTCAGCCTTCCTTACATTGGCCATGTCCCTGAGTATCACACACCTTGTGCTTTTTGTTACTCCAGTAACATTGCAGCTCTGATATATGGCAAAACTGGTGGCAAATGGCATATTAACAGCTTCATGCTTGATTTCCCTCAATTCATGGGCAGTTACTTTGCGCCTTTTTTGCCCAACACGCTTCTTGCGACCCTGTTGGCTATTTGCCATGAAATGCTTGATTGTTTGGTGATCACGCTTCAAATGTTTGGCAATTTCAATACTGCTGCAACCCTCTACAAGACATCTCACAATTTTGGACTTTTCAAAGCCCGTCAAATCTCACTTCTGACCCATTTTGCCAAAGGAAAGGAAGTTGCCTAATAATTGAACACACCTTATATAGGGTTTTGATGTCATTAGACAACATCCCTCCTCATTACAGAGATGCACATCACCTGATTTATGTAATTGGTAGTTGGCTCTCAAGCCTGAACAGCTTGGAGTTGGACAACATGTATAAAAAGTATCATGCGATCAAAATACAACTTGCCTAATAATTCTGCACACAGTGTATATGTGCCAGATATGAGTAGAAGGTAAGAACTACAACAAATTACTAACTGCACCTCTATTTACATTTTTATGAAATTACTCTATCACCATGCTTACATATGCCCTTACAGTTATAGCTCCATTAATCCTTGCTCTCCATTGCTATACCAAAGCCAAGACATCCATTGAACAACCTTCCCTATTACCCCCCTGCCTGACCCCATCTACAGACCTGCTCCTAAACCGAAGATTCCTCCAATTTATACACAAAACAAGAAATTCAGTCTCCTGCTCTCACCCAAAAAAAAGTTGTGTAAGGCCTCTTTCACACGTCCAGATAATTCCGGTACTGGAGAAATCGGTACCGGAACTATCCGTGTCCGTGTGTCTGTGTGCTTACGTAGCACATCAGTGTGGCACACGTGCGGCAGCCGTGTGCCGCCCGTGTGCCGACTGAGGACCACACGGACCATGCAGGAGACAGCGCTACAGTTAAGCGCTGCCCCCTGCATGCGGTGCTGAAGCCGGTATTCATCCCTTCTTCCCAGCAGCGTTTGCTGGACAGAAGGAATGAAAAATTCTTTTTTTTTTCTTTTCCCTTAAAAATAAAGTTTGTGCGTCCCCTCCCGCCTCCCATCCCCAGTGCGCCCCCCCCCCCGCTTGCCAGGAAATACTCACCGACACACAGCAGGCCCTGTGTGAGCGGTCACATGGTCCCGCTTATTACAGTGAGGAATATGCGCATATTCCTCACTGTAATGAGCGGGACCACATGACCGCTCACAGAGCACAGGCTGCAGCTGCTGAAAGGAGACATCGCTGGAGCTGGGTCGCACAAACTTTATTTTTATGGGAAAAGAAAAAAAAAAGATTTTTCATTCCTTCTCTCCAGCGAACGCTGCTGGGAAGAAGGGATGAATACCGGCTTCAGCATCACACGCGGGGGGGACAGCGCTTACTGCAGCGCTGTCTCTCCTGCAGGCGGTACGTGCACACGGAGGAGAGTGCACACTGTTCTCCGTGTGCATGTGTTCGGGACACTTTGCGGACCGTGCTGCCGGAGAAAAATGGACATGTCTCCGTGTTTTCAACCAAACCATTTTGTATAACTAGATATGGGGTATTTCCGCATTTAGGAGAAATTGTGGAATAATGTGGCCATTTTCACCTATTAGCCCTTGTGTAAATGTAAAATCTGATGTTAACAACAACATTTTAGTGGTAAAAATGTAATATATTCACCTCCCAATGGTATAAAATTCTGTAAAGCGCCTATGGTATCAAATATTTTAATGTAGCTCTAGATGAATTAATTGGGGGTTGTAGCTTATAAAATGTGGTCACTATGGGTGATTCTTCTGTTCTCGCACCTCAGGGGCTCTGCTAATGTGACATGGCACTCGCAAACTATTAAAATCTTAGATATTTTCAAATATAATAGCAAATCATATTGACCTAAATTTACCATAAACATTAATTACAATGTGTCATGAAAAAACATTCTCAGAAACACCAGGATATGTACAAGCATTCCAAAGTTATTACCACATAAAGTGACATATAGGAGATTTGAAAAATTTGGCCTGGTCAGGAAAGTGGGAACAGGCTTTGATCAAAAGGGGTTAATTTTGTATTTCATAAATCAAGTGGGGCCTACAGACAGACAAACATTTAATCATTCAGCTTTCGGATTTGGAGCTGTATATATAGAAAATAGAGAAAAAAAATGGTGGAACACTTTAAAAGATGTAATTTATTCAGCATCTTAAAATCAGGTCACTTTGGTGCAAAGTCTCTTCATCCTGCCTATATCATTCTCTGCACCTTTTGTGCTGTGTACAGTGAGATGCTGTGTCTCGCTATGGGGTTAGACTGCTACATACATTAAGCTGCTGAGCATGGTTGCTGCTGTAGATCTTTTCAATAGCAAAATGATTCTCTCTCACCTTTTCTTCAGCAGCTCTTGATAAGACTGATTGCCAAGGACATTGGAAAACAAGACTATCAGAAGTGAAAAATGGCTGTACCAGACCTTTCACTTGATTTATTTTTTGCAATCTATTATCCCAATTTTTCATTGCAGCTTAATTCAATTAGATATTTTTTCAGCTTGCACGGTAGAAAGAAAATAAGACATGCCGTAAAATAATGAAGGGAATGAATTGAGGCACTGTATCATCAACAAAAAAGAAGCAGTGGTTTCAAAGAGGCATGCTGAACTACTAAAATATCTTTCTACATGTATTTATTTGCCTAAAAAGAAGGGAAAAAGCTAATTATTAGAAAAAATATCTAGCATTTTAGTTTTTGGTTTTATCTAAAATTAGAAAGCACTGTTTCTCGTACATTATACTGTAATATTTACACAATATGAGAGGGATTTCAGGTATTGCACCTCATCAGTGCAAAGTGTGAGATCCGATTTGGCTACGTGAGAGGCGTAAGACTAGGATCCAAGTTTCTACCTGTGGAGAGTGATCAGCATGGCAGAGCTCATACTTTTCACTGACAAAGAGCAGTACACCGATACACCATGTCTGCAAATGAGATTCTGATTTAGGTGCTGTTACATAATTCACCCATGATCTGTTGACTCATTCTATTATCATCTTAATGACCAATGCTTATTTAGAGTAAAATTGCCTGCCAGTATTTTACACATCGCAAAAGAGTGCATCATCGACAAAAGACTACTACATTACTTCAGGTATGACCACATAGGCTTTCCCATAATGTCCTCCAACTATCAAATCACATGGTTTGATTGTGCAGCCAAATTGTAGGGACTATTTACTACTAATAAAAAAATCTTTATTTATATAACGTCAACATAATCCACAGCTCTTTACAAATCAACAACTCATATACAAGTCATAAGTAACAACGTTAAAGATAATACAATAATTAAAACAAAATAATGATGACCCTGCCCGTAAGAGCATACAATCTACAATTAGGTGCAGGGGGTGGACACAAAGTACAGGTGCTTATTTACAATGATGGTCCCGTCATCTTGAGGGAATGGGTGCAGTGAAGTTTGATAGGCCGCTCTAAACAGATGTGTTTTTAGGGAGCGCCAAAAACTGTATAAGTTGAGTTAGTCCTGATTTCTTGTTGTAGAGAATTCCAGAGGAGTTGGTGGAACTCTTGAGAAGTCTTGCAGTCAAAAGTGAGAGGAACGGATTAATACGGATGTTAGTAGAATGTCGCTTGCGGAGCGTAACAAGTGGTTAGGTCGATAAACAGAAATGAGGGAGGAAATGTAGGGGGTGCCGCACTGTGGAGAGCTTTGTGGGTGAGAACAAGCAGTTTAAATAGGATCCTAAAATGTATGGGCAGCCAGTGCAATGACTGGTGTTATGACCTGGTGGTTAGGAGCACCAGGAAATGACCTGATGGTTAAACTCACAGGACAAGCTCTGGGAAGTGGGAACTTTGCTGACCGCAATCCCTAATCCTATCACATACACTAGAAATAGCCGTGGAGCGTACCTAACAGGCCTAGACGCCTCGGCACAGCCTATGAACTAGCTAGCCCTAGAGATAGAAAATAAAGCCTACCTTGCCTCAGAGAAATTTCCCCAAAGGAAAAGGCAGCCCCCCACAAATATTAACTGTGAGTTAAGATGAAAGTCACAAACACAGAAATGAAACAGGTTTAGCAAAGGGAGGCCTGACTAACTAAATAGACAGAGGATAGGAAAGGTATCTTTACGGTCAGCACAAAAACTACAAAAGACCACGCAGAGTGTGCAAAAAGACCCCCGCACCGACTAACGGTGCGGAGGCGCCACCCTGCATCCCAGAGCTTCCAGCTAGCAAGACAAAATCATGAAAGCAAGCTGGACTAGAAAACCATGAACAGAAAATAACAAACGGGGACTTAGCTTCTTGCAGGAAGAGACAGGTCTCCAGAAAGATCCAAGAGCGAACTGAACCAGCACAGGAACATTGACAGCTGGCATGGAGTAACGATCTGAGTGGAGTTAAATAGAGCAGCCAATCAAAGGATAAACCACGTCACCTGTGTAAGGAACCTCAGAAGCAGCAGCTTCACTCACAGCCACCAGAGGGAGTCCATGGACAGAACTCGCCGAAGTACCATTCACGACCACAGGAGGGAGTTCAACAACAGAATTCACAACAGACTGGTACAGAGCGGAGGCATACAAGTACCAATTAGCCAGATACATGTCCTTGGCTGCTGCATTAAGGATAGACTGGAGAGGGGAAAGTCAAGTGAGGGGGAAGCCAGTTAATAGAGCATTACAGTATCACAAGCAGAAGTGGATCAGGGCAACAGTGAGGGTTTTTGTTGTTTCCATGGTGAGAAAGGGGCATATTCTAGAGGTGTTCTTTAGGTGTATGTGGCACGAGTGGGCAAGAGATTGTATATGGGTGGTGGAGGAAAGATTGGTGTCAAACATAACACCCAGACAGCGCGCCTGCTGCCAGGGCATTATTGTGGTGCCACACACAAATTGGGAGATGTCTGCTTTAGGGAGATCAGAAGATGGGAGCAGAAGAATTTCAGTTTTTGAAAGGTTGAGTTTCAGATAGAAACTGCGGTCAGTCACTGGTGTTTTGCAGTACAGTGGGGATAAGGTCAGGGGTTGACATGTTTAGTTGTGTGTCATCAGCATAAAGATGGTACTGAAAGCCAAATTTGCTGATGATCTGTTCAATTGGGGCTGTGTAGAGAGAGAAGAGAAAAGGGCCAAGGACTGAACCCTGAGGGACCCCAATAGCGAGAGGAAGAGGAGAAGAAGAAGTGGGACCAGTTAATGATACACTTATGAGCTGTCAGAAAGATAGGGAGATAACCAGGAGAGAGCAGTGTCCTTAATGCCTATTGATTGGAGCATAGAGATTAGGAGATGCTGGTCAACAGTGTCGAAAGCTGCAGAGTGGTCGAGAAGAATGAGCAGAAAGTGGTCACCGTTACATTTTGCTGTCAACAGGTCATTTGTCACTTTGGTGAATGCAGTTTCTGTAGAATATAAGGGGCGGAAGTCGAACTGTGATGGATCTAGGAGAGAGTGAGTGGAGAGGTAACAAGTAAAACGGAAGTAGACTGAGGAAAGAGTGGAGACTGGTTTGTAGTTATTTGTCCAGGATGGATCAAGAGAGGGTTTTTTAATAATGGAGTAATGATAGAGTGTTTGAAGGAGGAGGGGAAAATACCACAGAGGAGAGAGAGACATTGAAGAATTTAGTTAGGTATGTAGTGACGACTGGAGATAGGGATTGGAGTAGGTGTGAGGGAATGGGGTCAGTAGTGCATGATGTAGGACTATCATAATGTGTATAAAAATCAGGGCTGGGAATTCAGCAACCATATTAGGGTGATTTAAGGATAGTGAGAAAACACCAGAGCTCACACATCAGCAGTAGAGATAGGAAGAAAAAGCCCCAAAACTTTGGGCAAATATCCCAGATAGTAATGTGTTGTACAACTGCAACAGTGAAAAAAATACTGTACTAATCTGGGAACAATGCAAAAATTCAATTGATATGAAGTAAGAAAGACGAGTAGCAAGAGTAGTGACAGATTGATCAGTGATTTAGTGTAGCTGGCATTTCCTGGCAAATTTGAATTCCAAGTACACATTTTTGGTCCTTCATTCTTAATGCATTGGAAAGTCACAGCAAGCAACACAAAAAAAATCTAAAATCAGTCAGTCAGAAACAGTGTACTGGTTAAAAAACAAGGAGGGTTTGTGGTCCATATCTGTGATGTCAAAGGTGAAGAAACGTAAGATGTCAGAGATACTACAAAAATGAAGTTTTCTTTGTATTTTTTCTACGCATTTCAAAATGTACCCTTCTAAAGGAAGAAAGAAACCCACATACACAGGGTATTACAGGGTTTATATAGTGGTGGTGGAATAAGGTGGCAAAAAAAGACGCGACAGTGTGTAATGTGTCAAAGGGTAGTCACATGTTGCGGTTCAAGTGAAAAAAACAAAAATGAAAAACAAACACACATGGAATAAGATTAAATGATAAAAATGTTATGAAATAGATTACTACACAGACTTCATATCATAAATACACAGCATAATTCATAGAGACATGTTGATTCATTCTTTGTTTCTGCGGAAAAAAGTTTCATTAATTTCATTTTTATTTATCGGTTGTCTGGATTCGAACATTGGGAAATTAATGGAATGACATTGTGATAAGGTTAATTTTCCCAAGAGGCTACTCAGTGATAAGGGTAATTTGCCC
Organism: Ranitomeya imitator; assembly: GCF_032444005.1. NCBI lineage: Eukaryota > Metazoa > Chordata > Amphibia > Anura > Dendrobatidae > Ranitomeya > Ranitomeya imitator. Next base: position 207,178,264 of record NC_091284.1, read on the forward strand.
ATGAGGCTACTCAGGATGTTAAAAAAGGTTAATTGTACCTGAGGCTGATGGTGATGCAGAGGTGTGGGTTAGAAGAGAAATAAAGATAAAAAGAGTAAAATTAAATGTGCTGCACCTAGAGGCATATTTACCATATTTTTCAGACTATAAGACGTACATTTTTCCTCCAAATTTTTTGATGAATATGGGGGGTGTGTCTTATAGTCCAGTTGTACCTGCAGTGACAGTGGACGGGGAGGTGGGGGAGCGCCAGTGTTGGATGAGCGGGTCACAGGAGTCAGGACCTGATGCTGCGGCTGACACCTCTGGCGGTTGGGGCCGTTTTGGCCCCAAAAGGTGGGGGACTATGAATGCGAAGAGCAGTGAATAGTCATTTTTTTTATTAGTGGGCATACATGATCACCCATCCATTGCAGAAAGACTGCGGCTGTGGCTAAAAGTGTGCGTGCTGTTAAAGAGAAATGAATACTCAATACTCTCCACTCCCATAGTCCCAGATGTGGGGAGCAGAGAGTATTCTGGCAGCTGAGCTTAATGTGAAGGCAGCACATGATGCCAGTGCTATGCACTGCTTACAAGATGAAATCAAATGCAGACATCAGAACAGGAGGGAGCAGAGGGAAGGGAAGAATGGGTAATTTTTTTATGTGTGCAGTATGATAGGGAACATGTACACCAGCATGGGGGTGTTGGGGCCATATACGTCAGAATGTGGATGGGGGTCATGTATACCAGGATGGGTATGAGTGGGCTATGTATACTAGGATGGGGATGAGGAAGCCATGTATACCAAAATGGTGATGAGAGATCCATGTACACCAGGATGGGAATGAAGGGGCTATGTATACCAGGATGGGGATAAGGAGGCCATGTATACGTGGATGGGGATCATATACATCTGGATGGGGGGCATGTATACCTGGATTGAGGACAAATTCATACCTGGACTTTGGATATTAGTGCAGAATTGGGGACATTACCCTTATAACAGTGTCAGCAGCAGATCCCCCCCATAACTACAATTTTTTTTTAAATTCGTTTATTAACCATTAGATAAACTGTGTTACATAAACATTTGCATCCAAGGTTATTGAACATAGTATGCAGTACATATAAACTATGCATTGTTGAACATATAGTAGAATACAATTTTCGCCTATAACCAGCGTTATCTTGTAATTGTTATAAATGTTGAGTCAGTTGTAACATATGCATTATGTAAATAAGAAAACTTATAAAACCAGAACTCTTGAATTACAACTGTATCTACTCAAGCTACTAATTTGCCACATTACCTCGTGCCTGTCCCTCCATGCGATATCCCCAACCATCACCAAAAAAATCTCACCGTGACATATCTACAGAGTAACATGGGAAGAATTCCATCTACCCCACATTTTTTCAAATTTCCCTGGACACCCTCTATTCTGATATAGCGTTCGTTCATATGGAATAATCAAATTAACCAGGTCAATCCAAGTTCTTATAGATGGACATGAGCTCCCCAGCCACCGCAATGCCAATACCTTTCGTGCCATAAAGAGTGTCTCACGCAAGAAAATGTCAATGTAACGATCCCAAGTCTCCTCCTCCCATACTCCAAATATACAAACTAGTGGATCAAGGGGAATCTCTCACAGTCAAAAAGTATACACTTGGGGTAAATCAAACTAGACTCACAGAAAAAATCCCCAAAGAAAAGAAAAATATCCTAAAAATCTATCCTTTATTGATATATATTAAAATCGTAAATGTGCACTTGACAACACCATCACCAAGTAGATGCAAGCGTACTATAGAAAAGGCCGGGTGGTGCCAAGCCCTACGCTTTCTCAATACTCCCTACCTGTCAGCGGAGGTTGGCACCCTATTATCCTGCGCCGTGGCGCCCCCGCTCCTCGTCGACTAGCCCTGCTATCCCTTTTATGCCCTAAGTAGGGTCAGGAGAGAAAATCCCACTCAGATAATAATTAAATATGGATAGCTTGGAAGGACATGAAACAGTCAGTAAAATATCTAACTAGATCTAAGGGTCTCACCTGACTTGGTAGTCTGTGTCCCTTACTTAATGTATATATACATCAAAATTATTATTTAGGCAAGACGATATAAACAACAGGTAGGGATGTCACAAAGAGACTAAAACATACACATGTGATCTTGGCCTAGCTATATATGTATTAGCGCTACTGAGATAAGGGGATTGGCCCGGTGGTGCAGCTATCTACCATGCCAACATGCTGATATCTTATGCAAGCTAAGTAACCCTTTGTTATCTGGATGTACTCCTGATGAACCCCTTTTCATTAGAAGGGGAGAAACGCGTTGAGTAGAAAAGGGATATGTATATTAACTTCTGTGTTAAATAGAAGGTGACTTATGGATCTGGTTAGCACATGTGTCATAACAAACAAGTATATGGGGGGACGACATGTGGCTACTCTGTACTGATTATCTATTGAGAGCTGCAGTTTGATCGCTATTATGACGGTATGGGATATGTCTGACATTACAGCAAATACATCTTCCCTATTGTCATCATAACATCTGGTGACCGTAATACATATATAGCTAGGCCAAGATCACATGTGTATGTTTTAGTCTCTTTGTGACATCCCTACCTGTTGTTTATATCGTCTTGCCTAAATAATAATTTTGATGTATATATACATTAAGTAAGGGACACAGACTACCAAGTCAGGTGAGACCCTTAGATCTAGTTAGATATTTTACTGACTGTTTCATGTCCTTCCAAGCTATCCATATTTAATTATTATCTGAGTGGGATTTTCTCTCCTGACCCTACTTAGGGCATAAAAGGGATAGCAGGGCTAGTCGACGAGGAGCGGGGGCGCCACGGCGCAGGATAATAGGGTGCCAACCTCCGCTGACAGGTAGGGAGTATTGAGAAAGCGTAGGGCTTGGCACCACCCGGCCTTTTCTATAGTACGCTTGCATCTACTTGGTGATGGTGTTGTCAAGTGCACATTTACGATTTTAATATATATCAATAAAGGATAGATTTTTAGGATATTTTTCTTTTCTTTGGGGATTTTTTCTGTGAGTCTAGTTGGATCAAGGGGAACATGAATTGATAGCAAGGATGCTAGTAGTGATGTCACCTCTTTCCAGTAATGAAGAATAATCATATGGATGAAGTCTGCATCCGATGAATGACATCGCACACACTCTGATGTTTGGAACCGACCCATTTTAAAAAGCAAAATCAGGGTTAAGTATGATTAGTGTATTATACAGTATATAGCTGGGTCATCCTGTTAACTGATGGGGATACATTAATTGGAGATTCCAGAATATCTTCCCATTCCTCCTCCTGCATATTAGAAAGAAGTCCCCCCCACTTCCCCTTAATAGAATTGACAGTAGATGTAGCTCCCGAAGAAAGCATATAGGTATATAAGGAGGAGATAAGACCTTGGGGACCTTGTGATTTAAGAATTCCTATCAAGGGTAGAGAGGATATAGCTCGACCTACACCTGTCTGTCTCATATACTATTGAACAGCTGACCTTAGTTGTAGATATCGAAAAAAAAAATAGGGGTCTCGGTATACCATGCTTGGATTGCAATTGCTCAAAAGACACAAAGAACCCCGCATCATACAGATCACCTATTGAGGAGACACCATGCCCAATCCAAAAGTCAGTGGACGGGTGGTTCAATAAAGTTGAAAAATAGGCATTTTTCCATAGGGGCATCTCTGCTATAATGTCTATAAATCCAACAGTTTTTTTGATTTGCCTCCAAACTGACCACGCCAAACGAAGCAAGGGTAGCAGACGGGGGATACTAACTTTCTCCAGCTCCAGAAAGTTAGTGGACAATCAATTTGGGCCGAGTGAACTAGGTGGTTTCAGAGTTTGGAAGGCAATTAATGGGCATCCATTTATTGAGAGCTCTATTCTGACCAGCCAAGTAATATAGGTAAAAATCCGGCAACGCTGCTACACAGCCCTGCTTTGGTCTCTCTAGCGTAGATAGCTTAAGTTTGGGCCTAGATCTCCCCCATATGAAAGTTGTGATTTGAAAACTCAGATTTGCAAAGAAGGATTTAGGGATTAGCACAGCACTGTGTTGAAGACAGTAGCTGAGCTTGGGGAGCAATATCATTTTGATTAAGTTGATACGACTGGCTACAGATAGTGGGAGTTTGTTCCAAGCTGCAAATTTAGATTTAACTAATTCTAATAATGGGAATATATTAAGTTGATCTACTATATTGAGAAATGTGTATGCCTAGATATTTGAAGCTGGGTACAATAGGGAGGGAGGAAAGGGTCCCCAGACCGGGCATTGGAATATGGAAGAGGGGCATCAACATGGATTTGTCCCAATTTATGTATAGGCCTGACCATCTGCTAAATTTATCTATGCTAGCGATTACCTGCGGCAATGTTTCCTCCGCCTTATCCATGAATATCACCATGTTATCAGCATATAGACCAATGGTGTCCACACAACCAGCTATATTTATACCTTTAATGTCAGTAGAGGATCTTAGGCGTATCGCCAGAGCCTCTATTGCAAGGGCGAAGAGGGCCGGGGAGAGGGGGCACCCCTGGCGGGTCTCTCTGTATAATGAGAAATGTTTAGAAATGGAGCCATTTACAATTATACGGGCCCTGGGTTTCATATATAATAGACCCACCCATTTAAAAAATTTATCCCCAAAACCATATTTTTTCAAACATGCTGATAGAAAGGTCCACTGAAGAGAGTCAAAGGCTTTGGCCGCATCCAGTGATGCCAGCGCCCAGGAGTTGTCTGGTACCAATGAGCTATATTGGACTACTGACTTGACTCGTCTAATGTTGATAGAAGTATTTTTACCCGGATGTATGAGGTCTAGTATAATCGAGTTCAGTCTAGTAGCTAGGATTTCGGTGAAGATTTCATAGTCTACATTTACCAATGATATAGGCCGGTAAGATCCACATTCCAATGGGTCCTTCCCCTCCTTCTTAAGTATAATGATGTTCGCCTCATAAAATGTGTCAGGCATAGAACCCTCCTCCCACATCCCCCGAATCCCTTTCAACAAGAGTGGTGCTAGTATATCACGATATTTCCTGTATAATTCAATGGGAAACCCATCTTGACCAGGGGCCTTCCCAGAGGCCATATCCGTCAAAGCATGTTCAACCTCCTCTAGGGTAAACTCCACATCCATAAAGGCTCGCTGAGTTGAGGTCAGTATAGGAAACGTTACATCCGATAAATAATCCTGTTTTTTCAGAATATCAAAGTCACATTTAGATGTATATAGCGACTTGTAATAATCGTGAAAACAGCGAAGTATCTCCTCAGTTGAGGACACCAATGATCCGTCTGGTGTTCGAATCTGTAATATAGTATTGGATACGTTATGTTGGTGTACCAAGAAAGCCAAAAATTTGCTAGCATGGTTTCCCAATTCAAAATAGGATTGATGAGTAGGGTTGAGCGACCTTGACTTTTTTAGAGTCGAGTCGGGTTTCGCGAAACCCGACTATATCAAAAGTCGAGTCGAGTGGAATCGGCCAATTATCGTGAAAAGTCGGGGATCGACCGAAACACGAAACCCATTGCAAGTCAATGGGGGAGCATAGTCGGCAGTGAGTGGAGGCCAGGAAAACACCTACAGTGCCCATTTTAATGGCAAAAAAACATACATTCTTGTTACTGAAGCTTGTCAATCTAAATTTACCTTATAATAATAGTAAGGCATTGGAAATTGGGGGTCATTTGGCTAAAGTTGTGGGGGGTAGGGCTGGTTCAAGTAATTAGTGGGCTCTGGACCACGTCACGGCAGTGGAGCAGGGAGAGGTAAGTATTTCAACTTTGCAAGTGCTGTGATCCTGAGCAAGCAGGGAGGGCCCACTCGTTGGCATTGGCACTGGCACAGGGCCCCTCAAAGTACGGCGGTGTGTTTGCACGGCGGGGGCGCCTCCCACCGGCAGCGACACTTTTGCATACTATGAGGGGCCCTGTGACAGTGACGTCGCCAATGAGTATTCCTCCCCCCACCTGATGAAGGAACCTGCACCTTCATCTACACCTTCCTCTTTGTCCCCGTGTAAGGTGGTATGGTATGCGGGAAGGGGAACCTGACTTTCAGCAGGGTCACAATCTTGCAGTGTAGCGTGCACGGGGAATGTTGCATTATGGGTCAATGTACCAGCAGACTCATCTATCACTGGCTGGGCAATGGGCAGGATGAGGTGGAAACAGATATGGGCCCAAAGAATAAAGTGGGCTAAATGCAGTTCAAAATTGGTAACAGGACTAACCAGGGGGCATTGCTTTGTTCAGTGGAGGACAACTGGAATGAGAGGCTGACACAGAGAGTAGGCCCAAATCAGTAAGTAGTCTAAATGCAGTTCAAAATTGGCCACAGTAGTAAAAAGGCGGCACAGCTTTGTTCACTGGAGGAGAACAGCAAGGAGCCGCAGACACCGATAGAAGGCCCCAACCCAACTAGTAGGCCCACTGCAGTTTTAAAATTCCGATAGGCTGAAAACCAGATAATTGTAGGTCATTTTTTGTAAAGAGGACAGCTGTTTTGAGTGGCGCAGCCAGACACTACAAGTAGGCCTTACAACACAAAGTTGGATCGACGCAGGTTTAAAAAAGGTTACATGGGTACACGGTCTGCATTGGTGTGCTCAGTGGAGGACAATTGGAAGGAGGGACCGCAGAAAGACTTAGTAGGCGTAAAATAACAAAATAGGCTCTATGCAGCTTCGATTATGTGGCAACCTGGAGAACACCTTGGAGCGGCAGACACCGTCTCTACGACCCAGACCCAACTTGTAGGCCTAATGTAGTGTTGTTTCAACAACTACTTAAGACGAGCATGAAGATTGAAGCAATGGAGAGGCAACCTGGAGAACACCTTGGAGTGGCAGACACCGTCTCTATGACCCAGACCCAACTTGTAGGCCTAATGTAGTGTTGTTTCAACAACTACTTAACACGAGCATGAAGATTGAAGCTATGGAGAGGCAACCTGGAGAACACCTTGGAGCGGCAGACACCATCTCTACAACCCAGACCCAACTTGTAGGCCTAATGCAGTGTTGTTTCATTAACTACTAAACGAGAGCTAGAAGATCGAAGCTATGGAGAGGCAACCTGGAGAACACCTTGGAGCGGCAGACACCGTCTCTACAACCCAGACCCAACTTGTAGACCTAATGCAGTGTTGTTTCAACAACTACTAAATGAGATCTAGAAGATCGAAGCTATGGAGAGGCAACCTGGAGAACACCTTGGAGCGGCAGACACCGTCTCTACAACCCAGACCCAACTTGTAGGCCTAATGCAGTGTTGTTTCAACAACTACTAAACGAGAGCTAGAAGATCGAAGCTATGGAGAGGCAACCTGGAGAACACCTTGGAGCGGCAGACACCGTCTCTACAACCCAGACCCAACTTTTAGGCCTAATGCAGTGTTGTTTCAACAACTACTAAACGAGAGCTAGAAGATCGAAGCTATGGAGAGGCAACCTGGAGAACACCTTGGAGCGGCAGACACCGTCTCTACAACCCAGACCCAACTTTTAGGCCTAATGCAGTGTTGTTTCAACAACTACTAAACGAGAGCTAGAAGATCGAAACTATGGAGAGGCAACCTGGAGAAAACCTTGGAGCGGAAGACACCGTCTCTACAACCCAGACCCAACTTGTAGGCCTAATGCAGTGTTGTTTTCAACAACTATTAAACGAGAGCTAGAAGATCGAAGCTATGGAGAGGCAACCTGGAGAACACCTTGGAGCGGAAGACACCTTCTCTACAACCCAGACCCAACTTGTAGGCCTAATGCAGTGTTGTTTTCAACAACTACTAAACGAGAGCTAGAAGATCGAAGCTATGGAGAGGCAACCTGGAGAACACCTTGGAGCGGAAGACACCGTCTCTACAACCCAGACCCAACTTGTAGGCCTAATGCAGTGTTGTTTCAACAACTACTGAACGAGAGCTAGAAGATTGAAGCTATGGAGAGGCAACCAGGAGAACACCTTGGAGCGGCAGACACCGTTAGTAGGCCCTACCGAAGTATTAGCCCCAATGCAGTTTTCAAATTCCTATAGGCTGAAAACCAGACTATTGACGCTCAGCTTTTTTCAGAGGAGGACAGCTGTATTGAGTGGCGCAGACAGACACAGGTAGTAGGCCTTAAACAAAAAATTTGGCTCAATGCAGTTTAAAAAAGGTTACAGGGGTACACAGGCAGCATTGCTCTGGTCAGTGGAGGACAATTTCAATTATGGACCGCAGACAGACTTAGTACGCCTACAATTGAAAAAAGGATGCTCTATGCAATTTAAAATAGGTTCCAGGGGTACACGGGCAGCAGTGGTGTGGTCAGTGGAGGACTATTGGAAGGAGGGACCGCAGACAGGCTTAGTAGGCCTAACATAACAAAAGTTGGCTGTAGGCACTTTAAAATAGGTTCCAGGGGTACACGGACAGCAGTGGTGTGGTCAGTGGAGGACTATTGGAAGGAGGGACCGCAGACAGGCTTAGTAGGCCTAACATAACAAAAGTAGGCTGTAGGCACTTTAAAATAGGTTCCAGGGGTACACGGGCAGCAGTGGTGTGGTCAGTGGAGGACTATTGGAAGGAGGGACCGCAGACAGGCTTAGTAGGCCTAACATAACAAAAGTAGGCTGTAGGCACTTTAAAATAGGTTCCAGGGGTACACGGGCAGCAGTGGTGTGGTCAGTGGAGGACTATTGGAAGGAGGGACCGCAGACAGGCTTAGTAGGCCTAACATAACAAAAGTAGGCTGTAGGCACTTTAAAATAGGTTCCAGGGGTACACGGGCAGCAGTGGTCTGGTCAGTGGAGGACTAGTGGAAGGAGGGACCGCAGACAGGCTTAGTAGACCTAACATAACAAAAGTAGGCTGTAGGCACTTTAAAATAGGTTCCAGGGGTACATGGGCAGCAGTGGTCTGGTCAGTGGAGGACTATTGGAAGGAGGGACCGCAGACAGGCTTAGTAGGCCTAACATAACAAAAGTTGGCTGTAGGCACTTTAAAATAGGTTCCAGGGGTACACGGGCAGCAGTGGTGTGGTCAGTGGAGGACTATTGGAAGGAGGGACCGCAGACAGGCTTAGTAGGCCTAACATAACAAAAGTAGGCTGTAGGCACTTTAAAATAGGTTCCAGGTGTACACGGGCAGCAGTGGTGTGGTCAGTGGAGGACTATTGGAAGGAAGGACCGCAGACAGGCTTAGTAGGCCTAACATAACAAAAGTAGGCTGTAGGCACTTTAAAATAGGTTCCAGGTGTACACGGGCAGCAGTGGTGTGGTCAGTGGAGGACTATTGGAAGGAAGGACCGCAGACAGGCTTAGTAGGCCTAACATAACAAAAGTAGGCTGTAGACACTTTAAAATAGGTTCCAGGGGTACACGGGAAGCAGTGGTCTGGTCAGTGGAGGACTAGTGGAAGGAGGGACCGCAGACAGGCTTAGTAGGCCTAACATAACAAAAGTAGGCTGTAGGCACTTTAAAAAAGGTTCCAGGGGTACACAGGCAGCATTGCTCTGGTCAGTGGAGGACAATTTCAATTATGGACCGCAGACAGACTTAGTGCGCCTACAATTAAAAAAAGGATGCTCTATGCAATTTAAAATAGGTTCCAGGGGTACACGGGCAGCAGTGGTGTGGTCAGTGGAGGACTATTGGAAGGAGGGACCGCAGACAGGCTTAGTAGGCCTAACATAACAAAAGTTGGCTGTAGGCACTTTAAAATAGGTTCCAGGGGTACACGGGCAGCAGTGGTGTGGTCAGTGGAGGACTATTGGAAGGAGGGACCGCAGACAGGCTTAGTAGGCCTAACATAACAAAAGTAGGCTGTAGGCACTTTAAAATAGGTTCCAGGGGTACACGGGCAGCAGTGGTGTGGTCAGTGGAGGACTATTGGAAGGAGGGACCGCAGACAGGCTTAGTAGGCCTAACATAACAAAAGTAGGCTGTAGGCACTTTAAAATAGGTTCCAGGGGTACACGGGCAGCAGTGGTCTGGTCAGTGGAGGACTAGTGGAAGGAGGGACCGCAGATAGGCTTAGTAGACCTAACATAACAAAAGTAGGCTGTAGGCACTTTAAAATAGGTTCCAGGGGTACACGGGCAGCAGTGGTGTGGTCAGTGGAGGACTATTGGAAGGAGGGACCGCAGACAGGCTTAGTAGGCCTAACATAACAAAAGTAGGCTGTAGGCACTTTAAAAAAGTTTCCAGGGGTACACGGGCAGCAGTGGTCTGGTCAGTGGAGGACTAGTGGAAGGAGGGACCGCAGACAGGCTTAGTAGACCTAACATAACAAAAGTAGGCTGTAGGCACTTTAAAATAGGTTCCAGGGGTACACGGGCAGCAGTGGTCTGGTCAGTGGAGGACTAGTGGAAGGAGGGACCGCAGACAGGCTTAGTAGGCCTAACATAACAAACGTAGGCTGTAGGCACTTTAAAATAGGTTCCAGGTGTACACGGGCAGCAGTGGTGTGGTCAGTGGAGGACTATTGGAAGGAAGGACCGCAGACAGGCTTAGTAGGCCTAACATAACAAAAGTAGGCTGTAGGCACTTTAAAATAGGTTCCAGGGGTACACGGGCAGCAGGGGTCTGGTCAGTGGAGGACTAGTGGAAGGAGGGACCGCAGACAGGCTTAGTAGGCCTAACATAACAAAAGTAGGCTGTAGGCACTTTAAAAAAGGTTCCAGGGGTACACGGGCAGCAGTGGTCTGGTCAGTGGAGGACTAGTGGAAGGAGAGACCGCAGACAGGCTTAGTAGGCCTAACATAACAAAAGTAGGCTATAGGCACTTTAAAATAGGTTCCAGGGGTACACGGGCAGCAGTGGTCTGGTCAGTGGGGGACTAGTGGAAGGAGGGACCGCAGACAGGCTTAGTAGACCTAACATAACAAAAGTAGGCTGTAGGCACTTTAAAAAAGGTTCCAGGTGTACACGGGCAGCAGTGATGTGGTCAGTGAAGGACAATTTCTATAATGGACCGCAGACAGGCTTAGTAGGCCTAACATAACAAAAGTAGGCTGTAGACACTTGGAATTATCTTGCAGGGGTACACAGGCAGCATTGTTGTTGTCAGCAGAGGCCGATTGTAATGAGTGTCTGACAGTTAGTACTCACCAAAAATAAATAGATGTTAATGTCTCGCAATACAACAAAACCAAAAGACATTAGGGTGGCATACTTAGGTACAGGGGTGGGCTCCTCTGCTGAGTTTCAGACCTAGTAATTTGGTGCAAAGTATTTACTGGTGTAAATATAGGACACTGCCACTGACTATTTTAAGTAGCATCATACATGTCAACACATTGGTATTGTCAGTGCCAGGCATTGAAGGATGTCAGCGCATAGACTAAACATTGGTGGAGCTGTGAGAGATAATTTTGCAAGTGGTAGAGCACTGTTTGAGCTGGGGGGGAACTCTCTTGTGGCCGGTGGTACAGGCCCAGGGCCCCTCATGTTACAACGGTGTGTCTGACGTTGGGTACGCACCACCACCGCCAGAGACACTTTATTGTACTATGAGGGACCCAGTGGCAGTGCCGTCAACCAAAAGCGTGCACACCCACCTCTTCAGACGAACGGCACTCTCTCTGGTGCTTGCGCCAAGTGGCGAGACCACGGCCCCGTGGGGGGAGTTTGGCCATTTTGGGAGGTGTAAACATGTCATATGCTGGACAAACAGCTGCTGCAAATTACGAGATTGGAAAAGTCAGTCAGAGCAGTCCACAAGCAAGACCTTTTCATAGGAAAGCTAGGTGCCAGCCGGGAAAGGTGGGGCAAAAGAATTTGAAATCCAGTTGTGGTTCATTTTAATGAAGGTTAGATCATCAACATTTTGGGTAGCCAGACGAGTCCTTTTTTCGGTTAATATTGAACCTGCAGCACTGAATACTCTTTCTGATAGGACACTAGCTGCTGGGCAAGCAAGCTCCTGCAATGCATATTCTGCCAATTCTGGCCAGGTGTCTAATTTGGATGCCCAGTAATCAAATGGGAATGACGGTTGAGGGAGAATGTCGATAAGGGATGAAAAATAGTTAGTAACCATACTGGACAAATGTTGTCTCCTGTCACTTTGAATTGATACTGCAGTACCTGTCCTGTCTGCGGTCGTAGCAAAATCACTCCACAACCTGGTCAGAAAACCCCTCTGTCCAACGCCACTTCTGATTTGTGCACCTCTAACACCTCTGGCCTGCTGCCCCCTGCAGCTCGTGTGATAACGCTCACCGTCGCTGTGTGCTGGGAATGCCTGAATCAAACGGTCAACAAGAGTTGATTGTTTGGTTGCTAATATTTGTTCCAGGTTCTCATGTGGCATAATATTTTGCAATTTGCCTTTATAGCGAGGATCAAGGAGGCAGGCCAACCAGTAATCGTCATCAGTCATCATTTTACTAATGCGTGGGTCCCTTTTGAGGATACGTAAGGCATAATCCGCCATGTGGGCCAAAGTTCCAGTTGTCAAATCTGCGGTCGTGCTGGGTTGAGGGGCAGTTTCAGGCAAATCTACGTCACTTGTCTCCCTAAAAAAACCTGAACCCGGCCTTGCAACGCCACCAGTTGCTATTGGCCCCGGAGAAGCTTCCTCATTAAAAAAATACTCATCCCCATCATCCTCCTCGTCCTCCTCCTCCTCCTGTTCGCCCGCTACCTCGTCCTGTACACTGCCCTGACCAGACAATGGCTGACTGTCATCAAGGCTTTCCTTTTCCTCTGCTGCAGACGACTGCTCCTTTATGTGCGTCAAACTTTGCATCAGCAGACGCATTAGGGGGATGCTCATGCTTATTATGGCGTTGTCTGCACTAACCAGCCATGTGCATTCCTCAAAACACTGAAGGACTTGACACATGTCTTGTACCTTCGACCACTGCACACCTGACAACTCCATGTCTGCCATCCTACTGCCTGCCCGTGTATGTGTATCCTCCCACAAAAACATAACAGCACGCCTCTGTTCGCACAGTCTCTGAAGCATGTGCAGTGTTGAGTTCCACCTTGTTGCAACGTCGATGATTAGGCGATGCTGGGGAAGGTTCAAAGACCGCTGATAGGTCTGCATACGGCTGGAGTGTACCGGCGAACGGCGGATATGCGAGCAAAGTCCGCGCACTTTGAGGAGCAGGTCGGATAACCCCGGATAACTTTTCAGGAAGCACTGCACCACCAGGTTTAAGGTGTGAGCCAGGCAAGGAATGTGTTTCAGTTGGGAAAGGGAGATGGCAGCCATGAAATTCCTTCCGTTATCACTCACTACCTTGCCTGCCTCAAGATCTACAGTGCCCAGCCACGACTGCGTTTCTTTCTGCAAGAACTCGGACAGAACTTCCGCGGTGTGTCTGTTGTCGCCCAAACACTTCATAGCCAATACAGCCTGCTGACGCTTGCCAGTAGCTGCCCCATAATGGGACACCTGGTGTTCAACAGTGGCAGCTGCGGATGGAGTGGTTGTGCGACTGCGTTCTGTGGACGAGCTCTCACTTCTGCAGGAGGACAAGGAGGAGGGGGTGCGAACGGCTACAGCCAACTGTTTCCTAGACCGTGGGCTAGGCAGAACTGTCCCAAAATTGCTGTCCCCTGTGGACCCTGCATCCACCACATTCACCCAGTGTGCCATGATGAACACGTAACGTCCCTGGCCATGCCTACTGGTCCATGCATCTGTTGTCAGGTGCACCTTTGTACTCACAGATTGCCTGAGTGCATGGACGATGCGCTCTTTAACATGCTGGTGGAGGGCTGGGATGGCTTTTCTCGAAAAGAAGTGTCGACTGGGTAGCTCGTAGCATGGTACAGCGTAGTCCATCAGGGCTTTGAAAGCTTTGCTTTCAACTAACCGGTAGGGCATCATCTCTAACGAGATTAGTCTAGCTATGTGGGTGTTCAAACCCTGTGTACGCGGATGCGAGGCTAAGTACTTCCTTTTTCTAATGAGAGTCTCATGTAGGGTGAGCTGGACTGGAGAGCTGGAGATTGTGGAACTAGCGGCGGTGCCGGTGGACATGGCAGACTGAGAGACGGTTGGAGACGGTATTCTTGCCGGTGCCCTACTTGCAGTGTTTGCAACTAAGAAACTGGTGATTCCCTGACCCTGACTGCTTTGGCCTGGCAACGAAACCTGCACAGATACTGCAAGTGGTGCGGAAAATGGTGGCCTTACAGTGACGGAAGGGATGTAGCGTTGCTGACTAGCTTCATTGGCCGAGGGTGCTACAACCTTAAGGGACGTTTGGTAGTTAGTCCAGGCTTGCAAATGCATGGTGGTTAAATGTCTATGCATGCAACTTGTATTTAGACTTTTCAGATTCTGACCTCTGCTTAAGGTAGTTGAACATTTTTGACAGATGACTTTGCGCTGATCAATTGGATGTTGTTTAAAAAAATGCCAGACTGCACTTTTTCTAGCATCGGATACCTTTTCAGGCATTGCAGACTGAGCTTTAACCGGATGGCCACGCTGTCCTCCAACAGGTTTTGGCTTTGCCACGCGTTTTGGGCCAGATACGGGCCCGGCAGATGGAACCTGTTGCGATGTTGATGCCTGCTGCGACCCCTCTTCCTCCGCTTCAGAACTACTGCCGCCTGCACCCTGTTCCCCCAATGGCTGCCAATCGGGGTCAACAACTGGGTCATCTATGACCTCCTCTTCTATCTCATGTGCAACTTCGTCTGTGTCACCGTGTAAGCCGGTGGTATAGCGTTCGTGACGGGGCACCATAGTCTCATCAGGGTCTGATTCTGGATCAGTACACTGCGAGGGCAATGTTGTGGTCTGAGTCAAAGGAACAGCATAGTAATCTGGCTGTGGCTGTGCATCTGTGCACTCCATGTCCGATTCAACTTGTAATGGGCATGGCCTGTTAACTGTTTCACTTTCTAACCCAGGAACGGTATGTGTAAAGAGCTCCATGGAGTAACCCGTTGTGTCGCCTGACGCATCCTTCTCTGTTGTTGTTTTGGCTGAAGAGGACAAGGAAGCGACTTGTCCCTGACCGTGAACATCCACTAACAACGCGCTGCTTTTACATTTATCAGTTTCAGAAGAGGAGGCAAAAGAGCTAGAGTCAGCATGGAAAGCCAAAACTTGCTCTTGCTGCTCCGGCTTTAAAAGCTGTTTTCCTACTCCCAGAAAAGGGAGCGTTCAAGGCCTTGTGTAGCCAGACGACGAACCTGGCTCCACAGCTCGAGACTTAGGTGCTATATTGTTTTTCCCACGACCACCTGATGCTCCACCACCACTACCATCATTACCAGCTGGCAATGAATGCCCACGGCCAAGACCTCTTCCACCAGACTTCCTCATTGTTTTAAAAATGTAACCAAAGTAACGGTATTTGTTACTGTTAAACAACTTACAAGGTGAACTCAAACTTCTGTAGGATTTAGATATCCCTTTATAGGTGGGTGAGACTGCAAGGAAAATCAGGCACAATGTTACTCAGATATTACACTCAGTTTTCTGTGGCACAAAATGAGAGAGATGCCACACACGCAGGACTGTCACTCAAGCACAAATGCCAATATTAATCTCCCACTATTTTTTTTTTTCAGGAAGAATTTAAAAACCAAAATAACCAAAAAACAGACACTAGGCTTTCTGTGGCCCACAATTTGAGAGAGATGGCACAGACAGGACTGGCACATAAGCACAAAGGCCAATATTAATCTCCCACTATTTATTTTTTTTTCAGGGAGAATTTAAATACCAAAATAAAAAAAAAGACACTAGGCTTTCTGTGGCCCACAATTTGAGAGAGATGGCACAGACAGGACTGGCACAGAAGCACAAAGGCCAATATTAATCACCCACTATTTTTTTTTTTCAGGGAGAATTTAAATACCAAAATAAAAAAAAGACACTAGGCTTTCTGTGGCCCACAATTTGAGAGAGATGGCACAGACAGGACTGGCACAGAAGCACAAAGGCCAATATTAATCTCCCACTATTTATTTTTTTTTCAGGGAGAATTTAAAAACCAAAATAACAAAAAACAGACACTAGGCTTTCTGTGGCCCACAATTTGAGAGAGATGGCACAGACAGGACTGGCACAGAAGCACAAAGGCCAATATTAATCTCCCACTATTTATTGTTTTTTTCAGGGAGAATTTAAAAACCAAAATAAAAAAAAGACACTAGGCTTTCTGTGGCCCACAATTTGAGAGAGATGGCACAGACAGGACTGGCACAGAAGCACAAAGGCCAATATTAATCTCCCACTATTTATTTTTTTTTCAGGGAGAATTTAAAAACCAAAATAACAAAAAACAGACACTAGGCTTTCTGTGGCCCACAATTTGAGAGAGATGGCACAGACAGGACTGGCACAGAAGCACAAAGGCCAATATTAATCTCCCACTATTTATTGTTTTTTTCAGGGAGAATTTAAAAACCAAAATAAAAAAAAGACACTAGGCTTTCTGTGGCCCACAATTTGAGAGAGATGGCACAGACAGGACTGGCACAGAAGCACAAAGGCCAATATTAATCTCCCACTATTTTTTTTTTAGGGAGAATTTAAATACCAAAATAAAAAAAAGACACTAGGCTTTCTGTGGCCCACAATTTGAGAGAGATGGCACAGACAGGACTGGCACAAAAGCACAAAGGCCAATATTAATCTCCCACTATTTATTTTTTTTTCAGGGAGAATTTAAAAACAAACAAAAAAAAAACTAGGCTTTCTGTGGCCCACAATTTGAGAGAGATGGCACAGACAGGACTGGCACAGAAGCACAAAGGCCAATATTAATCTTCCACTATTTTTTTTTTTTCAGGGAGAATTTAAATACCAAAATAAAAAAAAACAGACACTAGGCTTTCTGTGGCCCACAATTTGAGAGAGATGGCACAGACAGGACTGGCACAGAAGCACAAAGGCCAATATTAATCTCCCACAATTTTTTTTTTTTTTCAGGGAGAATTTAAAAACTGAATTAAAAAAATAAAAAAACTAGGCTTTCTGTGGCCCACAATTTGAGAGAGATGGCACAGACAGGACTGGCACAGAAGCACAAAGGCCAATATTAATCTCCCACTATTTTTTTTTGTTTCAGGGAGAATTTAAAAACCAAAATTAAAAAAAAACTAGGCTTTCTGTGGCCCACAATTTGAGAGAGATGGCACAGACAGAACTGGCACAGAAGCACAAAGGCCAATATTAATCTCCCACTATTTTTTTTTTTCAGGGAGAATTTAAACCCCCCCCCAAAAAAAAAAACTAGGCTTTCTGTGGCCCACAATTTGAGAGAGATGGCACAGACAGGACTGGCACAGAAGCACAAAGGCCAATATTAATCTCCCACTATTTATTTTTTTTTCAGGGAGAATTTAAATGCCAAAATTAAAAAAAGACACTAGGCTTTCTGTGGCCCACAATTTGAGAGAGATGGCACAGACAGGACTGGCACAGAAGCACAAAGGCCAATATTAATCTCCCACTATTTTTTTTTTTCAGGGAGAATTTAAAAACCAAAATAACAAAAAACAGACACTAGGCTTTCTGTGGCCCACAATTTGAGAGAGATGGCACAGACAGGACTGGCACAGAAGCACAAAGGCCAATATTAATCTCCCACTATTTATTTTTTTTTTCAGGGAGAATTTAAAAACCAAAAAAAAAAAAAACGGACACTAGGCTTTCTGTGGCCCACAATTTGAGAGATGGCACACAGGACTGGCACAGAAGCACAAAGGCCAATATTAATCTCCCACTATTTTTTTTCATGGAGAATTTAAAAACCAAAATAAAAAAAAAGACACTAGGCTTTCTGTGGCCCACAATTTGAGAGAGATGGCACAGACACGACTGGCACAGAAGCACAAAAGCCAATATTAATCTCCCACTATATATTTTTTTTTCAGGGAGAATTTAAAAACCAAAATAAAAAAAAAACAGACACTAGGCTTTCTGTGCCCCAAAATTGGAGCGAGATGGCACACACAGGACTGGCACTCTAGCAGAAATGCCAATCTTAATCTCCCACTACTTTTTTTGTTAGGGAGAATTGCCAAGAAATCAGGGCCAGTATTACACACTAGGCTTTCTGTGCCCCAAAATTGGAGAGAGATGGCACACACAGGACTGGCACTCTAGCAGAAATGCCAATCTTAATCTCCCACTACTTTTTTTGGTTAGGGAGAATTGCCAAGAAATCAGGGCCAGTATTACACACTAGGCTTTTTGTGCCCCACAATTGTAGAGAGATGACACACACGACTAGCACTCAAGCACAAATGCCAAGATTAATCTCCCACTATTTTTTTTTTCAGGGAGAATTTAAAAACAAAACAAAAACAGGGACTGTCCTACAATTACTATCTCCCTGCAGTAATCTCAGCCAGGTATGACAGGCAGCAATAACAAGGAGTGGACTGCTGCACAAATTACATCAAAAGTGTGGACAAACAAACAAGATAGCTGTGCAGAAAGGAAGGAACAACAGGATTTGTGCTTTGAAAAAAGCAGTTGGTTTGCACAGCGGCGTACACACAGCAATGCAGCTAGCAGGGAGCCTTCTAGGGCAGCCCAATGAGCTACAGCGCTGAAGAAAAAAAATGTAGCTTCCACTGTCCCTGCAAACAAAAGGTGGTGTTGGACAGTGGAAATCGCTACAGCACAAGCGGTTGGGGGGTTAATGGACCCTGCCTAACGCTATCCCTGCTTCTGACGAAGCGGCAGCAACCTCTCCCTATGCTCAGATCAGCAGCAGTAACATGGCGGTCGGCGGGAACGCCCCTTTATAGCCCCTGTGACGCCACAGACAGCAAGCCAATCACTGCAATGCCCTTCTCTAAGATGGTGGGGACCAGGACCTATGTCATCACGCTGCCCATACTCTGCGTCCACCTTCATTGGCTGAGAAATGGCTCTTTTTGCGTCATTGAAACGCGACTTTGGCGCGAAAGTCGCGTACCGCATGGCCTACCCCACACAGGGATCGGGTCGGGTTTCATGAAACCCGACTGTGGCAAAAGTCAGCGACTTTTGAAAATGAACGATCCGTTTCGCTCAACCTTATAGATGAGTAAAAAATAGTTTACGTTTAGATTTTGTGTCTGTATGCTGAACATATAACCTCTGGGAAGTTAGCTACTCAAGTCTATTACCTTTAGTTCGATGAGATATATATGCAGACTCCGAATCTTTTAAACGTTGTTCCACCTCGTCATCCTCCCTTGAGGTCACCTATTTATGCAAGATATTGTAGAAGATAGACACCCCGTTAGATATGCCTTAAGGGCATCCAAAAATAGGTTGGTGTTTTGGGGCCCCAGGTGGAACGAAATAAAGCAATTCAACAGATCGACAGTTCTATCATTGGTGTCTATTAATTTAAGCCAAAATGGATTCAATTTCCAAACTATGCCGCTATTTGATTGCCCATATTTAAGTTTAAGTTTGACCGGACTGTGGTCAGATATTCCCCTATTACCGTGTTCAATACTATCTACCCATACTGCCAACCCTTCAGATCCAAATATATAGTCTAAGCGAGAGAGAGAACGTCTGGGAGATGAGTGACAGGTATAGCCTTTTACCCCGGGGTGACGCATTCTCCACAGATCCAACCATTCACTTCCCTCCATAAATAAAGCCAATTGGGATGGAGCCTGAGAGGAGGGCTCCCCAACTATCTCATCACCCAGTCTCAGCCTATCATGGCGGTTATCAATGACTAGATTAAAATCTCCCATACAGATGACATTTGCGTCCGGGAAACTTAGGGCAAAGCTTATTGCCATCCAAAGTATTGATATAGTAGCTGGAGGAGGGTTGTAAACACATAATATGACATATTTACGAGAGTTAATCAATGCATGTACAAAGACAAACTGACCTCCAGAATCCCTCCTAGACTCCCTCACCTCCCATCTAAGGCTACGTTCACATTTGCGTTGCGTCAGGCGCAGGTTCGGCGACGCATAGTGGCGCATGAATCAGGCGCCCTTATATTTAACATGGGGGCGCATGGACATGCGCTGTCTTGCGTTTTGTGACGCATGCATCATTTTTGGCGCAAGCGTCAGGGCGCAGAGGACGCAGCAAGTTGCATTTTTTTTGCGTCCAAAATCATGCCAAAAAAGGACGCATGCATCACAAAACAATGCATTTTGCATGCGTCTCTATGAATTAACAGTGAAACCCCTCTTGAGTAGCTAGTGTGAAACGCGTGTGTGGACCATTGTACCCACGGTTTCCGTACACACCGGGGTGTGTCTCTAGTCAAATGTGTCTCTACCAACGCCACGATATGTGGATGGTAGTGCTTGATCTATGAAAATACCTTAATCTTTTTCCGGGGAGACTTGATACCATACACATTCCAGGTCATGCATATTATTTCAGACCCCATACTCACTCATCAAGACATGGTAAACATTATTGTCCAGGCAAAGCCTAGGGATAACACATAGAAGGCGAGAGACCTGTTGGTGGCGATTTCTACCTACAGAACAGATAAAACAAACATAAAAAATGAAACAGAGCAAAAACCAAACAATGTAGGAGCGTAGTCCCATGCTCCTACGATTCAGTGAAAACGGGGATACCCCCGCTAGGTTCAGTGTCCGGTATTGTTGTTAGGTTAGACACCCACACAGAAAACTCCATTATATAATTATTCGGACAAGTACATTAGGATTTCTCTACATTGGACACCTTGTAGACCCGTAGCCACTCAGCCGCCTCCTCCGAATCAGCGAAGAATATAGAGGAACCCCCATGCACGACCCGTAGATGAGCTGGATAAATCATGGAGTATACAACATTCTGGTCTCTAGCAAATCAGGGACTCTGCAAACGCAACATAGTGTCCTATCTCAATTTCAGTCAATTTTGCATTGAAAAGTCAAATGGCGCTCCTTCTCTTCTGAGCTCCGCCATGCGCCCAAATAGTGGTTTACCCCCACATGTGGGGTATCAGCATGCTAAGAACAAATTGTACAACAACTTTTGGGGTCCAATTTCTCCTGTTACCCTTGGTAAAATAAAACAAATTGGAGCTAAAGTAGATTTTTTGGGAAAAAAAGTTAAATGTTCATTTTTTTTAAACATTCCAAAAATTCCTGTGAGACACCTGAAGGGTTAATAAACTTCTTGAATGTGGTTTTGAGCACCTTGATCGGTGCAGTGATGTAGTCCCTAAAATAAATGGTGTTGTAAAAATGAGAAAATGCTGGTCAACTTTTAACCCTTATAACTCCCTAACAAAAAAAATGTTGGTTCCAAAATTGTGTTGATGTAAAGTAGAAATGTGGGAAATGTTACTTATTAAGTATTTTACGTGACATAACTCTGTGATTTAAGGGCATAAAAATTAAAAGTTGGAAAATTTATGTTTTTTTCACAAATAAATGCAGTTAATATCAAATAAATTTTACCAACAACATGAAGTACAATTTGTCATGAGGAAACAATGTCAAAATCACTGGGATCTGTTGAAGCGTTCCAGAGTTATAACCTCATAAAGGGACAGTGGTCAGAATTGTAAAAATTGGCCCGGTCATTAACGTACAAACCACCCTTGGGGGTAAAGGGGTTAAGCAGCAGATTGAACTCCTCCTAGACACCATTCATGGGAAGCCAGTATCCCCTGCCCCAAATCCAGGTGATGACTCATATGTCCAGAAGGCGATAAGACTAGAGCTGAGCGAATTTGCTCTGGTCCCTGCTTATTCGGCAAGCCATAGTGCTTGCTGAATAAGCTACAGAGGGAGCTAAGCTTCCTGTATCCAGCTGATCTGCTGTTTCGCTCCCACACATGCATGGAGAGCTTGTTTGCTGTCTGGTTCCCTCTGCAGTTTTTTTGGTAAGCACTATAGCTTGCCAAATAAGCAGGGGCCCGAGCAGAGTCGCTCATCCCTAAATAAGACTTGACATGCAAAAAATTACCCAAGGTGATATTGTTGAGGCATTTTTAACTGTATTTGAAAGGGTAGCAGAGTGAGGAAGAAGCTGATGCCGGAGCAGTGGGTGGAGCTGCCTATCGAACCTGCAAGCACCAAAAAGCTTACTATGATCTGGCCTTACATGACATCCAGGGGTATGTCAATTTAAAAACTGAAATATTAGCACGCTCAGGAGTGTCTGTCAGAGCACAAAAGGGTACACCATGGGCATATTGAGGTTACATACCCCCTCGTTCCGAAATGTTCGACCTTCTACATCTTGTATAGAAGTGGTTCAAGGTGGAGTCATCTACCCCAGCCTAGATGGTCGAGCATGTTGTTATGGACAGATTTATCCACTCCCTTTCCTAGGTCAGTGCAGACCTGAGTTGCCCAGGGAGACCCTCAGAATGCGGACAGCCTGATTGGCCTAGTGGAAAGATACCATGTGGTAGAGAAGTCTTTATGGAATCCGGACATTGTCACATACCCATTCTGGGATACCCAGAAGGAATCTGACTCTCAAAAGAAGGGTAATAGAGATCGCTAAGGGGTTGCCAAAGGCTGCTGGTAAGGACTTAATTTGTGGAGATAACACAGTCCTGGGAACATATCCACTGAAAAAAGGGACTGCAGCATAGGGATGCGTTGTTTCTATTATGGCTATCTTGCCTGTAGCATGGACTATCAGCCAGGTGAGGGGCCATAGGCATGTCCCATGACAATAAATGGAGTATTGGTGTCTGGACTCTTGGGCTAAGGTAGTGTGGAGACCCTGTTAACATCTACACTACCCCACCACTTGATCCTTGGGAAGGTCGAGCCATCAGTTGTATTCACAGGTAGGGTTGAGCGAAACGGGTCGAACATTTTCAAAAGTCGCCGACTTTTGGCTAAGTCGGGGTTTCATGAAACCCGATCCGACCCCTGTGCGGGGTCGGCCATGCGGTACGCGACTTTCGCGCCAAAGTCGCGTTTCAATGACGCGAAAAGCGCCATTTCTCAGCCAATGAAGGTAAACGCAGAGTGTGGGCAGCGTGATGACATAGGTCCTGGTCCCCACCATCTTAGAGAAGGGCATTGCAGTGATTGGCTTGCTGTCTGCGACGTCACAGGGGCTATAAAGAGGCGTTCCCGCCGACCGCCATCTTACTGCTGCTGATCTGAGCTTAGGGAGAGGTTGCTGCCGCTTTGTCAGAAGCAGGGATAGCGTTAGGCAGGGTCCATTAACCACAAAACCGCTTGTGCTGCAGCGATTTGCACTGTCCAACACCACCCTCGGTGTGCAGGGACAGTGGAAGTTTTTTTTTTTTTTTTTTTCCCCTCAGCGCTGTAGCTCATTGGGCTGCCCTAGAAGGCTCCCTGATAGCTGCATTGCTGTGTGTACGCCGCTGTGCAAACCAACTGCTTTTTTCAAAGCACAAATCCTCTTGTTCCTTCCTTTCTGCACAGCTATCTTTTTTGTTTGTCCACACTTTTTATTTCATTTGTGCATCAGTCCACTCCTTATTGCTGCCTGCCATACCTGGCTGAGATTACTGCAGGCAGGGAGATAGTAGCTGCCTGCCATACCTGGCTGAGATTACTGCAGGCAGGGAGATAGTAATTGTAGGACATTCCCTGTTTTTTTTTTTGTTTTTTTTTTGGTGGGAGATTAAGATTGGCAATTTGGCATTTCTGCTAGAGTGCCATCCCTGTGTGTGCCATCTCTCTCACATAGTGGGCCATAGAAAGCCTTTTCATTTTTCTGTATTTTTTTTTGTGGGGTGTATAAATTCTCCCTGATAAAAATACAGTGGGAGATTAATATTGGCCTTTGGGCTTGTGTGCCAGTCCTGAGTGTGCCATCTCTCTCACAAATAGTGGGCCATAGAAAGCCTATTTTATTTTTTTTGGGGTTTTATAAATTCTCCCTGAAAAAAAGGGAGATTAATATTGGCCTCTGGGCTTGTGTGCCAGTCCTGAGCGTGCCATCTGTGCCAGCCCTGAGCGTGCCATCTCTCTCACAAATAGTGGGCCATAGAAAGCCTATTTATTTTTTTTTTTGGTTTTATAAATTCTCCCTGAAAAAAAGGGAGATTAATATTGGCCTCTGGGCTTGTGTGCCAGTCCTGAGCGTGCCATCTGTGCCAGCCCTGAGCGTGCCATCTCTCTCACAAATAGTGGGCCATAGAAAGCCTATTTAATTTTTTTTTTTGTTTTATAAATTTTCCCTGAAAAAAGGGAGATTAATATTGGCCTCTGGGGTTGTGTGCCAGTCCTGAGCGTGCCATCTGTGCCAGCCCTGAGCGTGCCATCTCTCTCACAAATAGTGGGCCATAGAAAGCCTATTTAATTTTTTTTTTTGTTTTATAAATTTTCCCTGAAAAAAGGGAGATTAATATTGGCCTCTGGGCTTGTGTGCCAGTTGTGAGCGTGCCATCTGTGCCAGTCCTGAGCGTGCCATCTCTCTCACAAATAGTGGGCCATAGAAAGCCTATTTAAATTTTTTTTTGGTTTTATAAATTCTCCCAGAAAAAAAGGGAGATTAATATTGGCCTCTGGGCTTCTGTGCCAGTCCTGAGCGTGCCATCTGTGCCAGTCCTGAGCGTCCCATCTCTCTCACAAATAGTGGGCCATAGAAAGCCTATTTTATTTTTTTTGGGGGTTTTATAAATTCTCCCTGAAAAAAAGGGAGATTAATATTGGCCTCTGGGCTTGTGTGCCAGTCCTGAGCGTGCCATCTGTGCCAGCCCTGAGCGTGCCATCTCTCTCACAAATAGTGGGCCATAGAAAGCCTATTTATTTTTTTTTTTTGTTTTATAAATTTTCCCTGAAAAAAGGGAGATTAATATTGGCCTCTGGGCTTGTGTGCCAGTTGTGAGCGTGCCATCTGTGCCAGTCCTGAGCGTGCCATCTCTCTCACAAATAGTGGGCCATAGAAAGCCTATTTAAATTTTTTTTTGGTTTTATAAATTCTCCCAGAAAAAAAGGGAGATTAATATTGGCCTCTGGGCTTCTGTGCCAGTCCTGAGCGTGCCATCTGTGCCAGTCCTGAGCGTCCCATCTCTCTCACAAATAGTGGGCCATAGAAAGCCTATTTTATTTTTTTTGGGGGTTTTATAAATTCTCCCTGAAAAAAAGGGAGATTAATATTGGCCTCTGGGCTTGTGTGCCAGTCCTGAGCGTGCCATCTGTGCCAGCCCTGAGCGTGCCATCTCTCTCACAAATAGTGGGCCATAGAAAGCCTATTTATTTTTTTTTTTTGTTTTATAAATTTTCCCTGAAAAAAGGGAGATTAATATTGGCCTCTGGGCTTGTGTGCCAGTTGTGAGCGTGCCATCTGTGCCAGTCCTGAGCGTGCCATCTCTCTCACAAATAGTGGGCCATAGAAAGCCTATTTAAATTTTTTTTTGGTTTTATAAATTCTACCAGAAAAAAAGGGAGATTAATATTGGCCTCTGGGCTTCTGTGCCAGTCCTGAGCGTGCCATCTGTGCCAGTCCTGAGCGTCCCATCTCTCTCACAAATAGTGGGCCATAGAAAGCCTATTTTTTTTTTTTTTTGGGTTTTAGAAATTCTCCCTGGAAAAAAAAAGGGAGATTAATATTGCCCTTTGGGCTTGTGTGCCAGTACTAAGCGTTCCATCTCTCTCTCTCTCTCTCTCAGTCAGTGGGCCATAGAACGCCTATTTTTGGTTTTATTTGTTTTCTAAATTCTCCCTGAAAAAATCATTTTATTTTATTTGGTTTCTAAATTCTTCCTGATAAAATCACATTTTTTTTATTATTTTTTTTTCTAAAGTCTCCCTGAAAAAAAAAAAAAAAAACAGTGGGAGATTAATATTGGCCTTTCTGCTTGTGTGCCAGTCTTGACTCCTGGGTGCGTCATCTCTCAGTCAGTGGGCCATAGAACGCCTATTTTTGGTTTTATTTGTTTTCTAAATTCTCCCTGAAAAAATCATTTTATTTTATTTGGTTTCTAAATTCTTCCTGATAAAATCACATTTTTTTTATTATTTTTTTTTCTAAAGTCTCCCTGGAAAAAAAAAAAAAAAACAGTGGGAGATTAATATTGGCCTTTCTGCTTGTGTGCCAGTCTTGACTCCTGGGTGCGTCATCTCTCAGTCAGTGGGCCATAGAACGCCTATTTTTGGTTTTATTTGTTTTCTAAATTCTCCCTGAAAAAATCATTTTATTTTATTTGGTTTCTAAATTCTTCCTGATAAAATCATATTTTTTTTATTATTTTTTTTTCTAAAGTCTCCCTGAAAAAAAAAAAAAAAAAACAACCAAAAAAAACAGTGGGAGATTAATATTGGCCTTTCTGCTTGTGTGCCAGTCTTGACTCCTGGGTGTGCCATCTCTCTCTCTCTCTCTCTCTCTCTCTCTCTCTCTCTCTCCAATTGTGGTCCATAGAAAGCCTATATTTTTTTTCCTTGATTTGGGTTCTAAAATCTACCAGAGAAAATAACTACATCAATCATTGGTAGAAAAATATTGGCCTCTGGGTTTGTGTGCCACTCCTGACTCCTGTGTGCGTCATCTCTCAGTCAGTGGGCCATAGAACGCCTATTTTTGTTTTTATTTGTTTTATAAATTCTCCCTGAAAAAATCATTTTATTTTATTTGGTTTCTAAATTCTTCCTGATAAAATCATATTTTTTTTATTATTTTTTTTTCTAAAGTCTCCCTGAAAAAAAAAAAAAAAAAAAAAAAAAAAAAAAAACAGTGGGAGATTAATATTGGCCTTTCTGCTTGTGTGCCAGTCTTGACTCCTGGGTGTGCCATCTCTCTCTCTCTCTCTCTCTCTCTCTCCAATTGTGGTCCATAGAAAGCCTACATTTTTTTTCCTTGATTTGGGTTCCAAAATCTACCAGAGAAAATAACTCCATCAATCATTGGTAGAAAAATATTGGCCTCTGGGCTTGTGTGCCACTCCTGATTCCT
The DNA here is from genome assembly GCF_032444005.1 of Ranitomeya imitator. Classification (NCBI taxonomy): domain Eukaryota; kingdom Metazoa; phylum Chordata; class Amphibia; order Anura; family Dendrobatidae; genus Ranitomeya; species Ranitomeya imitator. The sequence goes on from NC_091284.1 coordinate 207,205,118, forward strand.
GTGTGCGTCATCTCTCACTCAGTGGCCCATAGAAAGCATATAGTTTGTTACATTTGTTTTCTAAATTCTCCCTGCAAAAATCTTTTTTTTTTTTTTGGGGGGGGTTTCTAAAGTGTTCCTGAAAAAAATAAAAATAAAAAAAAAATAATAGTGTGACATTAATATTAACATTTGTGCTTCAGTGACAGTCCTGCGTGTGGGGCATCTCTCTAATTTGCAGCCACCAAAAAAAGAGTGTGTAACATTGGGCCTGATTTTCGCTGTGGTCTCACCAACCTGTAAAGGGGTAGCTAAATCATACTGAAGTTATAGCTCACCGTGTAAGTTGTGTGACTGCAACAAATAACGTTAGTTTGGTTACGTTTTTAAAACAATGAGGAAGTCTAGTGGAAGAGGTCGTGGCCGGGGGCGTTCATTGTCAGCTGGTAATGAGGGTAGTGGTAGTGGTGGAGCATCAGGTGGTCGTGGGGGAAAAAATATTGCACCTAAGTCTGGAGCTGTGGAGCCAGGTTCGTCGTCCGGCTACACAAGGCCTCGAACGCTCCCTTTTCTGGGATTAGGAAAACCGCTTTTAAAGCCGGAGCAGCAAGAGCAAGTTTTGGCTTATCTTGCTGACTCAGCCTCTAGCTCTTTTGCCTCATCTCGTGAAACTGGTAAAAGTAAAAGCAGCGCGTCGTTAGTGGATGTTCACGGTCAGGGACAAGTCACTTCCTTGTCCTCTTCAGCAAAAACAACAACAGAGAAGAATGCAGCAGGCGACACAACGGGTTACTCCATGGAGCTCTTTACACATACCGTCCCTGGCTTAGAAAGTGAAGCAGTTAACAGTCCATGCCCATTACAAATTGAATCTGACATGGAGTGCACTGACGCACAGCCACAGCCAGACTACTATGCTGGTCCTTTGACTCAGACCACAACATTGCCCTCGCAGGGTGCTGATCAAGAATCAGACCCTGATGAGACTATGTTGCCCCATCACGAACGCTATACCACCGAACGACACGGTGACACAGACGAAGTTGCGCAGGAGGTACAAGAAGAGTTATTAGATGACCCAGTTCTTGACCCCGATTGGCAGCCATTGGGGGAACAGGGTGCAGGCGGCAGCAGTTCTGAAGCAGAGGAGGAGGAGGGGCCGCAGCAGGCATCAACATCGCCACAGGTTCCATCTGCCGGGCCCGTATCTTGCCCAAAACGCGTGGCAAAGCCAAAACCTGGTGGAGGACAGCGTGGCCATCCGGTTAAAGCTCAGTCTGCAATGCCTGAAAAGGTATCCGATGCTAGAAAGAGTGCAGTCTGGCATTTTTTTAAACAACATCCAATTGATCAGCGCAAAGTCATCTGTCAAAAATGTTCTACTTCCTTAAGCAGAGGTCAGAATCTGAAAAGTCTCAATACTAGTTGCATGCATAGACATTTAACCACCATGCATTTGAAAGCTTGGACTAACTACCAAACGTCCCTTAAGGTTGTTGCACCCTCGGCCAATGAAGCTAGTCATCAACGCAACATCCCTTCCGGCAGTGTAGGACCACCATTTAGCGCACCACCTGCTGTATCTGTGCAGGTATCTTTGCCAGGCCAAAGCAGTCAGGGTCAGGGAATCACCAGTTTCGTAGTAGGAAACACTGCATCTAGGGCACCGGCGGCAACAATACCATCTCCCACCGTCTCTCAGTCTGCCATGTCCACCGGCACCCCCGCTAGTTCCACGATCTCCAGCTCTCCAGTCCAGCTCACCCTACATGAGACTATGGTTAGAAAAAGGAAATACTTAGCCTCGCATCCGCGTACACAGGGTTTGAACGCCCACATAGCTAGACTAATCTCGTTAGAGATGATGCCCTACCGGTTAGTTGAAAGCGAAGCTTTCAAAGACCTGATGGACTACGCTGTACCACGCTACGAGCTACCCAGTCGACACTTTTTTTCCAGAAAAGCCATCCCAGCCCTCCACCAGCATGTTAAAGAGCGCATCGTCCATGCACTCAGGCAATCTGTGAGCACAAAGGTGCACCTGACAACAGATGCATGGACCAGTAGGCATGGCCAGGGACGTTACGTGTCCATCACGGCACACTGGGTAAATGTGGTGGATTCAGGGTCCACAGGGGACAGCAAGTTTGGGACAGTTCTGCCTAGCCCACGGTCTAGTAAACAGTTGTCTGTAGCCGTTCGCACCCCCTCCTCCTCCTCCTCCTCGTCCTCCTGCAGAAGCAAGAGCTCGTCCACAGACCGCAGTCGCACAAACACTCCATCCGCACCTGCCACTGTTGCACACCAGGTCTCCCATTATGGGGCAGCTACTGGCATACGTCAGCAGGCTGTATTGGCTATGAAGTGTTTGGGCGACAATAGACACACCGCGGAAGTTCTGTCCGAGTTCTTGCAGCAAGAAACGCAGTCGTGGCTGGGCACTGTAGATCTTGAGGCAGGCAAGGTAGTGAGTGATAACGGAAGGAATTTCATGGCTGCCATCTCCCTTTCCCAACTGAAACACATTCCTTGCCTGGCTCACACCTTAAACCTGGTGGTGCAGTGCTTCCTGAAAAGTTATCCGGGGTTATCCGACCTGCTCCTCAAAGTGCGTGGACTTTGCGCACATATCCGCCGTTCGCCTGTACACTCCAGCCGTATGCAGACCTATCAGCGTTCTTTGAACCTTCCCCAGCATCGCCTAATCATAGACGTTGCAACAAGGTGGAACTCAACACTGCACATGCTTCAGAGACTGTGCGAACAGAGGCGGGCTGTTATGTTTTTGTGGGAGGATACACATACACGGGCAGGCAGTAGGATGGCAGACATGGAGTTGTCAGGTGTGCAGTGGTCGAAGATTCAAGACATGTGTCAAGTCCTTCAGTGTTTTGAGGAATGCACACGGCTGGTTAGTGCAGACAACGCCATAATAAGCATGAGCATCCCCCTAATGCGTCTGCTGATGCAAAGTTTGACGCACATAAAGGATCAGGCGTCTGCACCAGAGGAAGAGGAAAGCCTTGATGACAGTCAGCGATTGTCTGGTCAGGGCAGTGTACATGACGAGGTACCGGGCGAAGAGGAGGTGGAGGATGAGGAGGATGATGGGGATGAGTATATTTTTAATGAGGAAGCTTTCCCGGGGGCACGGGAAATTGGTGGCGTGGCAAGGCCGGGTTCTGGTTTTTTGAGGGACACAAGTGACGTAGATTTGCCTGCAACTGCCCCTCAACCAAGCACAACCGCAGATTTGACAACGGGAACTTTGGCCCACATGGCGGATTATGCCTTGCGTATCCTCAAAAGGGACACACGCATTACAAAAATGATGAACGATGACGATTACTGGTTGGCCTGCCTCCTTGATCCTCGCTATAAAGGCAAATTGCAAAATATTATGCCACATGAGAACTTGGAACTAATATTAGCAACAAAACAATCAACTCTTGTTGACCGTTTGCTTCTGGCATTCCCTGCACACAGCGCCCGTGATCGTTCTCACACGAGCTCCAGGGGCCAGCAGACCAGAGGTGTTAGAGGGGCAGAAATCAGAAGTGGCGTTGGCCAGAGGGGTTTTCTGACCAGGTTGTGGAGTGATTTTTCTATGACCGCAGACAGGACAGGTACTGCAGCATCAATTCAAAGTGACAGGAGACAACATTTGTCCAGTATGGTTACAAACTATTTTTCATCCCTTATCGACGTTCTCCCTCAACCGTCATTCCCATTTGATTACTGGGCATCCAAATTAGACACCTGGCCAGAATTGGCAGAATATGCATTGCAGGAGCTTGCTTGCCCGGCAGCTAGTGTCCTATCAGAAAGAGTATTCAGTGCTGCAGGTTCAATACTAACAGAAAAAAGGACTCGTCTGGCTACCCAAAATGTAGATGATCTAACCTTCATTAAAATGAACCACAACTGGATTTCAAAATCTTTTGCCCCACCCTGCCCGGCTGACACCTAGCTTTCCTATGAAAAGGTCTTGCCTGTGGACTATTCTGAATGACTTTTCCAATCTCGTAATTTTCTTCACCTGATTGTCCAGCATACGACATGTTTCCACCTCACGAAATGGCCAAACTCCCCACACGGGGCCGTGCTATCGCCACTTTGCGCTTGGACCCTTGAGAGTGCTGTTTGTCTGAAGAGGTGGGTGTGGCCGCTTTTGGTCGACGGCACTGCCACTGGGTCCCTCATAGTACAATAAAGTGTCTCTGGCGGTGGTGGTGCGCACCCAACGTCAGACACACCGTTGTAATATGAGGGGCCCTGTGCCTGTAACGCCGGCCACAAGACAGTTCCCCCCCCCAGCTCAAACAGTGCTCTACCACTAGCAAAATTATCTCTCACAGCTTCACCAATGTGTAGTCTAGGCGCTGACATCCTTCAATGCCTGGCACTGACAATACCATTGTTTTGACATTTTTGTTATGTTAGGCCTTCGAAGCCTGTCTGCGGTCCCTTCTTTCTACAACTACTACACTGACCAGGCCACTGCTGGCCGTGTTACCCTGGAACCAATTTAAAAGTGCCTACAGTCAGCCCAATTTTGTTATGTTAGGCCTTCGAAGACTGTCTGCCGTCACTCCTTCCACTAGACTTCCACTGACCATACACTGCTGCCCATGTACCCCTGGAACCAATTTAAAGTGCCTACAGCCAGCCCAATTTTGTTATGTTAGGCCTTGGAAGCCTGTCTGCGGTCACTCCTTCCACTAGACTTCCACTGACCAGACCACTGCTGCCCGTGTACCCCTGGAACCAATTTAAAAGTGCCTACAGCCAGCCCAATTTTGTTATGTTAGGCCTTGGAAGCCTGTCTGCGGTCACTCCTTCCACTAGGCCTCCACTGACCACACCACTGCTGTCCGTGTACCCCTGGAACCAATTTAAAATTGCCTACAGCCATGTGTTATTATTTTAGGCCTTCGATGCCTGTCTGCGGTCACTCCTTCCACTAGGCCTCCACTGACCACACCACTGCTGTCCGTGTACCCCTGGAACCAATTTAAAATTGCCTACAGCCATGTGTTTTTATTTTAGGCCTTCGATGCCTGTCTGCGGTCCATTCTTTCAACTACTACTACACTGACCAGGGCACTGCTGGCCGTGTTACCCTGGAACCAATTTAAAAGTGCCTACAGTCAGCCCAATTTTGTTATGTTAGGCCTTGGAAGCCTGTCTGCGGTCACTCCTTCCACTAGGCCTCCACTGACCACACCACTGCTGTCCGTGTACCCCTGGAACCAATTTAAAATTGCCTACAGCCATGTGTTATTATTTTAGGCCTTCGATGCCTGTCTGCGGTCACTCCTTCCACTAGGCCTCCACTGACCACACCACTGCTGTCCGTGTACCCCTGGAACCAATTTAAAATTGCCTACAGCCATGTGTTTTTATTTTAGGCCTTCGATGCCTGTCTGCGGTCCATTCTTTCAACTACTACTACACTGACCAGGGCACTGCTGGCCGTGTTACCCTGGAACCAATTTAAAAGTGCCTACAGTCAGCCCAATTTTGTTATGTTAGGCCTTGGAAGCCTGTCTGCGGTCACTCCTTCCACTAGGCCTCCACTGACCACACCACTGCTGTCCGTGTACCCCTGGAACCAATTTAAAATTGCCTACAGCCATGTGTTATTATTTTAGGCCTTCGATGCCTGTCTGCGGTCACTCCTTCCACTAGGCCTCCACTGACCACACCACTGCTGTCCGTGTACCCCTGGAACCAATTTAAAATTGCCTACAGCCATGTGTTTTTATTTTAGGCCTTCGATGCCTGTCTGCGGTCCATTCTTTCAACTACTACTACACTGACCAGGGCACTGCTGGCCGTGTTACCCTGGAACCAATTTAAAAGTGCCTACAGTCAGCCCAATTTTGTTATGTTAGGCCTTCGAAGACTGTCTGCCGTCACTCCTTCCACTAGACTTCCACTGACCATACACTGCTGCCCATGTACCCCTGGAACCAATTTAAAGTGCCTACAGCCAGCCCAATTTTGTTATGTTAGGCCTTCGAAGCCTGTCTGCGGTCACTCCTTCCACTAGACTTCCACTGACCAGACCACTGCTGCCCGTGTACCCCTGGAACCAATTTAAAAGTGCCTACAGCCAGCCCAAGTTTGTTATGTTAGGCCTTGGAAGCCTGTCTGCGGTCACTCCTTCCACTAGACTTCCACTGACCAGACCACTGCTGCCCGTGTACCCCTGGAACCAATTTAAAAGTGCCTACAGCCAGCCCAAGTTTGTTATGTTAGGCCTTCGAAGCCTGTCTGCGGTCCATTCTTTCAACTACTACTACACTGACCAGGTCACTGCTGCCCGTGTACCCCTGGAACCAATTTAAAAGTGCCTACAGCCAGCCCAAGTTTGTTATGTTAGGCCTTGGAAGCCTGTCTGCGGTCACTCCTTCCACTAGACTTCCACTGACCAGACCACTGCTGCCCGTGTACCCCTGGAACCAATTTAAAAGTGCCTACAGCCAGCCCAAGTTTGTTATGTTAGGCCTTGGATGCCTGTCTGCGGTCACTCCTTCCACTAGGCCTCCACTGACCACACCACTGCTGTCCGTGTACCCCTGGAACCAATTTAAAATTGCCTACAGCCATGTGTTATTATTTTAGGCCTTCGATGCCTGTCTGCGGTCACTCCTTCCACTAGGCCTCCACTGACCACACCACTGCTGTCCGTGTACCCCTGGAACCAATTTAAAATTGCCTACAGCCATGTGTTTTTATTTTAGGCCTTCGATGCCTGTCTGCGGTCACTCCTTCCACTAGGCCTCCACTGACCACACCACTGCTGTCCGTGTACCCCTGGAACCAATTTAAAATTGCCTACAGCCATGTGTTATTATTTTAGGCCTTCGATGCCTGTCTGCGGTCACTCCTTCCACTAGGCCTCCACTGAGCACACCACTGCTGTCCGTGTACCCCTGGAACCAATTTAAAATTGCCTACAGCCAGCCCAATTTTTTTATTTTAGGCCTTCGATGCCTGTCTGCGGTCCATTCTTTCAACTACTACTACACTGACCAGGTCACTGCTGCCCGTGTACCCCTGGAACCAATTTAAAATTGCCTACAGCCATGTGTTATTATTTTAGGCCTTCGATGCCTGTCTGCGGTCACTCCTTCCACTAGGCCTCCACTGACCACACCACTGCTGTCCGTGTACCCCTGGAACCAATTTAAAATTGCCTACAGCCATGTGTTATTATTTTAGGCCTTCGATGCCTGTCTGCGGTCACTCCTTCCACTAGGCCTCCACTGACCACACCACTGCTGCCCGTGTACCCCTGGAACCAATTTAAAATTGCCTACAGCCAGCCCAATTTTTTTATTTTAGGCCTTCGATGCCTGTCTGCGGTCCATTCTTTCAACTACTACTACACTGACCAGGTCACTGCTGCCCGTGTACCCCTGGAACCAATTTAAAATTGCCTACAGCCATGTGTTATTATTTTAGGCCTTCGATGCCTGTCTGCGGTCACTCCTTCCACTAGGCCTCCACTGACCACACCACTGCTGTCCGTGTACCCCTGGAACCAATTTAAAATTGCCTACAGCCATGTGTTTTTATTTTAGGCCTTCGATGCCTGTCTGCGGTCCATTCTTTCAACTACTACTACACTGACCAGGGCACTGCTGGCCGTGTACCCCTGGAACCAACATCAGAAAATATAAAAATAAGTATTTTGCTTATAAAAAAGAAAATACTGGTGAGATATCAAATGCAGACATTTTAACATTAAAAACAAACACACAACTAAAATCTGGTACAGTACTAAAAATGGCCACCAGCTACAATTACTTTCTCCTGCAAGTAGTTAACTGAAAGTTTTTTTAAATTGAAAACACACATATGGCATCCACCGAGTGTTGTCCTGTCGCGTCTTCTTTATATTATTGCCGAGAAGATGCAAAATAATGAAAATAATAAAATCATTAATTACCAAAATAATAGAGAAAGTCAACACCACATTGCAAATAAACATTCATTCCAAATAAAGAAGCAGGGCGCGTCCGAGGGTGAGTATATACCTAATAAGAATCTAATCACCCTCGGACGCGCAATGCTTATTTCCAACAGCCTTCCTTCCTAAGAATCAGCCCTTCCGTCGTGTAGAGAGACGTTGTGTTACACTCCAAGGTGTTCCCCAGGTTGCCTTTCCTGAGCTTCGATCTTCCGGCTCTCGTTTAGTAGTTCTTGGAAACTACACTGCATTAGGCCTTCAAATTGGGTATGGGGTGTAGAGAGAGGGTGTGTTACACTCCAAGGTGTTCCCCAGGTTGCCTTTCCTGAGCTTCGATATTCCGGCTCTCGTTTAGTAGTTGTTGGAAACTACACTGCATTAGGCCTTCAAATTGGGTATGGGGTGTAGAGAGAGGGTGTGTTACACTCCAAGGTGTTCCCCAGGTTGCCTTTCCTGAGCTTCGAAATTCCGGCTCTCGTTTAGTAGTTGTTGGAAACTACACTGCATTAGGCCTACAAATTTGGTATGGGGGAAACATTGGCGCATCTGCGGTCCCTCCTTCCTCTAGGCCTCCACTGACCTGTCTACTGCTGCCCGTGTTCCCCTGGAACCAATTTTAAATTGCCTACAGGCAGCCCAATTTATTATGTTAGGGCTTCGAAGCCTGTCTGCGGTCCCTCCTTCCACTAGGCCTCCACTGACCTGTCTACTGCTGCCCGTGTACCCCTTGAACCAACATCATAAAATAAAAAAAAAAGGATTTTGCTTATAAAAAAGAAAATACTGGTGAGATATCAAATGCAGACATTTTGACATTAAAAACAAACAAACAGCTAAAATCTGGTACAGTACTAAAAATGGCCACCAGCTACAATTACTTTCTCCTGCAAGTAGTTAACTGAAAGGTTTTTTAAATTGAAAACACACATATGGCATCCACCGAGTGTTGTCCTGTCGCGTCTTCTTTATATTATTGCCGAGAAGATGCAAAATAATGAAAATAATAAAATCATTAATTACCAAAATAATAGAGAAAGTCAACACCACATTGCAAATAAACATTCATTCCAAATAAAGAAGCAGGGCGCGTCCGAGGGTGAGTATATACCTAATAAGAATCTAATCACCCTCGGACGCGCAATGCTTATTTCCAACAGCCTTCCTTCCTAAGAATCATCCCTTCCGTGGTGTAGAGAGACGTTGTGTTACACTCCAAGGTGTTCCCCAGGTTGCCTTTCCTGAGCTTCGATCTACCGGCTCTCGTTTAGTAGTTGTTGGATACTACGCTGCATTAGGCCTTCAAATTGGGTATGGGGTGTAGAGAGATGGTGTGTTCCACTCCAAGGTGTTCCCCAGGTTGCCTTTCCTGAGCTTCGATCTTCCGGCTCTCGTTTAGTAGTTCTTGGAAACTACACTGCATTAGGCCTTCAAATTGGGTATGGGGTGTAGAGAGAGGGTGTGTTACACTCCAAGGTGTTCCCCAGGTTGCCTTTCCTGAGCTTCGATATTCCGGCTCTCGTTTAGTAGTTATCGGAAACTACGCTGCATTAGGCCTACAAATTGGGTATGGGGTGTAGAGAGAGGGTGTGTTACACTCCAAGGTGTTCCCCAGGTTGCCTTTCCTGAGCTTCGATATTCCGGCTCTCGTTTAGTAGTTGTCGGAAACTACGCTGCATTAGGCCTACAAATTGGGTATGGGGTGTAGAGAGAGGGTTTGTTACACTCCAAGGTGTTCCCCAGGTTGCCTTTCCTGAGCTTCGATCTTCCGGCTCTCGTTTAGTAGTTGTTGGAAACTACGCTGCATTAGGCCTTCAAATTGGGTATGGGGTGTAGCGAGAGGGTGTGTTACACTCCAAGGTGTTCCCCAGGTTGCCTTTCCTGAGCTTCGATCTTCCGGCTCTCGTTTAGTAGTTCTTGGAAACTACACTGCATTAGACCTTCAAATTGGGTATGGGGTGTAGAGAGAGGGTGTGTTACACTCTAAGGTGTTCCCCAGGTTTCCTTGCCATTGCTTCGGTCTTCCGACTCTCGTTTAGTAGTTGTAGAAAAGTACACTGCATTAGGCCATACAAAATGGGTATGGGGTGGAGAGAGATGGTGTGTTACACTCCAAGGTGTTCCCCAGGTTGCCTTTCCTGAGCTTCTATCTTCAGGCTCTCATTAAATTGTGGTTAAATGGAACAACTGCATTTGGCGTACTAGTTGGTTTGGGGCCTACTATCGGTGTCTGCCACTCCTTGCTGTTCTCCTCCACTGAACAAAGCTGTGCCGCCTGTTTACTACGGTTGCCAATTTTGAACTGCATTTCGACTACTTACTGATTTGGCCCTACTCTCTGTGTCAGCCTCTCATTCCAGTTGTCCTCCACTGCAATGCCCCCTGGTTATTCCTGTGTTACCAATTTTGAACTGCATTTAGCCCACTTTCTTCTTTGGGCCTATATCTGTGTTTCCACTTCATCGTGCCCATTGCCCAGCCAGTGATAGATGAGTCTGCTGGTACATTGACCCATAACGCAACATTCCCCGTGCACGCTACACAACAACATTGTGACCCTGCTGAAAGTCAGGTTGCTCTTCCCGCATACCATACCACCTTACACGGGGACAAAGAGGAAGGTGCAGATGAAAGTGCAGGTTCCTTCATCAGGTGGGGGGAGGAATACTAGTTGGCGACGTCACTGGCACAGGGCCTCTCATAGTACGCAAAAGTGTTGCTGCCGGTGGGAGGCGCCCCCGCCGTGCAAACACACCGCTGTACTTTGAGGGGCCCTGTGCCAGTGCCAATGCCAACGAGTGGGCCCCCCCTGCTTGCTCAGGTTCACAGCACTTGCAAAGTTGAAATACTTACCTCTCCCTGCTCCACTGCCGTGACGTGGTCCAGATTTCCTGGGCCCACTAATTACTTGAACCAGCCCTACCCCCCACAACTTTAGCCAAATGACCCCCAATTTCAAATGCCTTCCAATTATTATAAGGTAAATTACGCTTGACAAGCTTCATTAAGAAGAATGGATGGTTTTGACATTAAAATGGGCACTCTAGGTGTTTTCCTGGCCCCCACTCACTGCCGACTATGCTGCCCCATTGACTTGCATTGGGTTTCGTGTTTCGGTCGATCCCGACTTTACGTCATAATCGGCCGATTTCACTCGACCCGACTTTGGACATAGTCGGGTTTCGCAAAACCCGGCTCGACTCTAAAAAGGTCAAGGTCGCTCAACTCTATTCACAGGGACACCAAGGACTACCCTGTTGCAAGAGTGACTGTAGAAATTAACTTTGGCACTGAAGTCCCATGAGGTCAGAGTAATTATAGATCTGCGGCACCCAGTTACAATAGTGCTGGAAGTTAACTTATTCTGGGATTTATGGCGAAAGGTGGAGGATACCTGATTGCTGTGGATCTTGTTGGATCCCTGCTTAAGTCTGCCAGAGGACACTAATATATACTGGTGGTAATGGACTACGCAACACGGTACTCGGATGTGGAACCACTGAGAAACTACTCCGAAAGGGAATATAACCAGAAAGCCAATGCATATTTTTTCCCCTGATGAGCCTGCCAAAGGAGATTCTGGTGGAACAAGAAACTTCTTTTATGTTCAGAGTGATGAGGGAGTTGTGTAAGGCTGTCCAGATTACACAACTCAGGATGTTGGTGTACCCTCCGCACACAGATGACCTAGTAGAAAAGTTCAACAAAACCCTGAAGTCCATGCTCAAGAAAGTCATGGAGAAGGATTGCAGAGACTGGGATTGCATACTCCTCTACCTGCTGTTCTCTATTAGTGAAGTTCCACAGGACTCTATGTGTCTTCTAGATAGTTCAAAGGAAACCTGGGAAGCGAAGGGTACACCCACCAGAGCATCATCAAGCATGTGGCACAGATGCAGGAAAAGATTGTGAAGGTGATGCTGATGGCGAGAAAAAGCATCATTCAAGCACAAGAGGCCCACACAAGGGTCTACAATCGTTTGGCGAGGCTGAGACAGTTTACTACAAGGTCCACCTGCCAGGGAGAAGACAACCGTACCAGGTGTACCAAGTCAACCTGCTTAAGCTGTGGTGCCTGGAGTCAATCCAGTAGCCAAGTTTGAGGATGGTATAAAGGCAGAGACTCTGTCACTGGCTAGAAACAACAGTGCCGAGAACTGCATCAGTGTAACTGAGACTTGTTTTCAAAATTGCTGGGATGTAAGCAAGTCATTGAGCATGAGATTCTGACAGAACTACATGAGCGGATAAACCTAAAACACATTGAATACCCGAAGCCCACAACAAGATGATTTTGAAAGAGGTAAAGAGAATGTTGAACCTAGGCAATATTGAGGAGTCAAAGAGCAGCTGGTCAAGTCTCAATGTCACTTTTGTAACGATTATATGAAACGGATCAGACAAATTCAAAAATCGCTGACTTTTGGCAAAGTCGGGTTTTGTGAAACCCGACCCGATCTTAGTGAGGGATCGGCCATGAGGTCGGCGATCTTCACGCCAAAGTCACGTTTCGTATGACGCTTTCAGCGCCATTTCTCATCCAATGAAGGAGGACGCAGAGTGTGGGCAGCATGATGACATAGGTCTTGGTCCCCACCATCTTAGAGAAGGGCATCACAGTGATTGGCTTGCTTTCTGCGGCGTCACAGGGGCTATAAAGGGGCATGTACGCCGACCGCCATCTTACCTCTGCCGATCTTAGCATAGGGAGATGTTCCTGCAGCTTCATCAGAAGAAAGGATATAATTAGGGAGGGAAGAATAACCCCGAAACTGCTTGTGCTGCAGCGAATTGCCACTGTCCAACACCACCTTTTCTTTGCAGGGACAGTGGAGATTATTTTTTTGTGCATCAGCTCAGTAGCTTATTAGGCTGCCCTATAAGGCTAGGTTCACACTACGTTGTGTGAACCCGTTTAACGGGCTATATTACACCACGGCATAACGCGGTGTAACGTAGTCCGTTAACACCGCCATTGCTTGTAATGGCGAACGCATCGCTAGCGCACGCCCACATTGGGCTGCCATTTGAGTGACGGACCTCAAACGCTGCTTGCAGCATTCGCGGTCCGTTCCTCACTAGCGCAGAGCGGGCATCTGCGCTAGCGGGAACAGCAAACGCGATCCCTTTTGGGACATTGCGTTGGGGCAGTCCATTAGCGTATGCGCTAAACGGACTGCCCTAACGCAATGTGAACCTAGCTTAAGGCTCCCTGATAGCTGCATTGCTGTTTGTACGCCGCTGTGCAAACCAACTGCTTTTTTAAAAGCAAAAGTCCTGTTGCTCCTTTCGGCACAGTTATCTTGTTTATTTGTCCACACTTTTGTGTGCAGCAGTCCTTTTTATTGCTGCCATACTTGTCCTGAGATCATTGTAGGGAGATTAAAATTGTGCTACAGCCCTTGTATTTTATTATATATCTTCCAGCCACGTTCTGCCACTTACATTGTGTAGTGTAATACACTGGGCCTGAGTTTTGTTGCAGTCTCCCCCAAATAAAAAGGAGATTTAATTTGGCACTAAGTGGATCTATGTCATAGTTCTGTTAGTTTGTCGTACATCTTCAAGCCACGTTCTGCCACTTACATTGTGTAGTGTAATACACTGGGCCTGAGTTTTGTTGCAGTCTCCCCCCAAAAAAGGGAGATTTAAATTGGCACTAAGTGGAACTACGTCACAGGTCTGTTAGTTTGTCATACATCTTCCAGCCACGTTCTGCCACTTACATTGTGTAGTGTAATACACTGGGCCTGAGTTTTGTTGCAGTCTCCCCCAAATAAAAGCGAGATTTAAATTGGCACTAAGTGGATCTACATCACAGTTCTGTTAGTTTGTCGTACATCTTTCAGCCACATTCTGCCACTTACATTGTGTAGTGTAATACACTGGGCCTGAGTTTTGTTGCAGTCTCCCCCAAATAAAAGGGAGATTTAAATTGGCACTAAGTGGATCTATGTCACAGTTCTGTTAGTTTGTCGTACATCTTCCAGCCACGTTCTGCCACTTACATTGTGTAGTGTAATACACTACGCTTGAGTTTTTTGCAGTCCCCCCCCAAAAAAAGGGAGATTTAAATTCTCCACAAGTTTATATACACCTTCTACCTTGTTTCACAGTACCATAAAACGGTTGTTATTTTGGTTAGATTTTTTCAAAATGAGGAAGTCTGGTGGAAGAGGTCGTGGGCGGGTGTTGCCAGCTAGTACTGATGGTGGTGGTGGTTGAGCATCTGGCGGTAGTGGGAAAAGCAAAATAGCACCAAAGGCTCGAGATGTTGAGCCAGCGTCATCGACTGGCTACACAATGCCTCGAAGGCTCCCTTATCTCGGAGTAGGAAAACAGCTTTTAAAGCCGGAGCAGCAGGAAAAAGTTTTCTAGCTTTTTCACCTCCTGTTTAGAAGGTTCGAAATCTAAAAGCAGCGAGTCGTCAGTGGATGCTCCCGGTCAGGAACAAGTCATTTCCTTGTGTCCTTCACCCAAACCAAAAGTGAAGGATGCGGCAGGCGAAACTACAGTTTACTCCATGGAGCTCTTTACATATACCGTGCCTGGGTTAGAGAGGGAAATTGTTAAAAGCCACAGCTAGATTATTATGCTGTTCCAGATCACTACATTGCCCTCGCAGTGTACTGAACCAGAATCTGACCCTGATGAGACTATGGTGCCCCGTCACGAACGCTATAGCACCTTACACGGTGACACAGAGGAAGGTGCACATGAAATTGAAGAGGAGGTGATAGATGACCCAGTTGTTGACCCAGGTTGGCAGCCATTGGGGGAAGAGAATGCCGCTGCCAGTAGCTCAGAAAGGGAGGATGATGATCCGCTGTAGCCATCTACATCGCAACAGCTTTCATCTGGCAGGCCCGTATCTGGCCAAAAATGTTTGTCAAAACCAAAAACAGTTTTAGGACTGCGTGGCCATCTGGTGAAAGTCGCACAGTGTGCAATGCCTGAAAAGGTTATCCATAGTAGGAAGAGTGCAGTGTGGGCATTTTTTAACCAAGATCCGAATTATCAGTGCAAAGTTATCTGTAGGAAGTGCTCAAAGACCTTTAGCAGAGAGAAGAATCTCCTAAATTTAATTACAACGTGCATGCGTAGACATATAACCAACATGCACTTGCAAGCCTGGACTAACTACCAAACGTCCAGTACCATTGGTGCACCTGCTCAAAATGAAGGTAGTCAACAACGCTACATTGCTTCCCTCACAGTAAGCCCACCGGTTAGGACACCACCAGCAGCAAATGTGGAGGTATCGTCACAAGGCCAAAGCAGTTAGGGAATCACAAGGTTCTTGGTAGGAAACACTGTAGGTAGGCCAACATCAAGAATACCATCACCAACACTCTCTCAATCTGCCATTTCCACCACCACCCCTGCTAGTTCCACCATATGCAGCTCTCCAGTCCAGCCCACCCTACAAGAGACTCTCGTTAGGAAAAGAAAGTACTCAACCTGTCATCCGCATGCACAGGGTTTGAACGCCCACATTGCTAGACTAATCTCGTTAGAGATGATATCCTACCGTTTATTTGAAATCGAAGCTTTCAAAGCCCTGATGGCCTACGCAGTACCCCGCTATGACCTATCCAGGCAACACTTCTTTGCAAGAAAAGCCATCCCAGCCCTCCATCAGCATGTCAAAGACCGCATTGTCCATGCACTGAGGCAATCAGTCAGTAGAAAGGTGCACCTCACAACAGATGCATGGACCAGTAGGCATGGCTAGGGACGTTACGTGTCCATCACGGCGCACTGGGATAATGTGGTGGATGCAGGGTCCCAGGGGACAGCCATAGTGGGACAGCTCTGCCTAGCCCACGGTCTAGGAAACAGTTTGCTGTAGGCGTTCGCCACCCCTCCTCCTCCTCCAGAAGTGAAAGCTCGTCCACAGAGTGCAGTTGCACGACCACTCCATCTGCAGCTGCCAGTTTTGCACACGAGGTGTCCCATTATGGAACAGCTAGTGGTAAGTGTCAGCAGGCTGTGCTACAAATGAAGTGTTTGGCCGACAACAGACACACCGCGGAAGTACTGGCCGAGTACTTGAAGCAAGAAACTCAGTCATAGCTGGGCAGTGTAAATCTTGAGGCAGGCAAGGTAGTCAGTGATAACGGAAGGAATTTGGTGGCTGCCATAGCCCTTTCAGAACTGAAACACATTCATTGCCTGGCTCACACCTTGAACCAGGTTGTGCAGTGCTTCCTGAAAAATTATCCGGAGTTACCAGCCCTGCTCCTGAAGGTGCGAAGACTTTGCTCGCACATCTGCCGGTCGCCCGTACACTCCCGCCATATGCAGAACCATCAGCGATCACTGAATCTTCCCCAGCACCACCTAATAATCGACGTTGCAACAAGGTGGAACTCCACACTGCACATGCTTCAGAGGCTGTGCAAACAGAGGTGTGCTGTCATTTATTTGTGGGAGGATACACATACATGGGCAGGCAGTTGGATGGCAGACATGGAGTTGTCTGGTGTGCAGTGGTCGAAGCTCCAAGACCTCTGTCAAGTTCTTCAGTGTTTTGAGGAATGCACACGGCTGGTAAGTGCAGACGATGCCATCATAAGCATGAGAATCCCACTAATGCGTCTGCTGATGCAAAGTTTGACGCACATCAAGGAGCAGGCGTCTGCAGCCGAGGAGGAGGGAAGCCTTGATGACAGTCAGCCATTGTCTGGTCAGGGAACTCTCCTGGACGAGGTGGCGGATGAAGAGGAGGAGGATGATGATGGGGATGAATATTTATGGGAGAAGGATGCTTCTCAGGGGGCAATACAAACTGGTGGCCTTGCAAGTTCAGGTACAGGGTTTTTGCGGGCCACAAGTGATGTTGATTTGCAAGAAAGTGCTCCTCAACCCAGCATAAGCAGTGAATTGACACCTGGAACATTGGCCCACATGGCAGAATATGCCTTGCGTATCCTAAAAAGGGACCCCTGCATTATCAAAATGATGACCGATGACGATTACTGGTTGGCCTGCCTCCTGAATCCACGATACAAAGGAAAATTATAAAATATCATGCCACATGAGAACCTTGAGCAAATATTGGCTACTAAACAAGCAACTCTTGTAGACCGTTTGGTTCAGGCATTCCCAGCACACAGAGGCTGTGATGGTTCTCACACGAGGCGTAGGGGGCAACATGGCAGAGGTGTTAGAGGTGCACAAATCCGAAGTATCATTGGACAGAGGGGTTTTATGACAGGAGGCAGCATTTGTCCAGTATGGTTACCAACTATTTTTCCTCCCTTATCGATGTTCTCCCTCACAGGTCATTCCCCTTTGATTACTGGGCATCTAAAAGAGACACCTGGCCTGAATTGGCAGAATATGCATTACAGGAGCTCGCTTGCCCAGCTGCCAGTGTGCTATCAGAAAGAGTCTTCAGTGCTGCTGGTTCAACACTGACTGAAAAAAGGACACGTCTGGCTACCCGACATGTTGATGATCTAACCTTCTTTAAAATGAACCAATCATGGATTTCAAATTATTTTGCCCCACCTTCCCCTGCTGACACGTAGCTTGCCTTAAAAATGTCTTGCTTTTGGCCTCCTCTTACTGACTGCTCCACTTCTTCCATTTGCAGCTGCTTAATGTCCACCATAGGCCATTTTTATACCTCCCTAAATGGGCTGACTCCCCCCACAGGGCCGTGGTCACCACTTGGCGCAAGCACCCGTGCGAGTGCCGTTTGCCTGGACAGTTGGATGTGCTCACTCTTGGGCCGTCGCACTGGCACAGGGTCCCAATAGTACAATGAAGTGTCTCTGATGGTGGTGGTGCACAATCAATCAATTGTTCAGTTGTCCTCCACTGAACAAAGCAATGCCGCCTGTTTAGTCCTGTTAGACAACTTTTTTTTATTTTGGGCCTACTAACTGCATTTAGCCTACTTTTGTATTTGGGCCTACTAAATGTGTCTGCGCAACTCATTACAGTTGTCCGCCACTGAACAAAGCTATGCCGCCTGTTTAGTCCTGTTACCAATTTTGAACTGCATTTAGCCTACTTTTTATTGTGGGCTTACAAACTGTGTCTGCGCCACTCATTACAGTTGTCCTCCACTGAACAAAGCAATGCCGCCTGTTTAGTCCTGTTACCAATTTTGATCTGCGTTTAGCCTACTTTTTTATTGTGGGCCTACAAACTGTGTCTGCGCCACACATTAGAGTTGTCCTCCACTGAACCAAGGCATGCTGCCTGTTTAGACCTGTTACCAATTTTGAACTGCATTTAGCTTACTTTTTTATTGTGGGCCTACAAACTATGTCTGCACCACTCATTAGAGTTGTCCTCCACTGAACAAAGCAATGCGCCTGTTTAGTCCTGTTACCAACTTTGAACTGCATTTAGCCTACTTTTTTATTGTGGACTTACAAACTGTGTCTGCGCCACTCATTATAGTTGTCCGCCACTGAACAAAGGAATGCCGCCTGTTTAGTCCTGTTACCAATTTTGAACTGCATTTAGCCTACTTTTTATTGTGGGCCTAAAAACTGTGTCTGCGCCACTCATTACAGTTGTCCTCCACTGAACAAAGCAATGCCGCCTGTTTAGTCCTGTTACCTATTTTGAACTGTATTTAGCCTACTTTTTTATTGTGGGCCTACAAACTGTGTCTGCACCACTCATTATAGTTGTCCTCCACTGAACAAAGCAATGCCGCCTGTTTAGTCCTGTTACCAATTTTTAACTGCATTTAGCCTACTTTTTTTATTGTGGGCTTACAAACTGTGTCTGCGCCACTCATTACAGTTGTCTTCCAATGAACAAAGCAATGCCGCCTGTTTAGTCCTGTTACCAATTTTGAACTTCATTTAGCCTACTTTTTTATTGTGGGCCTACAAACTGTGTCTGCGCCACTCATTACAGTTGTCCGTCACTGAACAAAGCAATGCCGGCTGTTTAGTCCTGTTACCAATTTTGAACTGCATTTAGCCTACTTTTTTATTGTGGGCCTACAAACTGTGTCTGTGCCACTCATTACAGTTGTCCTCCACTGAACAAATCAATGCCGCCTGTTTAGTCCTGTTACCAATTTTGAACTACATTTAGCCTACTTTTTTTTTGTCGGCCTACAAACTGTGTCTGCGCCACTCATTACAGTTGTCCTCCACTGAACAAAGCAATGCTGCCTGTTTAGTCCTGTTACCAATTTTGAACTGCATTTAGCCTACTTTTTTATTGTGGGCCTACAAACTGTGCCTGCGCCACTCATTACAGTTGTCCTCCACTGAACAAAGCTATGCCGCCTGTTTAGTCCTGTTAGCAATTTTGAACTGCATTTAGCCTACTTTATTATTGTGGGCCAACTAACTGTGTCTGCACCACTCATTTGTTCAGTGGAGTTGTCCTCCACTGAACAAAGCTATGCCGCCTGTTTAGTCCTGTTAGCAATTTTGAACTGCATTTAGCCTACTTTATTATTTGGGCCTATATCTGTGTTTCCTCCTCATCCTGCCCATTGCCCAGCCACTGCTAGATGAGCCTGCTGGTACATTGACCCAGACCACTACATTCCCCTTGCACTCTACACAGCCAGAATCTGACCCTGCTGAAAGTCAGGTTCCCTTTTGCGCATACTATACCACCTTGCACAGGGGCAAAGAGGAAGGTGCAGATGAAAGTGCAGGTTCCTTCATCAGGTGAGGGGGCATACTCGTTGGCGATGTCACTGGCATAGGGCCCCTCATAATACGCAAAAGTGTCTCTGGCAGTGGGAGGCGCCACCCGCTGTCAAACACACCACAGTACTATGAGGGGCCCTGTGCCCGTGCCAAGTGCCAACAAGTGCCCCCCCACTTGCTCAGGATCACAGCACTTGCGAAGTTGAAATACTTACCTCTCCCTGCTCCACCGCCGTGACGTATTCCACATTTCCTGGGCCCACGAAAGTCTTGAGCCAGCCCTACCCCCCACAACTTTAGCCAAATGACCCCCTGTTTTCAATGCCTAACTATTATTATAAAGTAAATTAAGATTGACAAGCTTAAGAAATAAGAATTGATGTTTTTGGCATTAAAATGGACACTGTAGGTGTTTTCTTGTCCTCCACTCAATGCCGACTTTGATTCCCCATTGACATGCACTGGGTTTCGTGTTTCGGTCGGCCCCCGACTTTCCCAATAATCGGCCGATTTCACCCGACCCGTCTTCTGACCCGTCTTCGATCCTAAAAAAGTAAAAGTCGCTCAACTCTAGTCCGAACTTATGCTGTGTTGGTGGCTGGGTAACAATGAGGCTTGTTTCCTATGTCCCTTCCCGCCATCCACGGACAACAGAGAGGGGAGGATTATCCTCCTCATCTGACAGTTGCTTGCCCATCACTTCTTCCTCCTCCATTTGTTCCACAGATCCTGCACCTTCGATATCAGTTTGTCTGTTATCATCAGCCCCCCTCGATCGCTGTAATCCACCCTCCCTTGGCACCAGCCTGTGTGATGACAGTCTGGAATTTACAGACAATGTTATCCCTTCCGCGTTCTCCTCTGCTTCCTCCTCTTCTTCTGGAACCACCATCTCCTCCCATCTCCTCCCACAGGCTATTCAAAGTTTACTACAGGATATAGATGATCGGAATAGTGATGCTGATGTGCAGAAGGGTGCAGAAGTCCTTAATCTGTGCCTAATCTGTAAACTTAATGAGTGCCATGTCCGTACTGCATTGGCCCAGGCTATACAATATGACATACTGTGTCAGGGCTCATTGCTGCCGCCACAGTCGTTGCAAATGTGCATAATGGAACACCACTATATCGGCACATCGCATAATAACCTGTTAACTGGCATGGACAAAGACCTCTGGATCGATGCCAGTCGATGACCTAAGAGGTGCGAACGTCAGAAATGAGCACACAGCTTCCATACTTTTTGCATCAGCTCAGCCAGACCACGATAGTGTCAGATAAAATGTTGTTCCACCAGGATGAGGATATGAGCCATGCAAGGCACATGTGTGAGCTAACCTCGCCATAGGGTTGCCACCAATTTCAAACCGTTATCGAACACAGCTTTCCCTGGAAGCAGGTTCAGCGGAGACAGACATTGATCAAACTGAGCCTGGAGAGCTGTCCACAACATCTTCAGCTATATGACTGCAATCTCCAAGGCATATCAATTTTAATACTACCTGATTGCAGTGAGCCCTAGCTGCGCAGTACAGAGGTGTTGGGGATTCGCTCTGCACTGTTGAAAAGTGTGTTTCATTAAGGCAGAGGTTGAGGGTGCAGGTGGAGGCCCTAGAGGAGATAGAGGAGGAGGCAGAAGCAGTGGGAAAGTGGTAAATATAGAGGTTTGTCCTGCAAGCTTTGGGGATTCCAACACTTGTGGAGCAGCGCCTGTCCCCACAACCACCAGAGTCACCCAGTGCCTACTCAGCAAGATGTAACACCCTTAGCCATGCTTACTCATCCAAGAGACTGTGGTGAAATGCACATTGGCAGGCAGAGAATTTGTTAAGGAATGGGTGATGTTGTCAGCTGGTGTATGGCAGGCACAGCTTTTTTAGAAATGTCATGACCATTGGGCAATTGGTACTGGGGGACTGTGATGGCTATCAGCTTTTAGAAATCATTTTGGGTGAGCTGATGGTTTGGGGATGGTTTGGGGTGAGCTGGACCGCAGAGTAAAGGCAAAAGGGCCAACAAGTGCTTAGCATCTCTGGGAACTCCTTCAAGATTGTTGGAAGACCATTCACGGTGACTACCTCTTGAAGCTCATCAAGAGAATGCCAAGACCGTGCAAAGCAGTCATCAAAGCAAAAGGTGGCTACTTTGAAGAACCTAGAATATAAGACATATTTTCAGTTGTTTCACACTTTTTTGTTAAGTATATAATTCCACATGTGTTAATTCATAGTTTTGATGCCTTCAGTGTGAATTTACAATTTTCATAGTCATGAAAATACTGAAAAATCTTTAAATGAGAAGGTGTGTCCAAACTTTTGGTCTGTACTGTGTATATATATATATATATATATATATATATATATATATATATATATATATATATATATATATATATATATATATATATATATATATATATATAATTGTGATTGTACAAAAGCAGACTTGCACTTCCCTTGAAGGAAATGTGCAAGAAGTCATCTTTTTTCCACTCTCTGTTATTGGGTTTTCCTACATATTTTTCATTGTAAAAGTGTATAATTGAATCTTCAGAAATTTAAATTTGCTTGGTTTGAAAAGGTTTCCCCAAAAATTATATTAGCAGCAAATCAATTCCCCATTGATCACAATACTGCAAAGCCTCTAATTGTCCTGAAAATGTACTGTACTATTTCAGGTCTCCTATGATTTTATTTGAGACCTTCATACAAAATACAGCTTTAGTAATGTCAAAGAAACCATAGAAATGGGTTGTAATTTGATAGTATACAATAGCCAATTTAACAGCACAATGCAAGGGCAGACTTTTAATTTTTTAAAGTCTATGAGTAGTGTTGAGCATTCCGATACCAAATTCCGATACTTCCCGCGTATCGGATACCGGAATCGGAAGTTCCCAGAATTCAAACTGAACGCAGCAGCCAATGAGGAATGATTGGAAGTGTGGGCACATCCTGTTTAGCATGGTGGGCATGTAAGTACTGGCAAGGCTGTGATTGGCTGCTGAAATGATGTCACTCTGCACTATAAAAAACGCTGCCGCCATTTTGGGCTCACTCTGCTGTGATTTCAGTTAGGGACAGGACGCTGTGTTCTAACTGAGGGCCAGTTGAGATAGCTAATTGCTTTATTTTCCTTTCCCAAGGCTAATTTAGCAAAAGGCTGTGTGTTCTTCACTGTTCACCTTGCTCTTGCCTTGCAGCGCTGTTTTAACAGCGTTCTGCAAGGTCTCTGTGTGTGTGTGTGTGTGTGCAGCTCACTCTGTAGTCTGTGTGCAGCCATATACCCGGTTGTATTCAGCTCAGGGGGGGTTCACACTGCCTCACACAGTTGTCCTTTTTTGCTCATAGTGCAGCCTGCTGCACATTTTTTCTCAAATTTCCTATTAGTGTTTTTCCACCCGTCTCCAGCTAAATTGTGGAAAAACACTACATAGGATAACCTAGAGGGGGGTTTTTGGGCCTTGCAGCGCCATTTACGGCTGTCTGCACGGTCTCCGTGTGAGCGCAGCTCGCCCTGTAGTCTGTGTGCAGCCATAGCCGGTTGGATTCAGCTCAGGGTTCGTTACTGCCTCATACCTTGAAAAAAATGTTCCTTTTTTTCAAATAGTGCAGCCTGTTTAAAATTTAAAAAAAAAATTCCCATTAGTGTTTTTCCACCCGTCTCCAGCTAAATTTTGGAAAAACACTACATAGGATAACCTAGAGGGGGTTTTTTGGGCCTTGCAGCGCCGTTTACGGCTATCTGCACGGTCTCCGTGTGAGCGCAGCTCGCCCTGTAGTCTGTGTGCAGCCATAGCCGGTTGGATTCAGCTCAGGGTGCGTTACTGCCTCATACCTTGAAAAAAAATTTCCTTTTTTTCAAATAGTGCAGCCTGTTTAAAATTAAAAAAAAAATTTCCTATTAGTGTCTTTCCACCCGTCTCCAGCTAAATAGTGGAAAAACACTACATAGGATAACCTAAAGGAGGGTTTTTGGGCCTTGCAGCGCCGTTTTACGGCTGTCTGCACGGTCTCCGTGTGAGCGCAGCTCGCCCTGTAGTCTGTGTGCAGCCATAGCCGGTTGGATTCAGCTCAGGGTGCGTTACTGCCTCATACCTTGAAAAAAAAATTCCTTTTTTTCAAATAGTGCAGCCTGTTTAAAATTAAAAAAAAAATTCCTATTAGTGTCTTTCCACCCGTCTCCAGCTAAATAGTGGAAAAACACTACATAGGATAACCTAGAGGAGGGTTTTTGGGCCTTGCAGCGCCGTTTACGTGTGAGTTAAACTTGCTCTGTTGTCCGATCTGCAGAAAAAAAAAAAAAGTAAAGTTCACCAAACACCACTTAACACTTGTGTAGGCCACATTTGAAAAATAATAAAGTTTAGTCCACACTTTACAACATTAGTGTTTCTTACACCTGTTAGGAGGAGCATTTCAGGAATAAGCACACTAAGGCCTTAGTACTTTTCTGCTTATCTTTATCTGTCAACCAAGATGAAGAGGGCAGGGAGTAAGGCACGTGGAAGTGGGCGCGGAGCAGGGAGAGGAGCAGGGAGAGGACGTGGTGATTCTGTGCCTGCTGCGGGCACCGGTGACTCGTCGTCACTCAGTTTCAGCAGGGAACAGTCCTTCATGCGCAGCTTTGTCGGAGAACGCCGTGCACCGCTGCTGCGTGAAGATCAAATTGAAGCCGTTGTCGGGTGGATGGCAGCTATCGCCTCGGCATCGACTTCAGTTAGTGCCACATCCTCTCAGGCACAGAGCACTGGAGAGCAGCCATCTGTCTCTTCACCACCTGCCAAATTGGCCAGGCAGTCAGAGAGCCCAGGACAGGAGCCGTCTCTACTTCTGTTCTCTGAATCTCTTGGCTTGGAAACAGGGGGCCAGCCAAGCAGCATTGGAGAAATGGAAGAAGAGGCAGTGTGCAGTGATGCCCAACAGCTTTGTCTCTCTGACTCTGAAGAGGCGGGTGGGCCAGTGCCTGCGGTGACCACAGCGCAGTACGCATCTGATGATGAAACTCAGGTGCCGCTTTCTGGTGCGTACTGTGCTGCCGAGACTACCCAGGAGGAGCAGTTGGTGGCAGAGGGTAGTGGAGATGATGAGGTCGTTGACCCATCATGGCGTGAGGAACAGGAAGGTGGTGGGAGCAGCTCTGAGGAAGAGATTCCCCTTACGGGCCAAAGAGGGAGAGGGAGGGGGAAGACTGCGGAGCCTGTAGCCTCCACTTTGGCACCCGATAGGAGCCTGTCTCTTTCCAAAGCCAAAAAGGGCGCTCCCAAGACTTGCAGTGCCTGGTCCTTTTTTGACAGAGTTGCAGATGACATTTGTTTTGTCAAATGCAAGCTGTCATCAGAAAGTCAAAAGAGGGAAAAGTGTCAGCAACCTCAATACCACAAATATGTGGAAACATGTGCGGACCAGGCACGCGGTGGAGTTACAGAAACACACTGAAGATGTAGGCCAACCAACAGCGGCAGCTACCACCTCTTCAGCTCGTGTTGCCTCTTCCTCCAGCTCACGCACAGCTGGGCTTCCTCCCAGGATCGCCATGGAAGAACCTCTGGCACTGTTGTCCAGAGACCTTGTGTAATTCCACCCACAGCACCACCCTCCCAGTCATCCTCACACTCCCAGTCTACTCCACAGCCATCGGTAGAGGCATGGGAGAAAAGGCGGGCATTCTCGGCAAACCACCCCCGAGCACAGGCTCTGATTGCAGGCATTGCCAAACTGTTGTCCCTGGAAATGCTCTCATTCAGGCTGGTGGAGACTGACAGCTTCCGTGACTTGATGGCATTGGCAGTCCCACAGTACAAGGTGCCCAGCCGCTTTTACTTCAGCAGGCAAGCTGTCCCTGCCCTGCACAGGCATGTTGAGGGAAACAAAAAACATGCGCTACTGAACGCCGTCAGTAGCAAGGTCCACCTCACCACCGATGCGTGGACCAGTCAGCATGGACAGGGGAGATACGTTTCCCTCACTGCCCATTGGGTTAATGTTGTTGAGCCAGGTACAGATCGTGCGAGTGGCGCAGGACGTGTCCTGCCCACTCCAAGGATTGCAGGAATCCAGTCTGTACGCATTGACTCCTCCTCTTACACAAGTTCCTCAGAATCATCTCTGCAGGAGCCGTCATAGTCCACCTCCACATGGACCCGTGAACGTTTACCTATGACCGACATGAGCACAGCCTTGGCCAAACGTCAGCAGGCCGTCTTAAACTAGTTTCATTGGGGAATCGAAGCCACACAGCGCAGGAGCTTTGGAATGCCATCAAGCAGGAGAGCGATGTGTGGTTAGTGCCAGCGAATCTCCAGCCAGGCATGGTAGTGTGTGACAATGGCCAAAATCTGGTGGCAGCTTTGGCCCTTGGCAACCTCACTCACATCCCATGTCTGGCACATGTGCTCAATTTGGTTGTGCAGAGTTTTCTGAGGGACTATCCGGATCTTGATGCACTGCTGCACAAGGTCCGCCTAGAGTGTGCTCACTTGCGGCGTTCCAGCTTGGCAAGATCCCGCATTGCTGCTCTGCAGCGTCGATTCCGCATTCCGGAACACCGCATCATATGTGACCTACCTACCCGGTGGAATTCCATGTTACATATGTTGGAGCGGTTGTGTGAGCAGCAGCAAGCAGTTATGGAGTACCAGCTGCATCAGGCGCAAAGAAGTCGCAGTCAGCGCCGATCAGACTTCACAACCACAGAGTGGGCCACTATGAAGGACGTCTGCCAGGTTTTGCGTCCTTTTGATTATTCCACGCGGATGGCAAGTGCAGATGATGCACTAGTCAGCATGACTGTCCCCCTTATCTGCCTGCTTCAGCAAACTTTGCAAGGGTTAAGGGATGATGTTGTGGAAGAGGTGGAGGATGAGGAGTCACCTTTTCCATCAGCTTCTGGAGAGTCAGCGCCACGTGGTTCCTCACAAGGGGGTACGCAGGGGCCACTTTGTGAGGAGGATGAGGAGGAGTCAATGGAGGAGGAAGAGCTCCATCCAGAGGAGGGAGCGACACAATTGTCCAGTGGTCAGTGTGTACAGCGAGGGTGGGGTGATGACGAGCGGGCAGAGATCATGTCTCAAGCAGGGGACAGCGTTTCTGGGCCAGTTGGCAGTCTGCAGCACATGGTGGATTTCATGCTGCAGTGCCTGAGAAACGACCGCCGCATCGACCACATTCTCAACATGCCTGATTATTGGGTGTTCACCTTCCTCGATCCTCGCTACCGGGACAACGTTCAAACCCTCATCCCAGCGTTGACCCGGGAGCGTAAATTGCGGGAGTACCACGACACACTGGTGAATTCCATCATCTTCTCCAGTCCAACTGAGAGGAGTGCTGCTAGTGCTTTACAAAGCAGCTCAGTGCGTCAAGGCAGTGGGGGATGCTCTGCCCAAAGAGCGAGCAGAAGCAGTGCCTCTGCCCAAGGCAAGCCCAGTATGGCACAACTCTGGAACACTTTTGTGTGCCCGCCCCAAATGTCTACACCATCACCGGCGGCTCCAGTCAGCAGGAGGCAACGGTTCCGTCAGATGGTGACAGACTACATGGCTTGCCCTCTTACTGTACTCCCAGACGGCTCTTCCCCGTTAAAGTTTTGGGTCTCTAAGCTGGATACATGGCCAGAGCTAAGCCAGTATGCATTGGAGGTGCTGGCTTGCCCTGCGGCTAGTGTCTTATCGGAACGTGTCTTTAGTGCCGCAGGTGGTGTACTAACAGACCGTCGCATGCGACTATCCTCCGATAACGTTGACCGGCTTACTTTCCTGAAAATGAACCAGGCCTGGATCTCGCAGGAATTTGCCACTCCTCTGCCTGATTAAGTAATTGGGTGTCATCCAGGTCTCCTGCTGTGTTCATCTTTCTACCACCTGAACTGCTATTCCTGAGCTCCAACACCGCCAGTTGCAGCTCAGAAGTGCAGGCTGCACAGTAAAAACATACGACCCAGTGTTATTGGGTTTCAGTAACGTCAGCTGATCCCCAGCTGTGTAGCCGGCAATGTGTCCTGCGACCGCCACGCTGGCACAACAACCTAAATGTAAGGGAACCTGTCCCCCCCCCCGTCGTTTGTTACTGAAAGAGCCATCTTGTGCAGCAGTAATGCTGCACAAGGGAAAGGTAGCTCTTTTAGTTTAGCTCCTTGCACACGCAGAACTTAACACTAATAAAATGTGTTCACTGATACCGTTATACCGTCCCGGAGCTGGGACTTTCCTTCGTAATGTGACGCAGCACAGCCGTCATTCCTACCCCCTTGGTGCCATGCGCTGCCTCCTCAGCATTGTTTTAAGCTGTCACGGAGCCTGCGCTGTTCTGTTATCCCTTGGCCATGCCCTATTTGCGCTGCCTGTCTTCTGACATAATTTGGTGTCAGGCTGGCTGCGCCTGTGCGGCCACGCTGCCCGAGATCCCGCCTCGCAGTGTCTTCTGATTGAATCACACTGCGGGCCTGGGATCCATGGGCATGCGCAGTGCATATCTTCCCCTCGGGCTCTCGCTCATCTCCCTCCGCCTTCTTTAGACTGTGCGCCGTCAGCTGATCCCTAATAGCATGCCACGGCCGTGACACCGCACAGTCTGAAGAAGAGGGAAGGAGGGGAGTGAGAGTCGAGGATATGCACTGTGCATGCCCATGGATCCAAGGCCCGCAGTGGGATTACGTTAGACGACACTGCGAGGTGGGATCTGGAGCAGCGTGGACGCACAGGCACTGACAGCCTGACACCAGATTATGTCAGAAGACAGGCAGCGCTAATTGGGCATGGCCAAGGGATAACAGAACAGTGCAGGCTCCGTGACAGCTTAAAACAACGCTGAGGAGGCAGCGCACGGCACCAAGGGGATAGGAATGACAGCTGTGCTGTGTCCCATTACGAAGGAAATTTGCACCTCCCGGACGGTTTTACGGTATAAGGGGACACATTTTTAGTGTTTACTTCTGTGTTTGCAAGGAGCATAATTAAAAGAGCAACCTTTTCCTTTTGCATCCTTAGTGCTGCACAAGATGGCTCTTTCAGCTACAAACGTCTTGGGGGGGAGGGGTTAAAGGTTCCCTTTCAACTTGCTCCAATCAGGCTTCGGCCTACACTCTGTTCCTCTGCTCCTCCTGCTGTTCCTGGGCTCTAACACCGCCAGTTGGTGCCTGGAAGTGCTGTCTGCACAGTCAACAGTCGCTCCTCTGTTATTGGGGTTCAGTAACGTCAGCTGATCCCCAGCTGTGTGTGCGGCAATACCTCCAATCTGCTCCTCCTGCTGTCCCTGGGCTCTAACACCGCCAGTTGGTGCCTGGAAGTGCTGTCTGCACAGTCAACAGTCGCTCCTCTGTTATTGGGGTTCAGTAACGTCAGCTGATCCCCAGCTGTGTGTGCGGCAATACCTCCAATCTGCTCCTCCTGCTGTCCCTGGGCTCTAACACCGCCAGTTGGTGCCTGGAAGTGCTGTCTGCACAGTCAACAGGCGCTCCTCTGTTATTGGGGTTCAGTAACGTCAGCTGATCCCCAGCTGTGTGTGCGGCAATACCTCCAATCTGCTCCTCCTGCTGTCCCTGGGCTCTAACACCGCCAGTTGGTGCCTGGAAGTGCTGTCTGCACAGTCAACAGTCGCTCCTCTGTTATTGGGGTTCAGTAACGTCAGCTGATCCCCAGCTGTGTGTGCGGCAATACCTCCAATCTGCTCCTCCTGCTGTCCCTGGGCTCTAACACCGCCAGTTGGTGCCTGGAAGTGCTGTCTGCACAGTCAACAGTCGCTCCTCTGTTATTGGGGTTCAGTAACGTCAGCTGATCCCCAGCTGTGTGTGCGGCAATACCTCCAATCTGCTCCTCCTGCTGTCCCTGGGCTCTAACACCGCCAGTTGGTGCCTGGAAGTGCTGTCTGCACAGTCAACAGTCGCTCCTCTGTTATTGGGGTTCAGTAACGTCAGCTGATCCCCAGCTGTGTGTGCGGCAATACCTCCAATCTGCTCCTCCTGCTGTCCCTGGGCTCTAACACCGCCAGTTGGTGCCTGGAAGTGCTGTCTGCACAGTCAACAGTCGCTCCTCTGTTATTGGGGTTCAGTAACGTCAGCTGATCCCCAGCTGTGTATCCGGCAACGTGTCATGCGACCGCCACGCTGGCACAACTAAAATGTAAGGGGACCTGTCCCCCCCCCCTAGGCATTTGTTACTGAAAGAGCCACCTTGTGCAGCACTAATACTGCACAAGGAAAAGGTCGCTCTTGAAATTATGCTCCTTGCAAACGCTGAACTACACACTCATGTAATGTGTCCCCTCACACCGTCCAACCGTCCCGGAGGTGGGACTTTCCTTTGTAATGTGACGCAGCACAGCAGTCATTGCTACCCCCTTGGCACCGTGCGCTGCCTCCTTAGCGTTGTTTGATTCCGTCATGGACCCTGCGCTGTTATGTTATCCCTTGGCCATGCACAGTTTGCGCTGCCCGTCCTCTGACATCATTTGTTGTCGTCCTGGCTGCGCCTGTGCGTCCATGCTGCCCGAAATGCCACCTCGCAGTGTCGTCTAATGTGATCCCACAGTAGGCCTGGTATCCAGGCGCAGTGCATATACTAGCCTCTCACTCCCCTTCTTCACGCTTCTTCAGACTAGGCGGCGTCAGCTGATCCCTAATAGCATGCCACGGCCGTAACGCCGCACAGTCTGAAGAAGCAGGAAGGAGGTGAGTGAGAGGCGATGATATGCACTGTGCATGCCCTTTGATCCCTGGCCCGCAGTGGGATTACAGTAGATGACACTGCGAGGTTGGATCTCGGGCAGCTTGGACGCACAGACACTGCCAGCCTGACACCTAAATGATGTCAGAAGACGGGCACCGCTAACTGTGCATGGCCAAGGGATAACATTACAGCGTGGGCTCCTTGACAGAACCAAACAACGTTGAGGAGGTGGCGCACGGCACCAAGGGGGTTGGAATGACGGCTGTGCTGTGTCACATTACAAAGGAAAGTCCCACTTCCGTTCCACGTTCCCTTTCAACTTGCTCCACTGCAGGCTTCGGCCTACACTCTGCTCCTCTTTGATTCCCTGGGTTTCAACACTGTCAGTTGGGACCTGGAAGTGTTGTCTACACAGAAAAAAACACTAGCTGATGTGTCAGTGGGGTTCAGCACCGCCAGCTGTTCCCCTGCTGTGTAGTCGGCAACGTGTCCAGCACAAGCCACGCTGGCACAACAGAACAAAAGCTGCCACCAGTGCAGGCTTCGGCCTACACTCTGCTCCTCTCCTCCTCCTGCTGCCCCTGGGCTCAAACTCTGCTAGTTTTTGCCCGGAAGTGCTAGCTGCACAGAGAAAAACACCAGCCAATGTGTTAGTGGGGTTCAGCACCGCCAGCTGTTCCCCTGCTGTGTAGCCGGCAACGTGACCTCCAAACGCCACGCAGGCACATGAACTGAAATTAAAGGGACCCTGCCACCCACCCCAAGGTGTTTCTATGTATAACAGCCACCTTGTACAGCAGTACTGCTGCATTTGTACAAGGTGGCTGACTTTTTCTCCTTGCCTGTTGTGAATTCTGTGGCTGAGTTCACTTCTGTGGTCACAAGTGGTATTGCAGTCTCTGGGCTTCCTCCCTCAGGTGTTTTGGTGAGCTCGTTGGCTGCCTTGCTATTTAGCTCCACCTGAGTCTGTCTTCCTTGCTCCTTGTCAATGTTCCAGTGTTGGATCTGAGCTACTGCATCTTTCCTTGGGCCTGCTGCTCTGCTAGATAAGTGCTTCTAGTTTGTTTTCTGTTTTTTTCTGTCCAGCTTGCTATTGTCTTTTGCTGGAAGCTCTGAGAAGCAGAGGGGTGCACCGCCGTGCTGTTAGTTCGGCACGGTGGGTCTTTTTGCCCCTTTGCGTGGTTTTCGTTTTAGGGTTTTTTGTAGACTGCATAGTTCTCTTTGCTATCCTCGCTCTGTCTAGAATATCGGGCCTCACTTTGCTGAATCTATTTCATTCCTACGTTTGTCTTTTCATCTTGCTAACAGTCATTATATGTGGGGGGCTGCCTATTCCTTTGGGGTATTTCTCTGAGGTAAGTCAGGCTTGTATTTCTATCTTCAGGCTAGTCAGCTCCTCAGGCAGTGCCGAGTTGCATAGGTAGTTGTTAGGCGCAATCCACTGCTGCTTATAGTTGTGTGAGGATAGATCAGGTACTGCAGTCTACAGAGATTCCACGTCTCAGAGCTCGTCCTATTGTTTTTGGTTATTGCCAGATCTTTGTATGTGCGCTGATTACTGCACGCTGTGTTGCCTGATTGCCAGCCATAACAGTACAAGGAGCCAAACCAATGATTCCCAATAGAGGGAAAAAAGAAATCCTGATATCATTTTTTTTTCTTAGCTCTGTCTTCAGTCTTTTTTTTCCCCTAGACATTAGAGTGCTTCAGGACACAGCTGTGGACATGGATATTCAGGCTCTGTGCTCCTCAATGGATAATCTCGTTGTAAATGAACAAAAGATTCAAGATACTATTGATCAGAAATCGATGCTAGAACCAAGAATTCCGATTCCTGATTTGTTTTTTGGTGACAGAACTAAGTTCCTGAGCTTCAGAAATAATTGTAAGCTATTTTTGGCCTTGAAACCTCATTCTTCTGGTAATCCTATTCAACAGGTTTTGATTATTATTTCTTTTTTGCGCGGCGACCCACAGGACTGGGCGTTTTCTCTTGCACCAGGAGATTCTGCATTGAGTAATGTTGATGCATTTTTCCTGGCGCTCGGATTGCTTTACGATGAGCCTAATTCAGTGGATCAGGCTGAGCAAAATCTGCTGGCTTTATGCCAGGGTCAGGATGATGTAGAAGTATATTGTCAGAAATTTAGGAAATGGTCAGTACTCACTCTGTGGAATGAATCTGCACTAGCGGCTTTGTTCAGAAAGGGTCTCTCTGAAGCTCTTAAGGATGTAATGGTGGGATTTCCTATGCCTGCTGGTTTGAATGAGTCTATGTCCTTGGCCATTCAGATCGGTCGTCGCTTGCGCGAGCGTAAATCTGTGCACCATCTGGCGGTACTGCCTGAGAGTAAACCTGAGCCTATGCAGTGCGACAGGACTATGACTAAAGTAGAACGGCAAGAACACAGACGTCTGAACAGACTGTGTTTCTATTGTGGTGATTCTACTCATGCTATTTCTAATTGTCCTAAACGCACTAGGCGGTTCGATAGCTCTGCCGTTATTGGTACTGTACAGTCCAAATTCCTTTTGTCCATTACCTTAATGTGCTCTTTGTCATCGTATTCTGTCATGGCGTTTGTGGATTCAGGCGCTGCCCTGAATCTGATGGATTTGGATTATGCTAAACGTTGTGGATTTTTCTTGGAGCCTTTGCGGTGTCCTATTCCGTTGAGAGGAATTGATGCTACACCTTTGGCCAAGAATAAGCCTCAGTACTGGGCCCAGCTGACCATGTGCATGGCTCCTGCACATCAGGAAGTTATTCGCTTTCTGGTACTGCATAATTTGCATGATGTGGTCGTGTTGGGGTTGCCATGGCTACAAACCCATAATCCAGTATTGGATTGGAACTCTATGTCGGTAACCAGCTGGGGTTGTCAGGGAGTACATGGTGATGTTCCATTTTTGTCTATTTCGTCATCCATTCCTTCTGACATCCCAGAGTTCTTGTCGGACTTTCAGGATGTATTTGAAGAGTCCAAGTCTGATGCCCTACCTCCGCATAGGAATTGTGATTGTGCTATCGATTTGATTCCTGGTAGTAAATTCCCTAAGGGTCGTTTATTTAATTTGTCCGTACCTGAACACACCGCTATGCGCAGTTATGTGAAGGAGTCCCTGGAGAAGGGACATATTCGCCCATCGTCGTCACCATTGGGAGCAGGGTTCTTTTTTGTAGCCAAGAAGGATGGTTCGCTAAGACCGTGTATTGATTACCGCCTTCTTAATAAGATCACTGTTAAGTTTCAGTATCCCTTGCCATTGATTTCTGACTTGTTTGCTCGGATTAAGGGGGCTAGTTGGTTTACTAAGATTGATCTTCGTGGTGCGTATAATCTGGTGAGAATCAGGCAGGGAGATGAATGGAAAACGGCATTTAATACGCCCGAGGGTCATTTTGAGTATCTGGTGATGCCGTTCGGACTTGCCAATGCTCCATCTGTTTTTCAGTCTTTTATGCATGACATTTTCCGTGAGTATCTGGATAAATTCTTGATTGTTTACTTGGATGACATTTTGATCTTCTCAGATGATTGGGAGTCTCATGTGAAGCAAGTCAGAATGGTTTTCCAGGTACTGCGTGCTAATTCCTTGTTCGTGAAGGGATCAAAGTGTCTCTTCGGTGTGCAGAAAGTTTCATTTTTGGGGTTCATCTTTTCCCCTTCTACTATCGAGATGGATCCGGTTAAGGTTCAGGCCATCCAGGATTGGACTCAGCCGACATCTCTAAAAAGTCTGCAGAAATTCCTGGGCTTTGCTAATTTTTATCGTCGCTTCATCTGTAATTTTTCTAGCATTGCCAGACCATTGACCGATTTGACCAAGAAGGGTGCTGATTTGGTTAATTGGTCTTCTGCTGCCGTGGAAGCTTTTCAGGAGTTGAAGCGTCGTTTTTGCTGTGCCCCTGTGTTGTGTCAACCTGATGTTTCTCTTCCGTTCCAGGTCGAGGTTGATGCTTCTGAGATTGGTGCAGGGGCGGTTTTGTCACAGAGAGGTTCTGGTTGCTCAGTGTTCAAACCATGTGCTTTCTTTTCCAGGAAATTTTCTGCTGCTGAGCGTAATTATGATGTGGGCAACCGAGAGTTGCTGGCCATGAAGTGGGCATTCGAGGAGTGGCGTCATTGGCTTGAGGGTGCTAAGCATCGCGTGGTGGTATTGACTGATCATAAGAACTTGACTTATCTCGAGTCTGCCAAGCGCTTGAATCCTAGACAGGCCCGTTGGTCGTTATTTTTTGCTCGTTTTGATTTTGTGATTTCATACCTTCCGGGCTCTAAAAATGTGAAGGCGGATGCTCTGTCTAGGAGTTTTGTGCCCGACTCTCCGGGGTTATCTGAGCCGGCGAGTATCCTCAAGGAAGGAGTCATTGTGTCTGCCATCTCCCCTGATTTGCGGAGAGTGTTGCAGAAATTTCAGGCTAATAAACCTGATCGTTGTCCGGCCGAGAAACTGTTCGTCCCTGATAGGTGGACTAGTAAAGTTATCTCTGAACTTCATTGTTCGGTGCTGGCCGGTCATCCAGGAATCTTTGGTACCAGGGAGTTGGTTGCTAGATCCTTCTGGTGGCCATCTCTGTCACGGGATGTGCGTGCTTTTGTGCAGTCCTGTGGAATTTGTGCTAGGGCTAAGCCCTGCTGTTCACGTGCCAGTGGGTTGCTTTTGCCCTTGCCGGTCCCGAAGAGGCCTTGGACACATATTTCGATGGATTTCATTTCTGACCTTCCCGTTTCTCAAAAGATGTCGGTCATTTGGGTGGTCTGTGATCGCTTTTCTAAAATGGTCCATCTGGTGCCCTTGGTTAAATTGCCTTCCTCCTCTGATTTGGTGCCTTTGTTCTTCCAGCATGTGGTTCGTTTACATGGCATTCCTGAGAATATTGTTTCTGACAGAGGTTCCCAGTTTGTCTCGAGGTTCTGGCGAGCCTTTTGTGGTAGGATGGGCATTGACCTATCTTTCTCCTCGGCCTTCCATCCTCAGACTAATGGCCAGACCGAACGAACCAATCAGACCTTGGAAACATATCTGAGATGTTTTGTTTCCGCTGACCAGGATGATTGGGTGTCATTTTTGCCGTTGGCTGAGTTCGCCCTTAATAATCGGGCCAGCTCGGCTACCTTGGTCTCTCCATTTTTCTGCAATTCTGGGTTCCATCCTCGTTTCTCTTCAGGACAGGTTGAGTCTTCGGACTGTCCTGGTGTGGATTCTGTGGTGGACAGGTTGCAGCAGATCTGGACTCAGGTAGTGGACAATTTGACCTTGTCCCAGGAGAAGGCTCAGCTTTTCGCTAATCGCAGACGCCGTGTGGGACCCCGACTTCGTGTTGGGGATTTGGTTTGGTTATCTTCTCGTCATATTCCTATGAAGGTTTCCTCTCCTAAATTTAAACCTCGTTTTATTGGTCCGTATAGGATTTCTGAGATTCTCAATCCGGTGTCTTTTCGTCTGACCCTCCCAGACTCCTTTTCCACACATAATGTATTCCATAGGTCGTTGTTGAGGAGATACGTGGCACCTATGGTTCCATCTGTGGAGCCTCCTGCCCCTGTTTTGGTGGAGGGGGAATTGGAGTATATTGTGGAGAAGATTTTGGATTCTCGTGTCTCTAGACGGAAACTCCAGTATCTGGTCAAATGGAAGGGTTATGCTCAGGAAGATAATTCCTGGGTTTTTGCCTCTGATGTCCATGCCCCAGATCTTGTTCGTGCCTTTCATGTGGCTCATCCTGGTCGGCCTGGGGGTTCTGGTGAGGGTTCGGTGACCCCTCCTCAAGGGGGGGGTACTGTTGTGAATTCTGTGGCTGAGTTCACTTCTGTGGTCACAAGTGGTATTGCAGTCTCTGGGCTTCCTCCCTCAGGTGTTTTGGTGAGCTCGTTGGCTGCCTTGCTATTTAGCTCCACCTGAGTCTGTCTTCCTTGCTCCTTGTCAATGTTCCAGTGTTGGATCTGAGCTACTGCATCTTTCCTTGGGCCTGCTGCTCTGCTAGATAAGTGCTTCTAGTTTGTTTTCTGTTTTTTTCTGTCCAGCTTGCTATTGTCTTTTGCTGGAAGCTCTGAGAAGCAGAGGGGTGCACCGCCGTGCTGTTAGTTCGGCACGGTGGGTCTTTTTGCCCCTTTGCGTGGTTTTCGTTCTAGGGTTTTTTGTAGACTGCATAGTTCTCTTTGCTATCCTCGCTCTGTCTAGAATATCGGGCCTCACTTTGCTGAATCTATTTCATTCCTACGTTTGTCTTTTCATCTTGCTAACAGTCATTATATGTGGGGGGCTGCCTATTCCTTTGGGGTATTTCTCTGAGGTAAGTCAGGCTTGTATTTCTATCTTCAGGCTAGTCAGCTCCTCAGGCAGTGCCGAGTTGCATAGGTAGTTGTTAGGCGCAATCCACTGCTGCTTATAGTTGTGTGAGGATAGATCAGGTACTGCAGTCTACAGAGATTCCACGTCTCAGAGCTCGTCCTATTGTTTTTGGTTATTGCCAGATCTTTGTATGTGCGCTGATTACTGCACGCTGTGTTGCCTGATTGCCAGCCATAACACTTGCCCACGTGGAACTCAACACGTACAAAATGTGTCTCATTAGAGACCATTACAGTGTCCCTGAGGTGTGACTTTCCTTTTAAATGACACGCAGCACCCCTCTTGGTAGCGCTGCCCATCTTCTGACATCATTGGTTGGCTGCCTGTGCCTGTGCGTCCGCCCTGCCCGACACAACCCCACTCGTTGTCTCATATATTTTGGCTGCGAGGGTGTGATTGATGGGCATGTGCAGTGCATATGTTCGCCTGTCTTAACTCATCTCCTTCCGCCTTCTTCAGACTGTGCGGCCTCATGGCCGTGGTAGGCGATAAGGGATCAGCTGAGGCCGCCCAGTCTGAAGCAGGTTTAAGGACATGTGTGAGCGGCAAACATATTTACTGCACAAGGCCACGAATCCCAGCCACACAGTGTGATTTTTTGAAAACACACTGCGGGTCTGGGATTCATGGCCATTGCTAACCGCACCGGCCAACATGAAATGAGGTGAGAAGACAGGCAGCGCTCACAGCGCATGGCCAAGGGATCACAATAGCGCAGACTTCTGTACAGCAAATAACAATGCTCAGGAATCTGCGCCCAGCACCTAGGTGTAAATTTTGACACCTGTGCTGCGTCTCCTTAAAAAGACAAGTCACGCCGCAACTACTGTTTGACAGTATAATGGGCTAAATAGTGTACGTGTTTTATTCAGCGTGTGCAAGGAGCAAAATTAATAGAGCAACCTTTGACTTGTGCAGCATTAATGCTGCACAAGGTGTGGCTCTTGTACCTTGCAACACCTGAGGGGGGGTTAAAGGTAACTTTTGAAATTGGTTCAACTAGGCTTTGGCCTACACTCTGCTCCTCTCCTCCTCCTGCTGACCCTGGGCTCTAACACCGCTAGTTTTTGCCCGGAAATGCGAGCTGCACAGAGAAAAACACCAGCCAATGTGTTAGTGGGGTTCAGCACCGCCAGCTGTTCCCCTGCTGTGTAGCCGGCATCGTGTCCAGCACAAGCCACGCTGGCACAACAGACCAAAAGCTGCCACCAGTGCAGGCCTCGGACTACACTCTGCTCCTCTCCTCCTCCTGCTGCCCCTGGGCTCAAACACCGCTAGTTTTTGCCCGGAAGTGCTAGCTGCACAGAGAAAAACACCAGCCAATGTGTTAGTGGGGTTCAGCACCGCCAGCTGTTCCCCTGCTGTGTAGCCGGCATCGTGTCCAGCACAAGCCACGCTGGCACAACAGACCAAAAGCTGCCACCAGTGCAGGCTTCGGCCTACACTTTGCTCCTCTCCTCCTCCTGCTGCCCCTGGGCTCAAACACCGCTAGTTTTTGCCCGGAAGTGCTAGCTGCACAGAGAAAAACACCAGTCAATGTGTCAGTGGGGTTCAGCACCGCCAGCTGTTCCCCTGCTGTGTAGCTGGCAACGTGTCCTGCAAACGCTATGCAGGCACCTGAACTGAAATTAAAGGGAACCAGCCCCCACCCCCCCATTTGTTTCTATGTATAACAGCCACCTTGTACAGCAGTACTGCTGCATTTGTACAAGGTGGCTGACTTTTTCTCCTTGCCCACGTTTAATTAAACACGTACTAAATGTGTCTCATTGAGACCATTCCACTGTCCCTGAGGTGTGACTTTCCTTTCTAATGATACGCAGCACCACCCTTGGTAGCGCTTCCCGTCTTTTGACATCATTGGCTAGCTGGCTGCGCCTGTGCGTCTGCCCTGCTCGAAACAACGCCCCTCGGTGTCTTATTGTTTTGGACAGCGATGGTGTGATTGATGGGCATGTGCAGTGCCTATGTTTGCCTGTGTTCACTCATCTCCTTCCGCCTTCTTCAGACTGGGTGGCCTCATGGCCGCGGCATGCGATAAGGGATCAGATGAGGCCGCCCAGTCTGAAGCAGGTGTAAGGACATGTGTGAGCGCCAAACATATTTACTGCACAAGGCCACGAATCCCAGCCATGCATTGTGAATTTTTGAAAACACACTGTGGGTCTGGGATTCATGTCCATCGCTAACCGCAACGGCCGAAATGAAATGAGGTCAGAAGACAGGAAGCGCTCACAGCGCATGGCCAAGGGATAACAATAGCGCAGTCTCCTGTACAGCAAATAACGCTCAGGAAGCTGCGCCCAGCACCTAGGTGTAAATTTTGACACCTGTGCTGCGTCTCCTTAAAAAGACAAGTCACGCCGCAACTACTGTTTGACAGTATAATGGGCTAAATAGTGTACGTGTTTTATTCAGCGTGTGCAAGGAGCAAAATTAATAGAGCAACCTTTGACTTGTGCAGCATTAATGCTGCACAAGGTGTGGCTCTTGTACCTTGCAACACCTGAGGGGGGGTTAAAGGTAACTTTTGAAATTGGTTCAACTAGGCTTTGGCCTACACTCTGCTCCTCTCCTCCTCCTGCTGACCCTGGGCTCTAACATCGCTAGTTTTTGCCCGGAAATGCGAGCTGCACAGAGAAAAACACCAGCCAATGTGTTAGTGGGGTTCAGCACCGCCAGCTGTTCCCCTGCTGTGTAGCCGGCATCGTGTCCAGCACAAGCCACGCTGGCACAACAGACCAAAAGCTGCCACCAGTGCAGGCCTCGGCCTACACTCTGCTCCTCTCCTCCTCCTGCTGCCCCTGGGCTCAAACACCGCTAGTTTTTGCCCGGAAGTGCTAGCTGCACAGAGAAAAACACCAGTCAATGTGTCAGTGGGGTTCAGCACCGCCAGCTGTTCCCCTGCTGTGTAGCTGGCAACGTGTCCTGCAAACGCTATGCAGGCACCTGAACTGAAATTAAAGGGAACCAGCCCCCACCCCCCCATTTGTTTCTATGTATAACAGCCACCTTGTACAGCAGTACTGCTGCATTTGTACAAGGTGGCTGACTTTTTCTCCTTGCCCACGTTTAATTAAACACGTACTAAATGTGTCTCATTGAGACCATTCCACTGTCCCTGAGGTGTGACTTTACTTTCTAATGATACGCAGCACCACCCTTGGTAGCGCTTCCCGTCTTTTGACATCATTGGCTAGCTGGCTGCGCCTGTGCGTCTGCCCTGCTCGAAACAACGCCCCTCGGTGTCTTATTTTTTTGGACAGCGATGGTGTGATTGATGGGCATGTGCAGTGCCTATGCTTGCCTGTGTTCACTCATCTCCTTCCGCCTTCTTCAGACTGGGTGGCCTCATGGCCGCGGCATGCGATAAGGGATCAGATGAGGCCGCCCAGTCTGAAGCAGGTGTAAGGACATGTGTGAGCGCCAAACATATTTACTGCACAAGGCCACGAATCCCAGCCATGCATTGTGAATTTTTGAAAACACACTGTGGGTCTGGGATTCATGTCCATCGCTAACCGCAACGGCCGAAATGAAATGAGGTCAGAAGACAGGAAGCGCTCACAGCGCATGGCCAAGGGATAACAATAGCGCAGTCTCCTGTACAGCAAATAACAACGCTCAGGAAGCTGCGCCCAGCACCTAGGTGTAAATTTTGACACCTGTGCTGCGTCTCCTTAAAAAGACAAGTCACGCCGCAACTAGTCACGCCAGACAAGTCACGCCAGAAGCCTGACAAACAAGATGAGTAGTGTATAGTTCATAGGTTTCGTCAAACTCAATCTGACAGGTGCCCCGCCCCCTATCAAAGTGTATCAAAGTGTGTAACCCCTCCCCTCCCCTTGTCTGACGGCTGGTATCCAGCTGTCCCTCCTTGTTTGATCCCCCCTTTTGATATAGTTTAATATAGTTTAATTTGTTGTAGTTTTGATATTATTCCCGTATTTTGTGGAATAACACATGTTTATAATTATAGCCTAGTCGTGTATTTATTTTACACGTGGTTTATAACACCTTTCTCATTTGTTTTATAATAGATTTTATACGTATCCCCGAGTTTGATTCTGTAAGCTTTTGTTTTATTCACAGTGTATTCATATAGTGGAGAACTTAAAGCTGTTTATATGTGTCTCTACTGAACACTATGGTGAACATTAACTAAATGTTTATTTTCCCAAACAGAGAATCTGCTGTGGGTATTTGCAGTGTATTCATATAGTGGAGAACTTAAAGCTGTCTATTTGTTTTTGTAAATGGTGAACACTAACTAAATGGTGAACATTATCTAAATTAGGTTAACTGCGGTTCAGAGGCTCATAACACCTAGGTCAATTTATAGCACCTAGGTCAAGCAATTGTTGTTGTATTTGCGTACCCCATAAATGTTTATTCTCACAAACAGAAAAGTTATTGTGTCCTGAAGATGGCATCTGAGGTTATTTGTTTTTTGTATTAGCTTTCTCAGAAAACAGCTGTGTTATCTGAGGGTCAGATATTTTTGTACAAACTCATGCTGTTTGGTGATCTTTGTGAAGCAGAACTTTGTTTATAACACATTTGTACCTGTATTGTACCTGAATTGATATTTGCTTTCTCTTTTATGTGTCCTGAAGATGGCATCTGCAAAGTTATTTGTTATCTACTGATGCCATTGCAAGTTGTGTTTATTCACATTGTAGCAGGTTTTATCCTTGTGGCTGCCTTATATACACAGAAGAGATATGCACCAATGTCACAACACAAGTTATAATATGAACCAATGTTACAACACAAGTAAGAAGCGGCGTGTTTTATACGAATAAAAACCAAAGACACGATATTGTAAAAAAAAAAAAAATTTAAAAGATTTATTTCTCACGATAAAACAAAATTGTTATCTACTGAGGCCATTGCAAGTTGTGTTTATTCACATTGTAGCAGGTTTTATCCTTGTGGCTGCCTTATATACACAGAAGAGATATGCACCAATGTCACAACACAAGTTATAATATGACCCAATGTTACAACACAAGTAAGAAGCGGCGTGTTTTATACGAATAAAAACCAAAGACACGATATTGTAAAAAAAAAAAAAAAATTTAAAAGATTTATTTCTCACGATAAAACAACAGCTCAAATTTTAAGTTAGCTAACAGCATGATGCTGACAATACAGAATATAAAAAGTAAAAACATTAAAATAGTACAATGAACAATTACACTTCTTACAAAATAATTAATATAGAGTTACAAGGCGAGTACAGCATTTTAGCCAGTACATTCTTTACATCGTGAGCCACATGGTTTGCAGCATCGGTAGAGACCTTTTTTAGGTAGCAGAGTTCCACGTGTGGTACCTAATGACGGGGAATGTAAAGATTGAATTGTACGGGGAACCGCCACTAACTTCAGCGGTGTAGATACAGAGCGTGTCTCACTGTTGGTAATTTTTAATTCATCTAAAAGCTTCCTAGTAGCGGTGTTACCCACAACTGTA
Source organism: Ranitomeya imitator (assembly GCF_032444005.1). NCBI lineage: Eukaryota > Metazoa > Chordata > Amphibia > Anura > Dendrobatidae > Ranitomeya > Ranitomeya imitator. The sequence continues at coordinate 207,247,215 of NC_091284.1, forward strand.
GACGGCATATTTAGTTCGGCCATAGCTTGCATAAATGAATCCCAACCCGGTGGTAAATTTCTACTGTTCAGAGCATGGCTCTGCGTTGTACTACGTACCAAATCCAGTAAGTTAGACCCTGGTATTACGGATCCTTTGAAAATAAATTCAGCATTATTATTCCATGCTGTGACATTTTTATTCTGCAGCAGCCTGTTTAGTAAAAATTCAGCATTCTTTTTATATCTCTGGTTTATATGGCTGACAATTTCAGCGATCTCATGATTTTTATCAGAGTCGGTATGATTTTTATCAGAGTCGGTATTTGGCAATTGATATATATATATATATATATAATATGACCCAATGTTACAACACAAGCAAGTAAGAAGCGGTATGTTTTATACGAATAAAAAAACCAAAGACACGATATTGTAAAAATAGAAAAAGATTTATTTCTCACAATAAAACAACAGCTCAAAATTTTAACATGAAATAGACATTTAGGACTTATTTATGTTATTATCTTTATGCACGTTGCCTGTGCTGCCTATAATTTGACTCTATCCTTGTTTTGTTGAAAATAACTGGACATACATAAGAAACCGGGCAATATATCTTTATAGAAATAACACTTCTGCACTCTTTGTGCATTTCTATCAGTTTTATTCATGCATTTATAGCACGCCATGTTTGATATTGGTAATTTGATTCTGGGAACACATTTTAAGTTACATCTGCACATGTATTACTGTTTTTTTTTTTAGGTCATATAAATAGAAAATTATGTAGAAACCCAAAGTTTTGATAAGTGTATGAAAATACACCAATATTAACTATTTGTGCTATTTTAGGCGTAAATTTGTCCTATATGTATAGCAGTCAGGAGTTGGGGGCGATGAAATATGTGTTACAAGCGTAGTGAATTGCAGATATATTCTACAGTGTATGTCATTTTGAGAAATGTGTGGCATAACCAATGTATACAGTAACAGGCGGAATGACTGAGTGTAATATTGCACTCAATACTGTGCAAAGGGTCTGAATACTTATGACCGTGTGATATTTCAGTTTTCTTTTTAATAAATTCGCAAAAAATCTACATTTCTGTTTTGTTCAGGCATGATGGCGTGCAGAGTGTACATTAATATATATATATATCTCAGAATGCAACTGAATAGTATTGCTAATTAGGGCATATAAATAGAAAATTATGTAGAAACCCAAAGTTTTGATAAGTGTATGAAAATACACCAATATTAACTATTTGTGCTATTTTAGGCGTAAATTTGTCCTATATGTATAGCAGTCAGGAGTTGGGGCGATGAAATATGTGTTACAAGTGTAGTGAATTGCAGATATATTCTACAGTGTATGTCATTTTGAGAAATGTGTGGCATAACTAATTACCTATTACGGCCACATTTCTATGCAGTGTATTTTAGAACCAGTGTTTCTGGCTGCAGACTGTAATGTGTAAGGTATTCTCATTTTTATATATTGTATTTTATAACACACCATGCCGTTTATATAATAATCACAGTTGTGTCTCTACAGGACAACGTGGCTTACAAAGACATTTCATTAATACAAGTGTGAAACTGACAGACAAGCACACCTGTGTCTCTACAGGACATGCTGGTCACTAGACAGCCAGAGTTTCTGTGGGGGAGATATACTAACAGAGGTTCTGTTGACCCAATAAACCGGTGTAGAACGTACACAGAGAGCAACTTACAATATTTACTAAGGTAGCGGAAATGGGTTTACTGCAGTTATCAGAGCATTGTATTTTATTTGACAGCCACAAGTCACACAGGTCATGATGATAGTGTATCTGCAGCATGTTATTTGGAAATAAAGAAGCCTTTTTTGTATTCGCCCGCATTTTATATAAAATCTGCATAAAAAATCTTCTTGGCTGCACCAAAACACGTAAGAAACAAATGTATAACTTTTAGCGCTGTCGCATCCGCAGATATTATTCCAGCGTTCTTTAATTCTATATTATTTTATCACATATTAATTTCACAACTTTTATATGATATTTATAACACATTCTCATTTATAAGGGATTTATAACACAATATTGTAAAATCATTTATTGGTTCGCGGCCTTACTAATATCCTTTGAAAATAAATTCAGCATTATTATTCCATGCTGTAACATTTCTATTCTGCAGCCTCCTGTTTAGTAAAAATTCAGCATTCTTTTTATATCTTTGGTTTATATTATATTAGCTTTTTGATAATCCCGGGAGTGCCATCTATCTAGCCCTAGTATTTTTGTTATCTCAAAAGGGTGTGACACAGTCCCATATATTATTCCAGCATTCTTTAATTCTACATTATTTTAGCACATATTAATTTCACAACTTTTATATGATATTTATAACACTCATTTTATATGAGTTTTCTAACACATTCTCACGGGGATATTATATATATATATATATACTGTATATATTTTGTGTTATGCACCATTATTTGACACTGTAATTCGCATTTTATATGCCGCTGCTTTTTCTTGTTTTTGTGTAAAAATCTCTGGCAGACAGGCACAGCTGTATCTCTACAAGACATGCGGGACACACCAGAGACATTGGAAATTGGGGGTTATAATGTCGAATTCAGAAAATAACCATTTTATATTGAATGACTAATGATTTCTATAGGCCTACTTTACTATGAAATTATGCATAAAAAATCTTCTTGGTTAACCCAAAACCGTAAGAAACAAACGCATAACTTTTAGCTCGAACACATCAGCATATATTATTACAGTTTTTTGCTGAATTAAAAATTATACAGTTATTTCATATTTTTGGGGCTTCATGACAGGAGAAATTATTGATAGAAACCCAGAGTTTTGATACGTGTATGAAAATACACCAATATTAACTATTTGTGCTATTTTAGGCACAAATTTGGTCTATATGCATAACAGGCAGGAGTTGGGGCGAAGAAATATGTGTTACATGCGTAGTGAATTGCAAATATATTCTGAAGTGTATGGCATTTTGAGAAATGTGTAGCATAACCAATTACCTATCACGGTCACTAGATGGCAGAATATCATATTAATTATACATTGGGGTTTACTTTTGGAAGCTTATATTTTGAGAAATGTGTAGCATAACCAATTACCTATCACGGTCACTAGATGGCAGAATATCATATTAATTATACATTGGGGTTTACTTTTGGAAGCTTATAAAGGCGGTGTGTATGTGCACAGGATGACTTATTTTGTTTTTTATAGTCACTAATATCCATATTAAATGACTCTTTAGCTTTATGAGTAAGAGACAACCTACAAATAGAATCCTTTTCCCTAGTAGTTTTATATTCTATGTCTGATATATTTCTACACAAAGCTACAAAACTATTTTGTAGTTTATAATGTATCACAGTAGTTTCATGTGAAGTTACATCTTAGGTTCTGTTCAGACTATTGTAATATCTATAGCTTAAAATAGAGCCAAATAGCTACTTTCAAACACGGACATACACCATTGATTTTCGTCACAAATGGATCCAATATATCTCGTGTCACGGTTTATTTTTACCGCGTTGCGGTTTAAAGTTATAAGCATTTAAATAATAATTTTCTCATTAGATATGTGACTCGCGATATTTATTTGCTTAGGTTAGATCATTTTCAGTTTAACAATACATTTTATCACAAAAATGACCATATCTGGGGCCCTAGAAACAACATAGCAGCATTAGTAAGCCCCTTTCTTTTTACATTATCAAGAATCCTTGGGTTAAGATAACGTAAGTTTATATGCATAAAGCATTTAATATAGTGCACCAAACATGATATGGTTTTTGATTTCTATGAACTGTCGCGAACAAATCATATAAGGTTAAAAATATGAATATTATTGAATATAATGTTTTACTATTGTTTACAGTATTTTATTTTCCGGGTGTTACTTTTGTTCATGTACTACTGGTTTCTTCCTCAGTTGTGATTTTTACCTTTTCTATATAAATATGGGTAAATGAATTGGCCATTATAGATTTATGCCGCGTGATTGACGTGGTAGTGGTGAAAGTCCAGTGGGTTGTGTGTGATGCATGTGTTGTATGTGTTCTGTGTGTTGTGTGTGTGTGTGTATGTTTGTCGTGTGTGTTGTATGTGTTGTGTGTGTTTTGTATGTTATGTGTGTTTGTTGTGTGTGTGTGTGTTCTGTATGTTGTGTATGTATGTTTGTTGTATGTGTTGTGTGTGTGTGTGTTTTGTATGTTATGTGTGCTTGTGGTGTGTGGGTTCTGTGTTGTGTGTGTGTGTGTGTGTGTTCTGTATGTTGTGTATGTATGTTTGTTGTATGTGTTGTGTGTTTTCTGTATGTTATGTTGTGTTTTGTATGTTATGTGTGTTTGTTGTGTGTGTGTGTGTGTTCTGTATGTTGTGTATGTATGTTTGTTGAATGTGTTGTGTGTGTGTGTTTTGTATGTTATGTGTGTTTGTGGTGTGTGGGTTCTGTGTTGTGTGTGTGTGTGTGTTCTGTATGTTGTGTATGTATGTTTGTTGTATGTGTTGTGTGTTTTCTGTATGTTATGTGTGTTTGTTGTGTGTGTGTGTTTGCCTGCAGCCATCTCCTTTCTGTAATTCTCCTCTCTCTTTACAGCGCCATAAATCTATAATGACCAATTCATTTACCCATATTTATATAGAAAAGGTAAAAATCACAACTGAGGAAGAAACCAGTAGTACATGAACAAAAGTAACACCCGGAAAATAAAATACTGTAAACAATAGTAAAACATTATATTCAATAATATTCATATTTTTAACCTTATATGATTTGTTCGCGACAGTTCATAGAAATCAAAAACCATATCATGTTTGGTGCACTATATTAAATGCTTTATGCATATAAACTTACGTTATCTTAACCCAAGGATTCTTGATAATGTAAAAAGAAAGGGGCTTACTAATGCTGCTATGTTGTTTCTAGGGCCCCAGATATGGTCATTTTTGTGATAAAATGTATTGTTAAACTGAAAATGATCTAACCTAAGCAAGTAAATATCGCGAGTCACATATCTAATGAGAAAATTATTATTTAAATGCTTATAACTTTAAACCGCAACGCGGTAAAAATAAACCGTGACACGAGATATATTGGATCCATTTGTGACGAAAATCAATGGTGTATGTCCGTGTTTGAAAGTAGCTATTTGGCTCTATTTTAAGCTATAGATATTACAATAGTCTGAACAGAACCTAAGATGTAACTTCACATGAAACTACTGTGATACATTATAAACTACAAAATAGTTTTGTAGCTTTGTGTAGAAATATATCAGACATAGAATATAAAACTACTAGGGAAAAGGATTCTATTTGTAGGTTGTCTCTTACTCATAAAGCTAAAGAGTCATTTAATATGGATATTAGTGACTATAAAAAACAAAATAAGTCATCCTGTGCACATACACACCGCCTTTATAAGCTTCCAAAAGTAAACCCCAATGTATAATTAATATGATATTCTGCCATCTAGTGACCGTGATAGGTAATTGGTTATGCTACACATTTCTCAAAATATAAGCTTCCAAAAGTAAACCCCAATGTATAATTAATATGATATTCTGCCATCTAGTGACCGTGATAGGTAATTGGTTATGCTACACATTTCTCAAAATGCCATACACTTCAGAATATATTTGCAATTCACTACGCATGTAACACATATTTCTTCGCCCCAACTCCTGCCTGTTATGCATATAGACCAAATTTGTGCCTAAAATAGCACAAATAGTTAATATTGGTGTATTTTCATACACGTATCAAAACTCTGGGTTTCTATCAATAATTTCTCCTGTCATGAAGCCCCAAAAATATGAAATAACTGTATAATTTTTAATTCAGCAAAAAACTGTAATAATATATGCTGATGTGTTCGAGCTAAAAGTTATGCGTTTGTTTCTTACGGTTTTGGGTTAACCAAGAAGATTTTTTATGCATAATTTCATAGTAAAGTAGGCCTATAGAAATCATTAGTCATTCAATATAAAATGGTTATTTTCTGAATTCGACATTATAACCCCCAATTTCCAATGTCTCTGGTGTGTCCCGCATGTCTTGTAGAGATACAGCTGTGCCTGTCTGCCAGAGATTTTTACACAAAAACAAGAAAAAGCAGCGGCATATAAAATGCGAATTACAGTGTCAAATAATGGTGCATAACACAAAATATATACAGTATATATATATATATATAATATCCCCGTGAGAATGTGTTAGAAAACTCATATAAAATGAGTGTTATAAATATCATATAAAAGTTGTGAAATTAATATGTGCTAAAATAATGTAGAATTAAAGAATGCTGGAATAATATATGGGACTGTGTCACACCCTTTTGAGATAACAAAAATACTAGGGCTAGATAGATGGCACTCCCGGGATTATCAAAAAGCTAATATAATATAAACCAAAGATATAAAAAGAATGCTGAATTTTTACTAAACAGGAGGCTGCAGAATAGAAATGTTACAGCATGGAATAATAATGCTGAATTTATTTTCAAAGGATATTAGTAAGGCCGCGAACCAATAAATGATTTTACAATATTGTGTTATAAATCCCTTATAAATGAGAATGTGTTATAAATATCATATAAAAGTTGTGAAATTAATATGTGATAAAATAATATAGAATTAAAGAACGCTGGAATAATATCTGCGGATGCGACAGCGCTAAAAGTTATACATTTGTTTCTTACGTGTTTTGGTGCAGCCAAGAAGATTTTTTATGCAGATTTTATATAAAATGCGGGCGAATACAAAAAAGGCTTCTTTATTTCCAAATAACATGCTGCAGATACACTATCATCATGACCTGTGTGACTTGTGGCTGTCAAATAAAATACAATGCTCTGATAACTGCAGTAAACCCATTTCCGCTACCTTAGTAAATATTGTAAGTTGCTCTCTGTGTACGTTCTACACCGGTTTATTGGGTCAACAGAACCTCTGTTAGTATATCTCCCCCACAGAAACTCTGGCTGTCTAGTGACCAGCATGTCCTGTAGAGACACAGGTGTGCTTGTCTGTCAGTTTCACACTTGTATTAATGAAATGTCTTTGTAAGCCACGTTGTCCTGTAGAGACACAACTGTGATTATTATATAAACGGCATGGTGTGTTATAAAATACAATATATAAAAATGAGAATACCTTACACATTACAGTCTGCAGCCAGAAACACTGGTTCTAAAATACACTGCATAGAAATGTGGCCGTAATAGGTAATTAGTTATGCCACACATTTCTCAAAATGACATACACTGTAGAATATATCTGCAATTCACTACACTTGTAACACATATTTCATCGCCCCAACTCCTGACTGCTATACATATAGGACAAATTTACGCCTAAAATAGCACAAATAGTTAATATTGGTGTATTTTCATACACTTATCAAAACTTTGGGTTTCTACATAATTTTCTATTTATATGCCCTAATTAGCAATACTATTCAGTTGCATTCTGAGATATATATATATATTAATGTACACTCTGCACGCCATCATGCCTGAACAAAACAGAAATGTAGATTTTTTGCGAATTTATTAAAAAGAAAACTGAAATATCACACGGTCATAAGTATTCAGACCCTTTGCACAGTATTGAGTGCAATATTACACTCAGTCATTCCGCCTGTTACTGTATACATTGGTTATGCCACACATTTCTCAAAATGACATACACTGTAGAATATATCTGCAATTCACTACGCTTGTAACACATATTTCATCGCCCCCAACTCCTGACTGCTATACATATAGGACAAATTTACGCCTAAAATAGCACAAATAGTTAATATTGGTGTATTTTCATACACTTATCAAAACTTTGGGTTTCTACATAATTTTCTATTTATATGACCTAAAAAAAAAAACAGTAATACATGTGCAGATGTAACTTAAAATGTGTTCCCAGAATCAAATTACCAATATCAAACATGGCGTGCTATAAATGCATGAATAAAACTGATAGAAATGCACAAAGAGTGCAGAAGTGTTATTTCTATAAAGATATATTGCCCGGTTTCTTATGTATGTCCAGTTATTTTCAACAAAACAAGGATAGAGTCAAATTATAGGCAGCACAGGCAACGTGCATAAAGATAATAACATAAATAAGTCCTAAATGTCTATTTCATGTTAAAATTTTGAGCTGTTGTTTTATTGTGAGAAATAAATCTTTTTCTATTTTTACAATATCGTGTCTTTGGTTTTTTTATTCGTATAAAACATACCGCTTCTTACTTGCTTGTGTTGTAACATTGGGTCATATTATATATATATATATATATATCAATTGCCAAATACCGACTCTGATAAAAATCATACCGACTCTGATAAAAATCATGAGATCGCTGAAATTGTCAGCCATATAAACCAGAGATATAAAAAGAATGCTGAATTTTTACTAAACAGGCTGCTGCAGAATAAAAATGTCACAGCATGGAATAATAATGCTGAATTTATTTTCAAAGGATCCGTAATACCAGGGTCTAACTTACTGGATTTGGTACGTAGTACAACGCAGAGCCATGCTCTGAACAGTAGAAATTTACCACCGGGTTGGGATTCATTTATGCAAGCTATGGCCGAACTAAATATGCCGTCTACAGTTGTGGGTAACACCGCTACTAGGAAGCTTTTAGATGAATTAAAAATTACCAACAGTGAGACACGCTCTGTATCTACACCGCTGAAGTTAGTGGCGGTTCCCCGTACAATTCAATCTTTACATTCCCCGTCATTAGGTACCACACGTGGAACTCTGCTACCTAAAAAAGGTCTCTACCGATGCTGCAAACCATGTGGCTCACGATGTAAAGAATGTACTGGCTAAAATGCTGTACTCGCCTTGTAACTCTATATTAATTATTTTGTAAGAAGTGTAATTGTTCATTGTACTATTTTAATGTTTTTACTTTTTATATTCTGTATTGTCAGCATCATGCTGTTAGCTAACTTAAAATTTGAGCTGTTGTTTTATCGTGAGAAATAAATCTTTTAAATTTTTTTTTTTTTTTTACAATATCGTGTCTTTGGTTTTTATTCGTATAAAACACGCCGCTTCTTACTTGTGTTGTAACATTGGGTCATATTATAACTTGTGTTGTGACATTGGTGCATATCTCTTCTGTGTATATAAGGCAGCCACAAGGATAAAACCTGCTACAATGTGAATAAACACAACTTGCAATGGCCTCAGTAGATAACAATTTTGTTTTATCGTGAGAAATAAATCTTTTAAATTTTTTTTTTTTTTACAATATCGTGTCTTTGGTTTTTATTCGTATAAAACACGCCGCTTCTTACTTGTGTTGTAACATTGGTTCATATTATAACTTGTGTTGTGACATTGGTGCATATCTCTTCTGTGTATATAAGGCAGCCACAAGGATAAAACCTGCTACAATGTGAATAAACACAACTTGCAATGGCATCAGTAGATAACAAATAACTTTGCAGATGCCATCTTCAGGACACATAAAAGAGAAAGCAAATATCAATTCAGGTACAATACAGGTACAAATGTGTTATAAACAAAGTTCTGCTTCACAAAGATCACCAAACAGCATGAGTTTGTACAAAAATATCTGACCCTCAGATAACACAGCTGTTTTCTGAGAAAGCTAATACAAAAAACAAATAACCTCAGATGCCATCTTCAGGACACAATAACTTTTCTGTTTGTGAGAATAAACATTTATGGGGTACGCAAATACAACAACAATTGCTTGACCTAGGTGCTATAAATTGACCTAGGTGTTATGAGCCTCTGAACCGCAGTTAACCTAATTTAGATAATGTTCACCATTTAGTTAGTGTTCACCATTTACAAAAACAAATAGACAGCTTTAAGTTCTCCACTATATGAATACACTGCAAATACCCACAGCAGATTCTCTGTTTGGGAAAATAAACATTTAGTTAATGTTCACCATAGTGTTCAGTAGAGACACATATAAACAGCTTTAAGTTCTCCACTATATGAATACACTGTGAATAAAACAAAAGCTTACAGAATCAAACTCGGGGATACGTATAAAATCTATTATAAAACAAATGAGAAAGGTGTTATAAACCACGTGTAAAATAAATACACGACTAGGCTATAATTATAAACATGTGTTATTCCACAAAATACGGGAATAATATCAAAACTACAACAAATTAAACTATATTAAACTATATCAAAAGGGGGAATCAAACAAGGAGGGACAGCTGGATACCAGCCGTCAGACAAGGGGAGGGGAGGGGTTACACACTTTGATACACTTTGATAGGGGGCGGGGCACCTGTCAGATTGAGTTTGACGAAACCTATGAACTATACACTACTAAGATGGAAGAACTAGAAGCAGAAATATCTACAGGTAACTTTGACATAGTGGGAATAACCGAGACATGGTTAGATGAAAGCTATGACTGGGCAGTTAACTTACAGGGTTACAGTCTGTTTAGAAAGGATCGTAAAAATCGGAGAGGAGGAGGGGTTTGTCTCTATGTAAAGTCTTGTCTAAAGCCACTTTAAGGGAGGATATTAGCGAAGGAAATGAGGATGTCGAGTCCATATGGGTCGAAATTCATGGAGGGAAAAATGGTAACAAAATTCTCATTGGGGTCTGTTACAAACCCCCAAATATAACAGAAACCATGGAAAGTCTACTTCTAAAGCAGATAGATGAAGCTGCAACCCATAATGAGGTCCTGGTTATGGGGGACTTTAACTACCCGGATATTAACTGGGAAAGTGAAACCTGTGAAACCCATAAAGGCAACAGGTTTCTGCTAATAACCAAGAAAAATTATCTTTCACAATTGGTGCAGAATCCAGAGGAGCAGCACTTTTAGACCTAATACTATCTAATAGACCTGACAGAATAACAAATCTGCAGGTGGTTGGGCATCTAGGAAATAGCGACCACAATATTGTACAGTTTCACCTGTCTTTCACTAGGGGGACTTGTCAGGGAGTCACAAAAACACTGAACTTTAGGAAGGCAAAGTTTGACCAGCTTAGAGATGCCCTTAATCTGGTAGACTGGGACAATATCCTCAGAAATAAGAATACAGATAATAAATGGGAAATGTTTAAGAACATCCTAAATAGGCAGTGTAAGCGGTTTATACCTTGTGGGAATAAAAGGACTAGAAATAGGAAAAACCCAATGTGGCTAAACAAAGAAGTAAGACAGGCAATTAACAGTAAAAAGAAAGCATTTGCACTACTAAAGCAGGATGGCACCATTGAAGCTTTAAAAAACTATAGGGAGAAAAATACTTTATCTAAAAAACTAATTAAAGCTGCCAAAAAGGAAACAGAGAAGCACATTGCTAAGGAGAGTAAAACTAATCCCAAACTGTTCTTCAACTATATCAATAGTAAAAGAATAAAAACTGAAAATGTAGGCCCCTTAAAAAATAGTGAGGAAAGAATGGTTGTAGATGACGAGGAAAAAGCTAACATATTAAACACCTTCTTCTCCACGGTATTCACGGTGGAAAATGAAATGCTAGGTGAAATCCCAAGAAACAATGAAAACCCTATATTAAGGGTCACCAATCTAACTCAAGAAGAGGTGCGAAATCAGCTAAATAAGATTAAAATAGATAAATCTCCGGGTCCGGATGGCATACACCCACGAGTACTAAGAGAACTAAGTAATGTAATAGATAAACCATTATTTCTTATTTTTAGGGACTCTATAGCGACAGGATCTGTTCCGCAGGACTGGCGCATAGCAAATGTGGTGCCAAAATTCAAAAAGGGCTCTAAAAGTGAACCTGGAAATTATAGGCCAGTAAGTCTAACCTCTATTGTTGGTAAAATATTTGAAGGGTTTCTGAGGGATGTTATTCTGGATTATCTCAATGAGAATAACTGTTTAACTCCATATCAGCATGGGTTTATGAGAAATCGCTCCTGTCAAACCAATCTAATCAGTTTTTATGAAGAGGTAAGCTATAGGCTGGACCACGGTGAGTCATTGGACGTGGTATATCTCGATTTTTCCAAAGCGTTTGATACCGTGCCGCACAAGAGGTTGGTACACAAAATGAGAATGCTTGGTCTGGGGGAAAATGTGTGTAAATGGGTTAGTAACTGGCTTAGTGATAGAAAGCAGAGGGTGGTTATAAATGGTATAGTCTCTAACTGGGTCGCTGTGACCAGTGGGGTACCGCAGGGGTCGGTATTGGGACCTGTTCTCTTCAGCATATTCATTAATGATCTGGTAGAAGGTTTACACAGTAAAATATCGATATTTGCAGATGATACAAAACTATGTAAAGCAGTTAATACAAGAGAAGATAGTATTCTGCTACAGATGGATCTGGATAAGTTGGAAACTTGGGCTGAAAGGTGGCAGATGAGGTTTAACAATGATAAATGTAAGGTTATACACATGGGAAGAAGGAATCAATATCACCATTACACACTGAACGGGAAACCACTGGGTAAATCTGACAGGGAGAAGGACTTGGGGATCCTAGTTAATGATAAACTTACCTGGAGCAGCCAGTGCCAGGCAGCAGCTGCCAAGGCAAACAGGATCATGGGGTGCATTAAAAGAGGTCTGGATACACATGATGAGAGCATTATACTGCCTCTGTACAAATCCCTAGTTAGACCGCACATGGAGTACTGTGTCCAGTTTTGGGCACCGGTGCTCATGAAGGATATAATGGAACTAGAGAGAGTACAAAGGAGGGCAACAAAATTAATAAAGGGGATGGGAGAACTACAATACCCAGATAGATTAGTGAAATTAGGATTATTTAGTCTAGAAAAAAGACGACTGAGGGGCGATCTAATAACCATGTATAAGTATATAAGGGGACAATACAAATATCTCGCTGAGGATCTGTTTATACCAAGGAAGGTGATGGGCACAAGGGGGCATTCTTTGCGTCTGGAGGAGAGAAGGTTTTTCCACCAACATAGAAGAGGATTCTTTACTGTTAGGGCAGTGAGAATCTGGAATTGCTTGCCTGAGGAGGTGGTGATGGCGAACTCAGTCGAGGGGTTCAAGAGAGGCCTGGATGTCTTCCTGGAGCAGAACAATATTGTATCATACAATTATTAGGTTCTGTAGAAGGACGTAGATCTGGGGATTTATTATGATGGAATATAGGCTGAACTGGATGGACAAATGTCTTTTTTCGGCCTTACTAACTATGTTACTATGTTACTATGTAACTACTGTTTGACAGTATAATGGGCTAAATAGTGTACGTGTTTTATTCAGCGTGTGCAAGGAGCAAAATTAATAGAGCAACCTTTGACTTGTGCAGCATTAATGCTGCACAAGGTGTGGCTCTTGTACCTTGCAACACCTGAGGGGGGGTTTAAAGGTAACTTTTGAAATTGGTTCAACTAGGCTTTGGCCTACACTCTGCTCCTCTCCTCCTCCTGCTGACCCTGGGCTCTAACATCGCTAGTTTTTGCCCGGAAATGCGAGCTGCACAGAGAAAAACACCAGCCAATGTGTTAGTGGGGTTCAGCACCGCCAGCTGTTCCCCTGCTGTGTAGCCGGCATCGTGTCCAGCACAAGCCACGCTGGCACAACAGACCAAAAGCTGCCACCAGTGCAGGCCTCGGACTACACTCTGCTCCTCTCCTCCTCCTGCTGCCCCTGGGCTCAAACACCGCTAGTTTTTGCCCGGAAGTGCTAGCTGCACAGAGAAAAACACCAGCCAATGTGTTAGTGGGGTTCAGCACCGCCAGCTGTTCCCCTGCTGTGTAGCCGGCATCGTGTCCAGCACAAGCCACGCTGGCACAACAGACCAAAAGCTGCCACCAGTGCAGGCTTCGGCCTACACTTTGCTCCTCTCCTCCTCCTGCTGCCCCTGGGCTCAAACACCGCTAGTTTTGGCCCGGAAGTGCTAGCTGCACAGAGAAAAACACCAGTCAATGTGTCAGTGGGGTTCAGCACCGCCAGCTGTTCCCCTGCTGTGTAGCTGGCAACGTGTCCTGCAAACGCTATGCAGGCACCTGAACTGAAATTAAAGTGAACCAGCCCCCACCCCCCCATTTGTTTCTATGTATAACAGCCACCTTGTACAGCAGTACTGCTGCATTTGTACAAGGTGGCTGACTTTTTCTCCTTGCCCACGTTTAATTAAACACGTACTAAATGTGTCTCATTGAGACCATTCCACTGTCCCTGAGGTGTGACTTTCCTTTCTAATGATACGCAGCACCACCCTTGGTAGCGCTTCCCGTCTTTTGACATCATTGGCTAGCTGGCTGCGCCTGTGCGTCTGCCCTGCTCGAAACAACGCCCCTCGGTGTCTTATTTTTTTGGACAGCGATGGTGTGATTGATGGGCATGTGCAGTGCATATGTTTGCCTGTGTTCACTCATCTCCTTCCGTCTTCTTCAGACTGGGTGGCCTCATGGCCGCGGCATGCGATAAGGGATCAGATGAGGCCGCCCAGTCTGAAGCAGGTGTAAGGACATGTGTGAGCGCCAAACATATTTACTGCACAAGGCCACGAATCCCAGCCATGCAGTGTGAATTTTTGAAAACACACTGTGGGTCTGGGATTCATGTCCATCGCTAACCGCAACGGCCGAAATGAAATGAGGTCAGAAGACAGGAAGCGCTCACAGCGCATGGCCAAGGGATAACAATAGCGCAGTCTCCTGTACAGCAAATAACAACGCTCAGGAAGCTGCGCCCATGCACCAAGGTGTTATTTTGGACACCTGTGCTGCGCCTCCTTAAAAAGACAAGTCACGCCTCCACTACTGTTTGACAGTATAATGGGCTAAATAGTGTACGTGTTTTATTCAGCATGTGCAAGGAGCAAAATTAATAGAGCAACCTTTTACTTGTGCAGCATTAATGCTGCACAAGGTGTGGCTCTTGTACCTTGCAACACCTGAGGGGGGGTTAAAGGTTACCTTTGAAATTGGTTCAACTAGGCTTCGGCCTACACTCTGCTCCTCTCCTCCTCCTGCTGACCCTGGGCTCTAACACCGCTAGTTTTTGCCCGGAAGTGCTAGCTGCACAGAGAAAAACACCAGCCAATGTGTTAGTGGGGTTCAGCACCGCCAGCTGTTCCCCTGCTGTGTAGCCGGCATCATGTCCAGCACAAGCCACGCTGGCACAACTGACCAAAAGCTGCCACCAGTGGAGGCTTCGGCCTACACTCTGCTCCTCTCCTCCTCCTGCTGCCCCTGGGCTCAAACACCGCTAGTTTTTGCCCGGAAGTGCTAGCTGCACAGAGAAAAACACCAGCCAATGTGTTAGTGGGGTTCAGCACCGCCAGCTGTTCCCCTGCTGTGTAGCCGGCAACGTGACCTGCAAACGCCACGCAGGCACATGAACTGAAATTGAAGGGAGCCTGCCCCCCACCCCCAGGTGTTTCTATGTATAATAGCCACCTTGTACAGCAGTACTGCTGCATTTGTACAAGGTGGCTGACTTTTTCTCCTTGCCCACGTTTAATTAAACACGTACTAAATGTGTCTCATTGAGACCATTCCACTGTCCCTGAGGTGTGACTTTCCTTTTTAATGACACGCAGTACCCCCATTGTTAGCGCTGCCCATCTTCTGACATCATTGGTTGGCTGGCTGTGCCTGTGCGTCCGCCCTGCCCGACACAACGCCCCTCGTTGTCTCATATATTATGACTGCGAGGGTGTGTTTGATGGGCACGAGCAGTGCATATCTTCGCCTGTCTTCACTCCCCTCCTTCCGCCTTCTTCAGACTGTGCGGCCTCAGGGCCGTGGCAGGCGATAAGGGATCAGCTGAGGCCGCCCAGTCTGAAGCAGGTGTAAGGACATGTGTGAGCGGCGAACATATTTACTGCACAAGGCCACGAATCCCAGCACCGCAGTGTGACTTTATGAAAAGGCACTGTGGGTCTGGGATTTATAGCCATCGTTAACCGCACTGGCCAACATGAAATGAGGTCATAAGACGGCCTGCACTAACAGGGTATTGCCAAGGGATAACACAAGAGCGCAGACTACTGTACTGCAAATAACAACGCTCAGGAATCAGCGCCCAGCACCTAGGTGTAAATTTTGACACCTGTGCTGCGTCTTCTTAAAAAGAAAAGTCACGCCTCCACTACTGATTGACAGTATAATGGGCTAAATAGTGTACGTGTTTTATTCAGCGTGTGCAAGGAGCAAAATTAAGAGAGCAACCTTTGACTTGTGCAGCATTAATGCTGTTCAAGGTGTGGCTCTTGTACCTTGCAACACCTGAGGGGGGGTTAAAGGTTACCTTTGAAATTGGTTCAACTAGGCTTCGGCCTACACTCTGCTCCTCTCCTCCTCCTGCTGACCCTGGGCTCTAACACCGCTAGTTTTTGCCCGGAAGTGCTAGCTGCACAGAGAAAAACACCAGCCAATGTGTTAGTTGGGTTCAGCACCGCCAGCTGTTCCCCTGCTGTGTAGCCGGCATCGTGTCCAGCACAAGCCACGCTGGCACAACTGACCAAAAGCTGCCACTAGTGGAGGCTTCGGCCTACACTCTGCTCCTCTCCTCCTCCTGCTGCCCCTGGGCTCAAACACCGCTAGTTTTTGCCCGGAAGTGCTAGCTGCACAGTGAAAAACACCAGCCAATGTGTTAGTGGGGTTCAGCACCGCCAGCTGTTCCCCTGCTGTGTAGCCGGCAACGTGACCTGCAAACGCCACGCAGGCACATGAACTGAAATTGAAGGGAGCCTGGCCCCCACCCCCAGGTGTTTCTATGTATAACAGCCACCTTGTACAGCAGTAATGCTGCATTTGTACAAGGTGACTGACTTTTTCTACTTGCCCACGTGGAACTCAACACGTACAAAATGTGTCTCATTGAGACCATTCCACTGTCCCTGAGGTGTGACTTTCCTTTGTAATGATACGCAGCACCACCCTTGGTAGCGCTTCCCGTCTTTTGACATCATTGGTTAGCTGGCTGCGCCTGTGCGTCCACCCTGCTCGAAAAAACGCCCCTCGGTTTCTTATTTATTTTGTCAGCGAGGGTGTGGTTTATGGGCACGAGCAGTGCATATGTTTGCCTGTGTTCACTCATCTCCTTCCGCCTTCTTCAGACTGGGTGGCCTCATGGCCGCGGCATGCGATAAGGGATCAGCTGAGGCCGCCCAGTCTGAAGCAGGTGTAAGGACGTGTGTGAGCGGCGAAAATATTTACTGCTCAAGGCCACGAATCCCAGCACCGCAGTGTGACTTTATGAAAAGGCACTGTGGGTCTGGGATTTATGGCCATCGTTAACCGCAGCGGCCAACATGAAATGAGGTCATAAGACGGGCAGCGCTAACAGGGCAGTGCCAAGGGATAACACAAGAGCGCAGACTCCTGTACCGCAAATAACAATGCTCAGGAAGCTGCGCCAAGCACCAAGGCGTTATTTGGGACACCTGTGCTGCGTCTCCTTAAAAAGCCAAGTCACGCCTCCACTACAGTTTGACTGTAGAATGGGCTAAATTGTGTACGTCTTTCATTCAGTGTGTGCAAGTAGACAAATTAATAGAGCAACCTTTGACTTGTGCAGCATTAATACTGCACAAGGTGTGTCTCTTGTACTTTGTAACACCTGAGGGGGGGGGTTAAAGGTTTCCTTTGAAATTGGTTCAACTAGGCTTCGGCCTACACTCTGCTCCTCTCCTCCTCCTGCTGCCCCCGGGCTCTAACACCGCTAGTTTTTGCCCGGAAGTGCTAGCTGCACAGAGAAAAACACCCGCCATTGTGTCAGTGGGGTTCAGCAACGCCAGCTGTTCCCCCACTGTGTAGCCGGCAAAGTGTCCTGCAAACGCAACGCAGACACAAAGCTGCCTCCAGTGCAGGCTTCGGCCTACACTCTGCTCCCCCTGCTTACCCTTTGCTCCAACACCGCTAGTTGGGGCTCTAGGAAGACAATCTTTAATAGGCAACGCATCTGGATTCCAGCACCGCCAGCTGGTTCTCGCCAGTGTTTTTGTCACGGGTACTCCCTCGTGCCCAGCCTGGTTCCAGCACCGTCAGCTGTTTCCGGGTACTGTCAAACTCACTGAGACGCCTATGCGTTGCCCCGTCGTGTTGCGGTCGAGTTAGCCAACTCCAGGGTGCCTCCAGTTTAGGAGCTTCCTATGTGGGCTGCATGAATTGGTAGTCAAGGCTGGTTCTGTAGTGCCATTAGGCCAAGCTCCCCCTGTAGGACTGTTGGGGTTCGGTAACTGCGGCTGCCTCGCGGCCTAGCTGTTCTCTCCTCTCCTGTGGACCTTCGGGTCCACCACCTGGTTCCAGCACCGTCAGCTGGTTCTCGGCAGTGTCTTTTGCTCTTGTACCTTCTGCTCCCCATCCTGGTTGCAGTACCGTCAGCTGGTTCCAGGCAGAGCCTTTGGCTTAGGTGCCTCCTTCTGGGTATCCAAGTTCCACCAACGTCAGGTGGTCCTTGGTAGTGCTTTCAGGCACGGGTACCTCCTGCTTATTAACCGGGTTCCAGTAACGTCAGCTGGTCCTCGGTAGTTCCATTGGCTCTTGGACCTTCGGCTACCCATCCGGGTTCCAGTACCGTCAGCTGGTTCTCGGCAGTGTCTTTTCCTCTTGTACCTTTTGCTCTCCATCCTGGTTCCAGTAACGTCAGCTGGTTCCGGGCAGAGCCTTTGGCTTAGGTGCCTCCTTCTGGGTATCCAAGTTCCGCCAACATCAGGCGGTCCTTGGTAGTGCTTTTTAGCACGGGTACCTCCTGCTTAGTAACCGGGTTCCAGTAACGTCAGCTGGTCCTCGGTAGTTCCATAGGCTCTTGAACCTTTGGGTAGCCATCCGAGTTTCAGTTCCATCAGCTGGTTCTTGGCATTTTCTCAGCCTTCTTGTACCTTCTGCTACATTTCCAAGTTGAAGACCCTAAAGTAGACGACCCGGAAGACCACCCCGATGACGACGACGACGGCGGAGACGACGACGGCGTAGACGACAACCCTGGAGACGACGACCCTGGAGACGACGACATGGAAGACTGAGAAGCAGAAGAACAAGAGGCTGCAGAACAAAGAGCAGAAGAACATTAAGCATAACACTTAATATCAGAACAAAAGATATTATCTAAATTATATGCAGAAGAAGACTAAGCAGTGTTTGGGGGTGAGTCCGTTCCTCCTCGTGGTGCCCCTGGATAAAGCCTGATGCTGCAGGCCAAACTAAACGCGGACAAATGTAACTTTTGTGACTGGCAGAACGGAAGGTGTAATCTTCAAACTTTTATAGATAACAACTACGAGAATGCCTGTCACAAATGAGAATATGATGAAGAAGTAGAATAGGAAGAATAATAATAGTTGAATAAAATGAATATGTAGAATAGGAAGAATAATAATAGCTGAATAAAATGAATATGAAGAATGTAATAAAAAAAAAATAGGTAGAAGATGAAGAAGAAGATGAATAAGGTGAAGAAGTTGATGTCAAAGATGCTGCTGATGATGATGATGAAGATGAAAGCAGCGTCGGACTGGAGCACCTTGGGCCCACCAGAGAAAATCATTCTTGGGGCCCACTATGTAGCTACATAGAAATAGATACAAGACCACCAATTGTGCGGTAAAAAGCGCTAATATCAGGGTATAATATAAGGTAGTTCACGTCTTAATAATGTAGCAAGGGTTGGGGTAGCCCCCTCACAGAATATAATGTAGCCCCCTCATAAAATATAATGCGGTCCCCTCTCATAGAATATAATGCAGCACCCCACAAAATATAATGCAACCCCTTCAGGTATGACAGTCCCCACCATAGAATATAATGTAGCACCCCCATAGGGTATAATGCAGCCCACCTCATATAGTATAGTGCATCCCACCACAGAATATAATGTAGTCCCCTGAGAGAATGCAGTTCCACCACAGAATATAATGCAGCCCCCCCATAGAGTATACTGTAGCCCCCTCATATAGTATGATATAGCCCCCCATAATATAATGTAGTACCCTGAGTATAATGCAGTCCCCCCACAGAATAGAATGTAGTCCCCAAGGGCATTATTTAGAGTTTCTGCTGCCCTAGGCACTTTTAGTGCTGCCTCCCCCTTTGGTGAGTATCGGCATAGACTTTGGCAAGAATCGCTGATGTGAAAGTCGCCTTTTGCAGTAGATCGGGCAGTTTTCTGCATCTGCCGCGTAACGGATCACTTACAGCAATACTGCGTTCGGCCTCATTCATTCCCTATGGGATTTGTGGCACTTGCCGTGATGTGACAAATGTGGTACCATACCTCCCAACTGTTGAAGAAGGGAAGGAGGTATAAAGTTTGCGGCGCGCTTAGTGCGCTGCGGCAAATTTTGGGCCACGCCTCTTACCACACCCATTTCACAACTAGTCACACCCATATCCACGTCCCAACCACACCCATTTAGCACTGCTGATCACACTGTTTTATATACAATAATTATGAACAAAAAAAAATATGGCCACACATAATGCTCAATACTGTATAATGGCCACACACATGATGCTCCATACTGTATAATGGCCACACAGTGCTCCATACTGTATAACGGCCACACACAGTTCTCCATATTGTATAATGATCCCACATGATGCTCAATACTGTATAATGGCCACAAATGATGCTCCATACTGTATAATGGCCACAAATGATGCTCCATACTGTATAATGGCCACACATGATGCTCCATACTGTATTATGGCCACACACATGATGCTCCATACTGTATAATGGCCACACAGTGCTCCATACTGTATAACGGCCACACACAGTTCTCCATATTGTATAATGATCCCACATGATGCTCAATACTGTATAATGGCCACAAATGATGCTCCATACTGGACAATGGCCACAAATGATGCTCCATACTGTATAATGGCCACACATGATGCTCCATACTGTATAATGGCCACAGATGATGCTCCATACTGTATCATGGCCACAAATGACGCTCCATACTGTATAATGGCCACAGATGATGCTCCATACTGTATAATGATCCCACTTGATGCTCAATACTGTATAATGGCCACAAATGATGCTCCATACTGTATAACGGCCACACATGATGCTACATACTGTATAACGGCCACACATGATGCTCCATACTGTAAAACGGCCACACATGATGCTCCATACTGTATAATGTCCATTGGCCACACATGATGCTCAATACTGTATAACGGCCACACATGATGCTCAATACTGTACAATGGCCACACATGATGCTCAATACTGTATAATGGCCACAGATGATGCTCAATACTGTATAATGGCCACACATGAGGCTCAATACTGTATAATGATCCCACATGATGCTCAACACTGTATAATGGCCACACATGATGCTCAATACTGTATAATGGCCACACATGAGGCTCAATACTGTATAATGATCCCACATGATGCTCAATGCTGTATAATGGCCACACATGATGCTCAATACTGTATAATGGCCACACATGAGGCTCAATACTGTATAATGATCCCACATGATGCTCAATGCTGTATAATGACCCCCCCTCCTGTATGCATGGCTCATATTCCCCCTCCTGTATGCATGGCTCATATTCCCCCCCCCCCTGAATGCATGACTCATATTCCCCCTCTATGCTTGGCTCATATTCCCCCCCTGAATGCATGGCTCGTATTCCCCCCCGAATGCATGGATCTTATCCCCCCCTGTATGCATGGCTTATCTCTAAACCCCCCCCCCCGCTCCCATCTTGCATGGCGCGCCGGCTTATGTCCTCCTTCAGAACCCCCATGTGTGTGACAGCACCCCCTCCTTCCCCACAGACCCCCCCATGTGTGTGACAGCACCCCCTCCTTCCCCACAGACCCCCCATGTGTGTGACAGCACCCCCTCCTTCCCCACAGACCCCCCCATGTGTGTGACAGCACCCCCTCCTTCCCCACAGACCCCCCATGTGTGTGAGAGCATCCCCTCCCTCCCCACAGACCCCCACGTGACAGCACCCCCTCCCTCCCCCCCACCCCCACGTGACACCCCCTCCTTCCCCACAGACCCCCACGTGACAGCACCCCCTCCTTCCCCAGACCCCCACGTGACAGCACCCCCTCCTTCCCCACAGACCCCCACATGACAGCACCCCCTTCTTCCCCACAGACCCCCACCTGACAGCACCCCCTCCTTCCCCACAGACCCCCACATGACAGCACCCCCTCCTTCCCCAAAGACCCCCACGTGACAGCACCCCCTCCTTCCCCAAAGACCCCCACGTGACAGTACCCCCTTCTTCCCCAAAGACCCCCACGTGACAGCACCCCCTCCTTCCCCAAAGACCCCCACGTGACAGCACCCCCTCCTTCCCCACAGACCCCCACCTGACAGCACCCCCTCCTTCCCCACAGACCCCCACCTGACAGCACCCCCTCCTTCCCCATAGACCCCCACGTGACAGCACTCCCTCCTTCCCCACAGACCCCCACATGACAGCACCCCCTCCTTTCCCACAGACCCCCACATGACAGCACCCCCTCCTTCCCCAATGACCCCCACGTGACAGCACCCCCTCCTTCCCCAAAGACCCCCACATGACAGCACCCCCTCCTTCCCCAAAGACCCCCACGTGACAGCACCCCCTCCTTCCCCACAGACCCCCACCTGACAGCACCCGCTCCTTCCCCACAGACCCCCACCTGACAGCACCCCCTCCTTCCCCACAGACCCCCACGTGACAGCACTCCCTCCTTCCCCACAGACCCCCACATGACAGCACTCCCTCCTTCCCCACAGACCCCCTGGAGCAGTGGGGGCCCACACAGCAGGTGTCAGTGCCTGGGCCCACCGGAGAATCCTCCGGTTCTCCGGTGGGCCAGTCCGAGCCTGGATGAAAGTGTGGGAAAAGTAAAAAAAAAAAAAGGGGAAGGGCGTGGAATAGTGAAACATCAATATCTGACAAAATAAAAAAAAAGTTACATAGTCAATATCTTAGTCACTACGAACGTCTTTAAAAAAAAAAAAAGGCTATTCTATTTGATTGCGCTAAACCTCTATGACTTTAATGTCTCCGCCACCTCCCCAAGTACATCCTGCATTATTCTTTGTTGTTTTCCTTTATGTAGAATGAACCTACAAGGAAAGAAAGGGTTTATTTTAATTCCGATATTTTGGTCCCATTGACTTGCATTGGGATCGGGTATCGGTATCGGCGATATCTGATATTTTTTGAATATCGGCCGATCCTATCCGATACCGATACTTTCCGATATCGGAAGGTATCGCTCAACACTATCTATGAGTGGTCTAGAAGAAGTTAAAAACAATTTATTTAGACTTCAAATAACGTTTTCACAAAAAATGAAAAAAACTCAGTATAGTTGCTTGTAACTAGCAAAATCTCCATCTCTGACTAACACTGATTTCAGATTTTATTTTGAATACATTTATACTGCTTTCTAGAGCATTAAGAAGGAATAAAAAAATATGTGTAATCATAAATCAAATGTAGCAGGACAGGTTGTAGGTACACCATATCATTGATCGATCACATTGAGTCTGGCACTGCTGATATAGCACCTCTGGTATCTCTCTTTACCTGTCAACTGAAAGTCTACATTATTCTCAGACTGCTATAATCATTTTCTTCAGTGCCCTAGATGTACAAAATCCAACAAAAAAAATACTGTATGGAGTATTTGTCCAATGTTTTATGGCTTTCTCTTACTATTTCTATTGCTGATCTGTACTGTGCATAGGATAGCTCTAGGCCCATCATATTGTGTACAGAGGAGTTGTCGGCCCATCATGCTGTGCATAGGAGAGCTGTGGGGGCATTATGCTGTGGATAGGGGAACTATAGGCCCACTGTACTGTGTATATGGGAGCTGTAGGCCAATCATACTGTGCATAGGAAAGATGTAACATAGTAACATAGTAACATAGTAACATAGTTAGTAAGGCCGAAAAAAGACATTTGTCCATCCAGTTCAGCCTATATTCCATCATAATAAATACCCAGATCTACGTCCTTCTACAGAACCTAATAATTGTATGATACAATATTGTTCTGCTCCAGGAAGACATCCAGGCCTCTCTTGAACCCCTCGACTGAGTTCGCCATCACCACCTCCTCAGGCAAGCAATTCCAGATTCTCACTGCCCTAACAGTAAAGAATCCTCTTCTATGTTGGTGGAAAAACCTTCTCTCCTCCAGACGCAAAGAATGCCCCCTTGTGCCCGTCACCTTCCTTGGTATAAACAGATCCTCAGCGAGATATTTGTATTGTCCCCTTATATACTTATACATGGTTATTAGATCGCCCCTCAGTCGTCTTTTTTCTAGACTAAATAATCCTAATTTCGCTAATCTATCTGGGTATTGTAGTTCTCCCATCCCCTTTATTAATTTTGTTGCCCTCCTTTGTACTCTCTCTAGTTCCATTATATCCTTCCTGAGCACCGGTGCCCAAAACTGGACACAGTACTCCATGTGCGGTCTAACTAGGGATTTGTACAGAGGCAGTATAATGCTCTCATCATGTGTATCCAGACCTCTTTTAATGCACCCCATGATCCTGTTTGCCTTGGCAGCTGCTGCCTGGCACTGGCTGCTCCAGGTAAGTTTATCATTAACTAGGATCCCCAAGTCCTTCTCCCTGTCAGATTTACCCAGTGGTTTCCCGTTCAGTGTGTAATGGTGATATTGATTCCCTCTTCCCATGTGTATAACCTTACATTTATCATTGTTAAACCTCATCTGCCACCTTTCAGCCCAAGTTTCCAACTTATCCAGATCCATCTGTAGCAGAATACTATCTTCTCTTGTATTAACTGCTTTACATAGTTTTGTATCATCTGCAAATATCGATATTTTACTGTGTAAACCTTCTACCAGATCATTAATGAATATGTTGAAGAGAACAGGTCCCAATACTGACCCCTGCGGTACCCCACTGGTCACAGCGACCCAGTTAGAGACTATACCATTTATAACCACCCTCTGCTTTCTATCACTAAGCCAGTTACTAACCCATTTACACACATTTTCCCCCAGACCAAGCATTCTCATTTTGTGTACCAACCTCTTGTGCGGCACGGTATCAAACGCTTTGGAAAAATCGAGATATACCACGTCCAATGACTCACCGTGGTCCAGTCTATAGCTTACCTCTTCATAAAAACTGATTAGATTGGTTTGACAGGAGCGATTTCTCATAAACCCATGCTGATATGGAGTTAAACAGTTATTCTCATTGAGATAATCCAGAATAACATCCCTCAGAAACCCTTCAAATATTTTACCAACAATAGAGGTTAGACTTACTGGCCTATAATTTCCAGGTTCACTTTTAGAGCCCTTTTTGAATATTGGCACCACATTTGCTATGCGCCAGTCCTGCGGAACAGACCCTGTCGCTATAGAGTCACTAAAAATAAGAAATAATGTAAATATGTGGGAATCGGCAGACAATATTAAATGTTAATTAAGCACTTAAGAAGTATTGTTGGAGCACTCAGAATATTATGACTATCAATGGTGCGCATGGAGCATTAGTACTTTCTAGGGCTATAATTTGGACACGGCTTTCTAGGTTACTTGCACAGGGCACTAATATATTATAGGGGCAATTTTACCATCTAGAGGGCACAAAGGAGGCATTTTACTTTGCATGGAACACAATAATGGGCATTATTATGTGGGGCAGTGAGAGGAACACTGTTTTTGTGCCAAACAGCAGGTGCAGTTGTCTCGCCCCCCTTCCTGAACTGAACCTCTAGCTACGCCTCTGACTAGGCCATATAATTTCTAAGGCATTATGCCAATAACTCCTTTAGGATTAAGCTACTCGGTAGGTTAATGACCTACATTTTTTAAATCTAACCAGCGTCAAGTGATAAAGTAATAAACCTGGAACGCTTCAACAGATCCCACTGATATCTGAGATTTTTTGGGGGGAACATTTTGTACTTCACTAAAGTGGTAAAATGTGTTCAATATAACTTGCGCTTATTTTTGAAAATATTGGAAATGTGGCAAAAGGTTTGAAAATTTCACAACAGAGTGATGTCACACAAATTAATTATTAAATAAAAATTTTTGAAGCATAATTTTTTTGGTTAGGAAGTCAGAAAGGTTAAAAGCTGATCAGCAATTTTTTTACTTTTTTACTTAGTCCCTCTATGGGACTTTCACTTTTTTCACTTAGATTGCAGGCATAATGCATTGCAATGCATTATACCCATACAGAAAGCTTGTTAGATCTCAGAAGCTTTCCGTTGCTCAGTGATCTAGGGGTCGTCATGATGACCCCGAGTCACCATGGTAATGACTGTGCCCCAGTATGACATTGCTGGGGTGCCAAAATAAAGGCAGAGGGAGCTCCCGTCCCTGGCTGTGTAGGAGCTTGGTCACTAGCAACACCAAACTCCTGCTTTGATTGGGCAGGAAGAGCTGATATTACAGTCATGGGTTCCCACACCTCTTCCTGTGCTGCTCAGCTGTCAGTCACTAACAGTGTTGTGTTTACAAAATTCTAAGGCCATGTGCACATGTTAAGTATTTGTTGAGTTTTTCACCTCATTATTTGTAAGCCAAAACCAGGAGTGGAAAAAAACAGAAGTGGTGACATGTTTCTATTATACTTTTCCTCTGATTGTTCCACTCCTGGTTTTGGCTTACAAATACTGATGTAAAACACTGACCAAATACTGAATGTGTGAACGTGGCTTGATTTACCTAAGAGGTGCAGAAATGCAGCAGAATATCCTCAATATCAAAACCCTACTGATTACTCATTATGGGAGATAGCCTTGGTGTTTTTCTTTTTGTTCTTCTCAGTTATAGAAAATGTAAGCATTTATTATGTTGTATGCACAATTTCCAACCTGCAAGACCAAATATTACCACTTTGCTCTGGAATCATACTGCTACCGGACTGTAAGATCCATTGAGACCATTTGACAGAATTACTGTGTTCTGTCTCCAACATGCTGCCTGCTTATTTTGTGCTCCTAAACACCAATTACAATGTGTACAATAGAGCTGAAAGGATAATTTATCATCTATTATAACAATGTCCTAGATATACAGTAGAAAAATGTGACTATTATGTCTAAATATTTAATAAAACATATACAATGCTACTATACTGGGTTTAATGGAAGCCCAAAAAAAGAGAAATTCAAGCACAATCATTTGTTTGGTTTATAAGGATATGCTGGGCACAGTTTTGGGACATAAGAGTTACCGACTTTTTTCAAAATTCTTCAGTAATATAATATTCAACATTATTTTTTACTGTTCAGAACAATAAAATGTGATGTCCACTGTTGGAGAAACCAATAAAATTATTTTGTAAAGCATTTACTGTTTTATGTTTCCGTTTTGTTTGTTCAGATCAATGTGTATTCTACTGCTGTGTATAAAGTATATCTCCACCTTTCAGTTACTGTATCTGAACACTCAACAGATGTAAAATGTAATATTTTGTATAATTCCACCTATATTTGGACAAAATATATCTAAATAGGAAATAGTCTGTAATTTGTTGTTGACTGATTAATGGTTTACATAATATAATTACATGTATTCAAATTTATAATGAAAAACTTCTTTGAATGAACTGACAGCACTGTCACATGGATGAAGATTGGCTACAGTGGTAATACGTTCATTAACTAAACAGAACTCTATATAGATACCTAGATATAATACCATGTTTGGAAATATGTTAGGAAAAAGTGATGAATAGTGTTGAGCATTCCGATACCGCAAGTATCGGGTATCGGCCGATACTTGCGGTATCGGAATTCCGATACCGAGTTCCGATACTTTTGTGGTATCGGGAATCGGTATCGGATCCATATTAATGTGTAAAATAAAGAATTAAAATAAAAAAATATTGATATACTTACCTCTCCGGAGGCCCCTGGACATCACCGCTGGTAACCGGCAGCCTTCTTTGCTTAAAATGAGCGCGTTTAGAGCCTTCCATGACGTCACGGCTTCTGATTGGTTGCGTGCCGCTCATGTGACCGCCACGCGACCAATCACAAGCCGCGACGTCATTCTCAGGCCCTAAACTCCTCATTCTAGGAATTTAGGACCTGAGAATGACGTCGCGGCTTGTGATTGGTCGCGTGGCGGTCACATGAGCGGCACGCGACCAATAAGAAGCCGTGACATCATGGAAGACCCTAAACGCGCTCATTTTAAGCAAAGAAGGCTGCCGGTTACCAGCGGTGATGTCCAGGGGCCTCCGGAGAGGTAAGTATATCAATATTTTTTATTTTAATTCTTTATTTTACACATTAATATGGATCCCAGGGCCTGAAGGAGAGTTTCCTCTCCTTCAGACCCTGGGAACCATCAGGATACCTTCCGATACTTGGTGTCCCATTGACTTGTATTGGTATCAGGTATCGGTATCGGCAATATCCAATACTTTTCGGGTATCGGCCGATACTATCCGATACCGATACTTTCAAGTATCGGATGGTATCGCTCAACACTAGTGATGAATAACTCTTATTACACCTACCTAAGTCCAATACAGGATGGATTATTCTAGTACTGATTTATTTGCATTTAAAAATCTATTGTATTGCTAATAGTACAGAGAGAATCTGTGTTAGGACTGGCGGAACGCACCAAGTACAAGATGAAATGGGACTAGGTGCGTTCGCAGTCCGAGGTCCACCGTGCAGGTAAAAACCCTGCTGCTAGTAAGACGGACTATATGGCGGTACTACAAGTATACACGCACGGGTTAACTACACCCTGCGTGAAGGAAGCGATCCTGTTGCATCACAGGACAGCGGTACCGCACATAGAGTGCGAGCAAGTAGTCAGCGAACTCAACCCCAACTAGGATTGAAGTCCGATTAGACACTTGCTGGTACAACACCGCAACTGGGTGTGTAAGGAAACTAAATAAGAATATAAAGGCACAAGAGTGCATGCGGTGCCGCACAGACGGACGCCACTAACCACCCAGGCTTGGGTCAGGAAAGCGCAGAGCAAGCGCACGGCGCCGTACAGGCGGACACAGCAACTGGTAGCTGTAATGTGTGTTACGTGCTGTTGGATAAGTCGGGCGCTAGATAGCAAACATACACCTTCCGCGAACAGACATTCAATAGGGAGGGTTATTTAAAGAGCGACTTTCTCTCACAACACACCTACATATTTACAAGACAATACTAGCGCATGGCCGTGCGGTCATGCGCAGTTTATATAGCTGCAGCACAGGAAACAGCTACAGAAGTTTTGCCCTTTCAGGACCTGCCAGAAGGACCAATGGGATGTGCTGCAGTACCTGAGCATGTGACCCTCGATCTCCAACAGGAGATCTTGCCCTGGGCATGCTCAGTGTGTGCAAATAAGGACTTAGATCCAGAAACGTCCACTCGCCGCTGCCCAGCACTGGCTTCAATGGCAGAAGCAGGAAAAGCAGCAGTAACTCTTCGCACAGAGTCAGACTGAGCGAGACACTGAGATCGACGTCCCTGCTGAGCAGACTCCACTGCGGCTGGAGGAGAACGGGAGACCGCAGCGGAGACGGATCGAGATTCCCCCTGTGCAGCAGAGGAAACTCGACTCCTAACAATCTGTCACCAGATTTCAACCTATTAATTCAATAACAGCTCTGAGGAGCCAATTTAAAGGGAACCTGTCACCCCCAAAATGGAAGTTGATCTAAGCACACCGCCATCATGGGCTTATCTACAGCATTCTGTAATGCTGTAGATAAGCCCTCGATGTAACCTGAAAGATGAGAAAAAGAGGTTAGATTGTGCTCACCTGGGTGGACGGTCTGATCCGATGGACGTCGCGGTCCGGTCCGTGGCCTCACATCTTCTTATGATGACATCCTCTTCTTGTCTTCATGCTGCGGCTCCAGCTCCGGCGTACTTTGTTTGCCCTGTTGAGGGCAGAGCAAAGTACTGCAGTTCGCAGGCGCTGGGAAAGGACAGAGAGGCCCGGCGCCTGCACACTGCAGTACTTTGCCCTGCCCTCAACAGGGCAGACAAATTATGCCTGCGCCGGAGCCACAGCTTGAAGACCAGAAGAGGACATCATCTGATGATAATGTGTGCAAAACTGTAAAGCGCTGCGGAATATGTTAGCGCTATATAAAAATAAAAAAGAAAAAAAGATTAAGAGATGAAGATAGGAGGGTGAGTATAATCTAACCTCTTTTTCTCATCTTTCAGAATACATCGGGGGCTTATCTACAGCATTCCAGAATGCTGTAGATAAGCCCCTGATGCTGGTGGGCTTCGCTCAACTTCCATTTTGGGGGTGACTGGTTCCCTTTAAAAGCATATGAAAATATACCATACCTTAGTACCCCAAACAGCTCAACCAAAGTAGCATACCAGTTGTAAGTACTAAAATATCATATGTTCATCAGAATATTTTGATGTTGATTTACACCTTTCTTTCCCTGGCAGGCATAGATTCTTTGTTTTTGAATAAAAAAGATAAATTATATTTTTTGCAAAAATCAAATAATGTTAACCCCTTAATCCCATATGACGTACTATCCCGTCCAGGTGACCTGGGACTTAATTCCCATGGACGGGATAGTACGTCATATGCGATCGGCCGCGCTCACGGGGGGAGCGCGGCCGATCGCGGCAGGGTGTCAGCTGCCTATCGCAGCTGACATCCGGCACTATGTGCCAGGAGCGGTCACGGACCGCTCCCGGCACATTAACCCCCGGCACACCGCGATCAAAGATGATCGCGGTGTGCCGGCGGTGCAGGGAAGCATCGCGCAGGGAGAGGGCTCCCTGCGGGCTTCCCTGAGACGATCGGTACACGGTGATGTGCTCACCGTGTACCGAGCGTCTTCTCCCTGCAGTCCCCGGATCCAAAATGGCCGCCGGGCTGCATCCGGGTCCTGCAGGGAGCACTTCCGGGTCAGGATCAGGCTGCAGCTGCAGCTCTAACCCTGCCCGGCTGTATGTCAGATCACCGATCTGATAGAGTGCTGTGCACACTGTCAGATCGGTGATCTGTGATGTCCCCCCCTGGGACAAAGTGAAAAAGTAAAAAAAAAAATTTCCACACTTGTAAAAAAAAATAAAAAAAAAATTCCTAAATAAAGCAGAAAAAAAAAAATATTATTCCCATAAATACATTTCTTTACATAAAAAAAACAAAAAAAACAATAAAAGTACACATATTTAGTATCGCCGCGTCCGTAACGACCCGACCTATAAAACTGGCCCACTAGTTAACCCCTTCAGTGAACACCGTAAGAAAAAAAAAAAAAAAACGAGCCAAAAAACAACGCTTTATTATCATAACGCTGAACAAAAAGTGGAATAACACGCGATCAAAAAGACGGATATAAATAACCATGGTACCTCTGAAAACGTCATCTTGTCCCGCAAAAAACGACCCGCCATATAGCATCATAACCAAAAAAATAAAAAAGTTATAGTCCTGAGAATAAAGCGATGCCAAAATAATTATTTTTTCTATAAAATAGCTTTTATCGTATAAAAGCGCCAAAACATAAAAAAAATGATATAAATGAGGTGTCGCTGTAATCGTACTGACCCGAAGAATAAAACTGCTTCATCAATTTTACCAAACGCGGAACGGTATAAAAGCCTCCCCCAAAAGAAATTCATGAATAGCTGGTTTTTGGTCATTCTGCCTCACAAAAAATCGGAATAAAAAGCGATCAAAAACTGTCACATGTCCGAAAATGTAACCGATAAAAACGTCAACTCGTCCCGCAAAAAACAAGACCTCACATGACTCTGTGGACCAAAATATGGAAAAATTATAGGTCTCAAAATGTGGAGACGCAAAAACTTTTTTGCTATAAAAAGCGTCTTTTAGTGTGTGACGGCTGCCAATCATAAAAATCCGATATAAAAAACTCGCTATAAAAGTAAATCAAACCCCCCTTCATCACCCCCTTAGTTAGGCTAGGTTCACATTGCGTTAATGGGTTAACGCTAACGGACAGCGTTGCACGGCGAAAATGTCACAATTAACGCCGTGCAACGGGTCCGTTAGCACAACCATTGACAGCAATGTGATTTTCGGGTGTAGCGCATCGCTAGAGCGTGCCATTTTCGGCTCGCGCTAGCAAGGTGCCGTTCTTTTGTGGCGCGCCTCAGACGCTGCTTGCAGCGTCCGCGGCGCGCCCGAGGTCCGATCCCCGATCTTCCAGAGCGGGGACGTTAACGCGACCACTAAACACGACACCTAAAAAGACATTGCGTTAGCGCAATCCGCTAGTGCTAAACGGATTTCCCTAATGCAATGTGAACCTAGCCTTAGGGAAAAATAATAAAATTAAAAAAAATGTATTTATTTCCATTTTCCCATTAGGGTTAGGGTTAGGGCTAGGGTTAGGGCTAGGGTTAGGGTTTGTATTACATTTACGGTTGGGATTAGGGTTGGGATTAGAATTAGGGGTGTGTCAGGGTTAGGTGTGTGGTTAGGGTTACAGTTGGGATTAGGGTTAGGGGTGCGTTTGGATTAGGGTTTCAGTTATAATTGGGGGGTTTCCACTGTTTAGGCACATCAGGGGCTCTCCAAACGCGACATGGCGTCCGATCTCAATTCCAGCCAATTCTGCATTGAAAAAGTAAAACAGTGCTCCTTCACTTCCGAGCTCTCCCGTGCGCCCAAACAGGGGTTTACCCCAACATATGGGGTATCATCGTACTCGAGACAAATTGGACAACAACTTTTTGGGTCCAAGTTCTCTTGTTATCCTTGGGAAAATAAAAATTTGGGGGGCTAAAAATCATTTTTGTGGGAAAAAAAAAGGATTTTTTATTTTCACGGCTCTGCGTTGTAAACTGTAGTGAAACACTTGGGGGTTCAAAGTTTTCACAACACATCTAGATAAGTTCCATGGGAGGTCTAGTTTCAATATGGGGTCACTTGTGGGTGGTTTCTACTGTTTGGGTACATCAGGGGCTCTGCAAATGCAACGTGACGCCTGCAGACCAATCCATCTAAGTCTGCATTCCAAATGGCGCTCCTTCCCTTCCGAGCTCTGCCATGCGCCCAAACAGTGGTTCCCCCCCACATATGGGGTATCAGCGTACTCAGGACAAATTGAACAACAACTTTTGGGGTCCAATTTATTCTGTTACCCTTGTAAAAATACAAAGCTGGGGGCTAAAAAATCATTTTTGTGAAAAAAAAAAATAATTTTTATTTTCACGGCTCTGCGTTATAAACTGTAGTGAAACACTTAGGGGTTCAAAGTTCTCACAACACATCTAGATAAGTTCCTTGGGAGGTCTAGTTTCTAATATGGGGTCACTTGTGGGGGGTTTGTACTGTTTGGGTACATCAGGGGCTCTGCAAATGCAACGTGACTCCTGCAGACCAATCCATCTAAGTCTGCATTCCAAATGGCGCTCCTTCCCTTCCGAGCTCTGCCATGTGCCCAAACAGTGGTTCCCCCCCACATATGGGGTATCAGCGTACTCAGGACAAATTGGACAACAACTTTTGGGGTCCAATTTATTATGTTACCCTTGTGAAAATACAAAACTGGGGGCTAAAAAATAATTTTTGCGAAAAAAAAAAAAAAATTATTTTAACGGCTCTGCGTTATAAACTGTAGTGAAACATTTGGGGGTTCAAAGCTCTCAAAACACATCTAGATAAGTTCCTTATGGGGTCTAGTTTCCAAAATGGTGTCACTTGTGGGGGGTTTTAATGTTTAGGCACATCAGGGGCTCTCCAAACCAACATGGCGTCCCAACTTAATTCCAGTCAATTTTGCATTGAAAAGTCAAATGGCGCTCCTTCCCTTCCGAGCTCTGCTATGCACCCAAAAAGTGGTTTACCCCCCACATATGGGGTATCGTCGCACTCAGGACAAATTGCACAACAACTTTTGTGGTCTAATTTCTTCTCTTACCCTTGGGAAAATAAAAAATTGGGGGCGAAAAGATCATTTTTGTGAAAAAATAAGATTTTTTATTTTTACGGCTCTGCATTATAAACTTCTGTGAAGCACTTGTTGGGTCAAAGTGCTCACCACACATCTAGATAAGTTCCTTAAGGGGTCTACTTTTCAAAATGGTGTCACTTGTGAGGGGTTCCAATGTTTAGGCACATCAGGGGCTCTCCAAACGCAACATGGCGTCCCATCTCAATTCCAGTCAATTTTGCATTGAAAAGTCAAATGGCGCTCCTTCCCTTCCGAGCTCTGCCATACGCCCAAACAATGGTTTACACCCATATATGGGGTATCAGCGTACTCAGGACAAATTGGCCAACAATTTTTGAGGTCCAATTTCTTCTCTTACTCTTGGGAAAATAAAAAATTGGGGGCGAAAAGATCATTTTTGTGAAAAAATATGATTTTTTATTTTTACGGCTCTGCATTATAAACTTCTGTGAAGCAATTGGTGGGTCAAAGTGGTCACCACACATCTAGATAAGTTCCTTAGGGTGTCTACTTTCCAAAATGGTGTCACTTGTGGGGGGTTTCAATGTTTAGGCACATCAGTGGCTCTCCAAACGCAACATGGCGTCCCATCTCAATTCCTGTCAATTTTGCATTTAAAAGTCAAATGGCGCTCCTTCCCTTCCGAGCTCTGCCATGCGCCCAAACAGTGGTTTACTCCCACATATGGGCTATCAGCGTACTCAGTACAGATTGTACAACAATGTTTGGCATCCATTTTATCCTGTTACCCTTGGTAAAATAAAACAAATTGGAGCTGAAATAAATTTTGTGTGAAAAAAAGTTAAATATTCATTCTTATTTAAACATTCCAAAAATTCCTGTGAAACCCCTGAAGGGTTAATAAACTTCTTGAATGTGGTTTTGAGCACCTTGAGGGGTGCAGTTTTTAGAATGGTCTCACACTTGGGTATTTTCTATCATATAGACCCCTCAAAATGACATCAAATGAGATGTGGTCCCTAAAAAAAAATGGTGTTGTAAAAATGAGAAATTGCTGGTCAACTTTTAACCCTTATAACTCCCTAACAAAAAAAAATTTTGGTTCCAAAATTGTGCTGATGTAAAGTAGACATGTGGGAAATGTTACTTATTAAGTATTTTGCGTGAGATATCTCTGTGATTTAAGGGCATAAAAATTTAAAGTTGGAAAATTGCGAAACTTTCTAAATTTTCGCCAAATTTCCGTTTTTTTCACAAATAAACGCAAGTTATATCGAATAAATGTTACTACTAAAATGAAGTACAATATGTCACGAGAAAACAGTGTCAGAATCGCCAAGATCCGTTGAAGCGTTCCAGAGTTATAACCTCATAAAGGGACAGTGGTCAGAATTGTAAAAATTGGCCCGGTCATTAACGTGCAAACCACCCTCGGGGCTTAAGGGGTTAACATAAAAAATGTATTGCTTTTAAATTTTAATTTTAGCATATGGAGGAATATATTTGAGTTATATTCTTAATGCTACTTATTGCATCTTCTCCATTTTTAATAGAAGAATTTTTTTTCCATTAAAGATGTTTTTCCATTAATCATCTTCATATTACATAGTTACATAGTTATTAAGGTTGAAGGAAGACTATATGTCCATCTAGTTCAACCCATAGCCTAACCTAACATGCCCTAACATGTTGATCCAGAGGAAGGCAAAAAAACCCCATGTGCAAAGAGTAAGCTCCACATTGGGGAAAAAAATTCCTTCCCGACTCCACATACGGCAATCAGACTAGTTCCCTGGATCAACGCCCTATCAAGGAATCTAGTGTATATACCCTGTAACATTATACTTTTCCAGAAAGGTATCCAGTCCCCTCTTAAATTTAAGTAACGAATCACTCATTACAACATCACATGGCAGAGAGTTCCATAGTCTCACTGCTCTTACAGTAAAGAATCCGTGTCTGTTATTATGCTTAAACCTTTTTTCCTCCAACCGCAGAGGATGCCCCCTTGTCCCTGTTTCAGGTCTATGATTAAAAAGATCATCAGAAAGGTCTTTGTACTGTCCCCTCATATATTTATACATTAAAATGAGATCACCCCTTAGTCTTCGTTTTTCCAAACTAAATAGCCCCAAGTGTAATAACCTATCTTGGTATTGCAGACCCCCCAGTCCTCTAATAACCTTGGTCGCTCTTCTCTGCACCCGCTCCAGTTCAGCTATGTCTTTCTTATACACCGGAGACCAGAACTGTGCACAGTATTCTAAGTGTGGTCGAACTAGTGACTTGTATAGAGGTAAAATTATATTCTCCTCATGAGCATCTATGCCTCTTTTAATGCATCCCATTATTTTATTTGCCTTTGTAGCAGCTGCCTGACACTGGCCACTGAATTTAAGTTTGTCATCCACCCATACACCCAGGTCTTTTTCATTGACGGTTTTGCCCAGAGTTTTAGAATTAAGCACATAATTATACATCTTATTACTTCTACCCAAGTGCATGACCTTACATTTATCCCCATTAAAGCTCATTTGCCATTTATCAGCCCAAGCTTCTAGTTTACATAAATCATCCTGTAATATAAAATTGTCCTCCTCTGTATTGATTACCCTGCAGAGTTTAGTGTCATCTGCAAATATTGAAATTCTACTCTGAATGCCCCCTACAAGGTCATTAATAAATATGTTAAAAAGAAGAGGGCCCAATACTGACCCCTGTGGTACCCCACTGCTAACCGCTACCCAGTCCGAGTGTGCTCCATTAATAACCACCCTTTGTTTCCTATCCCTGAGCCAGCTCTCAACCCACTTGCACATATTTTCCCCTATCCCCATTATTCTCATTTTATGTATCAACCTTTTGTGTGGCACCGTATCAAAAGCTTTTGAAAAGTCCATATACACTACATCCACTGGGTTCCCTTGGTCCAATCCGGAACTTACCTCTTCATAGAAACTGATCAAATTAGTCTGACATGAACGGTCCCTAGTAAACCCGTGCTGATACTGGGTCATGAGGTTATTCCTCTTCAGATACTCCAGTATAGCGTCCCTTAGAATGCCCTCCAGGATTTTACCCACAGTAGAGGTTAAGCTTACTGGCCTATAGTTTCTGAGTTCAGTTTTTGTTCCCTTTTTGAATATTGGCACCACATTTGCTATACGCCAGTCCTGTGGCACAAACCCTGTTATTATGGAGTCTTTAAAGATTAAAAATAATGGTCTATCAATGACTGTACTTAATTCCTGCAGTACTCGAGGGTGTATCCCATCCGGGCCCGGAGATTTGTCAATTTTAGTGATTTTTAGACGCCGCCGCACTTCCTGCTGGGTTAAGCAGGTGACATTTAATTGGGAATTTTTATCACTAGACATTTTGTCTGCCATGGGATTTTCTTGTGTAAATACTGATGAAAAAAAGTCATTTAGCATATTGGCTTTTTCCTCATCCTCATCCACCATCTCACCCAGACTATTTTTAAGGGGGCCAACACTATCATTTTTTAGTTTCTTACTATTTATGTAGTTAAAGAATATTTTAGGATTATTTTTACTCTCTCTGGCAATGAGTCTCTCTGTCTCAATCTTTGCTGCCTTGATTTGCTTTTTACAGAATTTATTTAATTTTCTGTATTTATTTAATGCCTCCTCGCTACCTACTTCCTTTAATTCTCTAAATGCTTTATTTTTGTCCCTTATTGCGCCCCTTACAGCTCTATTTAGCCATATTGGTTTCCTCCTATTTCTAATATGTTTATTCCCATACGGTATATACTGTGCACAGGTCCTATCCAGGATGCTAATAAACGTCTCCCATTTTCTCTGTGTATTTTTGTGTCTCAGGATATCGTCCCAGTTAATTGCACCAAGATCCTCTCTCATCCGTTGGAAATTTGACCTCCTGAAGTTTAGTGTCCTTGTAACCCCTCTACTACACATCTTTTTAAAGGATACATGAAAACTTATTATTTTGTGATCGCTATTTCCCAAGTAACCCCCAACCCTTATATTTGATATGCGGTCTGGCCTGTTGGTTAATATTAGGTCTAGCAGTGCCCCCCTTCTTGTTGGGTCCTGAACCAGTTGTGAAAGGTAATTGTCTCTCATAATTGTCAAAAACCGATTACCTTTGCTGGAACTGCAGGTTTCTGTTCCCCAATCTATTTCAGGGTAGTTGAAGTCCCCCATAATAATGACTTCTCCTTGAGTCGCAGCTTCATCTATTTGCTTTACTAGGATATTCTCCATTGCTTCCATTATTTTTGGAGATTTATAACAAACCCCTATCAGTAATTTATTATTTTTTCCCCCTCCCCTTATCTCCACCCACAGGGATTCTACATTTTCATTAAATTCACCTATATTATCGCGCAGGATGGGTTTTAAGGATGATTTTACATATAGACACACCCCTCCCCCTCACTTATCTGTACGGTCATTTCTGAACAGGCTATAGCCCTGCAAGTTAACATCCCAGTCATGGCTCTCATCCAGCCACGTTTCAGATATCCCCACCATGTCATAATTATGCTCCAACAACATTAGTTCTAATTCGTCCATTTTGTTGGCGAGGCTTCTGGCATTAGTATACATGCACTTTATGTTCCTCTCTGTACTTCTATTTCTTAAATTATTAACTGTTCTGACCCCACCCCCCATGCCACCGCCACCCCCAACTTCCTTATTTGTGCCCAGGACTCTGTCTGCACTATCTTCACCTCCTATAAAATGAATACCCTCCCCCCCAATTCCTAGTTTAAACACTCCTCCAACCTTCTAGCCATTCTCTCCCCCAGCACAGCTGCACCCTCCCCATTGAGGTGCAGCCCGTCCCTAGCGTAGAGCCTGTAGCCAACTGAGAAGTCGGCCCAGTTCTGCAGGAACCCAAACCCCTCTTTCCTACACCAATTCTTGAGCCACTTATTAACCTCCCTAATCTCCCGTTGCCTCTCTGGCGTGGCACGTGGTACCGGCAGTATTTCGGAAAATACCACGTTGGAGGTCCTTGCTTTCAGCTTGCAGCCTAATTCCCTGAAATCATCTTTAAGGACCTTCCACCTACCTCTAACTTTGTCATTAGTGCCAATGTGCACCATGACCGCTGGGTCCTCACCAGCCCCTCCCAATAATCTGTCCACCCGATCAGCGATGTGTCGGACTCGAGCGCCAGGTAGGCAGCACACCGTTCGACGATCCCTGTCTTTGTGACAGATTGCCCTATCTGTTCCCCTAATAATTGAGTCGCCCACTACCAGCACCTGTCTGGCCTGCCCTGCTCTCCTATTTCCCTCCTTACTGGAGCAGTCACTCCTCCGGCTTTCAGAGGACATGCCTGGCTGCAGCAGTGCTACCCCTGTACTGGCACCCCCCTCATCTGCCAACTTAGCAAACTTATTGGGGTGTTCCAGATCAGGACTAGCCTCCCTGGCACTCTTCCCTCTACCCCGCTTCCTAACTGTCACCCAGCTTGCTACTTCATTGTCCTGCAGCTCCATCCCACCATCCCCCCCCTCATCTGTCCCATTGAGCGTCTGCTCCGTGAGCGGAAGACTCCTCTCCATGTTGTCTATGGATCTCAGTGTTGCCAGCTGCACATTTAGAGTCAAAATCTGGGTTTCCAAATGCACAACGTGCTCACATCTCGCACAGCAGTATGCACCCTCGATCGGCTGCTCAAGGACTGCATACATGTGGCAAGACGTGCACTGGATGGCATTAACAAGAGTGGAGCACATTTCCTAATGGGGATTGCACCAGACAGAACAGTTCAATAAAAAAAAAAATAAATACAAAGTATTAATAAAAATCAGACAGCAATTCAGTAATTCCTCCCCTGAAAACTCCCTGACTCCAAAGTCACTGAATCACAAGTCACACTTACCGGCGTCCACACTTACGCTCTGGTCACACTCAGCTCGCTCACACTCGCTCTGCTGAAGATTTATAGAGATTTTTTTTTTTTTTTTTTCCTAGTTCCCCTCAACAGCAATCAACCTTGCTGTTCAAATGCACTTTCAAAAAGGACTTGAGCCCCAAACAGCTGCCCCTTATAAACCCTTAACTATGAGCCCCCACCCTAAGTTAACCCTTATGAATATAGCTACCCCCAATTCAGCAACTCACACCAATTCACACAGGTATTTGTTAAAGGCTTTCCAAATACCTCTTCACTGAATCACAAGTCACACTTACCGCCGTCCACACTCGCTCTGCTGAAGATTTATAGAGATTTTTTTTTTTTTTTTTTCCTAGTTCCCCTCAACAGCAATCAACCTTGCTGTTCAAATGCACTTTC
The DNA here is from genome assembly GCF_032444005.1 of Ranitomeya imitator. Classification (NCBI taxonomy): domain Eukaryota; kingdom Metazoa; phylum Chordata; class Amphibia; order Anura; family Dendrobatidae; genus Ranitomeya; species Ranitomeya imitator. Next base: position 207,287,358 of record NC_091284.1, read on the forward strand.
AAAAAGGACTTGAGCCCCAAACAGCTGCCCCTTATAAACCCTTAACTATGAGCCCCCACCCTAAGTTAACCCTTATGAATATAGCTACCCCCAATTCAGCAACTCACACCAATTCACACAGGTATTTGTTAAAGGCTTTCCAAATACCTCTTCACTGAATCACAAGTCACACTTACCGCCGTCCACACTTACGCTCTGGTCACACTCAGCTCGCTCACACTCGCTCTGCTGAAGATTTATAGAGATTTTTTTTTTTTTTTTTTTCCTAGTTCCCCTCAACAGCAATCAACCTTGCTGTTCAAATGCACTTCCAAAAATATTGGTCTAGGCTTTGTGCTGAATCAGTTTCCTTCTCCCTCTGTTTACTTCCCTTGCAGGAAGAGTTTTCTTAGCTGTGCAGCTATACTACTTTAACCCCTCTGTGACCTTAGACGTACTATCCCGTCGAGGTGCCCTGGGCTTATCTGACCCTGGACGGGATAGTACGTCATAGCCGATCGGCCGCGCTCACGGGGGGAGCGCGGCCGATCGCGGCCGGGTGTCAGCTGCTTATCGCAGCTGACATCCGGCACTATGTGCCAGGAGCGATCACGGACCACCCCCGACACATTAACCCCTGGCACACCGCGATCAAAGATGATCGCGATGTGCCGGCGGTGCAGGGAAGCACCGCGCAGGGAGGGGGCTCCCTGCGGGCTTCCCTGAGACCCCCGGAGCAACGCGATGTGATCGCGTTGCTGCGAGGGTCTCACCTCCCTCCCTGCTTCCTCCAGCCCCGGATCCAAGATGGCCGCGGATCCGGGTCCTGCAGGGAGGGAGGTGGCTTTACAGAGCCTGCTCAGAGCAGGCACTGTGAAGGCTGCAGCGCTGCATGTCATATCAGTGATCTGACAGAGTGCTATGCAAACTGTCAGATCATTGATCTGTGATGACCCCCCTGGGACAAAGTAAAAAAGTTAAAAAAAAATGTTCCAAATGTGTAAAAAAAAATAAAAAAAAATATTCCAAAATAATGAAAAAAAAAAAAATATTATTCCCATAAATACATTTCTTCATCTAAATAAAAAAAAACAATAAAAGTACACATATTTAGTATTGCCGCGTCCGTAACGACCCGACCTATAAAACTGTCCCACTAGTTAACCCCTTCAGTAAACACCGTAAGAAAAAAAAAAAAAAAACGAGGCAAAAAACAACGCTTTATTATCATACCGCCGAACAAAAAGTGGAATAACACGCGATCAAAAGGACAGATATAAATAACCATGGTACCGATGAAAGCTTCATATTGTCACGCAAAAAACGAGCCGCGATACAGCATCATCAGCAAAAAAATAAAAAAGTTATAGTCCTGAGAATAAAGCGATGCAAAAATAATTATTTTTTCTGTAAAATAGTTTTTATCGTATAAAAGCGCCAAACCATAAAAAAATGATATAAATGAGGTATCGCTGTAATCGTACTGACCCGAAGAATAAAACTGATTTATCAATTTTACCAAACGCGGAACGGTATAAACGCCTCCCCCAATAGAAATTCATGAATAGCTGGTTTTTGGTCATTCTTCCTCACAAAAATCGGAATAAAAAGCGATCAAAAAATGTCACGTGCCCGAAAATGTTTTCAATGAAAACTTCAACTCGTCCCACAAAAAACAAGACCTCACATGACTCTGTGGACCAAAATATGGAAAAATTATAGCTCTCAAAATGTGGTATTGCAAAAAATATTTTTTGCAATAAAAAGGGTCTTTCAGTGTGTGACGGCTGCCAATCATAAAAATCCGTTAAAAAACTCGCTATAAAAGTAAATCAAACCCCCCTTCATCACCCCCTTAGTTAGGAAAAATAAAAAAAAATGTATTTATTTCCATTTTCCCATTAGGGCTAGGGTTAGGGCTAGGGTTAGGGCTAGTGCTAGGGTTAGGGCTAGGGTTAGGGTTAGGGCTAGGGTTAGGGTTAGGGCTAGGGTTAGGGCTAGGGTTAGGGTTAGGGCTAGGGTTAGGGCTAGGGTTAGGGTTAGGGCTAGGATTAGGGCTAGGGTTAGGGCTAGGGTTAGGGCTAGGGTTAGGGCTAGGGTTAGGGTTAGGGCTAGGGTTAGGGTTGGGGCTACAGTTAGGGTTGGGGCTAAAGTTAGGGTTAGGGTTTAGATTACATTTACAGTTGGGAATAGGGTTGGGATTAGGGTTAGGGGTGTGTCAGGGTTAGAGGTGTGGTTAGGGTTACCGTTGGAATTAGGGTTAGTGGTGTGTTTAGATTAGGGTTTCAGTTATAATTGGGGGGTTTCCACTGTTTCGGCACATCAGGGTCTCTCCAAACACGACATGGCGTCCGATCTCAATTCCAGCCAATTCTGCGTTGAAAAAGTAAAACAGTGCTCCTTCCCTTCCGAGCTCTCCTGTGTGCCCAAACAGGGGTTTACCCTCACATATGGGGTATCAGCGTACTCAGGACAAATTGGACAACAACTTTTGTGGACCAATTTCTCCTGTTACCCTTGGGAAAATACAAAACTGGGGGCTAAAAAATAATTTTTGTGGGAAAACAAAAAGATTTTTTATTTTCACGGCTCTGCGTTATAAACTGTAGTGAAACACTTGGGGGTTCAAAGTTCTCACAACACATCTAGATAAGTTCATTGAGGGGTCTACTTTCCAAAATGGTGTCACTTGTGGGGGATTTCTACTGTTTAGGTACATTAGGGGCTCTGCAAATGCAATGTGACGCCTGCAGACCATTTCATCTAAGTCTGCATTCCAAATGGCGCTCCTTCCCTTCCGAGCCCTCCCATGCACCCAAACGGTGATTCCCCCCCACATATGGGGTATCAGCGTACTCAGGACAAATTGGACAACAACTTTTGGGGTCCAATTTCTCCTGTTACCCTAGGGAAAATACAAAACTGGGGGCTAAAATATAATTTTTGTGGGAAAAAAATTTTGTTTTACTTTTATGGCTCTGCATTATAAACTTCTGTGAAGCCCTTGGTGGGTCAAAGTGCTCACCACACATCCAGATAAGTTCCTTAGGGGGTCTACTTTCCAAAATGGTGTCACTTGTGGGGGGTTTTAATGTTTAGGCACATCAGTGGCTCTCCAAACGCAACATGGCGTCCCATCTCAATTCCTGTCAATTTTGCATTGAAAAGTCAAAGGGCGCTCCTTCCCTTCCGAGCTCTCCCATGCGCCCAAACAGTGGTTTACTGCCACATATGGGGTATCAGCGTACTCAGGACAAATTGGACAACAAATTTTGAGGTCTAATTTCTTCTCTTACCCTTGGAAAAATAAAAAATTGGGGGCAAAAATATAATTTTTGTGAAAAAATATGATTTTTTTATTTTTACGGTTCTGCATTATAAACTTCTGTGAAGCACTTGGTGGGTCAAAGTGCTCACCACACCGCTAGATAAGTTCCTTAGGGGGTCTACTTTCCAAAATGGTGTCATTTGTGGGGGGTTTCAATGTTTAGGCACATCAGTGGCTCTCCAAACGCAACATGGCGTCCCATCTCAATTTCTGTCAATTTTGCATTGAAAAGTCAAACGGCGCTCCTTCCCTTCCGAGCTCTCCCATGCGCCCAAACAGTGGTTTACTGCCACTTATGGGGTATCAGCGTACTCAGGACAAATTGGACAACAACTTTTGAGGTCCAATTTCTTCTCTTACCCTTGGAAAAAAAAAAAATTGGGGGCAAAAATATAATTTTTGTGAAAAAATATGATTTTTTATTTTTACGGTTCTGCATTATAAACTTCTGTGAAGCACTTGGTGGGTCAAAGTGCTCACCACACATCCAGATAAGTTCCTTAGGGGGTCTACTTTCCAAAATGGTGTCACTTGTGGGGGGTTTCAATGTTTAGGCACATCAGGGGCTCTCCAAACGCAACATGGCGTCCCATCTCAATTCCTGTCAATTTTGCATTGAAAAGTCAAACGGCGCTCCTTCCCTTCCAAGCTCTCCCATGCGCCCAAACAGTGGTTTACTGCCACATATGGGGTATCAGCGTACTCAGGACAAATTGGACAACAAATTTTGGGGTCCATTTTCTCCTGTTACCCTTGGTAAAATAAAACAAATTGGAGTTGAATTAAATTTTTTGTGTAAAAAAGTTAAATGTTCATTTTTATTTAAACATTCCAAAAATTCCTATTAAACACCTGAAGGGTTAATAAACTTCTTGAATGTGGTTTTGAGCACCGTGAGGGGTGCAGTTTTTAGAATGGTGTCACACTTGGGAATTTTCTATCATATAGACCCCTCAAAATGACTTCAAATGAGACGTGGTCCCTAAAAAAAATGGTGTTGTAAAAATGAGAAATTGCTGGTCAACTTTTAACCCTTATAACTCCCTAACAAAAAAAAAATTTGGTTCCAAAATTATGCTGATGTAAAGGAGACATGTGGGAAATGTTACTTATTAAGTATTTTGTGTGACATATCTCTGTGATTTAATTGCATAAAAATTCAAAGTTTGAAAATTGCGAAATTTTCAAAATTTTCGCCAAATTTCCATTTTTTTTACAAATAAACGCAGGTACTATCAAAGAAATTTTACCACTATCATGAAGTACAATATGTCACGAGAAAACAATGTCAGAATCACCAGGATCCGTTGAAGCGTTTCGGAGTTATAACCTCATAAAGGGACAGTGGTCAGAATTGTAAAAATTGGCCTGGTCATTGACGTGCAAACCACCCTTGGGGGTAAAGGGGTTAATGGCTTCTTTAATGTTCTGTTACATAGTACTACTGCAACTACTCTGCTCCTTTCCTGACAGGGAGTGTATAAATCTACATCTGCAGTGAATAGAGGAATAGTAATCAGGTTATTGATGGGGGAATGACTGAGCATGCTTGTTCACCTGCACTATGGTAATTGGATGGGCATGCACATTGTTATACACATTAGGCCGGTTTCACACGTCAGTGGCTCCGGTACGTGAGGTGACAGTTTCCTCACGTACCGGAGCCACTGACACACGTAGACACATTGAAATCAATGCATCTGTGCAGATGTCATTGATATTTTGCGGACCGTGTCTCCATGTGCTAAACACGGAGACATGTCAGTGTTCGTGGGAGCGCATGGATTACACGGAGCCATTAAAGTCAATGGGTTGTCCGTGTGCAGTCCGTGTGCCGTGCAGGAGACAGCACTACAGTAAGCGCTGTTCCCCCCACTGGTGCTGAAGCCGCCATTCATATCTTCTCTGCAGCAGCGTTTGCTGTAGTGAAGATATGAATATTTCTTTTTTTTTGTTTCTCGTGTTTAAAATAAAGATCCATGTACCATAACCCCCCTCCCACCCCCTGTGCGCCCGCCCGTTGTTCTTAAAATACTCACCCGGCTCCTTCGCTGGCGCTGCTTCCTGTCCTGGCTGCATCTTCTACTGTATGAGCGGTCACGTGGGGCCACCAATTACAGTCATGAATATGCGGCTCCACCTCCCATAGGGGTGGAGCCGCATATTCATTACTGTAAATGAGCGGCCCCGCTCAATACAGGAAGAAGATGCGGCCAGGACAGGAAGCAGCGTCAGCGAGGGAGCCGGGTGAGTATTTTAAGAAAAGCGGGCGGGCGCACAGGGGGTGGGAGGGGGTCGGGGACATGGATCTTTATTTTAAACACGAGAAACAAAAAAAAAGGAATATTCATATCTTCTCTACAGCAAACGCTGCTGCAGAGAAGATATGAATGGCAGCTTCAGCACCAGATGCAGGGGACAGCGCTAAACATTAGCGCTGTCTCCTGCACGGTGCATGTTGTACCCAGTGGGCACATGGGCTGCACACGTGTGCCGCACGTGTGCCACACTGATATGCCACAGAAACGCACGTGCACACGGACACGGATAATTCCGGTACCGATTTTTCCGGTACCGGAATTATCTGGACGTGTGGGAATGCCCTTAGACACTTAAGGAAGTTGTTTTTACCATGATGTATAATGCAAAGTTAGTTCATTTTTATGATCTGAATGGTAAATTACATTTTATATAATTTCACAGCATATTATATATATAAATATATATATATATATTTATACTAGATGGTGGCCCGATTCTAACGCATCGTGTATTCTAGAATATGCATGTCCACGTAGAATATTGCACAGCCCACGTAGTATATTGCCCAGCTACGTAGTATATTGCCCAGCCATGTAGAATATTGCCCAGCTACGTAGTATATTGCCCAGTGACGTAGTATATTGCCCAGTCACGTAGTATTTTGCCCAGTGTTAGAGAAGGGATTTCCAACCTACTCAGGTGTTCTGTCTTTAGGTACCTACGCAATGAAGCAATAATCAGAGAGACACACGCTCTTTGTCTGTCCAAATAGTCTCTGGTCTTTATTTTTAGGGCTGGGCTTATAAAGGCCCAAGATCAAAAGGAAATGTAGAGTTACATAATAAATTGGCAAGGAGATATATTATACAATGAGTTGTCATACACATTCTGCTATACAAAAGAGATCACATGAGAATAATGGGGGGGTGCTTTGCCCATGTCTGCATTTTATTAGATTTTGGCTGAACATTCTGGAAAACAGACATAGAATTGGCGATTCTGAGAAATTTTGACCACTAATATGTGGAATGTCCGGGAAACTGTCCACAAGGAAAGACAGATGATAACATCTTGCGCAATACTTTGTTTTTCGGCTATTTTCTGATATTTAACAAAATGAAGATTAACCATTTCTTTAACACCAGTCACGTAGTATATTGGCCAGTCATGTAGTATATTGCCCAGTCACGTAGTATATTGCCCAGTCACATAGTATATTGCCCAGCCACATAGTATATTGCCCAGCCACGTATGTAACAGGTTAAAAAAGACTTAAAATAAAAAATAAAAATATGCTCACCATTCAATGGCCCCTTGTAGTCCTGGCGATTGTGTGCGGAGCACGCGGCAGCTTCCAGTCCCAGAGTTGGTATGAGCGCAGGACCTGCGATGATGTTGCGGTCACATGGCCATGATGTCATGAAAGTTCCTTCTCGCATACCATCCTTGGCCCCAGAACCTGCCGCTTGCACTGTCGAGGAGAGGACGTGATGGCGGAGGGTGAGAATAACCTTTTTTTTATTATTATTATTTGTAACATTAGATCTTTTTACTATTGATGCTGCATACGCATCATCAATAGTAAAAAGTTGGTCACACGGGGTTAATAGCTGCGTTAATCGAGTGCATTACACCTCGGTCCATTAATGCTGGCATTAACCCTGTGTGAGGGCTGACTGGAGGGGAGTATGGAGCAGGCACTGACTGCGGGGAGGAAGGAGCGGCCATTTTTCCACCGGACTGTGCCAGTCGCTGATTGGTCGTGGCTGTTTTGCCACGACCAATCAGCGACTTGGATTTCCATGACAGACAGAGGCCACGACTAGGGTTGAGCGAAACGGGTCGTTCATTTTCAAAAGTCGCCGACTTTTGGCAAAGTCGGGTTTCATGAAACCCGATCCGACCCCTGTGCGTTGTCGGCCATGCGGTACGCGACTTTCGCGCCAAAGTCGCGTTTCAATGACGCGAAAAGCGCCATTTCTCAGCCAATGAAGGTAAACGCAGAGTGTGGGCAGCGTGATGACATAGGTCCTGGTCCCCACCATCTTAGAGAAGGGTATTGCAGTGATTGGCTTGCTGTCTGCGGCGTCACAGGGGCTATAAAGGGGCGTTCCCGCCGACTGCCATCTTACTGCTGCTGATCTGAGCTTAGGGAGAGGTTGCTGCCGCTTCGTCAGAAGCAGGGATAGCGTTAGGCAGGGTCCATTAACCACCAAACCGCTTGTGCTGTAGCGATTTCCACTGTCCAACACCACCTTTTGTTTGCAGGGACAGTGGAAGCTACATTTTTTTTTCCTCAGCGCTGTAGCTCATTGGGCTGCCCTAGAAGGCTCCCTGATAGCTGCATTGCTGTGTGTACGCCGCTGTGCAAACCAACTGCTTTTTTCAAAGCACAAATCCTCTTGTTCCTTCCTTTCTGCACAGCTATCTTGTTTGTTTGTCCACACTTTTGATGTAATTTGTGCATCAGTCCACTCCTTATTGCTGCCTGCCATACCTGGCTGAGATTACTGCAGGGAGATAGTAATTGAAGGACAGTTCCTTTTTTTTTTTTTTTTGTGGGAAATTAAGATTGGCATTTCTGCTAGAGTGCCATCCCTGTCTGTGCCATCTCTCACTCAGTGGGCCATAGAAAGCCTATTTATTTTTTTGCTTGATTTGGGTTCTAAAATCTACCTGAAAAAATCACTACATCAATCAGTGGGAGAAAAATATTGGCCTCAGGGCTTGTGTGCCACTCCTGACTCCTGTGTGTGCCATCTCTCACTCAGTGGGCCATAGAAAGCCTATTTATTTTTTTGCTTGATTTGGGTTCCAAAATCTACCTGAAAAAATCACTACATCAATCAGTGGGAGAAAAATATTGGCCTCAGGGCTTGTGTGCCACTCCTGACTCCTGTGTGCATCATCACTCACTCAGTGGGCCATAGAAAGCCTATTTTTTTTTTTTGCTTTATTTGGGTTCTAAATTCTACCTGAAAAAATCAATAAATCAATCAGTGGGAGATTAATATTGGCCTTTGGGCTTGTGTGCCAGTCCTAAGCGTGCCATCTCTCTCTCTCAGATAGTGGGCCATAGAAAGCCTATTTATTTTTTTTATTGGGTTTATAAATTTTCCCTGAAAAAAAAAAAAAAAAAGTGGGAGATTATTATTGGCCTCTGGGCTTGTGTGCCAGTCCTGAGCGTGCCATCTCTCTCACAAATAGTGGGCCATAGAAAGCCTATTTATTTTTTATTTTTTGGTTTTATAAATTCTCCCTGAAAAAAAAAGGGAGATTAATATTGGCCTTTGGGCTTGTGTGCCAGTCCTAAGCGTGCCATCTCTCTCTCTCAGATAGTGGGCCATAGAAAGCCTATTTATTATTTATTTTATTGGGTTTATAAATTTTCCCTGAAAAAAAAAAAAAAAGTGGGAGATTAATATTGGCCTCTGGGCTTGTGTGCCAGTCCCGAGCGTGCCATCTCTCTCACAAATAGTGGACCATAGAAAGCCTATTTATTTTTTTGGTTGATTTGGGTTCTAAATTCTACCTGAAAAAATCAATAAATCAATCAGTGGGAGATAAATATTGGCCTCTGGGCTTGTGTGCCACTCCTGACTCCTGTGTGCGTCATCTCTCACTCAGTGGGCCATAGAAAGCCTATTTTTTGTTTTATTTGTTTTCTAAATTCTCCCTGAAAAAATCATTTTATTTTATTTGGTTTCTAAATTCTTCCTGAAAAAAATCATTTTTTTTATTATTTTTTTTTTCTAAAGTCTCCCTGAAAAAAAATAAAATAAACAAAATCAGTGGGAGATTAATATTGCCCTTTCTGCTTGTGTGCCAGTCTTGACTCCTGGGTGTGCCATCTCTCTCTCTCTCTCTCCAATTGTGGGCCATAGAAAGCCTATTATTTTTTTTGCTTGATTTGGGTTCCAAAATCTACCTGAAAAAATCACTAAATCAATCAGTGGGAGATAAATATTGGCCTCTGGGCTTGTGTGCCACTCCTGACTCCTGTGTGCGTCATCTCTCACTCAGTGGGCCATAGAAAGCCTACTTTTTGTTTTATTTGTTTTCTAAATTCTCCCTGAAAAAATCGTTTTATTTTATTTGGTTTCTAAATTCTTCCTGAAAAAATCATTTTTTTTTATCATTTTTTTTTCTAAAGTCTCCCTGAAAAAAAAAAAAAAAATCAAATCAGTGGGAGATTAATATTGCCCTTTCTGCTTGTGTGCCAGTCTTGACTCCTGGGTGTGCCATCTCTCTCTCTCTCTCCAATTGTGGGCCATAGAAAGCCTATTATTTTTTTTGCTTGATTTGGGTTCCAAAATCTACCTGAAAAAATCACTAAATCAATCAGTGGGAGAACAATATTGGCCTCTGGGCTTGTGTGCCACTCCTGACTCCTGTGTGCGTCATCTCTCACTCAGTGGGCCATAGAAAGCCTATTTTTTGTTTTATTTGTTTTCTAAATTCTCCCTGAAAAAATCGTTTTATTTTATTTGGTTTCTAAATTCTTCCTGAAAAAATCATTTTTTTTATTATTTTTTTTTCTAAAGTCTCCCTGAAAAAAAACCAAAAAAAAAAACAAATCAGTGGGAGATTAACCCCTTTCTGCCATTAGACGTACTATTGCGTCCATGTGGGGTGGGCTTTACTTCCCAAGGACGCAATAGTACGTCATATGCGATCGGCAGCGCTCACGGGGGGAGCGCCGCCGATCGCGGCCGGGTGTCAGCTGTTTATCGCAGCTGACATCCGGCACTATGTGCCAGGAGCGGTCACGGACCGCCCCCGGCACATTAACCCCCGGCACACCGCGATCAAAGATGATCGCGATGTGCCGGCGGTACAGGGAAGCACCGCGCAGGGAGGGGGCTCCCTGCGGGCTTCCCTGAGCCCCCCGCAGCAACGCGATGTGATCGCGTTGCTGCGAGGGTCTCACCTCCCTCCCTGCTCCCTCCAGCCCCGGATCCAAGATGGCCGCGGATCCGGGTCCTGCAGGGAGGGAGGTGGCTTCACAGAGCCTGCTCAGAGCAGGCACTGTGAAGCAGCCTGCACTCCTATCAGATCAGTGATCTGACAGAGTGCTGTGCAAACTGTCAGATCACTGATCTGTGATGTCCCCCCCTGGGACAAAGTAAAAAAGTAAAAAAAAAAAATTTCAAATGTGTAAAAAAAATAAAAAAAAATATTCCAAAATAATGAAAAAAAAAAAAAAATATTATTCCCATAAATACATTTCTTTATCTAAATAAAAAAAAAAAAAACAATAAAAGTACACATATTTAGTATCGCCGCGTCCGTAACGGCCCGACCTATAAAACTGGCCCACTAGTTAACCTCTTCAGTAAACACCGTAAGAAAAAAAAAAAAAAAAACGAGGCAAAAAACAACGCTTTATTATCATACCGCCGAACAAAAAGTGGAATAACACGCGATCAAAAAGACAGATATAACTAACCATGGTACCGCTGAAAGCGTCATCTTGTTCCGCAAAAAACGAGCCGCCATACAGCATCATCAGCAAAAAAATAAAAAAGTTATAGTCCTGAGAATAAAGTGATGCAAAAATAATTATTTTTTCTATAAAATAGTTTTTATCGTATAAAAGCGCCAAATCATAAAAAAATGATATAAATGAGGTATCGCTGTAATCGTACTGACCCGAAGAATAAAACTGCTTCATCAATTTTACCAAACGCGGAACGGTATAAACGCCTCCCCCAAAAGAAATTCATGAATAGCTGGTTTTTGGTCATTCTGCCTCACAAAAATCGGAATAAAAAGCGATCAAAAAATGTCACGTGCCCGAAAATGTTACCAATAAAAACATCAACTCGTCCCGCAAAAAACAAGACCTCACATGACTCTGTGGACCAAAATATAGAAAAATTATAGCTCTCAAAATGTGGTAACGCAAAAAATATTTTTTGCAATAAAAAGCGTCTTTCAGTGTGTGACGGCTGCCAATCATAAAAATCCGCTAAAAAACCCGCTATAAAAGTAAATCAAACCCCCCTTCATCACCCCCTTAGTTAGGGAAAAATTTAAAAAATGTATTTATTTCCATTTTCCCATTAGGGCTAGGGTTAGAGTTAGGGCTAGGGTTAGGGCTAGGGCTAGGGTTAGGGCTAGGGCTAGGGTTAGGGCTAGGGTTAGGGTTAGGTTTAGGGCTAGGGTTAGGGCTAGGGTTAGGGCTAGGGTTAGGGCTAGGGTTAGGGTTAGGGCTAGGGTTAGGGTTAGGGCTAGGGTTAGGGCTAGGGTTAGGGCTAGGGTTAGGGCTAGGGCTAGGGCTACAGTTTGGGTTGGGGCTAAAGTTACAGTTAGGGTTTAGATTACATTTACGGTTGGGAATAGGGTTGGGATTAGGGTTAGGGGTGTGTCAGGGTTAGAGGTGTGGTTAGGGTTACTGTTGGGATTAGGGTTAGGGATGTGTTTGGATTAGGGTTTCAGTTATAATTGGGGGGTTTCCACTGTTTAGGCACATCAGGGGCTCTCCAAACGCGACATGGCGTCCGATCTCAATTCCAGCCAATTCTGCGTTGAAAAAGTAAAACAGTGCTTCTTCCCTTCCGAGCTCTCCTGTGTGCCCAAACAGGGGTTTACCCCAACATATGGGGTATCAGCGTACTCAGGACAAATAGGACAACAACTTTTGGGGTCCAATTTCTCCTGTTACCCTTGGGAAAATACAAAACTCGGGGCTAAAACATATTTTTTGTGGGAAAAAAAAAGATTTTTTATTTTCACGGCTCTGCGTTATAAACTGTAGTGAAACACTTGGGGGTTCAAAGTTCTCACAACACATCTAGATTAGTTCCCTGGGGGGTCTAGTTTCCAATATGGGGTCACTTGTGGGGGGTTTCTACTGTTTAGGTACATTAGGGGTTCTGCAAACGCAATGTGACGTCTGCAGACCATTCCATCTAAGTCTGCATTCCAAATGGCGCTCCTTCCCTTCCGAGCTCTGCCATGCGCTCAAACGGTGGTTTCCCCCAACATACGGGGTATCAGCGTACTCAGGACAAATTGGACAACAACTTTTGGGGTCGAATTTCTCCTCTTACCCTCGGGAAAATACAAAACTGGGGGCTAAAAAATAATTTTGGGGGGAAAGATTTTTTTTTTTAATTTTCACGGCTCTGCGTTACAAACTGTAGTGAAACACTTGGGGGTTCAAAGCTATCACAACACATCTAGATGAGTTCCTTAGGGGGTCTAGTTTCCAAAATGGTGTCACTTGTGGGAGGTTTCTACTGTTTAGGTACATTAGGGGCTCTGCAAATGCAATGTGACACCTGCAGACCATTCCATCTAAGTCCTCATTCCAAATGGAGCTCCTTCCCTTCCGAGCCCTCCCATGCGCCCAAACAGTGGTTCCCCCCCACATATGGGGTATCAGCGCACTCAGGACAAATTGGACAACAAATTGTGGGGTCGAATTTCTCCTGTTACCCTCGGGAAAATACAAAACTGGGGGCTAAAAAATAATTTTTGTGGGAAAAAATTTTTGTTTTATTTTTACGGCTCTCCATTATAAACTTCTGTGAAGCCCTTGGTGGGTCAAAGCGCTCAGCACACATCTAGATAAGTTCCTAAGGGGGTCTACTTTCCAAAATGGTGTCACTTGTGGGGGGTTTCTACTGTTTAGGTACATTAGGGGCTCTGCAAACGCAATGTGACACCTGCAGACCATTCCATCTAAGTCTGCATTCAAATGGCACTCCTTCCCTTCTGAGCCCTCCCATGTGCCCAAACAGTGGTTCCCCCCACATATGGTGTATCATCGCACTCAGGACAAATTGGGCAACAAATTTTGGGGTCCAATTTCTCCTGTTACCCTCAGGAAAATACAAAACTGGGGGCTAAAAAAATAATTTTTGTGGGAAAAAAATTTTGTTTTATTTTTACGGCTCTGCATTATAAACTTCTGTGAAGCACTTGGTGGGTCAAAGTCCTCACCACACCTCTAGATAAGTTCCTTAGGGGGTCTACTTTCCAAAATGGTGTCATTTGTGGGGGGTTTCAATGTTTAGGCACATCAGTGGCTCTTCAAACGCAACATGGCGTCCCATCTCAATTCCTGTCAATTTTGCTTTGAAAAGTCAAACGGCGCTCCTTCCCTTCCGAGCTCTCCCATCCACCCAAACAGTGGTTTACCCCCACATATGGGGTATCAGCGTACTCAGTACAAATTGTACAACAACTTTTGGGGTCCAATTTCTTCTCTTACCCTTGGGAAAATAAAAAATTGGGGGCAAAAAGATAATTTTTGTGAAAAAATATGATTTTTTATTTTTACGGTTCTACATTATAAACTTCTGTGAAGCACTTGGTGGGTCAAAGTGCTCACCACACCTCTAGATAAGTTCCTTAGGGGGTCTACTTTCCAAAATGGTGTCACTTGTGGGGGGTTTCAATGTTTAGGCACATCAGTGGCTCTTCAAACGCAACATGAGGTCCCATCTCAATTCCTGTCAATTTTGCATTGAAAAGTCAAACGGCGCTCCTTCCCTTCCGAGCTCTCCCATCCGCCCAAACAGTGGTTTACCCCCACATATGGGCTATCAGCGTACTCAGGACAAATTGTACAACAACTTTTGGGGTCCAATTTCTTCTCTTACCCTTGGGAAAATAAAAAATTGGGGGCGAAAAGATAATTTTTGTGAAAAAATATGATTTTTTATTTTTACGGTTCTACATTATAAACTTCTGTGAAGAACTTGTTGGGTCAAAGTGCTCACCACACCTCTAGATAAGTTCCTTAGGGGGTCTACTTTCCAAAATGGTGTCACTTGTGGGGGGGTTTCAATGTTTAGGCACATCAGTGGCTCTCCAAACGAAACATGGCGTCCCATCTCAATTCCAGTCAATTTTGCATTGAAAGTCAAATGGCACTCCTTCGCTTCCGAGCTCTGCCATGCGCCCAAACAGTGGTTTACCCCCACATGTGGGGTATTGGCATACTCAGGACAAATTGTACAACAATGTTTGGGGTCCATTTTCTCCTGTTACCCTTGGTAAAATAAAACAAATTGGAGCTGAATTAAATTTTTTGTGAAAAAAAGTTAAATGTTCATTTTTATTTAAACATTCAAAAAATTCCTGTGAAGCACCAGAAGGGTTAATAAACTTCTTGAATATGGTTTTGAGCACCTTGAGGGGTGTAGTTTTTAGAATGGTGTCACACTTGGGTATTTTCTATCATATAGACCCCTCAAAATGACTTCAAATGAGATGTGGTCCCTAAAATAAAATGGTGTTGTAGAAATGAGAAATTGCTGGTCAACTTTTAACCCTTATAACTCCCTAACAAAAAAAAATTTTGTTTCCAAAATTGTGCTGATGTAAAGTAGACATGTGGGAAATGTTATTTATTAAGTATTTTGTGTGACATATCTCTGTGATTTAATTGCATAAAAATTCAAAGTTGGAAAATTGCGAAATTTTCATAATTTTCGCCAAATTTCCGTTTTTTTCACAAATAAACGCAGGTACTATCAAATAATTTTTACCATTGTCATGAAGTACAATATGTCACGAGAAAACAATGTCAGAATCACCAGGATCCATTGAAGCGTTCCAGAGTTATAACCTCATAAAGGAACAGTGGTCAGAATTGTAAAAATTGGCCCGGTCATTAACGTGCAAACCACCCTTGGGGGTAAAGGGGTTAATATTGCCCTTTCTGCTTGTGTGCCAGTCTTGACTCCTGGGTGTGCCATCTCTCTCTCTCTCTCTCCAATTGTGGGCCATAGAAAGCCTATTATTTTTTTTGCTTGATTTGGGTTCCAAAATCTACCTGAACAAATCACTACATCAATCATTGGGAGAACAATATTGGCCTCTGGGCTTGTGTGCCACTCCTGACTCCTGTGTGCGTCATCTCTCACTCAGTGGGCCATAGAAAGCCTATTTTTTGTTTTATTTGTTTTCTAAATTCTCCCTGAAGAAATCATTTTATTTTATTTGGTTTCTAAATTCTTCCTTAAAAAATCATTTTATTCTATTATTTTTTTTTCTAAAGTCTCCCTGAAAAAAAAAAAAAAATCAAATCAGTGGGAGATTAATATTGCCCTTTCTGCTTGTGTGCCAGTCTTGACTCCTGGGTGTGCCATCTCTCTCTCTCTCTCCAGTTGTGGGCCATAGAAAGCCTATTATTTTTTTTGCTTGATTTGGGTTCCAAAATCTACCTGAAAAAATCACTAAATCAATCAGTGGGAGAACAATATTGGCCTCTGGGCTTGTGTGCCACTCCTGACTCCTGTGTGCGTCATCTCTCACTCAGTGGGCCATAGAAAGTCTACTTTTTGTTTTATTTGTTTTCTAAATTCTCCCTGAAAAAATCATTTTATTTTATTTGGTTTCTAAATTCTTCCTGAAAAAATCATTTTTTTTTATCATTTTTTTTTCTAAAGTCTTCCTGAAAAAAAAAAAAAAATCAAATCAGTGGGAGATTAATATTGCCCTTTCTGCTTGTGTGCCAGTCTTGACTCCTGGGTGTGCCATCTCTCTCTCTCTCTCCAATTGTGGGCCATAGAAAGCCTATTATTTTTTTTGCTTGATTTGGGTTCCAAAATCTACCTGAAAAAATCACTAAATCAATCAGTGGGAGAACAATATTGGCC
The DNA here is from genome assembly GCF_032444005.1 of Ranitomeya imitator. Taxonomy (NCBI): domain Eukaryota; kingdom Metazoa; phylum Chordata; class Amphibia; order Anura; family Dendrobatidae; genus Ranitomeya; species Ranitomeya imitator. Next base: position 207,303,543 of record NC_091284.1, read on the forward strand.
TCTGGGCTTGTGTGCCACTCCTGACTCCTGTGTGCGTCATCTCTCACTCAGTGGGCCATAGAAAGCCTACTTTTTGTTTTATTTGTTTTCTAAATTCTCCCTGAAAAAATCGTTTTATTTTATTTGGTTTCTAAATTCTTCCTGAAAAAATCATTTTTTTTTATCATTTTTTTTTCTAAAGTCTTCCTGAAAAAAAAAAAAAAAATCAAATCAGTGGGAGATTAATATTGCCCTTTCTGCTTGTGTGCCAGTCTTGACTCCTGGGTGTGCCATCTCTCTCTCTCTCTCCAATTGTGGGCCATAGAAAGCCTATTATTTTTTTTGCTTGATTTGGGTTCCAAAATCTACCTGAAAAAATCACTAAATCAATCAGTGGGAGAACAATATTGGCCTCTGGGCTTGTGTGCCACTCCTGACTCCTGTGTGCGTCATCTCTCACTCAGTGGGCCATAGAAAGCCTATTTTTTGTTTTATTTGTTTTCTAAATTCTCCCTGAAGAAATCATTTTATTTTATTTGGTTTCTAAATTCTTCCTTAAAAAATCATTTTATTCTATTATTTTTTTTTCTAAAGTCTCCCTGAAAAAAAAAAAAAATCAAATCAGTGGGAGATTAATATTGCCCTTTCTGCTTGTGTGCCAGTCTTGACTCCTGGGTGTGCCATCTCTCTCTCTCTCTCCAATTGTGGGCCATAGAAAGCCTATTATTTTTTTTGCTTGATTTGGGTTCCAAAATCTACCTGAAAAAATCACTAAATCAATCAGTGGGAGAACAATATTGGCCTCTGGGCTTGTGTGCCACTCCTGACTCCTGTGTGCGTCATCTCTCACTCAGTGGGCCATAGAAAGCCTACTTTTTGTTTTATTTTTTTTCTAAATTCTCCCTGAAAAAATCGTTTTATTTTATTTGGTTTCTAAATTCTTCCTGAAAAAATCATTTTTTTTTATCATTTTTTTTTCTAAAGTCTTCCTGAAAAAAAAAAAAAAAAATCAAATCAGTGGGAGATTAATATTGCCCTTTCTGCTTGTGTGCCAGTCTTGACTCCTGGGTGTGCCATCTCTCTCTCTCTCTCCAATTGTGGGCCATAGAAAGCCTATTATTTTTTTTGCTTGATTTGGGTTCCAAAATCTACCTGAAAAAATCACTACATCAATCATTGGGAGAACAATATTGGCCTCTGGGCTTGTGTGCCACTCCTGACTCCTGTGTGCGTCATCTCTCACTCAGTGGGCCATAGAAAGCCTATTTTTTGTTTTATTTGTTTTCTAAATTCTCCCTGAAGAAATCATTTTATTTTATTTGGTTTCTAAATTCTTCCTTAAAAAATCATTTTATTCTATTATTTTTTTTTCTAAAGTCTCCCTGAAAAAAAAAAAAATCAAATCAGTGGGAGATTAATATTGCCATTTCTGCTTGTGTGCCAGTCTTGACTCCTGGGTGTGCCATCTCTCTCTCTCTCTCCAATTGTGGGCCATAGAAAGCCTATTATTTCTTTTGCTTGATTTGGGTTCCAAAATCTATCTGAAAAAATCACTAAATCAATCAGTGGGAGAACAATATTGGCCTCTGGGCTTGTGTGCCACTCCTGACTCCTGTGTGCGTCATCTCTCACTCAGTGGGCCATAGAAAGCCTATTTTTTGCTTTATTTGTTTTCTAAATTCTCCCTGAAAAAATCGTTTTATTTTATTTGGTTTCTAAATTCTTCCTGAAAAAATCATTTTTTTTTATTATTTTTTTTTTTAAAGTCTCCCTGAAAAAACAAACAAAAAAAAACAAATCAGTGGGAGATTAATATTGCCCTTTCTGCTTGTGTGCCAGTCTTGACTCCTGGGTGTGCCATCTCTCTCTCTCTCTCCAATTGTGGGCCATAGAAAGCCTATTATTTTTTTTGCTTGATTTGGGTTCCAAAATCTACCTGAACAAATCACTACATCAACCATTGGGAGAACAATATTGGCCTCTGGGCTTGTGTGCCACTCCTGACTCCTGTGTGCGTCATCTCTCACTCAGTGGGCCATAGAAAGCCTATTTTTTGTTTTACAGTGGGGCAAAAAAGTATTTAGTCAGTCAGCAATAGTGCAAGTTCCACCACTTAAAAAGATGAGAGGCGTCTGTAATTTACATCATAGGTAGACCTCAACTATGGGAGAAAAACTGAGAAAAAAAAATCCAGAAAATCACATTGTCTGTTTTTTTAACATTTTATTTGCATATTATGGTGGAAAACAAGTATTTGGTCAGAAACAAAATTTAATCTCAATACTTTGTAATATATCCTTTGTTGGCAATGACAGAGGTCAAACGTTTTCTGTAAGTCTTCACAAGGTTGCCACACACTGTTGTTGGTATGTTGGCCCATTCCTCCATGCAGATCTCCTCTAGAGCAGTGATGTTTTTGGCTTTTCGCTTGGCTACATGGACTTTCAACTCCCTCCAAAGGTTTTCTATAGGGTTGAGATCTGGAGACTGGCTAGGCCACTCCAGGACCTTGAAATGCTTCTTACGAAGCCACTCCTTCGTTGCCCTGGCGGTGTGCTTTGGATCATTGTCATGTTGAAAGACCCAGCCACGTTTCATCTTCAATGCCCTTGCTGATGAAAGGAGGTTTGCACTCAAAATCTCACGATACATGGCCCCATTTATTCTTTCATGTACCCGGATCAGTCGTCCTGGCCCCTTTGCAGAGAAACAGCCCCAAAGCATGATGTTTCCACCACCATGCTTTACAGTAGGTATAGTGTTTGATGGATGCAAATCAGTATTCTTTTTTCTCCAAACACGACGAGTTGTGTTTCTACCAAACAGTTCCAGTTTGGTTTCATCAGACCATAGGACATTCTCCCAAAACTCCTCTGGATCATCCAAATGCTCTCTAGCAAACTTCAGACGGGCCCGGACATGTACTGGCTTAAGCAGTGGGACACGTCTGGCACTGCAGGATCTGAGTCCATGGTGGCATAGTGTGTTACTTATGGTAGGCCTTGTTACATTGGTCCCAGCTCTCTGCAGTTCATTCACTAGGTCCCCCCGCGTGGTTCTGGGATTTTTGCTCACCGTTCTTGTGATCATTCTGACCCCACGGGGTGGGATTTTGCGTGGAGCCCCAGATCGAGGGAGATTATCAGTGGTCTTGTATGTCTTCCATTTTCTAATTATTGCTTTCACTGTTGATTTCTTCACTCCAAGCTGGTTGGCTATTGCAGATTCAGTCTTCCCAGCCTGGTGCAGGGCTACAATTTTGGTTCTGGTGTCCTTTGACAGCTCTTTGGTCTTCACCATAGTGGAGTTTGGAGTCAGACTGTTTGAGGGTGTGCTCAGGTGTCTTTTTATACTGATAACAAGTTTAAACAGGTGCCATTACTACAGGTAATGAGTGGAGGAAAGAGGAGACTCTTAAAGAAGAAGTTACAGGTCTGTGAGAGCCAGAAATCTTGATTGTTTGTTTCTGACCAAATACTTATTTTCCACAATAATATGCAAAATAACTTGTTAAAAAAACAGACAATGTGATTTTCTGGATTTTTTTTTCTCAGTTTGTCTCCCATAGTTGAGGTCTACCTATGATGTAAATTACAGACGCCTCTCATCTTTTTAAGTGGTGGAACTTGCACTATTGCTGACTGACTAAATACTTTTTTGCCCCACTGTATTTGTTTTCTAAATTCTCCCTGAAGAAATCATTTTATTTTATTTGGTTTCTAAATTCTTCCTTAAAAAATCATTTTATTCTATTATTTTTTTTTCTAAAGTCTCCCTGAAAAAAAAAAAAAAAAAACAAATCAGTGGGAGATTAATATTTACATTTGTGCTTCAGTGACAGTCCTGCGTGTGTGGCATCTCTCTCATTTGTTGCCACCAAAAACAGAGTGTGTAACATTGTGCCTGATTTTCCTTGCGGTCTCACCCACCTGTAAAGGGGTAGCTAAATCATACTGAAGTTATAGCTCATCGTGTAAGTTGTGTGACAGCAACAAATACCGTTAGTTTGGTTACGTTTTTAAAACAATGAGGAAGTCTGGTGGAAGAGGTCGTGGCCGGGGGCGTTCATTGTCAGCTGGTAATGAGGGTAGTGGTAGTGGTGGAGCATCAGGTGGTCGTGGGAAAAAAAATATTGCACCTAAGTCTGGAGCTGTGGAGCCAGGTTCGTCGTCTGGCTACACAAGGCCTCGAACGCTCCCTTTTCTGGGAGTAGGAAAACCGCTTTTAAAGCCGGAGCAGCAAGAGCAAGTTTTGGCTTATCTTGCTGACTCAGCCTCTAGCTCTTTTGCCTCCTCTCGTGAAACTGGTAAATGTAAAAGCAGCGCGTCGTTAGTGGATGTTCACAGTCAGGGACAAGTCGCTTCCTTGTCCTCTTCAGCAAAAACAACAACAGAGAAGAATGCAGCAGGCGACACAACGGGTTACTCCATGGAGCTCTTTACACATACCGTCCCTGGCTTAGAAAGTGAAGCAGTTAACAGTCCATGCCCATTACAAGTTGAATCTGACATGGAGTGCACTGATGCACAGCCACAGCCAGACTACTATGCTGGTCCTTTGCTCAGACCACAACATTGCCCTCGCAGGGTAATGATCAAGAATCAGACCCTGATGAGACTATGTTGCCCCATCACGAATGCTATACCACCGACCGACACGGTGACACAGACGAAGTTGCACACGAGCTACAAGAAGAGGTAATAGATGACCCAGTTGTTGACCCCGATTGGCAGACATTGGGGGAACAGGGTGCAGGCGGCAGCAGTTCTGAAGCGGAGGAGGAGGGGCCGCAGCAGGCATCAACATCACAACAGGTTCCATCTGCCGGGCCCGTATCTTGCCCAAAACGCGTGGCAAAGCCAAAACCTGTTGGAGGACAGCGTGGCCATCCGGTTAAAGCTCAGTCTGCAATGCCTGAAAAGGTATCCGATGCTAGAAAGAGTGCAGTCTGGCATTTTTTTAAACAACATCCAATTGATCAGCGCAAAGTCATCTGTCAAAAATGTTCAACTACCTTAAGCAGAGGGCAGAATCTGAAAAGTCTCAATACAAGTTGCATGCATAGACATTTAACCACCATGCATTTGCAAGCTTGGACTAACTACCAAACGTCCCTTAAGGTTGTAGCACACTCGGCCAATGAAGCTAGTCATCAACGCAACATCCCTTCCGGCAGTGTAGGGCCACCATTTTCTGCACCACCTGCCGTATCTGTGCAGGTTTCTTTGCCAGGCCAAAGCAGTCAGGGTCAGGGAATCACCAGTTTCGTAGTAGGAAACACTGCATCTAGGGCACCGGCGGCAACAATACCATCTCCCACCGTCTCTCAGTCTGCCATGTCCACCGGCACCCCCGCTAGTTCCACGATCTCCAGCTCTCCAGTCCAGCTCACCCTACATGAGACTATGGTTAGAAAAAGGAAGTACTTAGCCTCGCATCCGCGTACACAGGGTTTGAACGCCCACATAGCTAGACTAATCTCGTTAGAGATGATGCCCTACCGGTTAGTTGAAAGCAAAGCTTTCAAAGCCCTGATGGACTACGCTGTACCACGCTACGAGCTACCCAGTCGACACTTTTTTTTCAGAAAAGCCATCCCAGCCCTCCACCAGCATGTTAAAGAGTGCATCGTCCATGCACTCAGGCAATCTGTGAGCACAAAGGTGCACCTGATAACAGATGCATGGACCAGTAGGCATGGCCAGGGACGTTACGTGTCCATCACGGCACACTGGGTGAATGTTGTGGATGCAGGGTCCACAGGGGACAGCAAGTTTGGGACAGTTCTGCCTAGCCCACGGTCTAGGAAACAGTTGGCTGTAGCCGTTCGCACCCCCTCCTCCTCCTCCTCGTCCTCCTGCAGAAGCGACAGCTCGTCCACAGACCGCAGTCTCACAACCACTCCATCCGCAGCTGCCACTGTTGCACACCAGGTCTCCCATTATGGGGCAGCTACTGGCAAACGTCAGCAGGCTGTATTGGCTATGAAGTGTTTGGGCGACAACAGACACACCGCGGAAGTTCTGTCCGAGTTCTTGCAGAAAGAAACGCAGTCGTGGCTGGGCACTGTAGATCTTGAGGCAGGCAAGGTAGTGAGTGATAACGGAAGGAATTTCATGGCTGCCATCTCCCTTTCCCAACTGAAACACATTCCTTGCCTGGTTCACACCTTAAACCTGGTGGTGCAGTGCTTCCTGAAAAGTTATCCGGGGTTATCCGACCTGCTCCTCAAAGTGCGTGGACTTTTCTCACATATCCGCCGTTCGCCCGTACACTCCAGCCGTATGCAGACCTATCAGCGTTCTTTGAACCTTCCCCAGCATCGCCTAATCATAGACGTTGCAACAAGGTGGAACTCAACACTGCACATGCTTCAGAGACTGTGCGAACAGAGGCGGGCTGTTATGTTTTTGTGGGAGGATACACATACACGGGCAGGCAGTAGGATGGCAGACATGGAGTTGTCAGGTGTGCAGTGGTCGAAGATTCAAGACATGTGTCAAGTCCTTCAGTGTTTTGAGGAATGCACACGGCTGGTTAGTGCAGACAACGCCATAATAAGCATGAGCATCCCCCTAATGCGTCTGCTGATGCAAAGTTTGACGCACATAAAGGATCAGGCGTCTGCAGCAGAGGAAGAGGAAAGCCTTGATGACAGTCAGCCATTGTCTGGCCAGGGCAGTGTACAGGACGAGGTAGCGGGCGAAGAGGAGGAGGAGGAGGACGAGGAGGATGATGGGGATGATTATATTTTTAATGAGGAAGCTTTTCCGGGGCCACTGGAAATTGTTGGCGCGGCAAGGCCGGGTTCTGGTTTTTTGAGGGACACAAGTGACGTGGATTTGCCTGAAACTGCCCCTCAACCAAGCACAACCGCAGATTTGAGAACAGGAACTTTGGCCCACATGGCGGATTATGCCTTACGTATCCTCAAAAGGGACACACGCATTACTAAAATGATGAACGATGACGATTACTGGTTGGCCTGCCTCCTTGATCCTCGCTATAAAGGCAAATTGCAAAATATAATGCCACATGAGAACTTGGAACTAATATTAGCAACCAAACAATCAACTCTTGTTGACCGTTTGCTTCTGGCATTCCCTGCACACAGCGCCCATGATCGTTCTCACACGAGCTGCAGGGGCCAGCAGACCAGAGAAGTTAGAGGGGCAGAAATCAGAAGTGGCGTTGGCCAGAGGGGTTTTCTGGCCAGGTTGTGGAGTGATTTTGCTATGACCGCAGACAGGACAGGTACTGCAGCATCAATTCAAAGTGACAGGAGACAACATTTGTCCAGTATGGTTACAAACTATTTTTCATCCCTTATCGACGTTCTCCCTCAACCATCATTCCCATTTGATTACTGGGCATCCAAATTAGACACCTGGCCAGAATTGGCAGAATATGCATTGCAGGAGCTTGCTTGCCCGGCAGCTAGTGTCCTATCAGAAAGAGTATTCAGTGCTGCAGGTTCAATACTAACAGAAAAAAGGACTCGTCTGGCTACCCAAAATGTAGATGATCTAACCTTCATTAAAATGAACCACAACTGGATTTCGAAATCTTTTGCCCCACCTTACCCGGCTGACACCTAGCTTTCCTATGAAAAGGTCTTGCCTGTGGACTATTCTGAATGACTTTTCCAATCTCGTAATTTTCTGCACCTGATTGTCCAGCATACGACATGTTTACACCTCACTAAATGGCCAAACTCCCCACACGGGGCCGTGGTATCGCCACTTGGCGCCAGCACCCGTGAGAGTGCTGTTTGTCTAAAGAGGTGGGTGTGCCCGCTTTTGGTCGACGGCACTGCCACTGGGTCCCTCATAGTACAATAAAGTGTCTCTGGCGGTGGTGGTGCGCACCCAACATCAGACACACCATTGTAATATGAGGGGCCCTGGGCCTGTACCGCCGGCCACAAGACAGTCCCCCCCCAGCTCAAACAGTGCTCTACCACTTGCAAAATTATCTCTCACAGCTCCACCAATGTTTAGTCTATGCGCTGACATCCTTCAATGCCTGGCACTGACAATACCATTGTATTGACATTTTTGTTATGTTAGGCCTTCGAAGCCGGTCTGCGGTCCCTCCTTCCACTAGGCCTTCACTGACCATTGTACTGCTGCCCGTGTACCCCTGGAACCAATTTTAAATTGCCAACAGCCCTTTTTTTTATGTTAGGCCTTCGAAGTCTGTCTGCGGTCCCTCCTTCCACTAGGCCTCCACTGACCATTGTACTGCTGCCCTTGTACCACTGGAACCAATTTTAAATTGCCAACAGCCCTATTTTTTTATGTTAGGCCTTCGAAGCCTGTCTGCGGTCCCTCCTTCCACTAGGCCTCCACTGACCACACCACTGCTGCCCGTGTACCCATGGAACCAATTTAAAATTGCCTACAGCCATGTGTTATTATTTTAGGCCTTCGATGCCTGTCTGCGGTCCCTCCTTCCACTAGGCCTCCACTGACCATTGTACTGCTGCCCTTGTACCACTGGAACCAATTTTAAATTGCCAACAGCCCTATTTTTTTATGTTAGGCCTTCGATGCCTGTCTGCGGTCCCTCCTTCCACTAGGCCTCCACTGACCACACCACTGCTGCCCGTGTACCCCTGGAACCAATTTAAAATTGCCTACAGCCAGCCCAATTTTTTTATTTTAGGCCTTCGATGCCTGTCTGCGGTCCGTTCTTTCTACTACTACTACACTGACCAGGCCACTGCTGCCCGTGTTCCCCTGGAACCAATTTAAAATTGCCAACAGCAATGTGTTATTATGTTAGGCCTTCGATGCCTGTTTGCGGTCCCTCCTTCCACTAGGCCTCCACTGACCACACCACTGCTGCCCGTGTACCCACGGAACCAATTTTAAATTGCCTACAGCCATCTGTTATTATGTTAGGCCTTCGAAGCGTGTCTGCGGTCCTTCCTTCCAATAGTTCTCCACTGACCAGACCAATGCTGGCCGTGTACCCCTGGAACCCAGCTGAAAGTGCATGTAGCCTCCTTTTTTTCTTTGTTTTATATTTAGAAAGCCCAGATGAACTACGCTGTGCAACGGTTCAAGCTACCCAGTCGACATTTCTTTTGCGAGAAAAGCCATCCCAGCCCTCCACCGGCATGAAAAAGTCTGCATTGTCATAGCACTCAGGCAATCAAACAGTAGAAAGGTGCACCTGACAAGAGACGCATGGACCAGTAGGCTTGTCCACAAAAAGTTACGTGTCCATTACGGCGCACTGGGTTAATGTGTTGGATGCATGGTCCACAGGGGACGGCCTACAAAGTCTGTCTGCAGTCCCTAATTCCAATTTTCCTCCGCTGACCACACCACTGCTGCCCGTGTACCCCTGGAACCAATTTTACAGTGTCTACAGCCTAATTTTGTTATGTTAGGCCTACTACGCCTGTCTGCGGTCCCTCCTTCCAATACTCGTCCACTGACCACACCACTGCTGCCCGTGGACCCCTGGAACCTATTTTTAATTGCATAGAGCATCCTTTTTTTAATAGTAGGCGTACAAAGTCTGTCTGCGGTCCACTATTGAAATTGTCCTCCACTGCCCAGAGCACTGCTGCTTGTGTACCCCTGTAACTTTTTTAAGCTGCATTAGCCACATTTTTGGTTTAAGTCCTACTACCTGTGTCTGTCTGCGCCACTCAATTCAGCTGTGTTCCTTTGAAAAAAGCTGAGCGTCAATAGTCTTGTTTTCAGCCTCTAGGAATTTTAAAACTGCATTGGGGGTACAACTTTGGTAGGGCCTACTAATGGTGTCTGCCTCCCCAAGGTGTGCCCCAGGTTTCCTCGCCATTGCTTCGATCTTATTGCTCTCGTTTAGTAGTTGTTGGAAACTACACTGCATTAGGCCTACAAATTGGGTATGGGGTGTAGAGAGATGGTGTGTTCCACTCCAAGGTGTTCCCCAGGTTTCCTCTCCATTGCTTTGATCTTCATGCTCTCGTTTAGTAGTTGTTGGAAACTACACTGCATTAGGCCTACAAATTGGGTATGGGGTGTAGAGAGATGGTGTGTTCCACTCCAAGGTGTTCTCCAGGTTGCCTTTCCTGAGCTTCGATCTTCCGGCTCTCGTTTAGAAGTTGTTGGAAACTACGCTGCATTAGGCCTACAAATTGGGTATGGGGTGTAGAGAGATGGTGTGTTCCACTCCAAGGTGTTCCCCAGGTTTCCTCTCCATTGCTTTGATCTTCATGCTCTCGTTTAGTAGTTGTTGGAAACTACACTGCATTAGGCCTACAAATTGGGTATGGGGTGTAGAGAGATGGTGTGTTCCACTCCAAGGTGTTCTCCAGGTTGCCTTTCCTGAGCTTCGATCTTCCGGCTCTCGTTTAGTAGTTCTTGGATACTACACTGCATTAGGCCTACAAATTGGGTATGGGGTGTAGAGAGATGGTGTGTTCCACTCCAAGGTGTTCTCCAGGTTGCCTTTCCTGAGCTTCGATCTTCCGGCTCTCGTTTAGTAGTTGTTGAAAACTACGCTGCATTAGGCCTACAAATTGGGTATGGGGTGTAGAGAGATGGTGTGTTCCACTCCAAGGTGCTCCCCAGGTTTCCTCGCCAATGCTTCGATCTTCATGCTCTTGTTTAGTAGTTGTTGGAAACTACACTGCATTAGGCCTACAAATTGGGTATGGGGTGTAGAGAGATGGTGTGTTCCACTCCAAGGTGTTCTCCAGGTTGCCTTTCCTGAGCTTCGATCTTCCGGCTCTCGTTTAGTAGTTGTTGGAAACTACACTGCATTAGGCCTACAAATTGGGTATGGGGTGTAGAGAGATGGTGTGTTCCACTCCAAGGTGTTCCCCAGGTTTCCTCTCCATTGCTTCGATCTTCATGCTCTCGTTTAGTAGTTGTTGGAAACTACACTGCATTAGGCCTACAAATTGGGTATGGGGTGTAGAGAGATGGTGTGTTCCACTCCAAGGTGTTCTCCAGGTTGCCTTTCCTGAGCTTTGATCTTCCGGCTCTCGTTTAGTAGTTGTTGGAAACTACACTGCATTAGGCCTACAAATTGGGTATGGGGTGTAGAGAGATGGTGTGTTACACTCCAAGGTGTTCTCCAGGTTGCCTTTCCTGAACTTCTATCTTCAGGCTCTCATTAAATTGTGGTTAAATGGAACAACTGCATTTGGTGTACTAGTTGGTTTGGGGCCTACTATCGGTGTCTGCCACTCCTTGCTGTTCTCCTGGTTTCCTGTCCTGAAATTCCATTTTCAGGCTCTCGTTAAGTAGTTGTTAATGTTAGACTGCATTTGGCCTACTAGTTGGGTTGGGGCCTACTATCGGTGTCTGCCACTCCTTGCTGTTCTCCTCCACTGAACAAAGCTGTGCCGCCTGTTTACTACGGTTGCCAATTTTGAACTGCATTTCGACTACTTACTGATTTGGGCCTACTCTCTGTGTCAGCCTCTCATTCCAGTTGTCCTCCACTGCAATGCCCCCTGGTTAGTCCTGTGTTACCAATTTTGAACTGCATTTAGCCAACTTTATTCTTTGGGCCTATATCTGTGTTTCCTCCTCATCCTGCCCATTGCCCAGCCAGTGATAGATGAGTCTGCTGGTACATTGACCCATAATGCAAAATTCCCCGTGCACGCTACACAGCAAGATTGTGACCCTGCTGAAAGTCAGGTTCCTCTTCCCGCATACCATACCACCTTACACGGGGACAAAGAGGAAGGTGCAGATGAAAGTGCAGGTTCCTTCATCAGGTGGGGGGAGGAATACTAGTTGGCGACGTCACTGGCACAGGGCCTCTCATAGTATGCAAAAGTGTTGCTGCCGGTGGGAGGCGCCCCTGCCGTGCAAACACACCGCTGTACTTTGAGGGGCCCTGTGCCAGTGCCAATGCCAACTAGTGGGCCCCCCCTGCTTGCTCAGGATCACAGCACTTGCAAAGTTGAAATACTTACCTCTCCCTGCTCCACTGCCGTGACGTGGTCCAGATTTACTGGGCCCACTAATTACTTGAACCAGCCCTACCCCCCACAACTTTAGCCAAATGACCCCCAATTTCAAATGCCTTCCAATTATTATAAGCTAAATTACGATTGACAAGCTTCTGTAACAAGAATGGATGTTTTTGCCATTAAAATGGGCAGTGTAGGTGTTTTCCTGGCCTCCACTCACTGCCGACTATGCTCCCCCATTGACTTGCATTGGGTTTCGTGTTTTGGGCGATACCCGACTTTTCGCCATAATCGGCCGATTCCACTCGACTCGACTTCTAAGATAGTCGGGTTTCGCGAAACACGACTCGACTCTAAAAAGGTCAAGGTCGCTCAACCCTAGCCACGACCAATGAAAATCCATGACAGAAAGACAGACAGACAGAAAGACAGACAGGCAGAAGAAGTGACCCTTAGACAATTATATAGTAGATATATCTTCATTCTTTGAATGTATATTGTTTTATTATCGTTCTCCTATATGATTATTGGGATATTCTTCTTTTCATGAGCTGCTGCAACTGCAGAGAGAGAGATTTACTAGTCAACAGACTTAATATAGTAAAAAGAACACTCTTTTTCAAATGTCACAGCACCGCTAACGAAAGCGGCCATACCGCTACTTACTGCCCTTCTCTTTTGCATTCTAATTAGCTCCTGCAATAAATTGCTTGAGAAAGGTCATATATTCTAACCAAAATGTCATGTTTTGGGATTGTCTGACAATAAGCAAAACAACTACATTTCAATTTGAAATAGAATGATGAGTAATTTTTACTATGTTATATGGCAGGAGGGACAGTTATTTTTCTTAAGGGGCCACATGAGAGACCATGACTGTTGTGGAGAGCTGAACCATCAGGTAGTAATTAATTCCATTTATTCATATTATTGTTTTAAATTAATTTGTATCACTTAATATTAAACAGATTTAAGTCTGTTGATTAGCTGATACTGCTAATACATGTTATCATTTTGCTATCAAGAGTAATTACATAACCATTGTGTCATTAAGCAGTAGAAAGTGTAAAAACGGTACTCATTTATTGTCATTTTATGTCAAATATCATTTCAATAAATATAGTGCAAAACAATTCATGTTAATGATCTTGTAATCCAACAAACCTATAATTCACAAGTGTATTGAAACTACCTCGTGGCTCCATATCACGTGGCCATTGAATAAAATACCTTCACATTAAGTATTCATGACATCCTGCTCAGAATGATGCATGTCTACCTATCTTTCACGGTTCTTATTAATACGAACACGAGTTTCCAAGTCTTGATATAGGGTTATACTAATACTGTTATACAGTACAGTTTATTACAAACTAGTCCATACATAGACTTTGAATATCAATGATTAATTGTGTTGCGTAAATAAAATAATAATCTTTACTGGACACAGAATTTAGAAACTGTATTAGTTATATGTATAGTGCAAGCCTCTAATTAATCTGGGTTAAGTACTGTAGATTCTCCATATTATATATGGGGCACTAACATTTTTCAAAATGAATCAGGCATGCATCAATGCCGGCTTTCAGTCACTTATGGCCGATGCCAATGATCAAATTGGCAATATCACTTACCTGCTTGCCTGCCTGTCTGCTGTCTGTATTCTGCACCGTTCTGCTGTTGACAGAGCCGAGGACCCACGCACAGACAGACATATACTCCCTGCAGACATTATTTAATCGTTTTAAATTACAATTCACCAGATTGGTCAAATTCTCCCTCAAGATTCAATTTGTGGTGCATACATCTCTGTGAATTTCAGTACTACAGTGAAAAGCTTGGAATCTCTCAGAAAATACATTTGGTTTAGAGGTATGAGGAGAGAAAGAGAACCCCGCTGTTAATAAGAGCTTATACTCTATAGGAGAGAGAGAAGAAAATAAGAACTTACACACCACAAAAGAGATTGACTTGAGTGATTCTGCAGATGGAAAATGACTCTTCTGTAGAAACTGTGCTCCACTGGAACCCAGTGATCCGCGCCAGCCCAGCTATTGACCACAAATTTCCAGACTGATGCACGGTAACAAATTATATTCTGGTACCATGTTAGCCAGAAAAATCGATGTGAATACTTTTCTGCCCAATGATGACAAAAGTATTCTTGGAGAGATACCTTTATTGGCTAACCAGAAAATAATATATGTTTGCAAGCTTTCAGAGCACAGAGGCTCCTTCTTCAGGCAGGATGACAAATAAGAATAAGGCACAAGCCCGTTAAGGTCTTGCTTTGCAGTACAAGTTGCAGTTTCGAATTACATTTAAATAGGCTGTCCACTACTTTTACATTGATGGCATATCCTTAGGATACGTCATCAATGTCTGATCGGCTGGGGTCCAGAACCCTCCCCCCGCCAATCCAATTTAATCAGTGGCGGCGGTGTACGCCAGCCGGAAGCACTTACTTTCAGAGTTGGCCATCTACTTGTAGTGGTCGTTGCTGGGTACCTCACATCCATATCCTATACAAATCAATAGGAGGTGAGGTAGATGTGGAGTAATAAGCCCTGGAAACTTCACGTAGATGGCCGGCTCTGCGAATAAGTACTTCCGGACGGCAAACGCCAACACCGATGACGACTGATCGACAGGGGTGCCAGGTGCCGGGTGCCGGGTGCCGGACCCCGACCAATCCGACAATGATGTCGTATCCTAAGGATAGGTAATCAGTGTAAAAGTAGAGGACAACCTCCTTAATTTAACATTCAATGTAGTGGAAATAAATAAAAAAATGTGCAAATAGGGTGGAATTGTAAAAAAAAAAGAATTATAAAAAAAATCTATTCCATTATGATTTTACTATTTTTTTTTTATGTTTCATCTGTGATAAAAAATAATTAGGATTCACTATGTCTATATATTTACATAGCTATGTGCATAGATTTTTTAGATTTCATTTAAGTGAAGAAAGATAAATCGGAAGTTTTGCAAAAAAAAATTCCTTTTGTTGTCATGTATTGAGACTGATAAAAAAATTCTACATCAATTGAAATGTTTAATAGCTAGTTTTTGTGCATGACGATCGGATGGTTTTATTTATCTGTATTGGTAATAGAGATGATGACATTTTGATTAGATTTGATTGCATTTTTTAGGAAGGAGTGGTGACCATAATTTTGCCAATTTCATTTATTTTCTCATTACAATGCTTACCAAACAAGTTAAATAATTTAATATTTTCATAGAAAAGGTTTTTTAATAACGAGGATAATATTCTTCCTTATTGACCATCTTGAGGGATATGATAGTTTGGGTCAAAGCATAATGTGGATAGTGATCTTCTTTCCTGAACATTCCTTATCTGGAATATTTCCTCTATCTGCACAAAAAGGTGATGGGTGAAAGTTTGGTCATATCATTCTATGTCTGTATACAATATTTTAATGTTGCATCCTTTGAAACTGGATAATGCTCTATGATTCTTGCTAAGCTTTGCATTTGGACATTTACACCTGCTTGGTATTTGTTTTTTTATGTGGGGTTATTGTAATTTTATTTTAATCCTACAGAACAATAGCCGATTTATGTTTTCATCATTTCGCTATTGCTTTAAACAAGTTTTCAGGCATTTTAAGAAAGGAGATCATATAATTAAAAACCACAACTCACCTTTCAAATCCTTTTCTTTTCCAGCACCACTGCTCCAGTAGCCTTGCTGGTCTCCCACCCAGTCGCGTACCATAAACTATTCAGCTGACTGATTTTGCCTATCAATGGCTTTAGCAGTAATATGCTGTACATGTCAGCATCACTTACAAGGCCATAAATAGAAAGAAAGGCAGACAGAAAAATAGATATAGACGTATAGATAGATACTAGAAAAAAAAATGAGGACTACAATCATAGTTAATTTGCAAAAAAGACAAAATCTTTATTAGCCCACTAGATGGTGTCCCGATTCTAACACATCGGGTATCCTAGAATATGTATGTAGTTTATTTATGAAGATTTCAGAATAATGCAATGAATACACAGGATTTTCTGGGTAAAATACTGTATATTTATTATCATTAAATTTTATAGTTCATAGAGCTTACTACAATTGAATGAAATTATGAAACAGATCATCAAAATATATAAACCATTACATGAATATCTAACTGTATTTAAATAAATCATCGGACAACAGAAGTACATTGATGTCATTGACACTATAATATATTTGTTAACAATATCAACCCAAAATATTTTTGTACACCACATTTCTTGTGAATACCTTTTGACTACCTATAAGCAAAAGAAGGGGTAAAGGGGTAGGAAGAACTTTTACCTTGACTTGGATGTCATTTTAACTCTTGAAAATGCAACATAGAGTTGTCCATGACCAAAAACGGGCTCTGAAAGATTTATGCCAGCACTGTGTAGAGTTTCACCTTGTGACTTGTTTATTGTCATGGCAAAAGCTGGTTTAACTGGAAACTGTTGACGCCGAAGCCTAAATGGAAGACCGGTGTCCGAAGGACATAAATCAATGCGTGGAATGAACACTTCATCTCCTTTTGCTGATCCAGTGATCACTCTTGCTTGAATGACGTGACAATGGAGTCCAGTAACAATAAGGCGAGTTCCATTACATAGACCATTTTTTGTATTTAGATTCCGCAGCAACATTATGATTGTTCCAACATTGAGTTGTAGTCTGTGGGATGGCATTCCTGAAGACTATTTAAAAATTCAACTGGATAATGCTCTTGTTCATCTTTATTGTCTACATCCACTGAATCATCACTTTTGTACAACTTATACTCTCCAGGCATTCTATCCATCACATGGGAATTTATCAGAGCCACATCATCGTTCTTAGGACAGAGAATTGCATGAGAAGAGGCCCTCTCAACACTACTTTGGTCGTTCACATCAATTTCAATGCATTGTCCAAAAACATCACTTACTATGCAGTCAGTGCACAACATGTCTTCTGGTATTTCTATAATGTATTCTCCAAGGTTGTATTCGTTGCTAAGTTCACCGTTACCAAGTTTAAGAAGCCAGTTGCTATACTCTGGGTCATCAGATCGCATGTTGTTAATTAGTTGGAGTTTCTTAAACTGTTTCCAAAGGTCAGCCATTTTTGAGCTGGACTCGATAACATCTGTTCTTGTTCTATTTGGTATGACTGGAAGGCATTGCCTAAAATCTCCGCCAATGTCAAAAACTTTACCCCAAAAGGAATTTCATTTTTTTCAGCAACATTTGTAGTCATTACTTCAAGCAGAAATCTTTCAATTAAGCTCAAAGCGTATTTGGGTGCCATGGTGCACTCGTCAAGTATGAAAAGATTTGCGTTCTTTAACAGTCTTCCTGCAAATGTGTCTTGTTTTATTCTGGAAACAGAGATTTCGTTGACTGGAACTGGTATCCCAAAGAGTGAATGGATAGTGCGACCTCCTCATAAAAGGTTTGCTGCAATACCTGTTGTAGCTGATGGCAATACGACTTTTTCCAACCTTCTAACGTGATGCATTAAAACTTCATAGAGGTGTGTTTCACTGCTCCCTCCTGGACCATCAATAAAAAAACATTTTGGCCTTGCATCTGCTTGGTTTTCTATAGCACTCACAATAGTGTCATATGCAATCCGTTGTTGTTCATTTAAGGATTTTCTCTTCTCTGTTGCCAACAATAATTCGGAAGCTTTGTCATACTCTGGAACTTGTGGAACCTGAATTGCAGGCTGTGGCAAATTAAAGTCTGAAAACGTTTTTCCATGTAGTAGTAAGATATTTTGGACATCTTGCATGGCACAAGATTCGCAATATTGACAATTTCCTCTTCTGTTGTGAAGATGTAAGCAGTAATCCTCGATTAGATGTTCTTTAAAATTTTTCCAAAGTTGAGACGGATTTATAGGCGGTCCAAATACACAGATGTAGGCAAAAAAGTTGATTAGGCATATGTAGGGTAACTGTGTCTTCTAAAGTAAGTCTCCACACAGTATCATCCAATAGAAGTCCTAAAGCTGCAGCTTTAAATGTATAGTGCAATACTCCGTTAACTGTTTCCAAATCATCATAACTTGTAGCTCCTTTGACAGGCAGTAGCAACAGCCGAAGGCAATATCTTTCTTGATACTCGACACTAACAGTATACATGCTTCCAATTATTCTGCTAACTTCTCGTTGTCTTGCATTCCAAGTTTTATTCCAAACGTAATGCTCTGGAATCTCTCGGTACAAATACTGCCTTGCGTTTTCGTCACGTTGGTTTAGCAAAAACCATTCCATTAATGTTGATGTCATGCTTAAAGTTTTTGAGACATCTTTGGCTACAGCATCTTCAAAGAAATAAAGCTGCTGTTGATTTGGTAAATGAATAGCTAAATGTATAATGGCGTGGGACTGTGAATGCATTGGAAATGCAAATATCCTCCAAGCAGCTTCTGGAGCACTAACATATCTTGATTCAACAAAAGTTGATGATTCATCATGATTGACTGTTTACGTTGATGTGACAGTTGTAGCATTTTGATAAGTGCGGGTTGTATGGGACTACCATGAGTTATTTATAATTTTTTTGTTGCAAACAATGTTATCAATGTGTTGTCGCAGGAAGGATAGGTAGCCACGAAAGTATTTAACAGTGTGTGGCCATGAACCATATGAGAGACTACAATATTATACAGTTCAGGATACTTTTCTTGGTTAGGAATTTCAGCCCACACTATGGTGTCAATTTCTTCCTCAGTACGAAACTTGGAATCTGTGTCTAAGATAATTAGTATATGCACATGTGGAAGACCTCATTTCTGAAACTCTATGACATGTACCATTGCTACAACTGTTCTAAAAAGCCCATTTTTGATGTCTTTCAAAGGGCTGCTGAGTTTCAGTCGGAATACGTGTGCAACTAAGTCCGGCCTGTGTTCAACTTTTTGCCAGGGTTCTAGATTTTCGGTAATTTCCTGCCATTTAGGATTACAGGTCATTGTCTCAAAAATGTCAGGTCTGCCATATTTTGTTACTATTGCCATTGCATCTTGATATCGCTGTTGCATGTTGTGGGGGCTAACTTCAAACGACGACGGGAGAATTACTGTTTTTCCAACTGGAATTCCCTTTTCAATTGATTGTTTTTGCAAATGTTCTTGAAGAGCGCAGTAGTCTTCAACTTTAAGTTGTTTTTGGTTCATTCTTATGAAATTTAGACGATTAGCTTTAATTTTAACATATGCGTCAACTAAGTACTGTTGTGTCAGTTTCCCACCGTTTAAAATAGGATTGAAGTAATTTTGGACAGACAGAAGAAAACTGTAGTATTGCAGCTGTGTAATTCTTCTTGAAGTTCCTTGCTGGTTTAGGTGTTCATGCCACCCTTGATCACCTCTTGTAAAGAATAGCGGATACAGAGGAGCATCAAGGTTGCTGTGCAAAATGCTAATTTATTTTGTCTTAGGAACCAAAGGGTTGTTTTAGTCTGGCTTAAGATGGACTAATATATCCTTTTGAAAAGGAGGCTCTCCATCATCATTTTGAAAAACAACTGCGACTTCACTTACACGTGGTTTGTTTTAAAGTCGGGGATCCTATTTACGTTCTTGTTTAATGGCCATGACAATAGAAGGCATTTCAGTACCATTTTGTATAGCCCTCTGTTCCTCCTCAGCTTCGACGTCTTTTAGCATGCGATATGCGGCAGCAAATGGGCTTATTTTTTGTAAATGTGCAGCAATTTGGTTCATCAGTTCAGTATCACACTTTTCGTTTTCTTTCAGGTTCATCCCTTGTTCTGTAGCCTCATTTGTATCAATGATGTATAATTGTGCAAATTTTGGTGGTTGTCCTATTTCTGGGTGAAGTGTTCCAGTGCGGTGGTAGATCTGGCCATGAATTTTAAAACAATACGGTCTGAATCGAGGTGACGGTGCAATGTTGGCACCAAATGAAGCAAACGCATGAGATCTGTTGATGCTTCTGATATTCTCCATAAAATTTCTACTGTGCTGATGCGATCCTTTCATCAAAGGCACAAACAGATCTGAGTAGTGAGGTCTCAGTAGCATAACTTTTCCTTTTTGGCAGCATTGAGTAAACTGATTGTCAGATGGTTTTTCATCAATGAAATTCAGAGAGTCGCATTTAGAGCAAACTGCATTCATATTCCCACGGTAGTGTTCAATAATTGTACTTTCATTGTCTGTTACGTAATATGCAAGTTGTTGAATATTTTCCTGGGCTTGCCTTAGTTGGTAGAGCATTCATTTTTTATGAATTTGGTGATCATGTTGTTCCTGTCGTATGACAGTTTGTTGTGGTGTCTCCTGTTGGCGACGATGTCTGTGAGATTTCACATCCGGGGCTTGTCTGGTGGCAGTTTGTTGTGGTGTCTCCTGTTGGCGACGTTGTCTGTGAGATTCCACATCCTGGGCTTGTCTGGTGGCAGTTTGTTCTGGTGTCTCCTGTTCCCGACGTTTTTTGTGAGATTCCACTTCCTGGACTTGTCTGGCAGCAGTTTGTTGTGGTGTCTCCTGTTCCCGACGTTCACTGTGAGATTCCGCATCCTGGGCTTGTCTGGTGGTAGTTTGTTGAAGTGTCTGTTGCTCTCGACGTTGTCGTTGCCTTGTTGCTGCTTTTCTATCATCCTCATTGGCGTATTTTCCCTTACGACCCATTCTAAGATAGAAACTGTAAATCGTGATAGCGTAGAGTTAAGAAGTATCTGTTCAGCGCGCTGTTACTGACAGAACATATTCAGTGCATGTGAATGAACTATGTTGCACTGTGACTGACTGAATGTGTTCAGTAAATGTGAATGAACTATGTTGCTCTGTGACTTACAGAAAGTGTTCATTAAACATGACTGAACTACGTGGCACTATGACTGACAGAAAATGTTAATTAAACATGACTGAACTATGTGGCACTGTGACTGACAGAAAATGTTCATTAAACGTGACTGAACTATGTCACACTGTGACTGACAGAAAGAGTTAATTAAACGTGACTGAACGACGTGGCACTGTGAGTGACAGAAAATATTCATTAAACGTGACTGGGCTATGACTCACTGTGACTAACAGAAAGTGTTCATTAATCGTGACAGAACTACGTGGCACTGTTACTGACAGAAAATGTTCATTAAACGTGACTGAACTATGACTCACTGTGACTGATAGAATGTGTTCTTTAAACGTGACTAAACTACATGGCACTGTGACTGACAGAAAATGTTAATTAAATGTGACTGAACTACGTGGCACTGTGACTGACAGAAAATGTTCGTTAAACGTGACTGAACTATATCACACTGTGACTGATAGAAAGTGTTAATTAAACGTGACTGAACTACGTGGCACTGTGAGTGTCAGAAAATTTCATTAAACGTGATTGAATAATGACTCACTGTGACTGACAGAAAGTGTTCATTAAATTTGACTGAACTACGTGGCACTGTGACTGACCTGACAGAACTTATTCAGTAAACGTGAGTGAACTATGTCTCGTTGTGAGTGGGAGCTAAATTGAGTGCCAATATCGCTGATTGGTTGCGGCAGGCGGGAGCAACCAATCAGCGAAGCATGGTTCAAATCCCGAGCCAATGGGTGGCCGGACTGGGCCTATCTCACCCCCGGCCTTGAATTGGCGTGGGATTGGAAGCACGCTTTGCTGATTGGTCGCGTCGGCACACCGCGACCAATCACCGACGCAGTGTTTAAATCCCGCACCAATCAGCAACAGGCGCTGTCCGGCCGTGAATTGGTGTGAGATTTGAACCATGCTTTGCTGATTGGTCGTGCCCGGCATGCCACGACCAACCAGAGACAGGTGCAGTCCACCCTGAAGTGTGGTTCAAATCCTGCACCAATTCACAGCCGGACTGCGCCTGTCGCTGATTGGTCACGGCCGGCCGCGAATTGGCGCAGGATTTGAACCACGCTTCACTGATTGATCATGCCCAGCATGCCGCTACCAGAGACAGGTGCTGTCTGGCCTGAAGCGTGGTTCAAATCCCATGCCAATTCGCGGCCGGACTGCACCTGTCACTGATTGGTCGCAGCCGGCCGGGCGCGACCAATCAGTGAAGTGGGTTTTAAATCCCATGCCAATCAGTGACAGGCACAGTCCGGCCACAAAATTGGTGCAGGATTTAAACAACACTTCACTGATTGGACGCTCCCGGCCACGACCAATCACCGACATTGGCACAGGATTTAAACACAGTGCGCGAAGAATGAGTGAAGCGGTGTTTAAATCCCGCGCCAATGTCGCTGATCTATGTGGCACTGTGACTGACAGAAAATGTTCATTAAACGTGACTGAACTATGTCACACTGTGACTGACAGAAAGTGTTCATTAAATTTGACTGAACTACGTGACTGACAGAAAGTGTTAATTAAATGTGACTTAACTATGTGCCACTGTGAGTGACAGAAAATGTTCATTAAACATGACTGAACTATGTGGCACTGTGAGTGAAAGAAAATGTTCATTAAACGTGACTGAACTCTGACTCACTGTGACTGACAGAAAGTGTTCATAAAAATTTAACCGAACTACGTGACTAAGGGCTCATCTCCACTTGTGTGAGAAAAAAACGGTCGGATTTACGGACCGAAAAAACTGATGTAACGTCTGCGAGTGCCATGCGAGTGCCATGCGAGTGTCATGCGAGTGTCATGCGATTTTTTTATCGCAACATCCGTATGACATCCGTATTGCTGTCTGATTTTTACGCACGGGTCTCCTTTGAAAAGCCGGTAATTCAGCGCAGAGTACAGTAAAATCACACTGACAGGTTAGATTAGAGTAGATATATACACATAGAATAGGTATATATACATACAGTGGGGCAAAAAAGTATTTAGTCAGTCAGCAATAGTGCAAGTTCCACCACTTAAAAAGATGAGAGGCGTCTGTAATTTACATCATAGGTAGACCTCAACTATGGGAGACAAACTGAGAAAAAAAAATCCAGAAAATCATATTGTCTGTTTTTTTAACATTTTATTTGCATATTATGGTGGAAAATAAGTATTTGGTCAGAAAAAAAATTTCATCTCAATACTTTGTAATATATCCTTTGTTGGCAATGACAGAGGTCAAACGTTTTCTGTAAGTCTTCACAAGGTTGCCACACACTGTTGTTGGTATGTTGGCCCATTCCTCCATGCAGATCTCCTCTAGAGCAGTGATGTTTTTGGCTTTTTGCTTGGCAACACGGACTTTCAACTACCTCCAAAGGTTTTCTATAGGGTTGAGATCTGGAGACTGGCTAGGCCACTCCAGGACCTTGAAATGCTTCTTACGAAGCCACTCCTTCGTTGCCCTGGCGGTGTGCTTTGTCATTGTCATGTTGAAAGACCCAGCCACGTTTCATCTTCAATGCCCTTGCTGATGGAAGGAGGTTTGCACTCAAAATCTCTCGATACATGGCCCCATTCATTCTTTCATGTACCTGGATCAGTCGTCCTGGCCCCTTTGCAGAGAAACAGCCCCAAAGCATGATGTTTCCACCACCATGCTTTACAGTAGGTATGGTGTTTGATGGATGCAACTCAGTATTCTTTTTCCTCCAAACACGACAAGTTGTGTTTCTACCAAACAGTTCCAGTTTGGTTTCATCAGACCATAGGACATTCTCCCAAAACTCCTCTGGATCATCCAAATGCTCTCTAGCAAACTTCAGACGGGCCCGGACATGTACTGGCTTAAGCAGTGGGACACGTCTGGCACTGCAGGATCTGAGTCCATGGTGGCGTAGTGTGTTACTTATGGTAGGCCTTGTTACATTGGTCCCAGCTCTCTGCAGTTCATTCACTAGGTCCCCCCGCGTGGTTCTGGGATTTTTGCTCACCATTCTTGTGATCATTCTGACCCCACGGGGTGGGAGTTTGCGTGGAGCCCCAGATCGAGGGAGATTATCAGTGGTCTTGTATGTCTTCCATTTTCTAATTATTGCTCCCACTGTTGATTTCTTCACTCCAAGCTGGTTGGCTATTGCAGATTCAGTCTTCCCAGCCTGGTGCAGGGCTACAATTTTGTTTCTGGTGTCCTTTGACAGCTCTTTGGTCTTCACCATAGTGGAGTTTGGAGTCAGACTGTTTGAGGGTGTGCACAGGTGTCTTTTTATACTGATAACAAGTTTAAACAGGTGCCATTACGACAGGTAATGAGTGGAGGAAAGAGGAGACTCTTAAAGAAGAAGATACAGGTCTGTGAGAGCCAGAAATCTTGATTGTTTGTTTCTGACCAAATACTTATTTTCCACCATAATATGCAAAAAAAATGTTAAAAAAACAGACAATGTGATTTTCTGGATTTTTTTTTCTCAGTTTGTCTCCCATAGTTGAGGTCTACCTATGATGTAAATTACAGACGCCTCTCATCTTTTTAAGTGGTGGAACTTGCACTATTGCTGACTGACTAAATACTTTTTTGCCCCACTGTATATATATGTCAGGGAGACACCTATATATATATATATATATATTTATATTTAATGCAGCGCGAGACAGCTTTAAAGCTGGTAATTCAATTACCGGCTTTTGCTTTCTCCTTCCTAAACCCGACATGATATGAGACCTGGTTTACATACAGTAAACCATCTCATATCACCATTTTTTTGCATGTTCCACACTACTAATGTCAGTAGTGTGTCTATGCAAAATTTGGCCATTGTAGCTATTATATTTAAGGGTTAAATGGCGGAAAAAATTGGCGTGGGCTCCCGCGCAATTTTCTCCGCCAGAGTGGTAAAGCCAGTGACTGAGGGCAGATATTAATAGCCTGGAGAGGGTCCATGGTTATTGCCCCCCCCCCTGGCTAAAAACATCTGCCCCCAGCCACCCCAGAAAAGGCACATCTGGAAGATGTGCCTGTTCTGGCACTTGGCCACTCTCTTCCCATTCCCTTGTAGCGGTGGGATATGGGGTAATGAAGGGTTAATGTCACCTTGCTATTGTAAGGTGACATTTAGCCTAATTAATAATGGAGAGGCGTCAATTATGACACCTATCCATTATTAATCCAATTGAATGAAAGGGTTAAAAAAACAAAACACACACATTATTAAAAATTATTTTAATGAAATAAAAACAAAGGTTGTTGTAATATTTTATTTAACGCCCAATCCAATCACTGAAGACCCTCGATCTGTAAATAAAAAAACATAATAAACCAACAATATACATACCTTCCGAGGATCTGTAAAGTCCAACGATGTAAATCCTTCTGAAGGGGTTAAAACATTTTGCAGCAAGGAGTTCTGCTAATGCAACGCTACTCCTCGCTGCAAAACCCCAGGGAATGAAGGTAAAGTAGGTCAATGACCTATATTTACCTGTATTTGCGGTGAGGCGCCCTCTGCTGGCTGTTCATAGATCGTGGGAGCTTTCCTTGAAAGCCTGGGAGCTTTCTAGGAAAGTTCCCACGATCTATGAACAGCCAGCAGAGGGCGCCTCACCGCAAATGAAGCTGGGCTGGGCTTTTTAACATTATATCCTTTTACTATTGATGCTGCATAGGCAGCATCAATAGTAAAAAGTTGGTCCGAGGCGGGGTGACACACTGGTGTTGACTGGAGGGGAGTAGGGAGGGGGCACTGACTGGAGGAGAGTAGGGAGGGGCCAATTTGCGGTCGGACTAAGCCTGCCGGCCGCGACCAATCAGCGACGCGGGATTTCCGTCTCAGACAGACAGACGGAAGTACCCCTTAGACGATTATATAGATAGATGAAGTGCAATACAATATTTAATTTCAAATATTGAGCCTTCATGTTTATGGGCTTAAAAAAAAGCTAAAGCAATTAACTTGGATATAAGTTGGTGAGCATGCAGCATGGAAGCGCATGTTCACACTGGCCACTAAACAGACAAAACCCAAGACAGAAACATAATAATCAAATACCCTGCAGTAAATACATACACAGCAATAATGCATGAAAATAATATAGGGTACTTAGTTAACATATTTTTGTTAAAAAAATGCAAAAGCCATCTCACCATGTCTCAGTGACCCTTATTGAGGTGGTCCTAACCTCTAATATTAAAACATTACTGTTTGTCAAGTGACATTCATGTGAATATGGGCTGAGATGGACTGAGACCCCGCTAGTGGACACACAGTCATGGGGAACCACCAGTGACATAACTACCACGGTTGCAGCGGTCGCCACTGCCGATACAGTTCAAAGCAATGATGGAGGAGAAAGCGTCAGCTGATGCTCCCTCTCCCATCATTTCCCTCTGCCTCTGACAATGCGGGTGCATGATGACATCACTTCATTGCGCACCCGCTGTGTGCGGGGCCCAGGCAGTGCAGCATCTGCACAGCTGATGGTGGCCACCATATTGGCAAAGCCTGTGGCAGCTGCTGGGACTGGGAACAGGCGGCTCCAGAGCTAGTGAGGGGCATGTGGACCGAGCCGCCCAGTAGGGAGATGCCGCAGCGGTTCAGCCATGTGGAGGATCCGGGGATGAACATGGAGGTGTATGGGACCGGTGGAAGTGAGGTGTGTCTGCTGCCCGTGTGTCGCCGTCTCGGCCCCCTGCATCCCTGGCCCCCTGTGACACTAGCCCCGTTTCCTCCCTGCTCTCCCGTGCCCCATGCCCTAGTAGGTCCCCAGGTTCAAGTCATTGTGCTCCTCCGGGCCCCCTGTACACAACTTGTTCCTCCTCCCCTGGTCCCCCAATGCTCCACATCTCCCATGCCCTGAGTCCTCCTGCATCCCCCATGCATTCCCTGCTCCTTGTCCACGTGTGACTCGTCTGCCCTGCTCTCAAGTCTCCCATGTTCCCTTTCTCACCGTGTATTCTCCATCTACCCTGTCCTTGTAATCCCTGTGCCCCCTTCTTCCCTCCTCCCAAGTCTCCCCCCCCGTCTTCCTGTGTCCTCTTGCAGCCCTTGCGTCCCTATCTACTCTGCCCTTCGAGTCCCCTTGTGTCCTCTTGTGCCTGTCTCCCTTGCCCCCTAGTCCCTGTGTGTCCCATTGTGCCCTTCTCTTCCTCCTAGTCCCTATGAGTCCCCTTGTGCTTGTATCCCTTGTCCCCGTGTGTAGCCTCGTGTCAGTGTCCCTTGCCCACTAGTCCCTGTGTGTCCCTTTGCGCCTGTCTCCTTTGTCCCCTTATGCTTGTGTCCCTTGTCCCCGTGTGCCAGTCTCCCTTGCCCATTAGTCCCTGTGTGTCCCCTTCCCTGTCTCCCTGGTCAACTAGTCCCTGTGTGCCCCTTGTGTCAGTCTGTCTTGTCCACTAGTCCCCGTGTGTCCCCTTGTCAGTCTCCCTGGCCAACTAGTCCCTGTGTGTCCCCTTGGGCCAGTCTCCCTTGTACCCTTGTGTCAGTCTCCCTTGCCCACTAGTCCCCTATTAACCTTCTCCCCTACCTCCTAGCCCCATGTGTCCCCTTGTGCCTGTCTCCCTTGCTCCCTAGCTCCCCTTGTGCCTGTCTCCCCAAGCCCCCTTGTGTCCTTCTCCCCTGCCCCCTAGTCACCATTTGCTCGTATCTTTCTCACTGCCCCAGTATGGAGGGGCTGCATTACACTATGAGGGAGGCTGCATTATATTCTATGGGGGTTACATTGTATTGTATGGCAGGGCTGCAGTATACTCTGTGGGGTGGCTGTATTATACTATATGTGGGCTGCATTATACTGAATCGAGGACTATGGGGAATATATTATACGATATGAAGAACTAGGGTGCATCATACTATGGGAAGTGAATTGTACGACATGGATGATGATGGCGGTGCATTATACTATATGGAGCACTATGAGCAGTGTATTATACTATATGGAGGACTGAGCAGTATATTTTAATATATGGAGGACTATGTTGAGTGTATAATGCTAAATGGAGGACTGAGGAGTGTATTATACTATATGGAGGACTGAGCAGTGTATTATACTATATGGAGCACTACGAAGAGTGTATTATGCTATATGGAGCACTATGAGGAGTGTATTTTAATATATGGAGGAGTGTATTATACTATATGGAGGACTGACGAGTGTACAATACTATATGGGGGACTATGGGGAGTGTATTATACTATAAGGAGGACTATGGGGGTGCATTATACTTCTTATATGGATCCCCATGACTTCCATGTTAGCCCCTGATGTGTATTATGGTTTATTTTCTTTTATACATTACAACAATGGCAGTACGAGGGACAAATATATTCCAGGATGGGGCACTGGATAGTTGTGCAACTGAGGTCACACTATACAACTTTGCAATAAAGCTATAGTGTGCAAAATTAATAGGGAAAATATGAATTTGGGTGGAAAATATTTTGGTATGGTGGGGGGGCCCCATTTGAAAGTTAGCACCGGGGCCCATAACTTTGTAGTTATTAACTGAGGTATAAGTTTTTTTGGTACATAGCCCCAAAAAAAGGGGGACTGCAATCCAATAGTTAATATGCATAAAAGACCAACTCTTTATTAGCCCATGAAGTGCAATGCAATGTTTTAGCTCATAAATATTGAGCCTTTCTGTTTATGGGCTAATCAAGAGTTTTATTTTTTTCACATTCATTATTTGGCGTGCTGCTCTAACTCTAATTTTTTTCTATTTCTTTTTCGATAGATTACAAAAAGCATTAAAACTTTTGAAGAATACTATTTAATGATGATGATGACATACACTATTGCTTTTTTCTCCAAAATACTGAAACTTCTACTAGTTTTGTAATAGTCTCTAGTCAGGAAGTAGTTACACATAATAAATGAAGGCAGACGATTTATATCTGCAATTACAATATACCAAACTGATATATTAAAAATCCTTAAACCACAGAGAACATGTTGTGCAGTTTGCATTTTGTGACCTTTTTGTATATCCAAAAATATAATTACTTTTTAATGAACCAAATAAATCTAACAAATCCTGCAGCGACTTTAAAACTATTACTTATTCCTTTTGTCTTGTTTTTTTTTGCCTGAAAACAATGCAATATGAGCTGCAGATGTTGTGTAAACCGTGATAACTTGTTTTTCTTTTTTTTTTATGGTTTTTTTTTTTTGGAGGGGGGGGGGATAATAGTAAGTGTAAGGCAGGCAATACTGCACTTAAGAGACCTCAAAACAAATATTAACTTTACTATAAAATACAAATTCTATAAAAGTTGGGACACTGTGTAAAATGTAAATCATGGGATATTCAAAAGCTTTGCAATTTTATGTTGATGAATACTTTTTTTAATTGGTCCACAATTTTTTTGCAGTGATAATCATTAACAAAAAACATTTTCTTGATACCTGACAAGTGACAAGTAAAAAAGCATAAATCATTTGATGTTACCAGATGTAATCAGATCAGTTAACCCCTCTCTGACCTTAGACGTACTATCCCGTCGAGGTGCCCTGGGCCTATATGACCCTCGAAGGGATAGTACGTCATAGCGATCGGCCGCGCTCACGGGGGGAGCGCGGCCGATCGCGGCTGGGTGTCAGCTGCCTATTGCAGCTGACATCCGGCGCTATGTGCCAGGAGTGGTCACGGACCGCCCCCGCCACAATAACCCCCAGCACACCGCGATCAAACGTGATCACGATGTGCCGGCGGTGCAGGGAAGCGTCGCGCAGGGAGGGGGCTCCCTGCATGCTTCCCTGAGCCCCCCGCAGCAATGCGATGTGATCGTGTTGCTGCGAGGGTCTGCTTACCTCCCTCCCTGCTCCAGGCCCGGATCCAAGATGGCCACGGCATCCGGGTCCTGCAGGGAGGGAGGTGGCTTCACAGAGCCTGCTCAGAGCAAGCACTGTGAAGCCTGCAGTGCTCTAAGTCAGATAGGTGATCTGACAGAGTGCTGTGCAAACTGTCAGATCAGCGATCTGTGATGTCCCCCCTCCCTGGGGCAGAGTAAAAAAGTAAAAAAAAAAATTTCCAAATGTGTAAAAAAAATTTTACAAAAAAAGTTCCTAAATAATGAAAAAAAAAAAAACATTCCCATAAATACATTTCTTTATCTAAATAAAAAAAAAAACAATAAAAGTACACATATTTAGTATCGCCGCGTCCGTAACGACCCAACCTATAAAACTGGCCCACTAGTTAACCCCTTCAGTGAACACTGTAAGAAAAACAAACAAAAAAAAAAACGAGGCAAAAAACGCTTTATTATCATACCGCCGAACAAAAAGTGGAATAACATGCGATCAAAAAGACAGATATAAATAACCATGGTACCGCTGAAAACGTCATCTTGTCCCGCAAAAAACGAGCTGCAATACACCATGAACACCAAAAAATAAAAAAGTTATAGTCCTCAGAATAAAGCGATGCCAAAATAATTATTTTTTCTATAAAATAGTTTTTATCGTATAAAAGCGCCAAAACATTAAAAAATAATATAAATGAGGTGTCGTTGTAATCGTACTGACCCGAAGAATAAAACTGCTTTATCAATTTTACCAAACGCGGAATGGTATAAACGCCTTCCCCAAAAGAAATTCATGAATAGCTGGTTTTCGGTCATTCTGCCTCACAAAAATCGGAATAAAAAGCGATCAAAAAATGTCACGTTGTTAGGGCTAGCGGAACGCACCAAATATTAAGACAGATAGAGTATGGTGCGTTCGCAGCCCGGGGTCCACCGTGCAGAGATGGAACCTGCTGCCAAGTAACGACGGACTATATGGCGGTACTCATAAGTATACACACGTGGGTTAAACTTCACCCAACGTGAAGGAAGCGATCCTGTTGCGTCACAGGACCGCGGTACCGCACATAGAGCGCGAGCAAGTAGTCAGCGAACTCAACCCCAACTAGGATTGAAGTCCGATTAGACCCTTGCTGGCATAACACCGCAACTGGGTGTGTAAGGAAACTAAATAACGATTTTAAGGCACAAGAGTGCATGCGGTGCCGCACTGACGAACACCACTAACCACCCAGGCTTGGGTAAGGAAAGCACAGAGGAAGTGCACGGCGCCGTACTGGCGGTCACAGCAACTGGACGCTGTAATGTGTGATTCGTGCTGTAGGCTAAGTCGGGCGCTAGATAGCAACCATACACCTTCCGCGAACAGACATTCAATAGTTCAATAGGGTAGGGGTATCCAAGGACGACTTGCACTCACAACATACACACATTAACAATTGTACACTAGCGCATGGCCGTGCGGTCATTCGCAGTTTATATAGTTGCAGCACAGGAAGTGGCCACAGAAACTTTGCCCTTCCAAGACCTGCCAAGAGGACCAATGGAATGTGCTGCAGAGCCTGAGCACATGACCCTCGATCTCCAACAGGAGATCTTGCCCTGGGCATGCTCAGTGTGTGCAGACAAGGACTTAGTCCCAGAGAAGTCCGCTCGCTGCTGACCAGCACTGACTTTAATGGCAGCGTGAGACTGAGCAAGAAGCTGTGACCGACGTCCCTGCTGAGCAGACTCCACTGCGGCTGTATAAGAATGGGAGACCGCAGTGGAGATGGCTTGAGATTCCCCCTGTGCAGAAGCGGGAACTCGAGACCTAACATTACCCCCCCTCCTAGGGCCCCCCCCTCCTTGGGTCTCGCTACGCTCGAAGGCAGCAATGAGCTGTGGGGCCCGAATGTTTTCAGCAGGCTCCCATGACCTGTCCTCTGGGCCATAACCTTTCCAATCCACCAGATAGAACTTTTTGCCGCGTACCACCTTGCACCCCAAAATAGCGTTCACCTCGTAATCATCCGTAGACGAACCCGATGTCCCGGCAGATGACTCGGAAAACCGGGACATGTATACGGGTTTCAAGAGGGACACATGAAAGGTGTCGGTGATACCCAAGCGTAGAGGAAGAGCCAAACGGTAGACCACAGGATTAACCTGTTCGAGAACCTTGAAGGAACCCAAGGAGCAAACTTAGTGGACTCAACTCGCAGCCTGATGTTACGGGCGGAGAGCCACACCAAGTCGCCAGGAGCAAAGGTCGGAGCGGGACGCCGATGAACATCGGCGGAGGACCTCATTCTCTCTCTCTGCTAGATAGCAACCATACACCTTCCGCGAACAGACATTCAATAGTTCAATAGGGTAGGGGTATCCAAGGACGACTTGCACTCACAACATACACACATTAACAATTGTACACTAGCGCATGGCCGTGCGGTCATTCGCAGTTTATATAGTTGCAGCACAGGAAGTGGCCACAGAAACTTTGCCCTTCCAAGACCTGCCAAGAGGACCAATGGAATGTGCTGCAGAGCCTGAGCACATGACCCTCGATCTCCAACAGGAGATCTTGCCCTGGGCATGCTCAGTGTGTGCAGACAAGGACTTAGTCCCAGAGAAGTCCGCTCGCTGCTGACCAGCACTGACTTTAATGGCAGCGTGAGACTGAGCAAGAAGCTGTGACCGACGTCCCTGCTGAGCAGACTCCACTGCGGCTGTATAAGAATGGGAGACCGCAGTGGAGATGGCTTGAGATTCCCCCTGTGCAGAAGCAGGAACTCGAGACCTAACATTACCCCCCCTCCTAGGGCCCCCCCCTCCTTGGGTCTCGCTACGCTCGAAGGCAGCAATGAGCTGTGGGGCCCGAATGTTTTCAGCAGGCTCCCATGACCTGTCCTCTGGGCCATAACCTTTCCAATCCACCAGATAGAACTTTTTGCCGCGTACCACCTTGCACCCCAAAATAGCGTTCACCTCGTAATCATCCGTAGACGAACCCGATGTCCCGGCAGATGACTCGGAAAACCGGGACATGTATACGGGTTTCAAGAGGGACACATGAAAGGTGTCGGTGATACCCAAGCGTAGAGGAAGAGCCAAACGGTAGACCACAGGATTAACCTGTTCGAGAACCTTGAAGGGACCCAAGGAGCAAACTTAGTGGACTCAACTCGCAGCCTGATGTTACGGGCGGAGAGCCACACCAAGTCGCCAGGAGCAAAGGTCGGAGCGGGACGCCGATGAACATCGGCGGAGGACCTCATTCTCTCCTTGGAGGCCCGAATGGCATCCTGCGTGCGGTCCCAAATGTCCCGTGCCTCCACAGCCCAGTCTGCCACCCTGGAGTCAGCAGAAGACACAGGCATGGGCACAGGAACACGCGGATGCTGGCCGTAATTTAGGAGGAATGGAGTCTGACCGGTAGAGTTGGCTACGGCATTGTTAAGTGCAAACTCTGCCCACGGTAGCAAGGATGCCCAGTCATCCTGCCTGGCAGAAACAAAATGTCCTAAATATGTGACCAAGGTCTGGTTGGCCCTCTCTACCAACCCATTCGTCTCGGGATGATATGCCGAAGAGAGATTCAACTCAATACTGAATAGACGACAAAGCTCTCTCCAGAATCGAGACGCAAACTGGGGACCCCGGTCACTAACAATTTTGTCTGGCATACCGTGTAGGCGAAAGATATGCTTGACGAACAAGACAGCCAACGCCCGTGCAGAAGGTAGCCGTGGAAGAGGCACCAAGTGCACCATTTTGGAAAAATGGTCGGTGATCACCCAGATAATGGTGCAGTTACGAGACTTGGGTAAGCCCACCACAAAGTCCATCCCGACCATCTCCCAGGGCCTGTCCGCCACCGGCAGAGGATAAAGCAAACCAGCTGGCCGTTGCCAAGGAGTCTTGTTCTTGGCGCAAGAGACACACGCCCGAACATACTCTGCGACATCACGAGCCATATGCGGCCACCAGTACGTCCTCGCCAGTAACTCAGATGTCCTTTTGGTACCAAAATGTCCACCCACCCTGGACGAGTGTGCCCAAGAGAGAACCTCCGGTCGCAAATTGGATGGAACAAAAGTCTTGCCCGGGGGCACAGACTCTAGCGAAACCGGGGCCACAGTTCTCAAGCTCTCGGTGGGGACAATAAGCCGAGGCTCCTCCTCCTCCTCCGCAGATGACACAACGGAGCGAGAGAGAGCGTCGGCCCGAATGTTCTTCTCCCCAGAAAGAAAATGGAGGGTGAAATGAAACCGGGAGAAGAATAAGGACCATCTGGCCTGGCGAGAATTCAACCGCTGGGCTGTCTGCGGGTACACCAAATTTTTATGGTCTGTGAAGACTTGGAAGGGAAAACGTGCACCCTCCAAGAGATGTCTCCACTCCGAGAAAGCCAACTTCATGGCTAGCAACTCCCTGTCCCCGATGGAATAATTCCTCTCTGCTGGTGAGAAGGTCTTGGAGAAAAAGAAGCAAGGATGCTTCCGACCTTGAGCATCCTTTTGGAAGAAGA
Organism: Ranitomeya imitator; assembly: GCF_032444005.1. NCBI lineage: Eukaryota > Metazoa > Chordata > Amphibia > Anura > Dendrobatidae > Ranitomeya > Ranitomeya imitator. The sequence goes on from NC_091284.1 coordinate 207,337,617, forward strand.
CTGCTCCAGCACCAACAGAAGAGGCATCCACCTTCATGATAAATGGCTTATCAACATCGGGGCGATGTAGGATGGGAGCGCTAGCGAAGTGTGACTTTATAGAGTTAAAGGCCTTGGAGACCTCCTCAGACCACAATTTGGGATTCGCCCCCTTCTTGGTGAGGGCAACCAAGGGAGCTACAAAAGTTGAGAAGTGCGGAATGAACTGGCGATAATAATTAATGAACCCCATAAAGCGCTGCACCGCTTTAAGAGAATGGGGTTCCTGCCAGTCCATCACAGCCTGTAGTTTGGCAGGATCCATAGCCAATCCCTGGGCAGAGATGATGTAGCCTAGGAAAGGTATGGACTCCTGCTCAAACATACACTTCTCCAACTTGGCATAGAGTGAGTTTGCCCGTAGGAGGTCGAAGACTTTGCAAACATCTCTCCGGTGGGAGTCAATATCTGGAGAGTAGATGAGAATATCATCCAGATAGACTACGACCGAGGTGGAAAGCATATCCCGGAAGATATCGTTCACAAAGTCTTGGAAAACGGCTGGGGCATTACAGAGCCCGAAGGGCATCACCAGATATTCATAGTGCCCATCCCTGGTGTTAAAAGCCGTCTTCCATTCGTCCCCCTCACGGATGCGAATCAGATTGTAAGCACCCCGCAGATCTAGTTTAGTAAATACCCTTGCTCCCCGAAGCCTATCGAAGAGCTCAGATATCAAGGGCAAAGGATACTTGTTCTTAACGGTAATGGCGTTAAGACCCCTGTAGTCTATGCATGGACGCAATTCTCCATTCTTCTTCTGCACGAAGAAGAACCCTGCCCCAGCATGTGACACTGACTTCCTAATGAATCCTCTTGCTAGATTTTCCTGGATGTACTGTGACATTGCCTCCGTCTCCGGGAGAGATAGCGGATAGACTCGACCCCGGGGAGGCTCAGCACCAGGCAAGAGATCAATAGGACAGTCATAGGGGCGATAGGGCGGAAGGATCTCCGCCGCCTTTTTGGAGAACACGTCTGCATAAGACCAATACTGCTTGGGGAGAGAGGAAAGATCTGTGGGTACCTCTGTAGTAGCAACCTGAACGCACTCCCTCTGACACCTACCCCCACAAGATTCGCCCCATCCCAGGATTCTGCCAGAGGACCACTCGATATGAGGAGAGTGGTACCGTAGCCAAGGTATTCCCAACAGGACCTCATCAATTCCCTCAGGAATGACGAGCAGAGATATAATCTCCTGATGAGTTGGCGACATGGACAGAGTAAAAGGGATGGTCTGGTGTGTTATCTGTGAGGGCAGTGCCGACCCATTCACCACTCGTACCGTTACTGGTTGAGCTAGCATAACCAGGGGCATTGCGTGACGTTGGGCGAAGGCAGAAGACATAAAATTGCCCTCCGCCCCAGAATCCACGCAGAGCTCTACCGAGTGGGAGAATGAGCCTATAGTAATTGTCCCCTTAAAGGACAATTTAGAGGCAAACGTCGCCGTGTTTAGTGTACCTCCACCTACTACCACTAAACGCTGACGTTTCCTCGATCGCTGAGAACATCTGGTGGCTAGATGTCCTGACTGCTGGCAAACATGACAGACCTTGAGTGCACAAGCGGTCCGGGACTTAGATCCCGCTTGTGACACTTCCCTGGCCTCATGTGACTCAGGAACCAGGACCGGAGATTCCAGAGGTTTGGCGAAGGTAGGAGCCAGCCGAAACCTTTGCCTACACTGGGCTCGCTCTAACCTCCGCTCGTTAAAACGGAGGTCAATTCGAGTGGAGACAGTTATTAACTCCTCCAGTGTGGCAGGAATCTCCCTAGTGGCCAGAGCGTCCTTAACGTGGTCAGCCAGGCCCCTCCAAAATATGGGGATAAGAGCTTTATCCGACCAATCCAGCTCAGAAGCTAAAGTGCGGAATTGGACGGCGAATTGATTGACCAAGGACTCACCCTGAGTTAATGCCAGCAGTTGGAGCGCCGTATCATGGGTGACTTGAGGTCCTAAAAAGACCTGTTTCAGAGTGCTCAGAAACAGCGGAGCACTCTGCACCACATGATCGCCACGCTCCCACAGCGGCGTAGCCCATTCCAACGCCCTGTCCGACAAAAGAGACACTATAAATCCCACCTTAGCCCGCTCTGTGGGAAAACGTGCAGCCAGGAGCTCGAGGTGAATAGAGCACTGACTCACAAATCCCCTACAAAACTTGCTATCACCAGAAAATTTTTCTGGCAGCGGGAGGCGAGAAAATGTCGGAGCAGGGGTGGCAATGGACAGGGTTGCTGCAGCCACGCTAGCAGCCTGTACAGCAACCGCGGTAACATCCACAGCTGAGGTTGCGCTCTCAAGAGCCGCCAACCTACCCTCCAGCTGCTGGATATACCGCAAGGATTGCTGTTTGTCCATCATTACTAGCCAGACCCTGGCGCTAGTGTAATGTTAGGGCTAGCGGAACGCACCAAATACTAAGACAGATAGCGTATGGTGCGTTCGCAGCCCGGGGTCCACCGTGCAGAGATGGAACCTGCTGCCAAGTAACGACAGACTATATGGCGGTACTCATAAGTATACACACGTGGGTTAAACTTCACCCAACGTGAAGGAAGCGATCCTGTTGCGTCACTGGACCGCGGTACCGCACATAGAGCGCGAGCAAGTAGTCAGCGAACTCAACCCCAACTAGGATTGAAGTCCGATTAGACCCTTGCTGGCATAACACCGCAACTGGGTGTGTAAGGAAACTAAATAACGATTTTAAGGCACAAGAGTGCATGCGGTGCCGCACTGACGAATGCCACTAACCACCCAGGCTTGGGTAAGGAAAGCACAGAGGAAGTGCACGGCGCCGTACTGGCGGTCACAGCAACTGGACGCTGTAATGTGTGATTCGTGCTGTAGGCTAAGTCGGGCGCTAGATAGCAACCATACACCTTCCGCGAACAGACATTCAATAGGGTAGGAGTATCCAAGGACGACTTGCACTCACAACATACACACATTAACAATTGTACACTAGCGCATGGCCGTGCGGTCATGCGCAGTTTATATAGTTGCAGCACAGGAAGTGGCCACAGAAACTTTGCCCTTCCAAGACCTGCCAAGAGGACCAATGGAATGTGCTGCAGAGCCTGAGCACATGACCCTCGATCTCCAATGGGAGATCTTGCCCTGGGCATGCTCAGTGTGTGCAGACAAGGACTTAGTCCCAGAGAAGTCCGCTCGCTGCTGACCAGCACTGACTTTAATGGCAGAAGCTGAAGAAGCAGCAGTAACTCTCTGTACAGCGTGAGACTGAGCAAGACGCTGGGACCGACGTCCCTGCTGAGCAGACTCCACTGCGGCTGGATAAGAATGGGAGACCGCAGCAGAGATGGCTCGAGATTCCCCCTGTGCAGAAGCGGGAACTCGAGACCTAACACACGTGCCCGAAAATGTTACCAATAAAAACGTCAACTCATCCTGCAAACAACAAGACCTCACATGACTCTGTGGACTCAAATAGGGAAAAATTATAGCAGTGTGTGACGGCTGCCAATCATAAAAATCCGCTAAAAAAACGCTATAAAAGTAAATCACACCCCCCTTCATTACCCACTTAGTTAGGGAAAAATAAAAAAATGTATTTATTTCCATTTTCCCATTAGGGCTAGAGCTAGGGCTAGGGTTAGGGTTAGGGCTAAGGTTAGGGCTAGGGTTAGGGCTAGGGTTAGGGCTAGGGTTAGGGTTAGGGTTAGGGCTAGGGTTAGGGCTAGGGTTAGGGCTAGGGATGGGGATAGGGTTAGGGCTAGGGTTAGGGTTAGGGTTAAGGCTACAGTTAGGGTTGGGGCTAAAGTTAGGGTTAGGGTTGGGGCTAAAGTTAGGGTTCGGGTTTGGATTACATTTACGGTTGGGAATAGGGTTGGGATTAGGGTTAGGGGTGTGTCTGGGTTAGAGGTGAGGTTAGGGTTACCATTGGGATTAGGGTTAGGGGTGTGTTTGGATTAGGGTTTCAGTTATAATTGGGGGGTTTCCACTGTTTAGGCACATCAGGGGCTCTCCAAACGCGACATGGCGTCCGATCTCAATTCCAGCCAATTCTGCGTTGAAAAAGTAAAACAGTGCTCCTTTCCTTCCGAGCTCTCCCGAGTGCCCAAACAGGGGTTTACCCCAACATATCGGGTATCAGCGTACTCAGGAGAAATTGTAAAACAAATTTTGTGGTCCAATTTCTCCTGTTACCCTTGGGAAAATACAAAACTGGGGGCTAAAAAATAATTTTTGTGGAAAAAAAAAGATTTTTTATTTTCACGGCTCTGCGTTATAAACTGTAGTGAAACACTTGGGGGTTCAAAGTTCTCACAACACATCTAGATGAGTTCCTGGGGGGTCTACTTTCCAAAATGGTGTCACTTGTGGGGGGTTTCTACTGTTTAGGTACATTAGGGGCTCTGCAAACGCAATGTGACGCCTGCAGACCATTCCATTCTAAGTCTGCATTCCAAATGGCGCTCCTTCCCTTCCGAGCTCTACCATGTGCCCAAACAGTGGTTTACCCCCACATATGGGATATCAGCGTACTCAGGACAAATTGTACAACAACTTTTAGGGTCCAATATCTTCTCTTACCCTTGGGAAAATAAGAAATTGTGGGCAAAAATATAATTTTTTGTGAAAAAATATGATTTTTTATTTTTACGGTTCTGCATTATAAACTTCTGTGAAGCACTTGGTGGGTCAAAGTGCTCACCACACCTCTAGATAAGTTCCTTAGGGGGTCTACTTTCCAAAATGGTGTCACTTGTGGGGGGTTTCAATATTTAGGCACATCAGTGGCTCTCGAAACGCAACATGGAGTCCCATCTCAATTCCTGTCAATTTTGCATTGAAAAGTCAAATTGCCCTCCTTTGCTTCCAAGCTCTGTCATGCGCCCAAACAGTGGTTTACCCCCACATATGGGGTATCATCATACTCAGGACAAATTGTACAACAACGTTTGGGGTCCATTTTCTCCTGTTACCCTTGGTAAAATAAAACAAATTGGAGCTGAAGTAATTTTTTGTGAAAAAAAGTTAAATGTTAAATGTTCATTTTTATTTAAACATTCCAAAAATTCCTGTGAAACACCTGAAGGGTTAATAAACTTCTTGAATGAGGTTTTGAGCACCTTGAGGGGTGCAGTTTTTAGAATGGTGTCACACTTGGGTATTTTCTATCATATAGACCCCTCAAAATGACTTCAAATGAGATGTGGTCCCTAAAAAAAAATGATGTTGTAAAAATGAGAAATTGCTGGTCAACTTTTAACCCTTATAAGTCCCTAACAAAAAAATTTTGGTTACAAAATTGTGCTGATGTAAAGTAGACATGTGGGTAATGTTACTTATTAAGTATTTTGTGTGACATATCTCTGTGATTTAATTGCATAAAAATTCAAATTTGGAAAATTGCGAAATTTTCAAAATTTTCGCCAACTTTCCGTTTTTTCACAAATAATCGCAGGTAATATCAAATTTTTTTTACCACTATCAGGAAGTACAATATGTCATGAGAAAACAATGTCAGAATCACAGGGATCCGTTGAAGCGTTCCAGAGTTATAACCTCATAAAGGGACAGTGGTCAGAATTGAAAAATTGGCCCAGTCATTGACGTGCAAACCACCCTTGGGGGTAAAGGGGTTAAATGTTCTTAAAAAGTACACATTTTATTCAAAAATGCCAATAAACAGACAATATAATTTGTTGAAGCATGATAAAAGACGAATCCACACAAATAGAACAGTGAAACATCATGGATCCCTGAGAAGCAAGTTACATATATTCCAAACTGAACAACAATGTGCAGTGAATATGAAAAGTGTATATATATAAAGTATACACTTCCCTGTTAAAATCCCATGTTTTTGTCATCTAAAAAAATAATTCCAAGAAGAGTGATTTCAGAACTGTTTCCACTTTTAATGTAACCCATAATCTTACAAATCTATTGGGAAAAAAACTGAAATCTCTCTGAAGGGGGAAATAAAGATACCAAAGCTAAAATAAAGTGGTTGCATAAGTGTGAAAACCCGTTTATAATTAGGAATGTGGTTGTGTTCCGAACTGGACAATCACATTTAAACTAATCTTAAATAGTATTCAGTACAAAGTTGCTATTATTTAAAGTTATTCTTATTAACCCCATATAATAATAATAATAATAATAATAATCTTTATTTTATATATGGAGCTAAAATACAGTGCCTTGCGAAAGTATTCGGCCCCCTGGAACTTTTCAACCTTTTCCCACATATCATGCTTCAAACATAAAGATACCAAATGCAAATGTTTGGTGAAGAATTAGCAACAAGTGGAACACAATTGTGAAGTTGAACGAAATTTATTGGTTATTTAAAATTTTGGGGGGAAATTCAAAAACTGAAAAGTGGGGCGTGCAATATTATTTGGCCCCTTTACTTTAAGTGCAGCAAACTCACTCCAGAAGTTCATTGTGCATCTCTGAATGATGCAATGTTGTCCTAAATGCCTAATGATGATAAACATAATCCACCTGTGTGTAATCAAGTCTCCGTATAAATGCACTTGCTCTATGATAGTCTCAGGGTTCTGTTTGAAGCACAAAGAGCATCATGAAGACCAAGGAACACAACAGGCAGGTCCATGATACTGTTGTGGAGAAGTTTAAAGCTGGATTTGGGTACAAAATGATTTCCAAAACTATAAACATCCCAAGGGGCACTGTGCAAGCGATCATATTGAAATGGAAGGATTATCATACCACTGCAAATCTACCAAGACCCAGCCGTCCCTCTAAACTTTCATCTCAAACAAGGAGAAGACTGATCAAAGATGCAGCCAAGAGGCCCATGATCACTCTGGATGAACTGCAGAGATCTACTGCTGAGGTGGGACAGTCTGTCCATAGGACAACAATCTTTCGTACACTGCACAAATCTGACCTTTATTGAAGAGTGGCAAGAAGAAAGCCATTTCTCAAAGATATCCATAAAAAGTGTTGTTTAAAGTTAGCAATAAGCCACCTGGGAGACACACCAAACATGTGGAAGAAGGTGCTCTGGTCAGAAGAAACCAAAATCGATCTTTTTGGCAACAATACCAAACAATATGTTTGGTGTAAAGGCAACACAGCTCATCACCCAGAACACATCATCCCCACTGTCAAACATGGTGGTGGCAGCATCATGGTTTGGGCCTGCTTTTCTTCAGCAGGGAAAGGGAAGATGGTTAAAATTGATGGGAAGATGGATGGAGCCAAATACGGAACCATTCTTGAAGAAAACCTGTTGGAGTCTGCAAAAGACCTGAGACTGGGATGGAGATTTGTCTTCCAACAAAACAATGATCCCAAATAGGGTTGAGCGAAATGGATCGGACAAATTAAAAAGTTTCGTGAAGCACGACCCGATCCTAGTGTGGGATCGGCCATGAGGTCGACGATCAGCGCACCAAAGTCACGTTTTGTATTACATTTTCAGCGCCATTTTTCATCCAATGAAGGAGGACGCAGAGTGTGGGCAGCGTGATGACATAGGTCTTACTCCCCACCATCTTAGAGAAGGGCATGACAGTGATTGGCTTGCTTTCTGCGGCGTCACAGGGCCTATAAAGGGGCGTGCATGCCGACCACCATCTTAATTCTGCCGATCTTAGCATAGGGAGAGGTTGATGCAGCTTCATCAGAAGAAGGGATATAGTTAGGGAGGGAAGATTAACCCCCAAACTGCTTGTGCTGTAGCGATTTCCACTGTCCAACACCACCTTTTCTTTGCTGGGACAGTGGAGTTTATATTTTTGTGCATCAGCGTTGTAGCTTATTAGGCTGCCTTATAAGGCTCACTGAAACGGGCATTGCTGTTTGTATGCCGCTGTGCAAACCAACTGCTTTTTTTAAAGCAAAAATCCTGTTGCTCCTTTCTGCACAGTTCTCTTGTTTATTTGTCCACACTTTTGTGTGCAGCAGTCCTTTTTATTGCTGCCATACTTGTCCTGAGATCATTGTAGGGAGATTGAAATTGTACTACAGCCCTTGTATTTTTTTATATATCTTCCAGCCACGTTCTGCCACTTACATTGTGTAGTGGAATAAACAGGGCCTGAGTTATGTTGCAGTCTCCCCCCCAAAAAAGGGAGATTTAAATTGGCACTAAGTGGATCTACGTCACAGTTCTGTTAGTTTGTCGTACATCTTCCAGCCACGTTCTGCCACTTACATTGTGTAGTGTAATACACTGGGCCTGAGTTTTGTTGCAGTCTCCCCATAAAAAAGGGAGATTTAAATTGGCACTAAGTGGATCTACGTCACAGTTCTGTTAGTTTGTCGTACATCTTCCAGCCACGTTCTGCCACTTACATTGTGTAGTGTAAAACACTGGGCCTGAGTTTTGTTGCAGTCTCCCCCCCAAAAAAGGGAGATTTAAATTGGCACTAAGTGGATCTACGTCACAGTTCTGTTAGTTTGTCGTACATCTTCCAGCCATGTTCTGCCACTTACATTGTGTAGTGTAATACACTGGGCCTGAGTTTTGTTGCAGTCTCCCCCCCAAAAAAAGGGAGATTTAAATTGGCACTAAGTGGATCTACGTCACAGGTTCTGTTATTTTGTCGTACATTTTCCAGTCACGTTCTGCCACTTACATTGTGTAGTGTAATACACTGGGCCTGAATTTTGTTGCGGTCTCCCCCCAAAAAAAGGGAGATTTAAATTGCCTCTAAGTGGATCTACGTCACAGTTCTGTTAGTTTGTCGTACATCTTCCAGCCACGTTCTGCCACTTACATTGCGTAGTGTAAAACACTGGGCCTGAGTTTTGTTGCAGTCTCCCCCCCAAAAAAGGGAGATTTAAATTGGCACTAAGTGGATCAACGTCACAGTTCTGTTAGTTTGTCGTACATCTTCCAGCCGCGTTCTGCCACTTACATTGTGTAGTGTAATACACTGGGCCTGAGTTTTGGTGCTGTCTCCCCCTCCAAAAAATGGAGATTTAAATTCTCAAAAAGTTTATATACACCTTCTACCTTGTTTTACAGTACCATATAATGGTTGTTATTTTGGTTAGATTTCTCCAAAAATGAGGAAGTCAGGTGGAAGAGGCCGTGGGCGGTCTTTGCCAGCTGGTACTGATGGTGGTGGTGGTGGAGAAACTGGTGGTAGTGGGAAAAAAACACCTATCAAATATCCTAGAATGGTTGGCCAGGCACAGATGAGAACACAACAAGACACAGGAAAAGACGGTGGAACTCCTGGAAAATGGTTACAATGTTAGCAATACTAGTGTATTTAGTGCAGCTCACATTCAATAGTGAAAGGACATAATATTATAGGACCAGACGGAGTTTGTTCAACTTGCTCGCATATGCTACTATAGTCACTATATCGGTTTATAAACTGAATAACATAAGTAAATATTACCCTCTTAGTAGAGAGAGGCCCTGTATGCCAATATGTGCTCATACAAGTAACGAACAAGGACCGTTAGATAACATATACATGTCCTATATACAAAGCAAATAACATATCATAGTTACCAAATGAATGGAGACGGACCAGGAAACCACCACACCCGACGCGCGTTTCGCAATGAAATGCTTCGTCTGTGTGGTATTGTTTAATGAATACCTTCCTTCCTTGTTGCTTTGGCAACCATAGCGTTCACATCATTGGGATACGTATCTTTTATTGGTACCGCCTACAGGTTCCCAGCATGCTGCGCAGCAGTCACATGTGCGCTGGTGTTGCTGGGTTACCTAACACTTGCGGTACAGCAACCACGCGTCATCACTCTTACTTACGGCCGAACACCCGGAAGTGAATCCCCGGGAATGACCGGAGCACTGCGCACTTGACACCATTACGTATTGTTTTCATACTTTTTTTACTGCTTTCTGTAATGCGGTTTTATTTATTTATATAACGCGGTCCTTCATCTGGTAAAATACTTAGTCTTTTGATGCATCTAATTAGATTTTTTGTATTTCCACGGCAATGACCTGTTTAACACTTCCGGTTCACGTTAGCGCTAGCGTTCTGATTCCACAGCTGTTTGTCATCTATGTGGCCATTGTTTTGTATAAAACAGGTACCTTTTCAATGACTAACCACCCCCAGACGAAGCATTTCATTGTGAAATGCGCGTCGGGTGTGGTGGTCTCCTGGTCCGTCTCCATTCATTTGGTAACTATGATATGTTATTTGCTTTGTATATAGGCCATGTATAAGTTATCTGACGGTCCTTGTTCGTTACTCGTATGAGCACATATTGGCATACAGGGCCTCTCTCTACTAAGAGGGTAATATTTACTTATGTTATTCAGTTTATAAACCGATATAGTGACTATAGTAGCATATGCGAGCAAGTTGAACAAACTCCGTCTGGTCCTATAATATTATGTCCTTTTACTATTGAATGTGAGCTGCACTAAATACACTGGTATTGCTAACATTGTAACCATTTTCCAGGAGGTCCACCGTCTTTTCCTGTGTCTTGTCGTGTTCTCATCTGTGCCTTTTTAGGCGGTTTTAGGACCATGTTGTGGTCTTTGTTTATGTCTTTAATAAAATTTTGAATATATTACAATTGGGTAGTGGGAAAAGCAAAATAGCACCAAAGGCTCGAAGTGTTGAGCCAGCGTCATCGTCTGGCTACACAAGGCCTCGAAGGCTCCCTTATCTGGGAGTAGGAAAACAGCTTTTAAAGCCGGAGCAGCAGGAAAAAGTTTTTGCTTTCCTTGCTGACTCAGCCTCTAGCTCTTTCACCTCCTCTTCAGAAGGTTCGAAATCTAAATGCAGTGCGTCGTCAGTGGATGCTCCCGGTCAGAAACAAGTTGCTTCTTTGTGTCCTTCACCCAAACCAAAAGTGAAGGATGCGGCAGGCGACACTACAGTTTACTCCATGGAGCTCTTTACACATACCGTGCCTGGGTTAGAGAGGGAAATTGTTAAAAGTCCATTACAAGATGAATCGGACATGGAGTGCACTGTTGCACCGCCACAGCTACATTATTATGCTGTTCCATTGACTCAGATCACTACATTGCCCTCGCAGTGTACTGAGCCAGAATCTGACCCTGATGAGACTATGGTGCCCCATCATGAATGCTATAGCACATTACATGGTGACACAGAGGTTGACCCAGATTGGCAGCCATTGGGGGAAGAGGGTGCCGCTGCCAGTAGCTCGGAAGTGGAGGAGGATGATCCGCAGCCATCTACATAGCAAAAGCTTTCATCTGGCAGGCCCGTATCTGGCCAAAAATGTTTGTCAAACCCAAAAACAGATTTAGGACAGCATGGCCATCCGGTGAAAGTAGCAGAGCATGCAATGCCTGAAAAGGTAATCCATAGTAGGAAGAGTGCAGTGTGGGAAATTTTTAACCAAGATCCGAATGATCAGTGCAAAGTTATAGGTAAGAAGTGCTCAAAGACCTTTAGAAGAGGGAAGAATCTCCTAAATTTAAATACAACGTGCATGCGTAGACATTTAACCAGCATGCACTTGCAAGCCTGGACTAACTACCAAACATCCCATACCATTGGTGCACCTGCTCAGAATGAAGGTAGTCACCAATGCTACATTGCTTCCCTCACTGTAAGCCCACTGGTTAGGACACCACCAGCAGCAAATGTGGAGGTATCATCGCAAGGCCAAAGCAGTCAAGGAATCACAAGGATCTTGGTAGGAAACACTGTAGGTAGGCCAACATCAAGAATACCATCACCAACCCTCTCTCAATCTGCCATGTCCACCATCACCCCAGCTAGTTCCACCATATGCAGCTCTCCAGTCCAGCTCACCCTACAAGAGACTCTCGTTAGAAAAGGAAAGTACTCATCCTGTCATCCCCGTACACAGGGTTTGAACGCTCACATTGCTAGACTAATCTCATTAGGGATGATGCCCTACCTGTTGGATGAAAGCGAAGCTTTCAAAGCCCTGATGGCCTACGCAGTACCACACTGTGACCTACCCAGTTGACACTTCTTTTCGAGAAAAGCCATCCCAGCACTCCACCAGCATGTCAAAGACCGCATTGTCCATGCACTGAGGCAATCAGTCAGTAGAAAGGTGCACCTCACAACAGATGCATGAACCAGTATGCATGGCCAGGGACATTACGTGTCCATCACGGCACACTGGTTTAATGTGGTGGATGCAGGGTCCACAGGGGACAGCCATAGTGGGACAGTTCTGCCTAGCCCACGGTCTAGGAAACAGTTTGCTGTAGGCGTTCGCCACCCCTCCTTCTCCTCCTCCAGAAGTGAAAGCTCGTCCAGAAAGCACAGTCACACGATCACTCCATTCGCAGCTGCCAGTGTTGCACTCGAGGTGTCCCATTATGGAACAGCTTGTGGTAAGCGTCAGCAGTAGGGTTGAGCAAAACTGATCGGTCATTTTCATAAGTCGCCGACTTTTGGCAAAGTCGGGTTTCATGAAACCCAACCCGATCCCTGTGTGGGGTCGGCCACCCGGTACACGACTTTCGCGCCAAATTCGCATTTCGATGATGCGTTCAGCGCCATTTTTAAGCCAATGAAGGTGGACGCAGAGTGTGGGCAGCGTGATGACATAGTTCCTGGTCCCCACCATCTTAGAGAAGGGCATGGCAGTGATTGGCTTGATTTCTGCGGCATCACAGAGGCTATAAAGGGGCGTTCCCGCCGACCGCCATCTTACTGCTGCTGATCTGAGCATAGGGAGAGGTTGCTGCCGCTTCGTCAGAAGCAGGGATAGCGTTAGGCAGGGTACATTAACCCCCAAACCGCTTGTGCTGTAGCGATTTTCACTGTCCAACACCACCTTTTGTTTGCAGGGACAGTGGAGGGTACTTTTTTTTTTCCTCAGCGCTGTAGCTCATTGGGCTACCCTAGAAGGCTCCCTGATAGCTGCATTGCTGTTTGTACGCCACTGTGCAAACCAACTGCTTTTTTCAAAGCACAAATCCTGTTGCTCCTTCCTTTCTGCACAGCTAAATTGTTTGTTTGTCCACACTTTTGACTTTTTTGTGCAGCAGTCCACTCCTTGTTATTGCTGCCTGCCATACTTTGCTGAGATTACTGCAGGGAGATAGTAATTGTAGTACAGTCCCCTTTTTTTTTTTTTCGTTATATCTATTCAAGCCACTTTCTGCCACAGAAAATATACTCTAATACAGTGGCCCAGATTTATTCACTAGTCTCCCTGAAGAAAAAAAAAATGGGTGCAGATTAAAATTGGCAAATCTGCATCAGTGGCAGTCCTGTGTGTGGCATCTGTGTCTCATTTTCTGGCACAGAAAACATACAGTCTAAGGCTGCCGTCACACTAGCAGTGTTTGGTCAGTATTTTACATCAGTATTTGTAAGCCAAAACCAGGAGTGGAACAATTAGAGGAAAAGTATAATAGAAACATATGCACCACCTCTGTATTTATCACTCACTCCTGGTTTTGGCTTACAAATACTGATGTAAAATACTGACCAAATACTGATAGTGTGACGACAGCCTAACAGTGGGCCTGATTTCTTGCCAATTCTCCCATAAATAAAAAAAAAATAGTGGGAGATTAAGATTGGAAATTCTGCCTCAGTGCCAGTGCTGTGTGTGGCATCTGTCTCTCATTTTGTGCCACAGAAAACCTAGTGTGTAACACTGGGCCTGATTTCTTGACAATTCTCCCACAATAAAGTAAAACAAGTGGGAAATTAAGATTGGCATTTCTGCCTCAGTGCCAGTCCTGTGTGTGGCATCTGTCTCTCATTTTGTGCCACATAAAACCTAGTGTGTAACACGGTGCCAGATTTTTTGACAATTCTCCCCGAAAAAAAAAATAGTGGGAGATTAAGATTGGCCATTCTGCCTCTATGCCAGTCGTGTGTAGCATCTGTCTCTCATTTTGTGCCACATAAAACCTAGTGTGTAACACGGTGCCAGATTTTTTGACAATTCTCCCAGGAAAAAAAAATAGTGGGAGATTAAGATTGGCATTTCTGCCTCAGTGCCAGTCCTGTGTGTGGCATCTGTCTCTCATTTTGTGCCACATGAAACCTAGTTTGTAACACGGTGCCAGATTTTTTGACAATTCTCCCCCCCCAAAAAATAGTGGGAGATTAAGATTGGCATTTCTGCCTCAGTGACAGTCCTGTGTGTGCCATCTGTCTCTCATTTTGTGCCACATAAACCCTAGTGTGTAACACTGGGCCAGATTTTTTGACAATTCTCCCAGAAAAAAAAATTAGTGGGAGATTAAGATTGGCCATTCTGCCTCTGTGCCAGTTGTGTGTGGCATCTGTCTCTCATTTTGTGTCACATAAAACCTAGTGTGTAACACGGTGTCAGATTTTTTGACAATTCTCTCAGGAAAAAAAAAATAGTGGAAGATTAAGATTGGCATTTCTGCCTCAGTGCCAGTCCTGTGTGTGGCATCTGTGTCTCATTTTCTGGCACAGAAAACATACAGTCTAAGGCTGCCGTCACACTAGCAGTGTTTGGTCAGTATTTTACATCAGTATTTGTAAGCCAAAACCAGGAGTGGAACAATTAGAGGAAAAGTATAATAGAAACATATGCACCACCTCTGTATTTATCACTCACTCCTGGTTTTGGCTTACAAATACTGATGTAAAATACTGACCAAATACTGATAGTGTGACGGCAGCCTAACAGTGGGCCTGATTTCTTGCAAATTCTCCCATAAATAAAGAAAAATAGTGGGAGATTAAGATTGGAAATTCTGCCTCAGTGCCAGTGCTGTGTGTGGCATCTGTCTCTCATTTTGTGCCACAGAAAACCTAGTGTGTAACACTGGGCCTGATTTCTTGACAATTCTCCCACAATAAAGTAAAACAAGTGGGAAATTAAGATTGGCATTTCTGCCTCAGTGCCAGGCCTGTGTGTGGCATCTGTCTCTCATTTTGTGCCACATAAAACCTAGTGTGTAACACGGTGCCAGATTTTTGGACAATTCTCCCCGAAAAAAAAAATAGTGGGAGATTAAGATTGGCCATTCTGCCTCTGTGCCAGTCGTGTGTAGCATCTGTCTCTCATTTTGTGCCACATAAAACCTAGTGTGTAACACGGTGCCAGATTTTTTGACAATTCTCCCAGGAAAAAAAAAATAGTGGGAGATTAAGATTGGCATTTCTGCCTCAGTGCCAGTCCTGTGTGTGGCATCTGTCTCTCATTTTGTGCCACATGAAACCTAGTTTGTAACACGGTGCCAGATTTTTTGACAATTCTCCCCTCCAAAAAAATAGTGGGAGATTAAAATTGGCATTTCTGCCTCAGTGACAGTCCTGTGTGTGCCATCTGTCTCTCATTTTGTGCCACATAAACCCTAGTGTGTAACACTGGGCCAGATTTTTTGACAATTCTCCCAGAAAAAAAAATTAGTGGGAGATTAAGATTGGCCATTCTGCCTGTGTGCCAGTTGTGTGTGGCATCTGTCTCTCATTTTGTGTCACATAAAACCTAGTGTGTAACACGGTGTCAGATTTTTTGACTATTTTCTCAGGAAAAAAAAAATAGTGGGAGATTAAGATTGGCATTTCTGCCTCAGTGCCAGTCCTGTGTGTGGCATCTGTGTCTCATTTTCTGGCACAGAAAACATACAGTCTAAGGCTGCCGTCACACTAGCAGTGTTTGGTCAGTATTTTACATCAGTATTTGTAAGCCAAAACCAGGAGTGGAACAATTAGAGGAAAAGTATAATAGAAACATATGCACCACCTCTGTATTTATCACTCACTCCTGGTTTTGGCTTACAAATACTGATGTAAAATACTGACCAAATACTGATAGTGTGACGGCAGCCTCACAGTGGGCCTGATTTCTTGCCAATTCTCCCATAAATAAAAAAAAAATAGTGGGAGATTAAGATTGGAAATTCTGCCTCAGTGCCAGTGCTGTGTGTGGCATCTGTCTCTCATTTTGTGCCACAGAAAACCTAGTGTGTAACACTGGGCCTGATTTCTTGACAATTCTCCCACAATAAAGTAAAACAAGTGGGAAATTAAGATTGGCATTTCTGCCTCAGTGCCAGTCCTGTGTGTGGCATCTGTCTCTCATTTTGTGCCACATAAAACCTAGTGTGTAACACGGTGCCAGATTTTTTGACAATTCTCCCCGAAAAAAAAAATAGTGGGAGATTAAGATTGGCCATTCTGCCTCTGTGCCAGTCGTGTGTAGCATCTGTCTCTCATTTTGTGCCACATAAAACCTAGTGTGTAACACGGTGCCAGATTTTTTGACAATTCTCCCAGGAAAAAAAAAATAGTGGGAGATTAAGATTGGCATTTCTGCCTCAGTGCCAGTCCTGTGTGTGGCATCTGTCTCTCATTTTGTGCCACATGAAACCTAGTTTGTAACACGGTGCCAGATTTTTTGACAATTCTCCCCCCCAAAAAAAATAGTGGGAGATTAAGATTGGCATTTCTGCCTCAGTGACAATCCTGTGTGTGCCATATGTCTCTCATTTTGTGCCACATAAACCCTAGTGTGTAACACTGGGCCAGATTTTTTGACAATTCTCCCAGAAAAAAAAATTAGTGGGAGATTAAGATTGGCCATTCTGCCTCTGTGCCAGTCGTGTGTGGCATCTGTCTCTCATTTTGTGCCACATAAAACCTAGTGTGTAACACGGTGTCAGATTTTTTGACAATTCTCTCAGGAAAAAAAAAATAGTGGGAAATTAAGATTGGCATTTCTGCCTCAGTGCCAGTCCTGTGTGTGGCATCTGTCTCTCATTTTGTGCCACTGAAAACCTAGTGTGTAACATGGTGCCAGATTTTTTGACAATTGTCCAAAAAAAAAAAAAAATAGTGGGAGATTAAGATTGGCATTTCTGCCTCAGTGCCAGTCCTGTGTGTGCCATCTGTCTCTCATTTTGTGCCACATAAAACCTAGTGTGTAACACTGGGCCAGATATTTTGACAATTCTCCCAGAAAAAAAAATAGTGGGAGATTAAGATTTGCCATTCTGCCTCTGTGCCAGTCGTGTGTGTGGCATCTGTCTCTCATTTTGTGCCACATAAGTGCCAGTCCTGTGTGTGGCATCTGTCTTTCATTTTATGCCACAGAACATATACTGTGTAAGAGTGGGCCACATTTCTTCAATATTCTCCCTGAAAAAATAAAAAGGGGGAGATTTTTATTGGTAGTGTGTGCATCTGCGTCAGTCCTGTTAGTGGCATATCTGTCTGCCATTGAAGCTGTGTACTGTTATACATTGGGCCTGATTTTCCCTGCAGTCTCACCCACCTATAAAGGCATATATAAATCCAACAGAAGTTTGAGTTCACCTTGTAACTGGTTGTACAGTAACAAATACCGTTAGTTTGGTTACATTTTTCAAACAATGAGGAAGTCTGGTGGAAGAGGTCATGGCCGTGGGCGGTCATTGCCAGCTGGTAATGATGGTAGTGGTGGTGGAGCATCAGGTGGTTGTGGGAAAGGCAATATAGCACCTAAGTCTCGAGTTGTTGAGCCAGGTTCGTCGTCTGGCTACACAAGGCCTCGAACGCTCCCTTTTCTGGGAGTAGGAAAACCGCTTTTAAAGCCGGAGCAGCAAGAACAAGTTTTGGCTTTCCTTGCTGACTCTGCCTCTAGCTCTTTCGCCTCCTCTTCTGAAACTGCTAAATGTAAAAGCTGCGCGTCGTTAGTGGATGTTCATGGTCAGGGACAAGTTGCTTCCTTGTCTTCTTCACCAAGAACAACAGAGAAGGATGCGTCAGGCGACACAACGGGTAACTCCATGGAGCTCTTTACACATACCGTTCCTGGGTTAGAAAGTGAAATAGTTAACAGGTCATGCCCATTACAAGTTGAATCGGACATGGAGTGCACAGATGCACAGCCACAGCCAGATTACTATGCTGTTCCTTTGACTCAGACCAGAACATTGCCCTCGCAGTGTACTGATCCAGAATCTGACCCTGATGAGACTATGGTGCCCCGTCACGAACGCTATACCACTGGCTCACACGGTGACACAGACGAAGTGTCACACGAGATAGAAGAGGAGGTCATAGATGACCCAGTTGTTGACCCCGATTGGCAGCCATTGGGGGAACAGGGTGCAGGCAGCAGTAGCTCTGAAGCGGAGGAGGAGCCGCAGCAGGCATCAACATCGCAACAGGTTCCATCTGCCAGGCCCGTATCTGGCCAAAAACGCGTGGCAAAACCAAAACCAGTTGTAGGACAGCGTGGCCATCCGGTTAAAGACGCTCAGTCTGCAATGCCTGAAAAGGTATCCGATAGTAGAAAGAGCGCAGTCTGGCATTTTTTTAAACAACATCCAATTGATCAGCGCAAAGTCATCTGTCAAAAATGTTCAACTACCTTATGTTAGGAGTCGAGTTTCCTCTGCTGCACAGGGGGAATCTCGATCCGTCTCCGCTGCGGTCTCCCATTCTCCTCCAGCCACAGTGGAGCCTGCTCAGCAGGGACGTCGATCCCAGCGTCTCGCTCAGTCTGATTCTGTGAGAAGAGTTACTGCTGCTTCTCCAGCTTCTGCCTGTAAAGCCTATACTGGTCAGCAGCGAGTGGACTTCTCTGGGACTAAGTCCTTGTCTGCGCACACTGAGCATGCCCAGGGCAAGATCTCCCGTTGGAGATCGAGGGTCATGTGCTCAGACTCTGCAGCGCATTCTATTGGTCCTCTTGGCAGGTCTTGGAAGGGCAAAGTTTCTGTGGCCGCTTCCTGTCCTGCAACTATATAAACTGCGCATGACCGCACGGCCATGCGCTAGTGTACAATTTAATACGTGTGTTTGTTGTGAGTGCAAGTCGTTCTTTAAATACCCCTACCCTATTGTATGATTGTTCGCGTATGGAGTATGGCTGCTATCTAGCGCCCGACTTATCACTCAACGTGTCACACACGTGTCAGCGTCTACTGCTGTGACCGCCAGTGCGGTGCCACGCGCCAGTGTGCGCTTCCTGACCCACGTCTGGGTGCTTAGTGGTGCCTGCCAGCACGGCACAGTTCGCACTTCAGTGCCTTAATTATGTAATTCCTTTCACACCCAGTAGCGGTGTAGTGCCAGCAAGGGTCTAATCGGACTACAATCCCTGTTGGGGTTTAGTTCGCTGACCACTTGCTCGCGCTCTATGTGCGGTACCACGGTCCTGTGACGCAACAGGATCGCTTTCTTCACGCTGGGTGAGGTTTAACCCACGCGTGTATACTTTTGAATACCGCCATATTGTCTGTCATTTCCTAGCAGCAGGTTTCACCTGCACGGTGGACCCCGGACTGCGAACGCATCTATATCATCTCTCTTGGTGCGTTCCGCCAGTCCTAACACCTTAAGCAAAGGTCAGAATCTTAAAAGTCTAAATAAAAGTTGCATGCGTAGACATTTAACCTCTATGCATTTGCAAGCCTGGACTAACTATCAAACGTCCCTTAAGGTTGTAGCACCCTCGGCCAATGAAGCTAGTCAGCAACGCTTCATCCCTTCCCTCACTGTAAGTCCGCCATTTCCCGCACCATCTGCAGTAAATGTGCAGGTTTCGTCGCCAGGCCAAAGCAGTCAGGGAATCACCAGGTTCGTGGTAGGAAACACTGCATGTAGGGCACCAGCAAGAATACCATCTCCAACCCTCTCTCAGTCTGCCATGTCCACCGGCACCCCCGCTAGTTCCACGATCTGCAGCTCTCCAGTCCAGCTCACCCTGCATGAGACTCTCGTTAGGAAAAGGAAGTACTCATCCTCGCATCCACGTACACAGGGTTTGAACGCCCACATTGCTAGACTAATCTCATTAGAGATGATGCCCTACCGGTTAGTTGAAAGCGAAGCTTTCAAAGCCCTGATGGACTACGCTGTACCACGCTACGAGCTACCCATTCGACACTTATTTTCGAGAAAAGCCATCCCAGCCCTCCACCAGCATGTAAAAGACCGCATCGTCCATGCACTCAGGCAATCTGTGAGTACAAAGGTGCACCTGACAACAGATGCATGGACCAGTAGGCATGGCCAGGGACGTTAAGTGTCCATCACGGCACACTGGGTTAATGTGGTGGATGCAGGGTCCACAGGGGACAGCAATATTGGGACAGTTCTGCCTAGCCCACGGTCTAGGAAACAGTTGGCTGTAGGCGTTCACCCCCCTCCTCCTCCTCCTCGTCCTCCTGCAGAAGCGAGAGCTCATCCACAAACCGCAGTCGCACGATCACTCCATCCGCAGCTGCCACTGTTGCACACGAGGTGTCCCATTATGGGACAGCTAGTGGCAAGCGTCAGCAGGCTGTATTGGCAATGAAGTGTTTGGGTGACAACAGACACACCGCGGAAGATCTGTCCGAGTTCTTGCAGCAAGAAACTCAGTCATGGCTGGCACTGTACATCTTGAGGCAGGCAAGGTAGTGAGTGATAACGGAAGGAATTTTATGGCTGCCATAGCCCTTTCACAACTGAAACACATTCCTTGCCTGGCTCACACCTTAAACCTGGTGGTGCAGTGCTTCCTGAAAAGTTATCCGGGGTTACCCAACCTTGATCACAAAGTGCACATACTTTGCTCGCATATCCGCTGTTCGCCCGTGCACTCCAGCCGTATGCAGAACCATCAGCGGTCTTTGAACCTTCCACAGCATCGCCTAATCATCGACGTTGCAACAAGGTGGAACTCCACACTGCACATGCTTCAGAGACTGTGTGAACAGAGGCGTGCTGTATTGTATTTGTGGGAGGATACACATACACGGGCAGTCAGTTGGATGGTAGACATGGAGTTGTCAGGTGTGCAGTGGTCGAAGGTACAGGACCTGTGTCAAATCCTTCAGTGTTTTGAGGAATGCACACGGCTGGTTAGTGCAGACAACGCCATAATAAGCATGAGCATCCCCCTAATGTGTCTGCTGATGCAAAGTTTGACGCACATAAAGGAGCAGGTGTCTGCAGCCGAGGAAGAGGGAAGCCTTGACGACAGTCAGCCATTGTCTGGTCAGGGCAGTCTACAGGACGAGGTAGCGGGCGAAGAGGAGGAGGACAAGGAGGATGATGGGGATGAGTATTTTTGAATGAGGAAGCTTCTCCGGGGCCAATAGAAACTGGTGGCGTTGCAAGGCCGGGTTCAGGCTTTTTGAGGGGGACAAGTGACGTAGATTTGCCAGAAACTGCCCCTCAACCCAGCACAAGCGCAGATTTGACATCTGGAACTTTGGCCCACATGGCGGATTATGCCTTACGTATCCTCAAAAGGGACCCAGGCATTATTAAAATGATGACCGATGATGATTACTGGTTGGCCTGCCTCCTTGATCCTCGCTATAAAGGCAAATTGCAAAATATCATGCCACATGAGAACCTCAAACAAATATTAGCAACCAAACAAGCAACTCTTGTAGACCGTTTGATTCAGGCATTCCCTGCACACAGCGCCGGTGATGGTTCTCACACGAACTGCAGGGGGCAACAGGGCAGAGGTGTTAGAGGTGCACAAATCAGAAGTGGCGTTGGACAGAGGGGTTTTCTGACCAGGTTGTGGAGTGATTTCGCAATGACCGCAGACAGGACAGGTACTGCAGCATCAATTCAAAGTGACAGGAGACAACATTTGTCCAGTATGGTTACTAACTATTTTTCATCCCTTATCGATGTTCTCCCTCAACCGTCATTCCCATTTGATTACTGGGCATCCAAAATAGACACGTGGCCTGAATTGGCAGAATATGCATTGCAGGAGCTTGCTTGCCCAGCAGCTAGTGTGCTATCAGAAAGAGTATTCAGCGCTGCTGGTTCAATATTGACCGAAAAAAGGACTCATCTGGCTACCCAAAATGTTGATGATCTAACCTTCATTAAAATGAACCACTCATGGATATCGAATTATTTTGCCCCACCTTTCCCGGCTGACACCTAGCTTTCCTATGAAAAGGTCTTGCTTGTGGACTGGTCTTACTGACTGTTCCAATCACTTAATTTGCAGCAGCTGTTTGTCCAGCATACGTCATGTTTACACCTCCCTAAATGGGCTAACTCCCCCCACGGGGCCGTGGTCTCGCCACTTGGCGCAAGCACCCGTGAGAGTGCCGTTTGTCTGAAGAGGTGGGTGTGCCCGCTTTTGGTCGACAGCACTGCCACTGGGTCCCTCATAGTACAATAAAGTGTCTCTGGTGTTGGTGGCGCGCACTGTTGTGAATTCTGCTTTTGGGCTCCCTCCGGTGGTTGTAGGTGGTAATGCAGTTGTCCCTGGCCTGCAGTCCTGGACAGGTGTATCTGCTAATTGCAATTCTGACTGGGGTATTTAGGTTTGCAGGACTCATTAGTCCTTTCCAGTTGTCAATGTTTCTTGGGAAGTGTTGGATCCCTGTCTGGCTTCTCCTGCTTAGCTGCCAATTCAGCAAAGATAAGTGTCTGTTTCTTTTTCTATGGCACACAAGCTGTGTGCTTGTTTTTTGATTGTATTCCTGCTCTGTGTGTAGGAGTCTCTGGAGTTGCAGATATACGTTCCACGTCTTTAGTTAGATGGAGGAATTTTTTGTATAATCTGCTGTGGATATTTTTGGAAGGGTTTTCATACTTACAGCACAGGACTCTGTTCTATCCTTTCCTATTTAAGCTAGAGTGGCCTCTTTTGCTAAATCCTGTTTTCTGCCTGTGTTTGTCTTTCCTCTCCTACTCACAGCCAATATTTGTGGGGGGCTGCCTATCCTTTGGGGTTCTGCTCTGAGGCAAGATAGTATTCCTATTTCCATCTATAGGTGTATCTAGTCCCCCGGCTGTGACGAGGTGTCTAGGGTTTGTAAGGTACACCCCACGGCTACTTCTAGTTGCGGTGTTAAGATCAGGATTTGCTGTCATTATAGTTACCTGAGTTATATATATATTTACTCCAGTGAAAGTTTTCATGCTGCTCCAAGGTCACCGGATCATAACAGTACAACTGGCCAATAATGAGTTAAATGCATCTCAGAAGAAGGGACAAAAGGTGTTGAGCCATTTTTTTTCTTCAGTCTGCTTTATCTTCTCTTCCCTCTTTATCTCTGGGTGGCTGAGGAGCCTAGTGCTAGCATTAATGTTCAGGAATTAGCTTCTTGTGTGGACCAGCTTGCTGCTAGGGTACAGGGTATTTCTGATTATATTGTTCAGACTCCTGTTTTAGAACCGAAGATTCCTACTCCTGATTTGTTTTTTGGTGACAGGTCCAAGTTTTTGAGTTTTAAAAACAACTGTAAACTGTTTTTTGCTTTGAGACCTCGATCCTCTGGTGATTCCATTCAGCGGGTTAAAATCGTCATCTCCCTGCTGCGTGGCGACCCACAGGATTGGGCATTTTCCCTGGAATCTGGGAATCCGGCTTTGCTTGATGCAGACTCCTTTTTTCAGGCTTTGGGATTGTTATATGATGAACCTAATTCTGTGGATCAAGCTGAGAAGACATTGTTGGCCCTGTCTCAGGGTCAAGAGGCGGCAGAATTGTATTGTCGGAAATTCAGAAAATGGTCTGTGTTGACTAAATGAAATAATGATGCTTTGGCGGCAGTTTTCAGAAAGGGTCTTTCTGAATCCGTTAAAGATGTTATGGTGGGGTTTCCCACGTCTTCCGGTCTGAGTGATTCTATGTCTCTGGCCATTCAGATTGACCGGCGCTTGCGGGAGCGCAGAACTGTGCGCGCTGTGGCGTTGTCCTCAGAGCAGATTCCTGAGCCAATGCAGTGTGACAGGATTCTGTCTAGAATGGAATGACAAGGATTCAGACGTCAGAATAGGTTGTGTTATTATTGTGGCAACGCTTCTCATGTAATTTCAGTCTGCCCTAAGCGGACAAAGAGGATCGCTAGTTCATTTACCATCAATACTGTACAACCTAAATTTCTGTTATCCGTGTCCTTGATCTGCTCATTGTCATCATTTTCTGTCATGGCATTTGTGGATTCAGGCGCCGCCTTGAACTTAATGGACTTTGAGTTTGCCAGGCGTTGTGGTTTTCCCTTGCAGCCTTTGCAGAACCCTATTCCTTGAAGGGGCATTGATGCTACACCCTTGGCTAAAAATAAGCCCCAGTTTTGGACACAGGTGACCATGCGCATGGCGCCAGCCCATCAGGAAGATTGTCGATTTCTGGTGTTGCATAATTTGCATGATGCTATCGTGCTGGGTTTTCCGTGGTTGCAGGAACATAATCCTGTGTTGGATTGGAAGTCCATGTCTGTGACTAGTTGGGGTTGTCAGGGGATTCATAATGATGTTCCTTTGATGTCAATCTCCTCTTCTTCCTCTTCTGAAATTCCAGAGTTTTTGTCTGATTTTCAGGATGTATTCGATGAGCCCAAGCCCAGTTTCCTTCCACCGCACAGGGACTGTGATTGTGCTATTGACTTGATTCCAGGCTGTCAATTTCCTAAGGGTCGACTTTTCAACCTGTCTGTGCCTGAACATACCGCCATGCGGAGCTATATTAAGGAGTCTTTGGAGAAAGGGCATATTCGGCCATCTTCTTCACTGTTGGGAGCGGGGTTCTTTTTTGTTGCTAAGAAAGATGGTTCCTTGAAACCCTGTATTGATTATCGCCTCTTGAATAAAATCATGGTCAAGTTTCAATACCCTTTACCTTTGCTTACCGATTTGTTTGCTAGCATTAAGGGAGCTAGTTGGTTTACGAAGATTGACCTTCGGGGGGCATATAATCTTGTTCGTATTAAGCAGGGTGATGAATGGAAAACTGTGTTTAACACGCCTGAAGGCCATTTTGAATACCTTGTGATGCCATTCGGGCTCACTAATGCTCCATCTGTTTTTCAGTCCTTCATGCATGATATTTTCCGGAATTATATTGATAAGTTCTTGATTGTATATTTGGACGATATTTTGATTTTTTCTGATGATTGGGAGTCTCATGTGGAACAGGTCAGGATGGTATTTCAGATCCTTCGTGACAATGCCCTGTTTGTGAAAGGGTCTAAGTGTCTCTTTGGGGTGCAGAAGGTTTCTTTTTTGGGCTTTATTTTTTCTCCCTCGTCTATAGAGATGGATCCGGTTAAGGTTCAGGCCATTCATGATTGGATTCAGCCCACATCCGTGAAGAGTCTTCAGAAATTTTTGGGTTTTGCAAATTTTTATCGCCGTTTCATTGCTAATTTTTCCAGCGTGGTTAAACCCTTGACCGATTTGACGAAGAAAGGCGCTGATGTGGCGAATTGGTCCTTTCTGCCATTTCGCCTGATTTACAACGGGTTCTTCAGGAATTTCAGGCTGACAAACCTGACCGCTGTCCTGTGGGGAAACTGTTTGTTCCTGACAGATGGACTAGTGTTGGCTGGTCATCCTGGCATTTTTGGTACCAGAGACTTGGTTGGTAGGTCCTTTTGGTGGCCTTCTTTGTCGTGTGATGTACGTTCTTTTATGCTGTCCTGTGGGACTTGTGTGCGGGCCAAGCCTTGTTGTTCCCGTGCTAGTCGGTTGCTTTTGCCATTGCCGGTCCCTGAGAGGCCCTGGACGCATATTTCTATGGATTTTATTTCCGAGAGGATGTCGGTTATCTGGGTTGTTTGTGACCGGTTCTCTAAGATGGTTCATTTGGTGCCTTTGCCTAAATTACCTTCCTCTTCGGATTTGGTTCGGTTGTTTTTTCAGCATGTGGTCCGTTTGCATGGTATTCCGGAGAATATTGTGTCCGACAGAGGTTCCTAGTTTGTTTCTAGGTTTTGGCGGGCCTTTTGTGCTAAGCTGGGCATTGATTTGTCTTTTTCTTCTGCGTTTCATCCTCAGAAAAATGGTCAGACCGAGCAAACTAATCAGACTTTGGAGACTTATTTGAGATGCTTTGTGTCTGCTGATCAGGATGATTGGGTGGCTTTCTTGCCATTGACCGAGTTTGCACTTAATAATTGGGCTAGTTCGGCTACCTTGGTTTCACCTTTCTTTTGTAATTTTGGTTTTCATCCTCGTTTTTCTTCTGGGCAGGTTGAGCCTTCTGACTGTCCTGGTGTGGATTCTGTGGTTGACAGGTTGCAGCAGATTTGGGCTCATGTGGTGGACAATTTGGTGTTGTCTCAGGAGGAGGCTCAACGTTTTGCTAACCGTCGTCGGTGTGTTGGTTCTCGGCTTTGGGCTGGGGATCTGGTCTGGTTGTCTTCCCGTCATGTTCCTATGAAGGCTTCTTCTCTTAAGTTTAAGCCTCGGTTTATTGGTCCTTATAGGATTTCTGAGATTATTAATCCCGTGTCTTTTCGACTGGCGCTTCCGGCCTCTTTTGCGATCCATAATGTCTTCCATAGATCTTTATTGCGGAAATATGTGGAGCCCGTTGTTCCCTCTGTTGATCCTCCGGCCCCTGTGTTAGTTGATGGGGAGTTGGAATATGTTGTTGAGAAGATTTTGGATTCCCATTTTTCGAGGCGGAAGCTTCAGTACCTTGTCAAATGGAAGGGTTATGGCCAGGAGGATAATTCTTGGCTTTTTGCCTCTGATGTCCATGCCGCTGATTTGGTTCGTGCCTTTCATCTGGCTCATCCTGATCGGCCTGGGGGCTCTGATGAGGGTTCGGTGACCCCTCCTCAAGGGGGGGTACTGTTGTGAATTCTGCTTTTAGGCTCCCTCCGGTGGTTGTAGGTGGTAATGCAGTTGTCCCTGGGCTGCAGTCCTGGACAGGTGCATCTGCTGATTGCAATTCTGACTGGGGTATTTAGGTTTGCAGGAGTCATTAGTCCTTTCCAGTTGTCAATGTTTCTTGGGAAGTGTTGGATCTCTGTCTGGCTTCTCCTGCTTAGCTGTTATGATCTGGTGGCCTAGGAGCAGCATGAGACGGACTCTGGAGAAGGTGGTCCCTGTACTGACCGCAAACCCTGAACCTAGCAGCGCAACTAGAAGTAGCCGTGGGGTGTACCTAACACTCCCTAGACCACTCGGCACAGCCTCAGAACTAACTTCCCCTAAAGACAGAAACAGGAAACCTATCTTGCCTCAGAGAAAATCCCCAAAGGATAGATAGCCCCCCACAAATATTGACGGTGAGAGGTGAGGGAAATAACATACGCAGACCTGAAATCAGAATTTAGCATAGGAGGCCATACTAGCTAAAAAGAAAGAATAGAACAGAGTACTATGTGGTCAGTAAAAAACACTAGAAAATATCCACCACAGAAAATACTATTCACCACATCTGATTAAAGACATGGAGGGCATATCTGCATCTCCAGAGACACAGCTTGGCTGCAAAAAATGCTTCACAGACAAAGCTGGACAAGACAAACATGAAAATGCACAGAACTATAAGGTCCACAGCAGGTGGACAGCAAAAACAAAGCCAGGACTTATCTTTGTAGAAAAGCACAGCAAACTGGACAGACCAGCAGGGAAGTGAATCCTCCAAAAACAATGGACAACTGGCAGGGACTAAAGAGTCCTGCAAAGCTATATACCCCAGTCAGTTTTGCAATTAGTAGATACACCTGTCCAATCCTGCAGTCCAGGCACAACTGCATTACCCTCTACAACCACCGGGAGCCCAAAAGCTGAATTCACAACACTTAGCTGCCAATTCAGCAAAGATAAGTGTCTGTTTCTTTTTTTATGGCACACAAGCTGTGTGCTTGTTTTTTGATTGTATTCCTGCTCTGAGTGTAGGAGTCTCTGGAGTTGCAGATATACGTTCCACGTCTTTAGTTAGATGGAGGAATTTTTTGTATAATCTGCTGTGGATATTTTTGGAAGGGTTTTAATACTGACCGCACAGTACTCTGTCCTATCCTTTCATATTTTAGCTAGAGTGGCCTCTTGTCCTAAATCCTGTTTTTCTGCCTGTGTGTGTCTTTCCTCTCCTACTCACAGCCAATATTTGTGGGGGGCTGCCTATCCTTTGGGGTTCTGCTCTGAGGCAAGGTAGAATTCCTATTTCCCTCTATAGGGGTATTTAGTCCTCCGGCTGTGACGAGGTGTCTAGGGTTTGTTAGGTACACCCCACGGCTACTTCTATTTCTGGTGTTAAGATCAGGATTTGCGGTCAGTATAGTTACCACCTACTCCAGTGAAAGTTTTCATGCTGCTCCAAGGTCACCGGATTATAACACTGACCACACCAATGCTGACCGTGTACCCATGTAACCTTTTTTAAAGGAAAAAACAAAATCCAGCTCACCATACCGACATTCCCAAGAGCTCGGAGCACGGAACCGCTGTGTCAGGGCGTAGACGAACAGGAAAGAGAAGGAGATCCAGCTCAACGAAATAGTGAAAAATCCAGTTTATTTCACTTAAAATATAGTGAAAGGACAAAACATCAGCATACAAAAAAATATTTTAAAACCAAGGTCAACGCGTTTCCGGTGACTAAGCACCCTTAAACCTGTGTTGAGCCAAATTTGTGGTGTAAGGCCTACTAGCAGTGTCTGTCTGTGCCACTCTATACAGCTGTCCTCTTAAAAAAAAATGACCTGCAATTGTCAGGTTTTCAGCCTATCGGAATTTTAAAACTGCAGTGGGGCTACAAGTTTGGTTGGGGCCTACTAACAGTATATGCCGCTCTGTGCTGTTCTCCTGGTTTCCTGTCCTGAACTTCCATTTTCAGGCTCTCGTGAAGTAGTTGTTAATATTACACTGCATTTGGCCTACTAGTGTGGTTGGGGCCTACTAACGGTGTATGCCGCTCCATGCTGTTCTCCTGGTTTCCTGCCGTGAACTTCCATTTTCAGGCTCTCATGAAGTAACTGTTAATATTACACTGCATTTGGCCTACTAGTGTGGTTGGGGCCTACTAACGGTGTATGCCCCTCCTTGCTGTTCTCCTGGTTTCCTGTCCTGAACTTCCATTTTCAGGCTCTCGTGAAGTAGTTGTTAATATTACACTGCATTTGGCCTACTAGTGTGGTTGGGGCCTACTAACGGTGTATGCCGCTCCTTGTTGTTCTCCTGGTTTCCTGTCCTGAACTTCCATTTTCAGGCTCTCATGAAGTAGTTGTTAATATTACACTGCATTTGGCCTACTAGTGTGGTTGGGGCCTACTAACGGTGTATGCCGCTCCTTGCTGTTCTCCTGGTTTCCTGTCCTGAACTTCCATTTTCAGGCTCTCGTGAAGTAG
This sequence comes from Ranitomeya imitator, assembly GCF_032444005.1. Classification (NCBI taxonomy): domain Eukaryota; kingdom Metazoa; phylum Chordata; class Amphibia; order Anura; family Dendrobatidae; genus Ranitomeya; species Ranitomeya imitator. The sequence goes on from NC_091284.1 coordinate 207,366,617, forward strand.
TTGTTAATATTACACTGCATTTGGCCTACTAGTGTGGTGGGGGCCTACTAACGGTGTATGCCCCTCCTTGCTGTTCCCCTGGTTTCCTGTCCTGAACTTCCATTTTCAGGCTCTCGTGAAGTAGTTGTTAATATTACACTGCATTTGGCCTACTAGTGTGGTTGGGGCCTACTAACGGTGTATGCCGCTCCTTGCTGTTCTCCTGGTTTCCTGTCCTGAACTTCCATTTTCAGGCTCTCGTGAAGTAGTTGTTAATATTACACTGCATTTGGCCTACAAGTTGGGTCTGGGTTGTAGGGACTGTGTCTGCCGCTCCAAGGTGTTCTCCAGGGTGCCTCTCCCTAGCTTCTATCTTCAAGCTCTTGTTAAGTAGTGGTTGAAACAACACTGCATTAGGCCTACAAGTTGGGTCTGGGTTCTAGAGACGGTGTCTGCCGCTCCAAGATGTTCTCCAGGTTGCCTCTCCCTAGCTTCTATCTTCAAGCTCTTGTTAAGTAGCTGTTGAAACAACACTGCATTAGGCCTACAAGTTGGGTCTGGGTTCTAGAGACGGTGTCTGCCGCTCCAAGGTGTTCTCCAGGTTGCCTTTCCCTAGATGCTATCTTCAGGCTCTCGTTAAATTGTTTTTAATATAACCCTGCATTTGGCCTACTTGTTTTGTTGGCCCTACTAACGGTGTCTGCCGCTCCTTGATGTTCTCCTCCACTGAACAAACCAGTGTCGCCTGTTTACTTCTGTTAACAATTTTGAACTGCATTTAGCCTACTTACTGATTTGGGCCTACTCACTGTGTCAGCCTCTCATTACAGTTGTACTCCACAGAACAAAGCAATGCCCCCTGGTTAGTCCTGTTACCAATTTTGAATTGCATTTAGCCCACTTTATTATTTGGGCCTATATCTGTGTTTCCTCCTCATCCTGCCCATTGCCCAGCCAGTGATAGATGAGTCTGCTGGTACATTGACCCAGAACGCTACATTCCCCGTGCACGCTACACAGCCAGAATGTGACCCTGCTGAAAGTCACAAAGAGGAAGGTGCAGATGAAAGTGCAGGATCCTTCATCAGGTGGGGAGGGATACTCGTTGGCGACGTCACTGGCACAGGGCCCCTCATAATACGCAAAAGTGTCACTGCCGGTGGGAGGTGCCCCCGCCGTGCAAACACACCGCCGTACTTTGAGGGGCCCTGTGCCAGTGCCAATGCCAACCAGTGGCCCCCCCTTGCTTGCTCAGGATCACAGCACTTGCAAAGTTGAAATACTTATCTCTCCCTGCTCCACTGCCGTGACGTGGTCCACATTTCCTGGGCCCACTAAATACTTGAACCAGCCCTACCCCCCCACAACTTTAGCCAAATGACCCCCAATTTCCAATGCCTAACTATTATTATAAGGTAAATTAAGATTGACAAGCTTCAGTAACAAGAATGGATGTTTTTGCCATTAAAATGGGCACTGTAGGTGTTTTCCTGGCCTCCACTCACTGCCGACTATGCTTCCCCATTGACTTGCATTGGGTTTCGTGTTTCGGTCGATCCCCGACTTTTTGCGATAATCGGCCGATTTCACTCGACTCGACTTTTGAGATAGTCAGGTTTCGCGAAACCCGACTCGACCCTAAAAAACTAAAAGTCGCTCAACCCTACTTGTGAATCCTCACATCACATGCACTGCAACTGTGAGGATTCTCGGATGCTTGAGCAGGGAGCGGGCAGTCACATGACTGCAAGTATGCAATTTGCATACTTTCAGAGACCTTCCAAACAGTCATTCCCAGCCTCACTTAATACACTTGCATTGAGCAAGGCAGCACACATCTAGTCAGCATGTGACCGCATGCATGCAAATTGCATTATGGTGGTCATGCACCCACCACTTTCTACACTGACTGATGTGAGAATCACAAGTCTGCAGTCACATAGAGTGGTTGTAAACTTGTAGCCAAAGGCTGGACACCCCTTTAATTTGCTTTGTCTACATCTCCAGCCAAGCAGTAGCTTTTACTTTCTTTGATCTTCACAGCCAATCTATGGCAGCTGGTGAAGTTGGTACATTATGCAATGCAAGTGGTAGTAGCACTATACTCCATGGCAGAACTCAAAGTAGGAATGTGGTGGGGGAGCTAGGAGCTCAGCCATTTTGTACTCCAATGCAACTGTCTGCTGAAACAAGGATGACAATGATAATTCTATTGTTCACAAAACCTTGGAATGAGATAAGGTTACCGGGATGATACTGTCATCAGAGAAGGAGGTTTTTGGCCTCGGTGATACACAGCCCAGATCCGCTAGGGTAAAATCTGCTTGTTTTGTCATCAGTTCTGGAATAAGTGATGTTGGTGGGGGAGATTTATCAGTGCTTGAAAAGTGTGGTCTCAGTGGAGGTGAATCGAACATGCAGGCTTTTCATGTGTGGGATTTCCTTTGCACATTGCCACAGGCAATTATTTTTGCAGACTGAAGGCTCTGTTAGAGAAGAATATGCAATGGACATCCCGCCTTGCATAGACTAAGAATCAGGACAGTTTTAGCCACAGTTTAACTGAGGTAAAAAATTAAAAGCGAGGCCTAAATACTAAAATATTGCATCATTTTACAGAAATATTTAAAGTGTATTTACTTAAGCTGATTTCAGGCTATTAACCTCTTTCTGACATCAGACATAATAATTAGTGATGAGTAAATACATGCATATTAGGCACTATTCGTTACTCGCACAAATAGTCTGGTATTCGGGCTATTAGTTACTTGGCGAGTAATTTGCTATTCTCGGTATATTCAAGTGATCCACCCAGCTTGTTTGGCGCTTTATATGCAGTCAATAAACAAGCTGGGCTGGCTTGCCAATCACAATAATGCCGATGCCATCTTTGGTGTGGCATTACTGTGATTGGCTGGCCATCCAGCACCATAGGGACTATTTAAGAGGCTGCCAGCGCCATCTTGTACACTTGGAAAGTGAAAGTAGTATAGGTAGAGTGATAGGAGTTTATACTGAGTGTTTATTCATTACAAAAAGCTCTTTTAAAGACTGTCAAGATTACTTTTTTTGTTTATTGTCAATCCAAGGTAGCAGTATGCATCTAAGTAAAATAATTGCATATTTGATCGACACTAAATAATACACTTTGATTGAAGAAAATAGTTGCCAGGTGTTTTAATTTACATGCCTTACTTAAAACATCTGAAAAAAATTGTAAGTCCTCAGTGATTGATTATAATGACTTACTGAAAAGATGACAATAAATAGGAAGCTTCCAAGACTACTCAGGACGCTTTATCAGGCATCGTATCAAGATGAGTAGTCTTGAAAGCTTTCTATTTATTGCCATCTTTTCAGTTAGCCTTTAAAAGGTATCAACCACTGAGGACTCTCACATTTAAATACCTTTCCAGTTACTGGCTAATATGGTAGAAAGATATATATTTTCCATTACGTAGACTGATTCCCTAAAATAGAAGACATTTTTTACGGAGGCCCTTTCTAAATATCCATATGCAAATAAAGTAATAGATGTGAATAAACAAGGCATATAAATTTACGATTGAAAGCTATGATTTTGTACTATAAACATGTAAACAATATTTTAATTAATTACATGTATCATCTTGTAGCTGAAAATATGGTGAAATAAAATATGTCTGTGAAATAAGGATTTCATATTGTCAACCATTTATAATATATTCAATCTATTGATCTATATAATGCAGTATAAAACCCAACATGATCTGTAATATATTGTGACATGTTTCTTACCTGTAGTGTTCAATTGAACTAAAAACACAATTTCACACATTATTGTTGAATTATGGAACTGTTATTGACTGAAGTAATGTCTGCTTCTGCTCCTCGTTGTTCTAAAATCTGAAGGCTATGACAGGCTTGACATATTCTGTTTTCAAGATATTCCTTCATGTATCTCAGTTTTTTAATAGCATGGTTAAAATGTAATATGGATTTAAAATAGATGCAGATGTCATGTCTTTGATAGCAGTCTCCAAGTGATACAAAAATGCACCATAAAATTTGATTTGCAATGCTCTTTTAGATGATGCAATTCAACATCAGTTTAAAAAAGCAGTTATAGAAAAAAAACTAGAAATACATTTTAATTGAAAATAGAAGAAAAATTGTCCATGGTCTTTCTGCAAGCTTTTTTAGCTAAGCAAATGTATTTCTAAAGGTTCTATAGCTATGAAATAGATATGAAAGATGTCGGAAACAACCCAACGAATCCACACAGGTAAAGAAATCCTCTCTTCACACATGTATGCAGTGATTATCCACAGCTTTCCCTGGATCCTGAATGCTCTGTATCATGCATTGTTTTCCTGTGTGTCAGCTAGCACCCTGAATGGTAATTTCATGTCATTCAACCCCTGTGCTAGAATTCATCAGCTACATGGTTATCAGTACTCACTGTTGTAGCTCCAGGACCCCCTCCAATCCCCCCCCCCCCCCCGTCTCTGTAGATGTTTATCATAAAGAAGTATTAGTACAGAGATGTTATCAGGACTGCATCTTTGATCATCTATCCACACCAGGATGTGTTGAGCAGCTGTCCCTAATTTATAACTAACCAGCTCCCAGAATCCCGCTGTCCTCTCCCTGCACTGTGGCCTATAAATTTTGCTTCATTCTTAGGGGTGCACGCCAGTGTGGGGGTGGCACACCTTCAGCAATGCATCGCATTAGCTAGGCATCAAGTTAATGCAGTTATTCCATGGCAGTTAGTCAGGGCAGGAGTCAGGTAACCCACACTCTGAACTCCCTTCTATCCATGTGCTTTATTCCTATCCTTTATTCCCACCCCTGTCAGGGACCAACTACCTGAGCGGAGCTCAGATAGCAACTGCAGTGGTTGCAATCACACCTGGATCCTGGAGTCTGAGGTCCAAAAAGTCCCTTTTGCCCAGATGAAAAGACTGTTATAATTAAAGATATGCAATAGTTGTGGGTCCTGTTGAAGATTTTGCATTGGAGCCCACAAGCTTCCAGTTACACCACTGTGTAACTCTAATAGCACTGAATTATTCATCAGCCGTCAAATTGGTTTAGCCATCCCATCAGGACCAAGGTAAGCCGGGGCTCCATACATGTGTCTCCTGTTAAGAGTAAATACCTGGCTATTTAGCCAGCTCTCTCTCTCTCTCTTAGATTGCTGCCAATTGTAGTTTTACTCAATAGGTGTGTGCTTGCTCTGTGCTCCTAGTTTTGTATTCTGATCTTTTCTGCTCAACTTGGATTTGCCTTCACCATCCGTTTTCCTAGCCTTTTTGTCGCGATATGCTACCTTCTTGGAATTTTGACCTTGGACTGTTACCTGACTATGCCTTTGTGTCACCCCAATGTTTATAACGTACTCTCCTGGTTCTTAAGCTTGAACCTCTGGGCTGCCCAGCCTCATAGCTTGTTCGTGAGTAGTGACTCGCACCACATAAGGCTGTGATATTCAGTCATGGCTACTAAAAGAAGACAATGGACCAGATGCATCAAGACTGGCATTGCTCACATTGGTCTTGAGGAGGGGCCGACCTGAAGTCAGATGCTCCTGAGGCATAACCCTCTTCATGAATCAGGAGTGTCATATGAGAAGGGTACCCCTGTGTGTATCCTCATATACCCTACACCAGCCCTTACTGAAGTAAATTTTGTGGCATAGCAAACACTGCTATGACGAGGGGCGGTTTCCACACCCCTGGCCCTACCAAGCCTCCCCCATCATGTCGGACCTGGGAGAAACTAACATGAGAAAACCAAATGCTGCAACATTTTGGTGCAGCTCCAAGTTGTAACTACATTTTGTGACTTTTCTAAGTTTTTATGTGAAAATTCAGGCATGAAAACTTTGATGTATCGGGCCCAATGATTTCAAGCACCAGCCTCCTTTTAAACCAGACATTCTGTTCATATAATTTAGTCAGAATGATAGGTTGATATTAGATGGAAGAAAATGTGGACGCATGATAAATTCAACTTTAGTGCTTAGTACTGTAAAGCAGAATATTACGGTACAAACTTATTTCCAGATTATGCTGTGTTTATTTAATAGTGCAGCAATAATAGGGCCAAGGGATAACTTTGCATTTTTTTGCAAGAATCTAGATTTAATGTAAATTAACATTATAAAAACTGAAGCTGCAAACTTTGTGAAAGCCAAAATTTGTTTAAGTCTCAATACTTTTTAAATATTGATATTTTAAATCAATTATGGCATACAATGTGACATCAATATGCTATGTAAAAAAGCAGAAACTCTTCCAGATTTGTAAACAATAATTTTTGTATTATCATTGAAGGAATCAATGTGTTGATCAGCTGTTTTTCCCTTTGAGGTCAAACACGTCTGAAGAGTAGAACTTATTTACGCGATACAAATTGAATATATGTTGTTGCTTGAAGGAACAAAACCAGAGGATTTCTTTGACAAGGTTATCCAAAAATATATTTCTATTGAACAAACTAAAATGTCACTCCTTTCATTGGTATCCAAAGCAAAGCTCTTTACAATAGAGATGGCTTCTTCTATTTTTTCTCTCTTTTTTTTTTTCAATACAGATCCATATTGAACACAGAAATCACTTCTTTTGAATTCCAGTTGTCTTTATATGAAAGTCACATACTGTTCATGCACAAAAAAGCACAATACAACTTCTTTTAGCTGGCAATTGATATTTTAGAATTGCGGATCTAACATCAGAGAAATATATAGTTATCTAAAATACTACTCCTTAATCACCTAAGGTTAGGTACACAACTGATCCACTCCAAAATTGGTGTAATGGCGATTATATTAACTAGATGTACCTTGCAGAAAGAAGCTGGATATTTAAACTAGAAACAATAGGACCAAGGGGATTGAATAGCGAAGTGGAGCCATTTGCTTTCCAGTGATGTCCAACTAAAAGTCATCGTGAAGCATATATAAAGTACCATCTAAAGACCATTTCTGATGAAGGAAACTATAGATTTTCCGAAATGCGTAGAATGAAGTTTGATCCTTGCAGAGACTCTTACCGGATTTAACTAGTGTGATGTCACGAAGGTCTTTGTTGTGAATTTTGTGGCAGAGCTCACTCCTGTGGTCACAAGTGGTACTTCGGCTGATTCTCTCTGGGAGCTTCCGTTTGTGGAGGAAAGTGGTACTGCGGCTTCTGAGTTTCCTCCCTCAGGTGATCTGGTGAGGTCGTTAGGTGCTTCTCTACTTAACTCCACCTAATGCTTTGATCCATGCTTCCTGTCAATGTTCCAGTGTTGGACTTGTTTTTCCCTGGATCTTTCCTATGGCCTGCTGCTCTGCATAGCTAAGTTCTTCTTTGCTATTTGTTTGCTATTTTTTCTGTCCAGCTTGTCTAATTGTTTTGCTGGAAGCTCTGGGACGCAAAGGGTGTACCTCCGTGCCGTTAGTTCGGTACGGAGGGTCTTTTTGCCCCCTTTGCGTGGTTTTCTTTAGGGTTTTGTGTAGACCGCAAAGTTATCTTTCCTGTTGTGGATTCTGTTTTTGGGCTCCCTCTGGTGGTTACAGATGGTACTGGGTGACTTGTGTTCTCTGCGGTCTCTGGTGTCCACCTGTTCTATCAGGATATGGGAGTTTCCTATTTAACCTGGCTTTCTTGTCATTTCCTCGCCGGCGATCAATGTAATCAGTGTGTCTTGCTACCTCTGCTTTCCGCTTCTGTAATCATCAGGACAAGCTAAGTTTTTGATTTTCCTGTTCCACGTTTTGCTTTATTTTTGTTTTAGTCCAGCTTGCAGTTATGTGATTCCTTGTTGCTGGTTGCTCTAGTGGGCTGATATTACTCCTCATGTTCCATGAGTTGGCACATGAGTTCAGGTAATTTCAGGATGGTTTTTTGTAGGGTTTTTCGCTGACCGCGCAGTTCACTTTTGTATCCTCTGCTATCTAGTTTTAGCGGGCCTCATTTTGCTGAATCTGTTTTCATTACTACGTATGTGCCTTCCTCTCATTTCACCGTCATTACATGTGGGGGGCTGCTATTTCTGTGGGGTGTTTCTCTGGAGGCAAGAGAGGTCTTTGTTTCTTCTAATAGGGGAAGCTAGTCCTTCGGCTGGCGCGAGACGTCTAGAATCATCGTAGGCACGTTCCCCGGCTACTGCTAGTGTTGTGAATTAGGTTCAGGTTCGCGGTCAGCTCAGTTTCCATCACCCTAGAGCTTGTTCTGTTTTTTGTGTGCTTGTCCTTTTGTGATCCCCTGCCATTGGGATCATGACAGTATCGCCGGCCAAAAAGTGGTAATCGTATTGGCTGAAGTAGGAGGAAAAGTAGTCTGAGGAAGTTTTTTTTTTTTTTTCCTTCCCTCAGAGTTTGCTGCCTAGCCTTAATTGCAGCCTGGCTGCGTTTTACCTCCTCTTAATCCTTGAATGGCTCTGACCTCAGCTGTTTATCATGGACGTCCAGAGTTTGGCTTCCAGCCTGAATAATCTTGCTGCTAAGGTTCAAAATATACAAGATTTTGTTGTACATGCTCCTATGTCTGAACCTAGAATTCCTATCCCAGAGTTTTTTTCTGGAGATAGATCTAGTTTTCTGAATTTTAGGAACAATTGCAAGTTGTTTCTTTCTTTGAAATCTCGCTCCTCTGGAGACCCTGCTCAGCAAGTCAAAATTGTAATATCTTTCCTGCGGGGTGACCCTCAGAATTGGGCATTTGCATTGGCACCAGGGGATCCTGCGTTGCTCAATGTGGATGCGTTTTTTCTGGCATTGGGTTTGCTCTATGAGGAACCTAACCTAGAGATTCAGGCTGAAAAAGCTTTATTGGCTCTCTCTCAGGGGCAAGATGAAGCAGAAATATATTGTCAGAAATTTCGGAAATGGTCGGTGCTTACTCAGTGGAATGAGTGCGCTCTGGCTGCAAAATTCAGAGATGGCCTTTCTGAGGCCATTAAAGATGTTATGGTGGGGTTCCCGGCGCCTACAGGTCTGAATGAGTCTATGACTATGGCTATTCAGATTGATCGGCGTTTACGGGAGCGCAAACCTGTGCACCATTTGGCGGTGTCTTCTGAACAGGCACCTGAGACAATGTAATGTGATAGAATTCAGTCCAGAAGTGAACGGCAAAACTATAGGCGGAAAAATGGGTTGTGTTTTTATTGTGGTGATTCAGCTCATGTTATATCAGCATGCTCTAAACGCACAAAAAAGGTTGATAAGTCTGTTGCCATTAGTACTTTACAGTCTAAGTTCATTCTGTCTGTGACTCTGATTTGTTCATTATCAGCCATTTCCGTCGATGCCTATGTGGATTCAGGCGCTGCCCTGAGTCTTATGGATTGGTCATTTGCCAACCGCTGTGGGTTTAGTCTGGAGCCTCTGGAAGTCCCTATTCCTTTGAAAGGAATTGACTCTACACCTTTGGCTATGAATAAACCTCAGTACTGGACACACGTGACTATGCGTATGACTCCCGTTCATCAGGAGGTGATTCGCTTCCTGGTACTGTATAATTTACATGATGTCTTAGTGCTTGGTCTGCCATGGTTACAAACTCATAATCCAGTCTTGGACTGGAAGGCGATGTCTGTGTTAAGCTGGGGATGTCAGGGGGTTCATGATGATGCACCTCCGATTTCTATCGCTTCATCTACTCCTTCTGAGGTTCCTGTATTTTTGTCTGATTATCGGGATGTTTTTGAGGAGCCTAAGCTCAATTCGCTTCCTCCTCACAGGGATTGCGATTGTGCTATAGATTTGATTCCTGGCAGTAAATTTCCTAAAGGTCGTTTGTTCAATCTGTCAGTGCCAGAACATACTGCTATGCGGGATTATGTTAAGGAGTCCTTGGAAAAGGGACATATCCGTCAATCTTCATCTCCTTTGGGAGCAGGTTTTTTTTTCGTGGCCAAAAAAGATGGTTCCTTGAGGCCTTGTATAGATTACCGTCTTTTGAATAAGATTACGGTCAAATATCAGTATCCTTTGCCATTGTTGACTGATTTGTTCGCTCGCATTAAGGGGGCTAAATGGTTCACTAAGATTGATCTTCGGGGTGCGTATAATCTTGTGCGGATTAAGCAGGGTGATGAGTGGAAAACCGCATTTAATACGCCTGAGGGCCATTTTGAGTATTTGGTGATGCCTTTTGGACTTTCTAATGCTCCTTCTGTCTTCCAGTCCTTTATGCACGATATTTTCCGTGAATATCTGGATAAATTTATGATTGTGTATTTGGATGATGTTTTGGTTTTTTCTGATGACTGGGAGTCCCATGTTCAGCAGGTCAGGAAGGTGTTTCAGGTCCTGCGGGCCAATTCTTTGTTTGTAAAAGGTTCAAAGTGTCTCTTTGGAGTCCAGAAGATTTCTTTTTTGGGGTATATTTTTTCCCCTTCTACTATTGAGATGGATCCCGTCAAGGTTCAAGCTATTTGTGACTGGACGCAGCCTACATCTCTTAAGAGTCTACAGAAGTTCTTGGGCTTTGCTAACTTTTATCGTCGTTTCATAACTAATTTTTCTAGTGTTGTTAAGCCTTTGACGGATCTGACTAAGAAGGGTGCTGATGTTGCTGATTGGTCTCCTGCGGCTGTGGAGGCCTTTCAGGAACTTAAGCGCCGGTTTTCTTCTGCTCCTGTGTTGCGTCAGCCAGATGTTTCGCTTCCTTTTCAGGTTGAGGTTGATGCTTCTGAGATTGGAGCGGGGGCGGTTTTGTCACAGAGAAGCGCCGATTGCTCGGTGATGAAGCCATGTGCGTTCTTTTCTAGAAAGTTTTCGCCCACTGAGCGGAATTATGATGTTGGTAATCGGGAGCTTTTGGCCATGAAGTGGGCATTTGAGGAGTGGCGTCATTGGCTTGAGGGTGCTAGACATCGTGTGGTGGTCTTAACTGATCACAAAAATCTGATTTACCTTGAGTCTGCCAAGCGTCTGAATCCTAGACAGGCTCGTTGGTCACTGTTTTTCTCCCGTTTCGATTTTGTGGTTTCATACCTGCCAGGTTCAAAGAATGTGAAGGCGGATGCTCTTTCTAGGAGTTTTGTGCCTGATTCCCCTGGAAGTTCTGAGCCCACTGGTATCCTTAGGGATGGGGTGATTTTGTCGGCTGTCTTCCCAGACTTGCGACGTGCTTTGCAGGAGTTTCAGGCGGATAAACCTGATCGTTGTCCGCCTGAAAGACTGTTTGTTCCGGATAATTGGACCAGTAGAGTCATCTCCGAGGTCCATTCTTCTGCGTTGGCAGGTCATCCTGGAATATTTGGTACTAGAGACTTGGTGGCCAGGTCTTTTTGGTGGCCTTCCTTGTCGAGGGATGTGCGTTCTTTTGTGCAGTCTTGTGAAGTTTGCGCTCGGGCTAAGCCTTGCTGTTCTCGGGCCAGTGGATTGTTGTCACCTTTGCCTATCCCGAAGAGGCCTTGGACGCACATTTCCATGGACTTTATTTCGGATCTCCCTCTCTCTCAAAAGATGTCCGTCATCTGGGTTGTGTGTGACCGCTTTTCTAAGATGGTTCATCTGGTCCCCTTGCCTAAGTTACCTTCCTCCTCTGAGTTGGTCCCTCTGTTTTTTCAGAACGTGGTTCGTTTGCATGGGATTCCGGAGAACATTGTTTCTGACAGGGGATCCCAGTTTGTGTCTAGATTTTGGCGGACGTTATGTGCTAAGATGGGCATTGATTTGTCCTTTTCGTCTGCATTCCATCCTCAGACGAATGGCCAGACGGAACGAACTAATCAGACCTTGGAAACTTATTTAAGGTGTTTTGTTTCTGCTGATCAGGATGACTGGGTTACCTTTTTGCCGCTTGCCGAATTTGCCCTTAATAATCGGGCTAGTTCTGCTACCTTGGTTTCTCCTTTCTTTTGTAATTCGGGGTTTCATCCTCGTTTTTCCTCTGGTCAGGTGGAGCCTTCTGATTGTCCTGGAGTGGACATGGTGGTGGATAGGTTGCATCAGATTTGGAGTCATGTGGTGGACAATTTGAAGTTGTCCCAGGAGAGGGCTCAGCAGTTTGCTAATCGCCGTCGCCGCGTGGGTCCTCGACTTCGTGTTGGGGACTTGGTGTGGTTGTCTTCTCGTTTTGTTCCTATGAAGGTCTCTTCTCCTAAGTTCAAGCCTCGGTTTATCGGTCCCTATAGGATCTTGGAAATTCTTAACCCTGTGTCGTTTCGTTTGGATCTCCCGGCATCGTTTGCTATTCATAATGTGTTCCATCGGTCGTTGTTGCGGAAGTATGAGGTACCTGTTGTTCCTTCGCTTGAGCCTCCTGCTCCGGTGCTGGTGGAGGGAGAATTGGAGTATGTTGTGGAGAAGATCTTGGATTCTCGTGTTTCCAGACGGAAACTTCAGTATTTGGTCAAGTGGAAGGGTTATGGTCAGGAGGATAATTCTTGGGTGGTTGCCTCTGATGTTCATGCTGCTGATTTGGTCCGTGCATTTCATAGGGCTCATCCTGGTCGCCCTGGTGGTTCTCGTGAGGGTTCGGTGACCCCTCCTCAAGGGGGGGGTACTGTTGTGGATTCTGTTTTTGGGCTCCCTCTGGTGGTTACAGATGGTACTGGGTGACTTGTGTTCTCTGCGGTCTCTGGTGTCCACCTGTTCTATCAGGATATGGGAGTTTCCTATTTAACCTGGCTTTCTTGTCATTTCCTCGCCGGCGATCAATGTAATCAGTGTGTCTTGCTACCTCTGCTTTCCGCTTCTGTAATCATCAGGACAAGCTAAGTTTTTGATTTTCCTGTTCCACGTTTTGCTTTATTTTTGTTTTAGTCCAGCTTGCAGTTATGTGATTCCTTGTTGCTGGTTGCTCTAGTGGGCTGATATTACTCCTCATGTTCCATGAGTTGGCACATGAGTTCAGGTAATTTCAGGATGGTTTTTTGTAGGGTTTTTCGCTGACCGCGCAGTTCACTTTTGTATCCTCTGCTATCTAGTTTTAGCGGGCCTCATTTTGCTGAATCTGTTTTCATTACTACATATGTGCCTTCCTCTCATTTCACCGTCATTACATGTGGGGGGCTGCTATTTCTGTGGGGTGTTTCTCTGGAGGCAAGAGAGGTCTTTGTTTCTTCTAATAGGGGAAGCTAGTCCTTCGGCTGGCGCGAGACGTCTAGAATCATCGTAGGCACGTTCCCCGGCTACTGCTAGTGTTGTGAATTAGGTTCAGGATCGCGGTCAGCTCAGTTTCCATCACCCTAGAGCTTGTTCTGTTTTTTGTGTGCTTGTCCTTTTGTGATCCCCTGCCATTGGGATCATGACACTTTCCTATGCTCGCTCTGTTAAGAAAGTCGGGCCTCACTTTGCTGAATCTATTTCATCCCTACGTTTGTCTTTTCATCTTAACTCACAGTCATTATATGTGGGGGGCTGCCTTTTCCTTTGGGGTATTTCTCTGAGGCAATGTAGGCTTATTTTCTATCTTCAGGCTAGTTAGTTTCTCAGGCTGTGCCGAGTTGCATAGGCAGAGTTAGGCGCAATCCACGGCTGCCTCTAGTGTTTGGAGAGGATAAGGGATTGCGGTTTGCAGAGATCCCACGTCTCAGAGCTCGTTCTATTATTTTGGGTTATTGTCAGATCACTGTATGTGCTCTGACCGCTATGTCCATTGTGATACTGAATTGCCTATCACAACAGTACAGGAAGCCAAAAGTGCTAATGATTCTCAATAGAGGGAAAAAAGAAGTTCTGAGACCATTTTTTTTTCTTTGCACTGTGTTTTGCCTTTTTTTTCCCCTAGACATTTGGGTGGTTCAGGACACAGGTGTAGCAATGGACATTAAAGGTCTGTCTTCATGTGTGGATCAGCTCACGGCAAGAGTTCAAAATATTCAAGATTTTGTGGTTCAGAATTCTTTGTTAGAACCGAGAATTCCTATTCCAGATTTGTTTTTTGGAGATAGAACTAAATTTCTGAGTTTCAAAAATAATTGTAAACTGTTTCTGGCTTTGAAACCTCGCTCCTCTGGTGACCCAGTTCAACAGGTTAGGATCGTCATTTCTTTTTTGCGTGGCGACCCTCAGGACTGGGCATTTTCTCTTGCGTCAGGAGATCCTGCATTAAGTAATATCGATGCGTTTTTCCTGGCGCTTGGATTGCTGTACGATGAGCCTAATTCAGTGGATCAGGCAGAAAAAAAATTGCTGGCTCTTTGTCAGGCTCAGGATGAGATAGAGGTATATTGCCAGAAATTTAGAAAGTGGTCCGTGCTCACTCAATGGAATGAATCTGCGCTGGCAGCTATATTCAGAAAGGGTCTCTCTGAAGCCCTTAAGGATGTCATGGTGGGATTTCCTATGCCTGCTGGTTTGAATGAGTCTATGTCTTTGGCCATTCAGATCGGTCGACGCTTGCATGAGCGTAAATCTGTGCACCATTTGGCGGTATTACCTGAGATTAAACCTGAGCCTATGCAGTGCGATAGGACTATGACCAGAGTTGAACGGCAAGAACACAGACGTCTGAATGGGCTGTGTTTCTACTGTGGTGATTCACTCATGCTATCTCTGATTGTCCTAAGCGCACTAAGCGGTTCGCTAGGTCTGCCACCATTGGTACAGTACAGTCAAAATTTCTTCTGTCCGTTACCTTGATCTGCTCTTTGTCATCGTATTCTGTCATGGCGTTTGTGGATTCAGGCGCTGCCCTGAATTTGATGGACTTGGAATATGCTAAGCGTTGTGGGTTTTTCTTGGAGTCCTTGCAGTGTCCTATTCCATTGAGAGGAATTGATGCTACGCCTTTGGCCAAGAATAAGCCTCAATACTGGACCCAGCTGACCATGTGCATGGCTCCTGCACATCAGGAGGTTATTCGCGTTCTGATGTTGCATAATCTGCATGATGTGGTCGTGTTGGGGTTGCCATGGCTACAAGCCCATAATCCAGTATTGGATTGGAAATTCATGTCGGTGTCCAGTTGGGGTTGTCAGGGGGTACACGGTGATGTTTCATTTCTGTCAATTTCGTCATCCACCCCTTCTGAGGTTCCAGAGTTCTTGTCTGATTACCGGGAAGTATTTGATGAGCCCAAGTCCGATGCCCTACCTCCGCATAGGGATTGTGATTGTGCTATCAATTTGATTCCTGGTAGTAAAATCCCAAAAGGTCGACTGTTTAATTTATCCGTGCCTGAGCACACCGCTATGCGCAGTTATGTGAAGGAATCCCTGGAGAAGGGGCATATTCGCCCGTCATCGTCGCCATTAGGAGCAGGGTTCTTTTTTGTAGCCAAGAAGGATGGTTCGCTAAGACCTTGTATAGATTACCGCCTTCTTAATAAGATCACTGTTAAATTTCAGTACCCCTTGCCATTGTTATCTGATTTGTTTGCTCGGATTAAGGGGGCTAGTTGGTTCACCAAGATAGATCTTCGTGGTGCGTATAATCTGGTGAGAATCAGGCGAGGCGATGAATGGAAAACTGCATTTAATACGCCCGAGGGTCATTTTGAGTATCTAGTGATGCCATTCGGACTTGCCAATGCTCCATCCGTGTTTCAGTCCTTTATGCATGACATCTTCCGAGAGTACCTGGATAAATTCCTGATTGTGTACTTGGATGACATTTTGATCTTCTCGGATGATTGGGAGTCTCATGTGAAGCAGGTCAGAACGGTTTTTCAGGTCCTGCGTGCTAATTCTTTGTGTGTGAAGGCATCAAAGTGTCTCTTTGGTGTGCAGAAGGTTTCATTTTTGGGGTTCATCTTTTCCCCTTCTACTATCGAGATGGATCCTGTTAAGGTCCAAGCCATCCATGATTGGACTCAGCCGACATCTCAAAGTCTGCAAAAGTTCCTGGGCTTTGCTAATTTTTATTGTCGCTTCATCTGCAATTTTTCTAGTATTGCCAAACCATTGACCGATTTGACCAAGAAGGGTGCTGATTTGGTCAATTGGTCTTCTGCTGCTGTGGAAGCTTTTCAAGAGTTGAAGCGTCGTTTTTCTTCTGCCCCTGTGTTGTGTCAACCAGATGTTTCTCTTCCGTTCCAGGTCGAGGTTGATGCTTCTGAGATTGGAGCAGGGGCTGTTTTGTCGCAGAGAGGTTCTGATTGCTCAGTGATGAAACCATGCGCTTTTTTTTCCAGGAAGTTTTCGCCTGCTGAGCGAAATTATGATGTGGGCAACCGAGAGTTGCTGGCCATGAAGTGGGCATTCGAGGAGTGGCGTCATTGGCTTGAAGGAGCTAAGCATCGCGTGATGGTATTGACTGATCATAAGAACTTGACTTATCTCAAGTCTGCTAAGCGTTTGAATCCTAGACAGGCTCGTTGGTCGCTGTTTTTTGCCCGTTTTGACTTTGTGATTTCGTACCTTCCGGGCTCTAAAAATGTGAAGGCGGATGCTCTGTCTAGGAGTTTTGTGCCTGACTCTCCGGGTTTATCTGAGCCGGCGGGTATCCTCAAAGAGGGAGTAATTGTGTCTGCCATCTCCCCTGATTTGCGGCGGGTGCTGCAAAAATTTCAGGCTAATAAACCTGATCGTTGTCCAGCGGAGAAACTGTTTGTCCCTGATAGGTGGACGAATAAAGTTATCTCTGAGGTTCATTGTTCGGTGTTGGCTGGTCATCCTGGAATCTTTGGTACCAGAGAGTTAGTGGCTAGATCCTTTTGGTGGCCATCTCTGTCGCGGGATGTGCGTACTTTTGTGCAGTCCTGTGGGATTTGTGCTCGGGCTAAGCCCTGCTGTTCTCGTGCCAGTGGGTTGCTTTTGCCCTTGCCGGTCCCGAAGAGGCCTTGGACACATATCTCTATGGATTTTATTTCAGATCTTCCCGTTTCTCAAAAGATGTCAGTCATTTGGGTGGTCTGTGATCGCTTTTCTAAGATGGTCCATCTGGTACCCTTGTCTAAATTGCCTTCCTCCTCTGATTTGGTGCCATTGTTCTTCCAGCATGTGGTTCGTTTGCATGGCATTCCAGAGAATATCGTTTCTGACAGAGGTTCCCAGTTTGTTTCGAGGTTTTGGCGAGCCTTTTGTGGTAGGATGGGCATTGACTTGTCTTTTTCCTCGGCTTTCCATCCTCAGACTAATGGCCAGACCGAACGAACCAATCAGACCTTGGAAACCTATCTGAGATGCTTTGTTTCTGCCGATCAGGATGACTGGGTGTCCTTTTTGCCTTTGGCTGAGTTCGCCCTTAATAATCGGGCCAGCTCGGCTACCTTGGTTTCGCCATTTTTCTGCAATTCTGGGTTTCATCCTCGTTTCTCTTCAGGACAGGTTGAGTCTTCGGACTGTCCTGGTGTGGATACTGTGGTGGACAGGTTGCAGCAGATTTGGACTCATGTAGTGGACAATTTGACCTTGTCCCAGGAGAAGGCTCAACGTTTCGCTAATCGCAGACGCCGTGTGGGTCCCCGACTTCGTGTTGGGGATCTGATTTGGTTATCTTCTCGTCATATTCCTATGAAGGTTTCCTCTCCTAAGTTTAAACCTCGTTTCATTGGTCCGTATAGGATTTCTGAGGTTCTTAATCCTGTGTCTTTTCGTCTGACCCTCCCAGATTCTTTTTCCTACATAACGTATTCCATAGGTCATTGTTGCGGAGATACGTGGCACCTATGGTTCCATCTGTTGACCCTCCTGCCCCGGTTTTGGTGGAGGGGGAATTGGAGTATATTGTGGAGAAGATTTTGGATTCTCGTGTTTCAAGACGGAAACTCCAGTATCTGGTTAAATGGAAGGGTTATGCTCAGGAAGATAATTCCTGGGTTTTTGCCTCTGATGTCCATGCTCCCGATCTTGTTCGTGCCTTTCATGTGGCTCATCCTGGTCGGCCTGGGGGCTCTGGTGAAGGTTCGGTGACCCCTCCTCAAGGGGGGTACTGTTGTGAATTTTGTGGCAGAGCTCACTCCTGTGGTCACAAGTGGTACTTCGGCTGATTCTCTCTGGGAGCTTCCGTTTGTGGAGGAAAGTGGTACTGCGGCTTCTGAGTTTCCTCCCTCAGGTGATCTGGTGAGGTCGTTAGGTGCTTCTCTACTTAACTCCACCTAATGCTTTGATCCATGCTTCCTGTCAATGTTCCAGTGTTGGACTTGTTTTTCCCTGGATCTTTCCTGTGGCCTGCTGCTCTGCATAGCTAAGTTCTTCTTTGCTATTTGTTTGCTATTTTTTCTGTCCAGCTTGTCTAATTGTTTTGCTGGAAGCTCTGGGACGCAAAGGGTGTACCTCCGTGCCGTTAGTTTGGTACGGAGGGTCTTTTTGCCCCCTTTGCGTGGTTTTCTTTAGGGTTTTGTGTAGACCGCAAAGTTATCTTTCCTATCCTCGCTCTGTTAAGAATGTCGGGCCTCACTTTGCTGAATCTATTTCATCCCTACGTTTGTCTTTTCATCTTAACTCACAGTCATTATATGTGGGGGGCTGCCTTTTCCTTTGGGGTATTTCTCTGAGGCAAGGTAGGCTTATTTTCTATCTTCAGGCTAGTTAGTTTCTCAGGCTGTGCCGAGTTGCATAGGCAGAGTTAGGCGCAATCCACGGCTGCCTCTAGTGTTGTTTGGAGAGAATTAGGGATTTGCAGAGTTCCCACGTCTCAGAGCTCGTTCTATTATTTTGGGTTATTGTCAGATCACTGTATGTGCTCTGACCGCTATGTCCATTGTGATACTGAATTGCCTATCACAACAGGTCTTTCCCCTTTCAATGACCATCAGCTGACCCGAAAGAGCTACTTAGAGCGTGTGTTGCCATCCAGGGCACCACTCCCTCATTCCCTGACATGCAAGCTTGTTCTGCTTGGAAACTCAATTTACCACCACCATGAGATATAATACTACAGTGCCTCCTCATTTTGTGGTTTACCACAGCAACTGCGAGTGACTCATGAACTGAATGGATATAAAATGGTAATACCATATGTTTTCTTTCAATTGCATGATTTAATCTGTATTATTCATCTCAATGCTGATAACCATGCACCTTCATTATTGACTCTGGACACGGGCCAATATCAGGACTAACTATTAGTACTTATTATCCTCAGGAGCACTGCAACACCCAGTACACCAAGTCGCTTTGTCTCATATTTCCAAAATATACACAAAAGGTTCAGTTCGGCTAGACAGTATGTGTTTTCTACATTTGTCCATACTAGTTAGTATCGGTTAGCTAAGCGCGAATAATCATTTTATCAATATAAACCTAGTCTAAGTATATCCCTTATTAGAAAGGAACAAAATAATATTGTGAAACATCAAAAAGTTTTTTTTTTTAATGCTGTGATTGTCTTCAGTAAAGAAGAGGGCCCTAAACTCCCTCTGTAGCTGGGACCCTAATTATTCCTGCCCCAGGGGTATTCTTAAGGGTGAGGTCCGAGTCTCCGACCTCGGAGGGCATTAAACTAGAAGAAGAGGGGACGGGAAGAAAAACATTAGACTCGAACAAAGAAGACCCAGGAAAACATACTCAGAAGGGAGGTAAGAACATTTCTAAAACAATCCACAGCGAGGAGATTGGAACAAAACAAAATCCTCTAAACTGCATGCTCGCAAACGCCAGAAGCCTGACAAACAAGATTGAAGAACTAGAAGCAGAAATATCTACAGGTAACTTTGACATAGTGGGAATAACCGAGACATGGTTAGATGAAAGCTATGACTGGGCAGTTAACTTACAGGGTTACAGTCTGTTTAGAAAGGATCGTAAAAATCGGAGAGGAGGAGGGGTTTGTCTCTATGTAAAGTCTTCTCTAAAGTCCACTTTAAGGGAGGATATTAGCGAAGGGAATGAGGATGTCGAGTCCATATGGGTCGAAATTCATGGAGGGAAAAATGGTAACAAAATTCTCATTGGGGTCTGTTACAAACCCCCAAATATAACAGAAACCATGGAAAGTCTACTAAAGCAGATAGATGAAGCTGCAACCCATAATGAGGTCCTGGTTATGGGGGACTTTAACTACCCGGATATTAACTGAGAAACAGAAACCTGTGAAACCAATAAAGGCAACAGGTTTCTGCTAATAACCAAGAAAAATTATCTTTCACAATTGGTGCAGAATCCAACCAGAGGAGCAGCACTTTTAGACCTAATACTATCTAATAGACCTGACAGAATAACAAATCTGCAGGTGGTCGGGCATCTAGGAAATAGCGACCACAATATTGTACAGTTTCACCTGTCTTTCACTAGGGGGACTTGTCAGGGAGTCACAAAAACACTGAACTTTAGGAAGGCAAAGTTTGACCAGCTTAGAGATGCCCTTAATCTGGTAGACTGGGACAATATCCTCAGAAATAAGAATACAGATAATAAATGGAAAATGTTTAAGAACATCCTAAATAGGCACTGTAAGCGGTTTATACCTTGTGGGAATAAAAGGACTAGAAATAGGAAAAACCCAATGTGGCTAAACAAAGAAGTAATACAGGCAATTAACAGTAAAAAGAAAGCATTTGCACTACTAAAGCAGGATGGCACCATTGAAGCTCTAAAAAACTATAGGGAGAAAAATACTTTATCTAAAAAACTAATTAAAGCTGCCAAAAAGGCAACAGAGAAGCACATTGCTAAGGAGAGTAAAACTAATCCCAAACTGTTCTTCAACTATATCAATAGTAAAAGACTAAAAACTGAAAATGTAGGCCCCTTAAAAAATAGTGAGGAAAGAATGGTTGTAGATGACGAGGAAAAAGCTAACATATTAAACACCTTCTTCTCCATGGTATTCACGGTGGAAAATGAAATGCTAGGTGAAATCCCAAGAAACAATGAAAACCCTATATTAAGGGTCACTAATCTAACCCAAGAAGAGGTGCGAAAGCGGCTAAATAAGATTAAAATAGATAAATCTCCGGGTCCGGAGGGCATACACCCATGAGTACTAAGAGACCTAAGTAATGTAATAGATAAACCATTATTACTTATTTTTAGGGACTCTATAGCGACGGGGTCTGTTCCGCATTACTGGCGCATAGCAAATGTGGTGCCAATATTCAAAAAGGGCTCTAAAAGTGAACCTGGAAATTATAGGCCAGTAAGTCTAACCTCTATTGTTGGTAAAATATTTGAAGGGTTTCTGAGGGATGTTATTCTGGATTATCTCAATGAAAATAACTGTTTAACTCCATATCAGCATGGGTTTATGAGAAATCGATCCTGTCAAACCAATCTAATCAGTTTTTATGAAGAGGTAAGCTATAGGCTGGACCACGGTGAGTCATTGGACGTGGTATATCTCGATTTTTCCAAAGTGTTTGATACCGTGGCGCACAAGAGGTTGGTACACAAAATGAGAATGCTTGGTCTGGGGGAAAATGTGTGTAAATGGGTTAGTAACTGGCTTAGTGATAGAAAGCAGAGGGTGGCTATAAATGGTATAGTCTCAAACTGGGTCGCTGTGACCAGTGGGGTACCGCAGGGGTCGGTATTGGGACCTGTTCTCTTCAACATATTCATTAATGATCTGGTAGAAGGTTTACATAGTAAAATATCGATATTTGCAGATGATACAAAACTATGTAAAGCAGTTAATACAAGAGAAGATAGTATTCTGCTACAGATGGATCTGGATAAGTTAGAAACTTGGGCTGAAAGGTGGCAGATGAGGTTTAACAATGATACATGTAAGGTTGTACACATGGGAAGAAGGAATCAATATCACCATTACACACTGAACAGGAAACCACTGGGTAAATCTGACAGGGAGAAGGACTTGGGGATCCTAGTTAATGATAAACTTACCTGGAGCAGCCAGTGCCAGGCAGCAGCTGCCAAGGCAAACAGGATCATGGGGTGCATTAAAAGAGGTCTGGATACACATGATGAGAGCATTATACTGCCTCTGTACAAATCCCTAGTTAGACCGCACATGGAGTACTGTGTCCAGTTTTGGGCACCGGTGCTCAGGAAGGATATAATGGAACTAGAGAGAGTACAAAGGAGGGCAACAAAATTAATAAAGGGGATGGGAGAACTACAATACCCAGAAAGATTAGCGAAATTAGGATTATTTAGTCTAGAAAAAAGACGACTGAGGGGCGATCTAATAACCATGTATAAATATATAAGGGGACAATACAAATATCTCGCTGAGGATCTGTTTATACCAAGGAAGGTGATGGGCACAAGGGGGCATTCTTTGCGTCTGGAGGAGAGAAGGCTTTTCCACCAACATAGAAGAGGATTCTTTACTGTTAGGGCAGTGAGAATCTGGAATTGCTTGCCTGAGGAGGTGGTGATGGCGAACTCAGTCGAGGGGTTCAAGAGAGACCTGGATGTCTTCCTGGAGCAGAACCATATTATAACATACAATTATTAGGTTCTGTAGAAGGACGTAGATCTGGGGATTTATTATGAATGAATATAGGCTGAACTGGATGGACAAATGTCTTTTTTCGGCCTTACTAACTATGTTACTATGTTACTATGCTCCTGTAAAAACCCTAATCTGGCGCCTCCACCACTCCATAAGACATGGGACAGAAATGAAAGGTAAACGAGATACATAGACAAAACAAGGATAGCAGGAAACCTCTATCATACACAAGCACTAAGCAACAATAGGGAGGAGGATAGGGACAGGGAGGAATAAACTGAATGGGAAAAGGAACAGGAGATACACGTTCAACAGCTAACTGCAGAACACCACAACTACAACTGCAAACTTCAGCTACATATACAGTATAGACCAAAAGTTTGGACACTCCTTCTCATTTAGAGATTTTTCTGCATTTTCATGACTATGAAAATTGTACATTCACACTGAAGGCATCAAAACTATGAATGAACACATGTGGAATTATATACGTAACAAAAAAGTGTGAAACAACTGAAAATATGTCTTATATTCTAGGTTCTTCAAAGAAGCCACCTTTTACTTTGATGACTGCTTTGCACACTCTTGGCATTCTCTTGATGAGCTTCAAGAGGTAGTCACCGGGAATGGTTTTCACTTCACAGGTGCGCCCTGTCAGGTTTAATAAGTGGGATATCTTGCCTTATAAATGGGGTTGGGACCATCAGTTGTGTTGTGCAGAAGTCTGGTGGATACACAGATGACACTCCTTCTGAATAGACTGCTAGAATTTGTATTATGGCAAGAAAAAAGCAGGTAAGTAAAGAAAAAAGAGTGGCAATCATTACTTTAAGAAATGCAGGTCAGTCAGTATGAAAGATTGGGAAAACTTTGATAGTGCCCCCAAGTGCAGTGGCAAAAAACATCAAGCGATATAAAGAAACTGGCTATAAAACATATAAAACCTACAAGAGAAAAAATGAGCAAAATCCCTGCTGGAAATAAGTAAAAAGCATAAAGTGCATCTAAATAACACAGAGTTTTTAGTAATACTGTTTTTGATCAAAAAATAGCATAAAAGCCATTCCACCACAACAAGGTAATGCTGATCAGGACAGTTCTACACTGTCTGTAGATTGTATGTAAAGCTCCCCCAGGCTGGTGTTCTACTGGTTGGGCTCAGTCCTGTTGTCTGCCCTTATTCACACTTAGGTCAACATTGACACAAGTTTTTTAATATTAGACAGTGTAGGACTGTCTTGATCAGAGTTACCTTGTCGTAGTGGGATGGTTTTATGCTATTTTTAATTAAAACAGTATTACTAAAAGCTTTGTGTTATTTAGATGCACTTTTTGCTTTTTACTTATTTCCAGCAGGGTTTTTGCAAATTTTTTCTCTTGTAGGTTTTATGTTTTATGGCCTATGTGAACATGCGTTTATGTGCTGCATGTGTACCAACTTAAGTAAAGCTCAACTTTTGTGTTTTTTCGTGATTTACCTTATGTTGGATGAAAACACTGCTTGCAAGATTTTACAATTTATAAGGAAATAGGGATAACACAAAAAAGCCTTGCAGTGCTGGGTTATTAAAATTTTAATTTAAATATTATACATATTTATATGTGGCTACTAAACATTTCTAAATGTAATATATTAATTCATAATTATTTATAATACTTTACAAACTATATTATTATTATTATTATTATTATTATAATACATTTTTATAGCGCCATTTATTCCATGGCGCTTTACATGTGAATACGGGGCAAATATAGACAATTACATTAAACATGAGCAGATAACAAGGCACACGAGTACATAAGGAGGGAGGACCCTGCCCGCGAGGGCTCACAGTCTGCAGGGGGTGGGTGAGGATACACTAGGAGAGGGAAGAGCTGGCTGTGCGGCTGTTCAGTAGGTTGAGGATCACTGCAGGCTGTAGGCTTGTCGGAAGAGATTCGTCTTCAGGTTCTTTTTGAAGGTTTCTATGGTAGGCGCAAGTCTGATGTGTTG
Organism: Ranitomeya imitator; assembly: GCF_032444005.1. Classification (NCBI taxonomy): domain Eukaryota; kingdom Metazoa; phylum Chordata; class Amphibia; order Anura; family Dendrobatidae; genus Ranitomeya; species Ranitomeya imitator. The sequence continues at coordinate 207,390,820 of NC_091284.1, forward strand.
GGGTAGAGAGTTCCAGAGTATGGGGGAAGCACGGGAGAAGTCTTGGATGCGGTTATGGGAAGAAGAGATGAGAGGGGAGTAGAGAAGGAGGTCTTGGGAGAATCGGAGGTCGCGTGTAGGTAGGTACCGGGAGACCATGTCACAGATGTATGGAGGAGACAGGTTGTGGATGGCTTTGTATGTCAGTGTGAGGGTTTTGAACTGGAGTCTCTGGGCGATAGGAAGCCAGTGAATGGCTTGACACAGGGGAGAGGCTGGGGAATAGCGGGGGGACAGGTGGATTAGTCGGGCAGCAGAGTGTAGGATGGATTGGAGTGGTGCCAGAGTGCTAGAGGGGAGTCCAGAGAGTAGGAGGTTGCAGTAGTCGAGGCGGGAGATGATAAGGGCATGCACTAGCGTTTTTGCAGTGTTGCGGTCAAGGAAAGCACGGATCCGGGAAATATTTTTGAGTTTGAGACGACAGGAGGAGGCAAGGGCTTGGATATGTGGCTTGAAAGAGAGGGCAGAGTCGAGGATCACCCCGAGGCACCGGGCGTGTGGGACTGGGGATAGTGAGCAGCCATTGACATTGATGGATAGATGTGGTGGAGGGGTAGAGTGAGATGGGGGAAAGATGATGAATTCTGTTTTGTCCATGTTCAGTTGTAGAAATCGAGCAGAAAAGAAGGCTGAAATGGCAGACAGACAGTGCGGGATTTTGGTAAGCAAGGAGGAGAGGTCAGGTCCGGAGAGGTAGATCTGCGTGTCGTCGGCGTAGAGATGGTACTGCATACCGTGGGATTCTATGAGCTGTCCCAGGCCGAAAGTGTAGATGGAGAAGAGTAGGGGTCCTAGAACAGAGCCTTGAGGAACACCGACTGACAAGGGGCGAAGTGAGGAGGTGGTGTGGGGGAGGGAGACACTGAATGTTCGGTCTGTCAGATATGACGAGATCCAGGAAAGGGCCAAGTCTGTGATGCCAAGGGATGAGAGGATTTGCAGCAAAAGGGAGTGGTCAACAGTGTCAAAGGCAGAAGACAAGTCCAGGAGAAGGAGGACAGAGTAGTGTCGCTTGCTCCTGGCAGTTAGTAGGTCATTGGTGACTTTAGTTAGGGCAGTTTCAGTTGAGTGATGGGAACGGAAGCCTGATTGTAACCGATCAAAGAGGGAGCAGGAGGAGAAGTGGGAGGACAGTTCAAGATGGACGTGTTGCTCCAGCAATTTGGAGGCATAAGGGAGAAGAGATATTGGGCGATAGCTAGACACAGAGGATGGGTCGAGGGAGGGCTTTTTGAGGATGGGTGTGATCTTGGCATGCTTGAAGGATGAGGGAAAGACACCTGTTGTGAGTGAGAGGTTGAAGAGGTGCGTTAGGGTTGGGATGAAGACCGTGGAAAGGTTAGGGATGAGGTGGGATGGGAGCGGGTCAAGCGTGCAGGTGGTGAGGTGTGATCTTGACAGGAGGGTGGAGAGCTGATCTTCTGTCATGGTGGAGAAGCTGGTTTTGGAGGAGCAGGGTTGAGCAGCTAAGAGGGGCAGTGGGCGCTGTGGGCCAAAGCTTTCTCTGATCGTATTGATCTTCTGTTTAAAGAAAGAGGCGAAGTCATCAGCAGAAATGAGGGGGGAGGGAGGAGGTGCGGGGGGACGGAGTAGAGAATTGAAAGTGTTGAAAAGCTGTTTAGGGTTGTGAGACAGGGAGGATATGAGGGATGAGAAGTAAGTTTGTTTTGCGGCAGTGAGCGCAGACTTGAAGCTGGCGAGGGACTGCTTGTATGCAGTGAAGTGGTCGGCAGAGTGGGATCGCTTCCATCTCCGCTCAGCAATCCTGGAAGCCCGTCTCAATTCTTTGGTCAGGCTGGTCAGCCAGGGCTGCCTGTTAATTGTACGAGTTTTACTATGCATGAGTGGGGCGGCCGAATCGAGTGTTGTTGTTATTGTGGTGTTATAAAAAGTGGCAGCAGCATCTGTGTCATGAAGGGAAGCTATGTCTGTGAGAGGGAGAAGGGACTCAGAGAGTGATTGTAAGTTGAGATGTTTGAGATTTCTGCGAGGGTGAGTGAGTTTGTGGAGTGGGGGTTGCACACTAGGAGAGGAGAGGGACGAGAATGTCAGTAGGTTGTGGTCAGACAGGGGGAGGGGTGTGTTAGTGAGATTAGTAAGGGAGCAGAGGCGGGTGAAGATGAGGTCCAGCGTGTGGCCATCTTTGTGAGTGGCCTCAGAGGACCATTGAGTGAGGCCAAAGGAGGCAGTCAGTGATAAAAGTTTAGAGGTAGCTGAGGTGAAAGTGTCAATGGGGACATTGAAATCACCCATGATGATAGTGGGGATGTCAACAGAGAGGAAATGAAGTAGCCAGGTGGTGAAGTGGTCGAGAAAGGTGGAGATGGCTAGTTCTGGGGGGCGGTAGATGACAGCCAGCTGGAGGTTGGAGGGGGAATAGATGCGGACAGAGTGCACCTCAAACGAGGGAAGAGTAGCGGAGGGTGGTAGCGGGATTGGAGTGAAGGAGCAGGTGTCGGACAGGAGCAAGCCAACTCCTCCACCGCGTTTGTTGCTGGGGCGAGGGGTGTGAGAGAGGTGGAATCCGCCATAGGAGAGCGCAGCTGGAGAGGCCGAGTCAGAGGGGGTGAGCCAGGTTTCAGTGAGGCCGAGGAAGGAGAGTTTGTTGGTGATGAAGAGGTCATGGATAAATGTCAGTTTGTTGCAGATGGAGCGTGCGTTCCATTAGTTTAGTTTAGATTAGTTTATATCACATATAAATAATTTGCAATGGAATATTATGAGATTATTATTACCAACGAGGGCTCTGATTTATTAAACAAGAAAAGCGCTATCTAGCAAAAAACAATTCCACTTGTTAATATTTCCATATTTTGCTCCAAAACCTTTACTGAGTGTACTGCTAGAGGTTGTATTGAAAAAACCCACTTGTAATGGTATGGCTCATGCAATGTCCCAAGGAAAGAACCAGTTGTCCTTATTCATTTTTAATGCTTATTTCTAGCACGGTGACTCAATGGATAGCACTGCAGCGCTGAAGTCCTGGGTTCAAATCCCACCAAGGACAATATCTGTAAGGAGTTTGTATGTTCTCCCATGTTTGTGTGGGTTTCCTCCCACATTCCAAAGACATACTGATGGGGAATTTAGATTTTGAGCCCTAATGGGGACAGCAATGATAATGTTTGTGCAGCGCCCCAGGGTCCTGGTCGTTGCAGTAATGTCATTCTCCTCTAGGGGGGAGTGATGTTACGTTTGGAGGCAACAAAGGAGATCTCTTTAACAGGTATCACAAACATGTAACACACTTCACACTCCAGTCCACCAGGGAGAGCTATGCTCCTATTTATTAGGGCACTCTTCACAATTAGGTAAAACTGGTGGTCTGGATAGAAAGTGAATCAGAAGCGATCTGAGCTTGTCTCAGGCAGCTGCTATCTGGGCTCTGCTCAGGTAGTTGGTTCCTGACAGGGGTGGGATCCTCTCAGAGGCCTAGACAGATGGCCACAGGAGCTGTGCCTGCCCCACGTGCGGCAGCTCCCAAGAAAGAGACACGAACAGAGAACTGTATTGTAGAGGGTGAGAAAGGAAGTCATAGCAAAAGGAGAGGAAACCAGAAGGAGTTCTGCCCTGTACAGGCTGCCTCCTTCTAAGGCGCAGGACCTGGTAGCCGGAACACCGAGGGAGCAACAGTCCTTTATGCCTTGCTCCAGAGGCCGGCAGGACAGCTAATTTCAAGTTACTGATCCACCCTATACCCAGGAGGCACGTTGGCAACTTGTGGGGGCCGGGGCGTGCTAGAGTTCTTGTAAAAAGCCTCAGGCCATCAGTCATACGGGTTTGTTCCTATCCATCTGGCGGACAGAGAGAAAGACATAACATCTAGAACATCTACAACAGTTGTGAGGACCTTATTAGAGGCTCAGCAGTAAGGTACTACAACACCCAGGCACTAGAGGAAGGATACTGATTTCCACCTGGATAAGGGGACTCTGGATTTGCCTCCAAACCGGCCGGACTCTGCCTGCCCTGTGATCTGGTGCTCTGGACTGTGGATGCTGAAGTCTTCAGTAAAAAGGTAAAGAGACTGCAACCTTGTGTCTTCATTCTTCACTGCGCCTCTCACCATACCACCATCTACACACTGGGAAGCCCTGAGGATATACTTCACCTGTGGGAAGATATAGCATCTAGCTGCCATAACATCACCCCAGAGGACCCCTAAGCAGTGTCGGTCACCCTGACCAAATACCACAGGTGGCGTCATGAATATATCCCTTATAAGACCTTTCCCCATTTACAACGGACGTCCCTAGGGCAACTGACCAGGTCAGCCACCGTGACATCCCCCTTGAGAACCGAAGGACACAGTACCAAGTTCCCTGGGGCGCTCCATGTGCAAACTATAAAACGCTACAGAATATGTTGGCGCTATATAAAATAAAGATTATTATTATTATTAATCTGTAACTGCTCATTGTATTTAAGAAAATAATGGATAGCCACAATTTGGCCATTTTACAAAATTACACCTATAAGGCTTGGTACCCACGATCCTGAACTAGCAGCCCTTTGGACACAGCGCATGTTTGCTGCATCCAAAACATTGCCTTCTATTAAATGTAGGTAAATACACGTGTTCACTGAACCACTTAACTAGTTCACTGAACTAGCGTCTCCACAAGAGAAATTGACATGCTGCAGTCTGGAAAGACGAGCCGCATGTCAGTATCTGCAGGTGATCCGCAGGCGTCTGTGGATGCATAATGGACATGGGATTTCTTGAAATCCCATCCATTATGCTGTCACAGCTGGCCAATGTGGGTTTGACTCTGTATGAATACGCAGTGTAAAACCCGCAGCAACTCTGGATAGTGGGAGCATATCCTTATTACAGTATCCCTAATGTCAATATAGGGTGTAAGTTTTTTATATATTTATATAAAAAAAACTTTCTTTTCACCCCCCCAAAGGGGGTGGTCTTTTTTGGCCTTTCTCATTCTTGGGTCCTCTAACAGAGGCCTGGGAATTTGAGGGTTCTGCGCAGGATCTTAGTTTTTCCCAGCATTGCGCTTTTCAGGACAGAGAGTTCAGATTTTGCTCCTCGGATCTGTTGTATCCATTTTCCCAACTTAGGGGTCACTGCTCCAAGTGCTCCTATCACCACTGGAATCACTGTTGCCTTCACCTTCCACATGCTCTCCAGTTCTCCTTTGAAGCCCTGGTGTTTATCCAGCTTCTCATATTCCTTCTTTCTGGTGTTGCTGTCACTTGGCACTGCCACATCTATTATCGTTGCTGTCTTCTGCTCCTTGTCTACTATCACAATGTCTGGTTAGTTAGCCAAAACCTGCTTATCCGTCTGGATCTTGAAGTGTCACAGGATTTTATCCCTTTTATTCTCGACCACTTTCTTTGGGGTCTCCCACCTGGACTTAGGGAGACTTAGCCCATATGCTGTGCAGATGTTCCTGTATACAATTCCCACTACAAGGTTTTAGAGTTCAGTGTAGTCTGTTCCTGCTTGTATTTTCCACCCTACGACTATGTGCTGGACAGTTTCTGAAGTTTCTTTGCATAGTCTGCACCTTGGGTCTTGTCTTTTGTGGTAGATTCCTGCTTCTATGGATCTAGTAAATATGGTAAGCAGAGTGTGACTAATAAGTTAAAATATAACTTGTAATATGTTGTGTAAAAGAAGTACTCAAAAGAAACACAAAATTACAAACAACAATAAGACTCACAAAAATCACATTCAGCTAAATGCTGAATATACCACAATAGTTCAAATGTCATTAGACGATCCGAGGGACAAGAAATTATAACCTTTATATCCCTCCAAGGATCCAAGAAGCAAATTGCTTCATACAATATCTAGACTCAGGCTGAAACCCACATTTAGAACATCATAGGTCACCAGCATAGGATAGAATACAAAAGATTCATAAATAATCCAAAAGTATATATTAAAGGAAAAATCTCACCTTATGTTTCTCATTCCTCAGGTGAGACTGGGACCATAAATGAGGGCATTGTGGGGAGGAGGCACTCTTTTATCCACACAAATACCCCACAATCAAAATCTACCAGCTATGACCCATACTGTAGCCCCAAAGAAACAGTTACCTCCCTACACGTTTCATTTTTATATACTCATCAGGGGAAGGTAAAGTGTCTCTCCATTAGTTCACATGGGAGACTATTATAATGACGGGGGAGTAGAACGGCCTGCCATACCTGTTGTGTGCTACCATTAAATAGACGGCCAGATAATCCTCATGTCGGGTATTACGCCGTCACATCCTATGCGCACTGCAGTGAAGCGCATAGATGAACCTCACACGTTATTTCCAATTCAATGCGTGTATGAGATTTGGTGACTTTTGGAGTACAAGCCATTGGAACGCAGCGTCGGATCACATACGTCACATCCTGGGGCCGCGTTATAAATAACAGAATAGAATAGCGTGGAATGGGGGCACCTTTTCTTGTTTTTCTATTCTAGGGTGCCATCCTCCATTGATAGGCAGGTGACAGCCCTCAGGAGTCGCACAGGAAACAGCTCTGCACCGCACATGATGCTATCCCTCTAACTTTATCTTTTCCGTGCACCAAGACTGAAATATGTCTCATTGCGGGATTACTTAATGTATTTCCATACCAATTCTCCATTTGTCCAATGTCTCTAAATTGCTAATCTCTGGAGTGGTGCTCTGCCAGAAGCCATGTAACTAAGCTTAGAGCTATACTGATTTGACTAAAGATCTAATCGAATATTTTTGTTCCCTCTTTTTATTTAATTAGCATGTGCCTTGACTGAAGATCCTCCTTCCTATAGGGAGGTCCAGGTAGGATCTTACTCAGATTAAAGAATGGCCCCTCATTTACAGCATAAAGGCGCTTTTTTAGCAGCATATGTGCTTGAAAGGGTTAAACATTCTGTTATTTATAACGCGGCCCCAGGATGTGACGTATGTGGTCCGGCACTGCGTTCCAATGGCTTGTACTCTGGAAGTCACTAAATCTCATGCACGCATTGAGACCGGAAATGACGTGTGCGGTTCATTTACATGCTTCACGGCAGCGTGCATAGGATGTGATGGCGTAATACCCGACATGAGGATTATCTGGTGGTCTGTTTAACGGCAGCCCACAACAGGTATGGCAGGCCGCTCTACTCCCCTGTTGTTATAAGTCTACCATGTGAACTGATGGAGAAACACTTTACCTTCACCTGATGAGTATATAAAAATGAAACGTATAGAGAGGTAACTGTTTCTTTGGGGATACGGTATGGGTCATAGCTGGTAGATTTTGATTGTGGGGTATTTGTGTGGATAAGAGTGCCTCCTCACCACAATGCCAGCATTTATGGTCCCAGTCTCACCTGAGGAATCAGAAACATAAGGTGAGATTGTTCCTTTAATATATACTTTTGGATTATTTATGAATCTTTTGTATTCTATCCTATGCTGGTGACTAGGGTTGAGCGAAACGGATCGGACAAATTCAAAAATCGCCGACTTTCGTCAAAGTCGGGTTTCATGAAACCCGACCTGATCCTAGTGTGGGATCGGCCATGAGGTCGGCGATCTGCGTGCAAAAGTTGTGTTTCGTATGACGCTTTCAGCACCATTTTTCAGCCAATGAAGGAGGATGCAGAGTGTGGGCAGCGTGATGACATAGCTCTCGGTCCCCACCATCTTAGAGAAGGGCATGACTGTGATTGGCTTGCTTTCTGTGGCATCACAGGGGCTATAAAGGGGTGTGAACGCCGACTGCCATCTTACTTCTGCCGATCTTAGCATAGGGAGAGGTTGCTGCAGCTTCATCAGAAGAAGGGATATAGTTAGGGAGGGAAGATTAACCCCCAAACTGCTTGTGCTGTAGCGATTTCCACTGTCCAACACCACCATTTTTTTGCAGGGACAGTGGAATCTATATTTTTGTGCATCATCTCTGTAGCTTATTAGGCTGCCATATAAGGCTCCCTGATAGCTGCATTGCTGTTTGCATGCTGCTGTGCAAACCAACTGCTTTTTTAAAAGCAAAAATCCTGTTGCTCCTTTCTGCACAGTTATCTTGTTTATTTGTCCACACTTTTGTGTGCAGCAGTCCTTTTTATTGCTGCCATACTTTCCTGAGATCATTGTAGGGAGATTGAAATTGTACTAAAGTCCTTGTATTTTTTCATATATCTTCCAGCTACTTTCTGCCACTTACATTGTATTGTATTATACACTGGGCCTGAGTTTTGGTTCAGTCTCCCCCCAAAAAAGTGAGATTCAAATTCTCACATATTGGATATACTTCAGTCCTGTTAGTTTGTCGTATGTCAGCCAGCTACTTTCTGCCACTTAGATTGCGTTGTTATATACACTGGGCCTGAGTTTTGGTTCAGTCTCCCAAAAAAAGGGAGATTCAAATTCTCACAAAGTGGATATACTTCAGTCCTGTTACTTTGTCGTATATTAGCCAGCCGCTTTCTGCCACTTACATTGTGTTGTTTTATGCACAGGGCCTGAGTTTTGGTTCAGTCTCCCCCCCAAAAAAAAAGTGAGATTCAAATTCTCACAAAGTGGATATACTTCAGTCCTGTTAGTTTGTCGTATATTAGCCAGCCACTTTCTGCCACTTACATTGTGTTGTTTTATACACTGGGCCTGAGTTTTGGTTCAGTCTCCACCCAAATAAGTGAGATTCAAATTCTCACAAAGTGGATATACTTTAGTCCTGTTAGTTTGTCGTATGTCAGCCAGCCACTTTCTGCCACTTACATTGTGTTGCATTACAGGAGCTCACTTGCCCTGCTGCAAGTGTGCTATCAGAAAGAGTCTTAGGTCTTATATACACTGGGCCTGAGTTTTGGTTCAGTCTCCCCCCCAAAAAAGGGAGATTTAAATTCTCAACAAGTTTATATACACCTTCTATCTTGTTTTACAGTACCATATAACGGTTGTTATTTTGGTTAGATTTTCCAAAAAATGAGAAAGTCTGGTGGAAGAGCCCGTGGGCGGTGGCTGCCAGCTGGTACTGATAATGGTGGTGGTGGTGCATCTGGTGGTAGTGGCAAAAGCACAATAGCACCAAAGGCTGGAGGTGTTGAGCCAGCGTCATCGTCTGGCTACACAAGGCCTCGAAGGCTCCTTTATCTGGGAGTATGAAAACAGCTTTTAAAGCCGGAGAAGCAGGAAAAAGTTTTGGCTTTCCTTGTGACTCAGCCTCTAGCTCTTTCGCCTCTTCTTCAGAAAATTCCAAATATAAAAGCAGCGAATCGTCAGTGGATGCTCTTGGTCAGGTACAAGATGTTTCCTTGTGTCCTTCACCCAAACCAAAAGTGAAGGATGCGTCAGGTGACACTACAAGTTACTCCATGGAGCTCTTTACACATACCGTGCCTGGGTTAGAAAGGGAAATTGTTAACTGGCCATTACAAGATGAATTGAACATGGAGTACACTGATGCACAGCCACAGCTAGATTACTATGCTGTTCCATTGACTCAGATCACTACATTGCTCTTGAAGTGTACTGAGCCAGAAACTGACCCTGATGAGACTATGGTGCCCCGTCCCGAACACTATAGCACATTACACGGTGACACAGAGGAAGGTACACATGACATTGAAGAGGAGGTGATAGATGACCCAGTTGTTGATCCAGATTGGCAGCCATTGGGGGAAGAGGGTGCCGCTGCCAGTAGCTCAGAAGCGGAGGAGGATGATCCGAAGCAGCCATCTACATTGCAACAGCTGTCATCTGGCAGGCCCGTATCAGGCCAAAAACGTTTGTCAAAAACAAAAACAGTTTTAGGACAGCGTGGCCATCCGGTGAAAGTAGCACAGTGTGCAATGCCTGAAAAGGTATTCCATAGTAGGAAGAGTGTAGTGTGCCAATTTTTTAACCAAGATCCGAATGATCAGTCAAAAGTTATCTGTAAGAAATGCTCAAAGACCCTTAGCAAAGGGAAGAATCTTCAAAACTTAAATACAACTTGCATGCTTAGACATTTAGCCAGCATGCACTTGTAAGCCTGGACTAACTACCAAATGTCCCATACCGTTGGTGCACCTGCTCAGAATGAAGGTAGGAAGCAACACTACATTGCTTCCATCACTGTAAGCCCACCAGTTAGGACACCACCAGCAGCAAATGTGGAGGTATCGTCGCAAGGCCAAAGCAGTCAGGGAACCACAAGGTTATTGGTAGGAAACACTGTATGTAGGCCAACATCAAGAATACCATCACCAACCCTATCTCAATCCGCCATGTCCACCACTTCCACCGCTAGTTCCACCATATGCACCTCTCCAGTCCAGCTCACTTTACAAGAGACTCTTGTTAGGAAAAGAAAGTACTCATCCTCTTATCCGCGTACACAGGGTTTGAATGCCCACATTGCTATACTAATCTCGTTAGAGATGATGCCCTACCCGTTGGTTGAATGCGAAGCTTTCAAAGACCTGATGGCCTATGCATTACCACACTATGACCTACCCAGTCAGTATTTCTTTGCGAGAAAAGCCATCCCAGCCCTCCACCATCATGTCAAAGACTGCATTGTCCATGCACTGAGGCAATCAGTCAGTGGAAAGGTGCACCTCACAACAGATGCATGGACCAGTAGGCATGGCCAGGGACGTTGCGTGTCTATCATGGCACACTGGGTTAATGTGGTGGATGCAGGGCCCACAGGGGACAGCCATAGTGGGACAGTTCTGCCTAGCCCCCGGTCTAGGAAACAGTTGGCTGTAGGCATTCGCCACCCCTCCTCCTCCTCCTCCAGAAGCAAAAGCTCATCCACAGAGCGCAGTCGCATGACCACTCCATCCGCAGCTGCCAGTGTTGCACACGAGGTGTCCTATTATCAAACAGCTAGTGATAAGCGTCAGCAGGCTGTGTTACAAATGAAGTGTTTGGGCGACAACAGACACACCGAGGAAGTACTGGCCGAGTACTTGCAGCAACAAACTCAGTCATGGCTGGGCAGTGCACATCTTGAGGCAGGCAAGGTAGTCAGTGATAACGGAAGGAATTTTATGGCTGCCATAGCCCTTTCAGAACTTAAACACATACCTTGCCTGGCTCACACCTTGAACCTGGTGGTGCAGTGCTTCCTCCAAAATTATCCGGGTTGACCAGCCCTGCTCCTGAAGGTGCGAAGACTTTGTTCGCACATCTGCCAGTCGCCCTTTCACTCCAGCTGTATGCTGAACCATCAGCGATCACTGAATCTTCCCCAGCACCGCCTACTAATCGACGTTGCAACAAGGTGGAACTCCACACTGCACATGGTTCAGAGGCTGTGCAAACAGAGGCGTGCTGTAATTAATTTGTGGGAGGATACACATACAGGGGCAGGCACTTGGATGGCAGACATGGAGTTGTCTGGTGTGCAGTGGTCGAAGCTTCAAGACCTCTGTCAAGTCCTTCAGTGTTTTGAGGAATGCACACGGCTGGTAAGTGCAGACGACGCCATCATATGCATGAGCATCCCACTAATGCGTCTGCTAATGCAAAGTTTGACGCACATTAAGGAGCTGGCGTCTGCAGCCGAGGAGGAGGGAAGCCTTGATGACAGTCAGCCATTGTCTGCTCAGGGAACTTTCCTGGATGAGGTGGCAGATGAAGAGGAGGAGGAGGAGGAGGAGGATGGGGATGAATATTTATGGGAGGAGGATGCTTTTCAGGGGGCAATACAAACTGGTGGCGTTGCAAGGTCAGGTACAGGGTTTTTGCGGGACACAAGTGATGTTGATTTGCAAGAAAGTGCTCCTCCACCCAGCACAAGCAGTGAATTGACACCTGGAACATTGGCCCACATGGCTGAGTATGCCTTGCGTATCCTAAAAAGGGTCCCTCGCACTAACAAAATGATGACCGATGATGATTACTGGTTGGCCTGCCTCCTGGATCCATGATTTAAAGGAAAATTACAAAATATCATGCCACATGAGAACCTTGAGCAAATATTGGCTACCAAACAAGCAACTCTTGTAGACCGTTTGGTTCAGGCATTCCCAGCACACAGAGGTGGTGATGTTTCTCACACGAGCTGTAGGGGGCAACATGGCAGAGGTGATAGAGGTGCACAAATCCGAAGTGGCGTTGGACAGAGGGGTTTTATGACCAGTTTGTGGAGTGATTTGCAATGACCGCTGACACGACAGGTACTGCTGCATCGATTCAAAGTGACAGGAGACAGCATTTGTCCAGTATGGTTATGAACTACTTTTCCTCCCTTATCGATGTTCTCCCTCACAGGTCATTCCCCTTTGATTACTGGGCATCTAAAATAGACACCTGGCCTGAATTGGCAGAATATGCATTACAGGAGCTCGCTTGCCCTGCTTCTAGTGTGCTCTCAGAAAGAGTCTTCAGTGCTGCTGTTCAATACTGACCGAAAATAGGACACGTCTGGCTACCCAGAATGTTGATGATCTAACCTTCATTAAAATGAACCAATCATGGATTTCAAATTATTTTGCCCCACCTTCCCCTGCTGACACGTAGCTTGCCTGAAAAATGTCTTGCTTTTGGCCTCGTCTTACTGACTTCTCCAATTCCTCCATTTTCACCTGCTGAATGTCCACCATAGGCCATTTTTATACCTCCCTAAATGGGCTGACTCCCCCCACAGGGCCGTGGTCACCACCTGGCTCAAGCACCCATGCGAGTGCTGTTTGCCTGGACAGGTGGGTGGGCCCACTCTTGGGCAACGGCACTGGCGCAGGGTCCCTCATAGTACAATGAAGTGTCTCTGACGGTGGTGGTGCACAACCAATGTCAGACACACCATTGTAATATGACGGGCCCTGTGCCAGTACCGCTGCCCACGAGAGAGTGTTCCCCGCAGCTCGAACAGTTCTGTACCACTTGCAATACTTACCTCTCCCTGCTCCACCACTGTGCAGTCTGTGCTGTTAAATCCTTCAATGGCACAGCCAATACAAATTTGTTGAAATGATAGATGATAGTGAAAATATACCGGGGCCCTGGCCTCCATTTAGTCCAGTTGTTAATACTTTGCGCCTACTACCACTGTCTGCTACTCAGCAGAGGAGCCCACCCCTGTACCTAGCTATGCCACCTGTTTAGTCCTGTTACCAATTTTGAACTGCATTTAGCCTACTTTATTATTTGGGCCTACTAACTGTGTCTGCCACTCATTACAGTTGTCCTCCACTGAACAAAGCAATGCCACCTGTTTAATCCTGTTACCAATTTTGAACTGCATTTAGCCTACTTTATTACTTGGGCCTTACTAACTGTGTCTGCCACTCATTACAGTTGTCCTCCACTGAACAAAGCAATGCCGCCTGTTTAGTCATGTTACTAATTTTGAACTGCATTCAGCCTACTTTGTTATTTGGGCCTACTAACTGTGTTACCAATTTTGAACTGCATTTGGCCTACTTTATTATTTGGGTCTATATCTGTGTTTCCTCCTCATTCTGCCCATTGCCCAGTCACTGCTAGATGAGTCTGCTGGTACATTGACCCAGACCACTACATTCCCCTTGCACTCTACACAGCCAGAATCTGACCCTGCTGAAAGTCAGGTTCCCCTTCCCACATACTATACCACCTTACACGGGACAAAGAGGAAGGTGCAGATGAAAGTGCAGGTTCCTTCATCAGGTAGGGGGGCATACTTGTTGACAATGTCACTGGCACAGGGCCCCTCATAGTATGCAAAAGTATCTCTGCCAGTGGGAGGCGCCACCCGCTGTCAAACACACCTCCGTACTATGAGGGGCCCCGTGCCAGTGTCAATGAGTGGGCCCCCCCTGCTTGCTCAGGATCACAGCACTTGCAAAGTTGAAATACTTACCTCTCCCTGCTCCACAGCCGTGACTTATTCCGCGTTTCCTGGGCCCACGAAAATCTTGGGTCAGCCCTACCCCCCCCACAACTTTAGCCAAATGACCCCCAGTTGTCTATGCCTAACTATTATTATAAAGTAAATTAAGATTGACAAGCTTAAGTAATAAGAATTGATGTATTTGGCATTAAAATGGGCCCTGTAGGTGTTTTACTGTCCTCCTCTCACTGCCGACTTTGATTCCCTACTCAACTTGCTTTGGGTTTCGTGTTTCAGTCGGCCTCCGACTTTTCGCAACATTTGGCCGATTTCACCCGACCTGACTTTTGACAAAGTCGGGTTTCGCGAAACCCAAACTCGATCTGAAAAAAGTAAAAGTCGCTCAACTCTAGGGTGACCTATGATGTTCTAAATGTGGGTTTTAACCTGAGTCTAGATATTGTATGAAGCAATTTGCTTCTTGGATCCATGGAGGGATATAAAGGTTATAATTTCTGGTCCTTCATGTCTGTCTAACGACATTTGAACTATTGTAGTATATTCAGCATTTAGCTGAATGTGATTTTTGTGAGTCTTATTGTTGTTTGTAATTTTGTGTTTCTTCTGAGTACTTCTTTTACACAACATATTAAAAGTTATAATTTAACTTATTAGTTACACTCTGCTTACCATATTGTCTTTTGATTGGTGGTCATTAGTGTTGAGCAATACCGTCCGATATTTGAAAGTATCGGTATCGGATGGTATCGGCCGATATCCGAAAAATATCAGATATCGCCGATACCGATATCCGATACCAATACAAGTCAATGGGACACAAATATCGGAAGGTATCCGTAATGGTTCCCAGGGTCTGAAGGCGAGGAAACTCTCCTTCAGGCCCTGGGATCCATATTAATGTGTAAAATAAAGAATAAAAATAAAAAATATTGATATACTTACCCTCGGACGGGCCCTGGTTGTCATTGCTGCAATTGCCATGCTTTTCTTCCTAAGAATGAGCGCTTTAATGACCTTCGATGACGTCGCGGCTTGTGATTGGGTCGACCAAACACAAGCCGCGACGTCATCGAAGGTCCTTAACGCGCTCATTCTTAGGAATGAGCGCGTTAATAACCTTTGATGACCTCGCGTCACCGCTGCAATCGCCATGCTTTTCTTCCTAAGAATGAGCGCGTTAATAACCTTCGATGACCTCGCGTCTTGTGATTGGTCGCGTGAGCGGTCACATGACCGCTCAGCGACCAATTACAAGCTGCGACGTCATCGAAGGTCATTAAAGCGCTCATTCTTAGGAAGAAAAGCATGGCGATTGCAGCGGTGACAACCAAGGCACGTCCGAGGGTAAGTATACCAATATTTTTTATTTTTATTCTTTATTTTACACATTAATCTAAATCCCAATACCGATTCCAGATATCACAAAAATATCGGAACTCGGTATCGGAATTCCGATACCGCAAATATCGGCCAATACTCGATACTTGCGGTATCGGAATGCTCAACACTAATGGTCATAGCTTTCAGATTATTCTATGGATCTAGTACTTAGTGCTTGCTCTTGTGCCGTTATGAATTGTGTCGCTGTGCTGTCTCGGAGTTCAGCTTTCTCCAGCCATTGGCAGGATTTCTCCATGTCAGCCACCTCTATTATCTCTAGATAGTTTATCCTATGCAGTGGCTTGTCTTGTCATGGTGCTTCATGTTCTTGTTCTTCCTTCCAGATCTGTTGTTGTTGCTGCCTTGGGCTATCTCTCTGCATCACATTTTTTGGTGACATTTTTCTGATGTATTCCTCGATACTCCTAGTTTCATCCACGATAGTGGCTTGGATACTTATAAAGCCTCGACCACCCTCCTTTCCGTTGGTATCCAATCTTTGGGTGTTAGACTTAGGGTGGAGACCTCCATGCATTGTGAGGAGGTTTTGTGTCTTCACATCTGCAGCTTCCATCTCTTCTTTTAGCCAGCACACTATGCCAGCATGTGATCTGACAACTGGCAGGGCATATGTATTAATGGTGTGGATTTTATTCTTCCCATTGAGCTGGCTCTTCAGTACCTGTCTTATCCTTTGATGGTAAAAGGATATTGCTGCTTTCCTTGCCTCCTCATCATGGTTACCATATCCCTTTGGGATGCCAAGGTACTTGTAGCAAGTCTGTACATCTGCTAAGTGCCCTACTGGTAGTTCCACTCCATCAGTCTTGCCTACTGTGCCTCTCTTTATTACGAACCAGCTGCACTTCTCCAGTCCAAAGGACATCCCGATGTTTTCGCTGTAGATCCTTGTAAGGTAGATCAGTGAACTGATGTCTCATTCATTTTTCACATCCAGCTTGTAATCTATGTAGAGGAGGTGGCGGATGATGTTTCCAATCTTGAACATGTATCAATGAAATCCATGCCATCAATACATATGCCCTGCCAGTTTAGTTATCAGATACCCTGCTGGCATAGTGTGCTGGCCAAAAGAAGAGATGGAAGCTGCAGATATGAAGACACAAAAGAACCTCACAATGCATGGAGGTCTCCACCCTATGTCTAAAACCCAAACATTGGGCACCAATAGAAAGGAGGGTGGTTGAGGCTTGATAAGCATCCAAGCCACCATCACAGATGAATCAAGGAGTATCCCGAAAAATATCAGAGCAATGGCACCAAAGGATGAGATGCGGAGAGAAAGCCTAAGGCAGCAACAACAATAGATCTGGAAGGAAGAACAGGAGTATGAAGCGCCATGGCAAGACAAGCCGCTGCATGGGATGTACCATCACAGATAATGAAGGTGGCTCACATGGAGAAATCGTACCAATGGCTGGAGAAAGCTGGACTCCGAGACAGCACAGAGGGACTAATCATAGCGGCACAAGAGTAAGCACTAAAGTACCAGATCTATAGAAGCAGGCATCTACCACACAAGACAAGACCCAAGGTGCAGACTATGCAAAGAAACCTCAGAAACAGTCCAACACATAGTGGCAGGATGCAAAATACAAGCAGGAACAGCATATACCGAACGCTACAACCAAGATGTGGGA
The DNA here is from genome assembly GCF_032444005.1 of Ranitomeya imitator. Classification (NCBI taxonomy): domain Eukaryota; kingdom Metazoa; phylum Chordata; class Amphibia; order Anura; family Dendrobatidae; genus Ranitomeya; species Ranitomeya imitator. Next base: position 207,407,664 of record NC_091284.1, read on the forward strand.
ATTGTATACAGGAACATCTGCACAATATATGGACTAAGTCCCTCTAAGTCCAAATGGGAAACCTCAGAAAAAGTGGTGGAGAATGAAAGGGCTAAAATCCTGTGAGACTTCAAGATCCAGACAGATAAGCAGGTGTTGGCTAACCAACCAGACATTATGATATAAGACCAGCATCAGAATACAGCAATGATAATAGATGAGGCAGTGCCAAGTGACAGCAACATCAGAAAGAAGGAATATGAGAAGCAGAAGAAATACCAGGGCCTCAAGGGAGAACTGGAGAAGATGTGGATGGTGAAGGCAACAGTGATTCCAGTGGTGATAGGAGCACTTGGAGCAGTGATCCCCTAAGTTTTAAGAATGGCTACAACAGATCCCAGGAGCAACATCTAAGATCTCTGTCCAGAAAAGTGCAATGCTGGGAACAACTAAGATCCTGCTCAAAACCCTCAAGCTTCCAGGCCTCGGGTAGAGGACCCGAGAATGAGAAAGGACAACGAAGACCACTCCCACTGGGGGTGAGAAGGAAGGTTATATATATGTATATATATATATATATATATATATATATATATATATATATATATATATATATACACAGTACAGACCAAAAGTTTGAACACACCTTCTCATTTAAAGATTTTTCTGTATTTTCATGAATATGAAAATTGTACATTCACAAGGCATCAAAACTATGAATTAACACATGTGGAATTATATACTTAACAAAAAAGTGAGGAACAACTGAAAATACGTCTTATATTCTAGGTTCTTCAAAGTAGCCACCTTTTGCTTTGTTGACTGCTTTGCACACTCTTGGCCTTCTCTTGATGAGCTTCAAGAGGTAGTCACCGGGAATGGTCTTCCAAAAATCTTGAAGCAGTTCCCAGAGATGCTTAGCACTTGTTGGCCCTTTTGCCTTCACTCTGCGGTCCAGCAAACCCCAAACCATCTCGATTGGGTTCGGGTCTGGTGACTGTGGAGGCCAGATCATCTGGCGTTGCACCCCATCACTCTTCTTCTTGGTCAAATAGCCCTTACACAGCCTGGAGGTGTGTTTGGGGTCATTGTCCTGTTGAAAAATAAATGATGGTCCAACTAAACCCAAACCGGATGGAATAGCATGCTGCTGCAAGATGCTGTGGTAACCTTGCTGGTTCAGTATGCCTTAAATTTTGAATAAATCCCCAACAGTGTAACCAGCAAAGCACCCCCACACCATCACACGTCCTCCTCCATGCTTCACGGTGGGAACCAGGCATGTAGAGTTCATCCGTTCACCTTTTCTGTGCCGCACAAGAACACGGTAGTTGGAACCAAAGATCTCAAATTTGAACTCATCAGACCAAAGCACAGATTTCCACTGGTCTAATGCCCATTCCTTGTGTTCTTTAGCCCAAAAAAGTCACTTCTGCTTGTTGCCTGTCCTTAGCAGTGGTTTCCTAGCAGCTATTTTACCATGAAGGCCTGCTGCACAAAGTCTGCTCTTAACAGTTGTTGTAGAGATGTGTCTGCTGCTAGAACTCTGTGTGGCATTAACCTGGTCTCTAATCTGAGCTGCTGTTAACCTGCAATTTCAGAGGTTGGTGACTCGGATAAATGTATCCTCAGAAGCAGACGTGACTATTGGTCTTCCTTTCCTGGGGCAGTCCTCATGTGAACCAGTTTCTTTGTAGTGCTTGATGGTTTTTGCCGCTGCACCTCGGGACCGTTTCAAAGTTTTCCCAATTTTTTGGGCTGACTGACCTTGATTTCTTAAAGTAATGATGGCCACTAGTTTTTCTTTACTTAGCTGTTTTTTTCTTGCCATAGTACAAATTCTAACAGTCTATTCAGTAGGACTATCAGCTGTGTATCCAATTGACTTCTGTACAACACAACTGATGGTCCCAACCCCATTTATAAGGCACGAAATTCCACTTATTAAACCTGATAGGGCACACCTGTGAAGTGAAAATCATTCCCGGTGACTACCTTGTGAAGCTCATCAAGAGAATGCCAAGAGTGTGCAAAGCAGTCATCAAAGCAAGAGGTGGCTACTTTGAAGAGCCTAGAATATAAGACATATTTTCAGTTGTTTCACACTTATTTGTTAAGTACAGTATATAATTCTACATGTGTTAATTCATAGTTTTGATGCCTTCAATTTTCATAGTCATGAAAATGCATAAAGATCTTAAATGAGAAGGTGTGTCCAAACTTTTGGTCTGTACTGTATACATAAATATATATTTACTAGCTATTGAACCCGTTCTATGCCCGGGTGGCGAGCATCTATATTGGTATATGGTCTCCATCCTGGTATGTGCTGCTCCATCCTGCGTCCCCATCCTGTCATGAGCTGCTCCATCCTGCGTCCCCATCCTGTCATGTGCTGCACCCATCCTGCACCCCCATTCTGACATGTGCTGCTCCAATCCTGCACCCCCATTCTGACATGTGCTGCTCCATCCTGCGTCCCCATCCTGACATGTGCTGCTCCATCCTGCGTCCCCATCCTGTCATGTGCTGCACCCATCCTGCGCCCCCATCCTGCCATGTGTTGCACCCATCTTGCACCCCCATTCTGTCATGTGTTGCACCCATCCTGCGCCCTATTCTGTCATGTGCTGCTCCCATCCTGCGCCCCCATTGTGACCTGTGCTGCTCCCATCCTGCGCCCCTATTCTGACATGTGCTGCACCCATCCTGCGCATCCATTCTGACATGTTCTGCACCCATCCTGCGCCTCCATTCTGTCATTTGCTGCTCCCATCCTGCGCCCCCATCCTGTCATGTGCTGCTCCCATCCTGTGCCCCCGTTCTGTCATGTGCTGCTCCCATCCTGTGCCCCCGTTCTGTCATGTGCTGCTCCCATCCTGTGCCCGTTCTGTCATGTGCTGCTTCCATCCTGCGCCCCCTTTCTGTCATGTGCTGCCCTATTCTGTCATGTGCTGCTCCCATCCTGCGCCCCCTTTCTGTCATGTGCTGCTCCCATCCTGCGCCACCATTCTTTAATTTGCTTCTCCCATCCATATGCTCCTTAAGCTGCTCCATTATGATTGATGGCCCCCATAAGATGCTTCATAGTATATGCCCCGTACACTGCTCCATTATGGTTTATGGCCCCCATAAGATGCTCCATAGTGTATGCCCCCCGTACACTGCTCCATAAAGGCTGATGGCCCCCATAAGATGCTCCATAGTGTATGCCTCCGTACACTGCTCCATAAAGGTTTATGGCACCCATAAGACGCTCCAGTGTGTATGCCCCCGTACACTGCTCCATAATGGTTTATGGCACCCATAAGATGCTCCAGTTGTGTATGCCCCCGTACACTGCTCCATAAAGGTTTATGGCACCCATAAGACGCTCCAGTGTGTATGCCCCCGTACACTGCTCCATAAAGGTTTATGGCCCCCATAAGACGCTCCAGTGTGTATGCCCCCGTACACTGCTCCATTATGGTTGATGGCCCCATAAGGTGCTCCATTGTATTATATGCCCCCCATAAGATGCTCCATTGTATTATATGCCCCCATAAGATGCTCCATTGTATTATATGCCCCCCATAAGATGTTCCATTGTATTATATGCCCCCCATAAGATGCTCCATTGTATTATATGCCCCCCATAAGATGCTCCATTGTATTATATGCCACCCATAAGATGCTCCATTGTATTATATGCCCCCCATAAGATGCTCCATTGTATATGCCCCATATGCTGCTGCCATATATATATAAAAAAAAAAAAATACCATACTCACCTATGGTCGCTGGGCGCCGAGTGCTGGGGGCCTGAGCAGGTGGGGACACCGGCGCACTGTGTGGGGGTCAGGTGCCGGTATCACCGCTAGCTCAGGCCCCCAGCACTTGCTATACTCACCTGTCTGTCCCGTTCCACCGCTGCGCGCCTCCATCTTCCGGCTCCTCTGGCTGTAACTGTTCAGTCAGAGGGCGGCGCCGACGCGCATTAAGCGCGTCATCGCGCCCTCTGAACTGTGAACGTCACAGCAGAGGACCCTGGAGACAGAGCCGCACGCAGCGCTGGAACGGGGGACAGGTGAATATACTTACCCTCCTGGCAGTCCCTGACTCTCCGGTGGAGATCGCGGTGTGCGTTCAGTGTTTACACATACCGCGATGTCCTGGGAGTGTCACTCTGTGGGGGCCAGACTGCGACGGCGCTTGCGCTTGCGCAGTCTATAAAGGCTTTGGACAGAGTGACGCTCCCAGCGTTATATTATAGATATGCACAGTTGAAACTAGAAGTTTGCATGCACTATATAAAAAGACACATATGCATGTTTTTCTTAATATCTGATATGAATTCAGAATAAACCTTTCCCGTTTTAGGTCAACTGGAATAACCATATTTATTAACCCATTATCTACCAATGTCCTTTTTTTGGGACGCCTAATCTTTTCCTTCTAGCAACTAAGATTTTATAATTTTTATAATTAGGTCCAATTTTTTGTGTTGTGTTTGTAAAATGAATGTTTTCAAAATAGGAAATCATGTCATTGTCTTTTTTAATTGAATATTGGGATGCTCTTTTCTGAAAAATCCATAAAATGAAAATTTCTAATTTGGCAAGTAATGGGTTAATATTTGTCAAATGCGAGAATAATGAGAGATAATGTTTTAAGGCATTTTTATTACTTGTTTCAAAGTCAAAATTGTGCATACACTAAGAATTCTATGCCTTTAAACAATTATGGACTGCCCAAATTATTATGTCATGTGTTTGTAAGCTTCTGATTTTTTTGGGCAATATCTGAGTTAATTAGAGACACACCTGTGGATGTATTTTAATGCATACCTGAAACACACTGCTTCTTTGTTTAGCATCATTAGAAAGTCTCTAGAAATTAGACAAGATAACAGGAAGAGAATTTTGGATTTCAACAAGTCACACCGAAACACACTGCTTCTTTGTTTAGCATCATTGGAAAGTCTCTAGAAATTAGACAAGATAACAGAAAGAGAATCGTGGACTTCAACAAGTGAGACTCATCCTTGGGTACAAATTTAAGATACCTGAAAGTGCCTTTTTCAACTGTACAAACAATTATATACAAGTACAAACAAGATGGGAATGTCCAGCTATCATACCATCTCAGGAAGGAGATGGGTTCTGTGTCCCAGAGATGAACGTGCTTTGGTCCGACATGTGCATATCAACTCATGGACAAATGCAAAAGAACTTGTGAAGATGATGGCGGAAGCTGGTAAGATTTTGTCAATATCCTCAGTGAAACGAGTACTGTATCAACATGGGCTGAAAGGCCACTCTGCTAGAAAGAAGCCATTACTCCAAAAGAAACATAAAAAAGCCAGCTTAATATTATCAAATGCGCACAGGAGCAAAGACCTTAATTTTTGGAGATATGTCCTGTGGTCTGAAGAAACTTAAATTGGACTTTTTGAGCATAATGACCATCATTACATTTGAAGGCAAGAGGGAGAAGCTTGGAAGCCTAAGAGCATCATCCCAACTGTGAAACACAGTGGGGTGGCAACATCTTGTTGTGGGGTTGTTTTGCTGCAGGAGGACTGCTGCACTTCACAAAATAGATGGCAACATAAGAAAAGAAGGTTATGTGGCAATACTGAGATAATATCTCAACACATCAGCCAGGAAGTTAAAGTTGGGTGGAAATGGCTGTTCCAAATGGACAATGACCTGAAGCATACTGCCAAAATGGTAGCAAACGATAACATAGTCAATGTTTTGGAGTGGCCAACACAAAGCCCTGATCTCAATCCTATTGAAACTTAATGGGCAAAGCTGAAGAGGCAAGTGCAAGTAAGGCGACCTACAAACTTGGATCAGTTACACCAGTTTTGTGAGTAGGAATGGGCCCAAATTCTGACCAACTATTGTGAGAAGCTTGTGGAAGGATGTCGCAAATGTTTCACCCAAGTCATTCAGTATTGGGGCAAAGGAACCAAATAATGAAATGTATGTAATCTTTTGACTTTGCAGAAGTGATGAGCGAACATGCACGCCACTATTCATTACTTGCCCGAGTATCATGGTACTCGATGTATTCAGCGAGCACTGAGCATTTCCGGGATAATTCAGCGGGAGCTCGGGTCTCCGCCCTGCAATTTTGGCATTCCTTAGACCACCAATGAACATGCAGGGATTGTCAGCCATGCACTGTAATACCGTAGCCATTTTTGATGTGGTATTACAGTGATTGGCTGGCTGCACAGCATCATCAGGTCTTTAAGAGATCTGACGTCGCCCTGCTCGGCACATTCAGCTCCGGACTCAGCTAGTGTAGGGAGAGCTGCTGCTGAGATAGGGTCAGATTAGTTCTTTTATTAGTTAGTGTGGCTCTACCATCACAGAATCCACAAATCCAGATAAACCAACAGTCCTTTTTAAGGCTAATTAGAGGGTATATTGATTGCAGTGCTAGGTAGGCAGGGGAGTCTATGTGCACATATCCACATCAGTGCAAGGCCTGCAGGCACTGTATGTGAGTACATAGATCTCACTGCATACATCAAGAGGATCCATTACTGTCTGTGGCTAGGACCGATTTTTTTTTGGCACCTGAATCCTGCTAATTTTATTACAAAGCAATCCAAAGCCCCATGACAGAACATGACAGAAAGCTATTCGTAGCTCCACAGCTCCGCAGCTTTGCAGCTGGTCACGTGTACACATCACGTGACTGTGACGTCACACAAGGTCCTGCACCTTGTCGGCTTCAGCTCTATACACGCTGCCGCCACTGCCTGTGCACGGCAGTTACCAAGCTCTGGGGCAGTACACTAGTCACCGGCCGGGACAGCGTCTCCTATACTACTATTTGCTCTGCAACATATTGGATATTTTTGGAACAGAGGTTCAGAGAAGACTTCAGATACCAACCTTTCAGTGCATGAGTGAAGGACCATTCCGCATGTCAGCACTGGACACAGATTTCCTTTTCTTTGATATTAAGGTAAACACATCTTGTTAATCACAGTCCTGTATGGGGAACCTTGTTTATGACATTTCCCAGTATTTTAACTATTTATGGCTTCATATAGGTGAACTTAGCGCAAATATCACATAAAGTTTTCTTTGATTAACCACTTCTGGGACGATTGGGAGTGATTTTGTCCATATATTTGCTGCTTATTCACCTGGAGCAACTAAGCAGCACCGTATGGTTCATTTTTAGACATAAATAATTTTAAATTAACATTTACGGATGAACTGTGGTCCTGTGTGCTATTCGTAGCTCCGTAGCTCTGCAGCTCCGCAGCTTTGCAGCTGGTCACGTGTACACAACATTTTGTTTTGGTTCTAAATAAGGCTATGTTCACATTTGAGAGAATTTCAGTTCCCTGCGAATCCAGCAGGGAACTTAGAAATGTTCTCACCCTCCGCATGTTCCCTGCATGCGGGAGAGCGGGGAACGCGGTCTCTAGCAACCCGATGTGTTTACTGGTTACCAGTAAACCTGCATCCCCCCCGCACAGAGAACTCCTCAAGATGTGTTCCCTGGGGAGGGGGATGCGGGGGTGTGAATTGCACTCCCTGCAACCCACTGTGTAGCTGGTAACCAGCAAACACAGCGGGTTGCTAGGGAACGCGTTCCCCGCTCTCCCGCATGCGGGGAACATACGGAGGCTGAGAAAATGTCTAAATTCCCTGCTGGATTCTCAGGGAACTGAAATTCTCTCAAATGTGAACTTAGCAAAAAGATAGGAAATAAAAATAGGTAATTTGAAAAATCTAACCTGAAGACAGCTCAGAGTCCGAATCCGGATGAAGGACTATGTCTTCTCCATCTGAGTCAGAAGGGTTGGTGTTGCTCAGGATCAGTTCCAATGCCTGTTGAATGGTGTGCCTTCTCTGCATTTTGTTTCTTGTGAACAAAATAGGTGAAGCAGTCACCTATTTATCCCCAACAGCACAAAAGGCTGCATGCAAATTTCCTAAGGTGGGGGCTGGGGGGCGGGCATACACACTCAGGAGTAGCTTACATTCTTTTGTTTACACTGTCTTACAAGACATTTCTTGAGGTGGATCAGCACAATTGTCCCCTGCAGATTCATCAGGCAATGGACACATTTACAAATGAAAGAATGCTAATTGGAGCCATCAGAGTGGTCAGTTTGGACCAAGGGTCATTTGACCCTCTTTCAGGACTTCAGGGGGGATCTCGAAATTTCTGGGACTTCTAGTGTTAAAGGACCCCAGGGGGGATTGTGGTAAAAATGCTCTGGTCTCCCATAGACTTACATTGGGCTCGTTGTTCTGTCCAAGTACCCAAGTATTACAAATTGTTCGACCCGAGCAATGAGCATCCGAGCATTTTAGTGCTCGCTCATAACTACTTTGCAGTAATAAAAATGCCTTAAAATATTCTCTCTCTCATTATCCTGGCATTTGGCAAATATTAGTAATTATGATAATCCTAATTGACCTAAAACAAGAAAGGTTTATTCTGATTTCATGTCAGCTATTGAGAAAAACATGCATATGTGTCTTTTTATGTAGTGTATGTAAACTTTTGGTTTACCAAAAATTTACATTTGGTATCTTTGTGTTCGAATCATTCCTTCCAGCGCTGCTAGCGTCTCAGCATTCTCAGGAACGGAGGGAGACGCTAGCAGCGCTGTGAGCCAGGGGCCTTCCGAGGGTGAGTATATCCATGTTTTTTATTTTTATTCTTTATTTTTTACATGAATATGGATCCCAGGGCCTGAAGGAGAGTCTCCTCTCCTCCAGACCCTGGGAACCACACGCCGACATCCAGGAACGCTCCCTGCACACACCGTACCCAGCGTATAAGACGACCCCCGACTTTTGGGACAATTTTTAGGGGTCAAAAGTCATCTTATATGCCGGAAAATACGGTAAGTGGAGAAAAAAAATTTCAAACTTTGTTGAAAGAAAAAAAATTGCACCATTTTCTGATACTCTTAGCGTCGCCATTATTTGTGATCTCTGGTTGGGTCAGGGCTTATTTTTTGCGCTCAGAGCTGATGTTTCTAAGGATACCATTTTGGTGCAGATACGATCTTTTGATCACCCATTATTGCATTTTAATTCAATGTTGCAGTGACCAAAAAAATGTAATTTTGGCATTTTGACTTTTTTTTTTCATTACGCCTTTTAGCAATCAGGTTAATTTTTTTTAATATTGATAGATCAGGCTATTTTAAATGTGGCGATTCTAAATATGTGTATGTTTGTTTTTTTATTGTTTTATTTTGAATGGGGCAAAAAGGGGGTGATTTGAACTTTTATATATTTTTTGTTTTTTATATTTTTAAAAATGTTTTTGTTTATCTTTTGGCACACTTTAATAATCTCCATAGGATACTAGAAGCTGCCATAATGCGATCACCTCTGCTACATACAGGTGATGATCAGATCGCCTGTATGCAGCAGAATTGCTCACTTGCTATGAGCGCCGACCACCAGGCGGCGCTCATGGCAATCCAGCAGTGACAACCATAGAGGTCTGCTGAACACCTCTGTTTATCACGCCAATCCATCGGTGACCCGTGGTCATGTGACACGGGTGCTGATGGGCGGCATTTCCGGCACAATTGCCGGAAGCATGTGCTAAATGTTGCTGTCAGAGTTTGATAGTGGCATTTAATGGGTAAACAGCCCATGGGAGGATCGCGATTCCTCCTGTTGCCGTTAAAGGCAAATGCCAGCTGTTCATAACAGCTGACATGTGCCAGAAAAGATGTGGGCTCACCGCCGGAGTCCATATCAAAGGGAGGGTGTCCGACATTGACACATTATTATGCCAGATGTCGGAAAGGGGTTAAGATCCATTTTGAGCTATCGATGAACAATCGCCATTCATTTGAGTTACAGATTGGAATTACACAAAAAACTGACAAATTCACTGATAAAGTACTAGAGGGAAGATATGTAGCACTGAGGTTGTTAGCTTCAGTAACATAAACCTAAGAAATCTCATCCTGCAGACTAAGTGATGAGAGGGGTTAAACATCCATATTTAGTGCTAGGATGATTGAACAGCCGTAGAGCGGAAGGAGTCGAGATGCTAAATGCCCAACTTTCTAGAGCATTTGAGTGTGGGTGGGTCTGGAGGTACACGCTCTGGAGATGTGTCTTTGTGTTAAGGAGAGCTGGATGTATGGATATTGCAGGTCTCCCAGATTAAATGTCCTTTGCTCCTTTGCTAAAGGACCTGGAAGCTGGAATCTAAGCAGGTGGGATAACCAGCACTATTGTATGGATTTGTTACTTTATGTTTTACCTTCTGTGAGACAAAGGCTGTTTGTACATTTTCTGGTGACGTGGTTTATGAGGATTGCAATAAACCTGGTGGAGTTTAAAAATAAACTGTTTCTGTGTCTACCTCTTTAAGAAGCTGAGTGATTTGACCTACCACACAATGTATATTATGGCAATACACAAAGCTACTGTTACTTCTAAAGAATTGTAGCAATGCACTTTCTCTGGATAGAAAATAGGATACCTTTGCTCCTTTTTCAAGCATGTTTTTCTAATGCAGTCTTGATGCAAGCAGTACTTATGAAGCCTTTTTGATAGTACTAAATCTAGTTCTAAATTAATCAACTCATGCTGGTGAAATCCCTTATGAACTGTGACATCTTCACAATTTAAAAATCTTAAAATCTTCATAATTGATGTCACTTTGTTCTTTACCATAATGCTGTTCTTGAAAAGAGGGTAGTTCAAGGAAAACTTGCACTGGGAATTTGAATGAGGCACGAGAAATATAACTGATGGTAGACTAAGATACTCAATTTTATATTTATTTTTCTTGTTATATCCTGTTGTTTTCACTTTACAAAAGAAACACTGATTTGATTGATCTCTTGGCTCTCACCAAACCATAGCTATACTAAATTATATCTTATCACATGTTCCTTTCAGCCACATCCGTAAATTCTCGACACACTGCTTGCAAGCCTTGTGAGGGGCTCAATTCTTATACTGATCAACAAGTTTTACTTTGAAATATGCAAAATAGGCTTCCTTGAAAAATGTGCTCATATTCTTACTAATCCTGTGAATAGTGAAAGTGCCACAGATACAATCAGGGCGGAAAGGGTTTTAGAAAATTAAGTATTTCTCACAGAAAATTATTGCAATTACATGTTTTGTTATTCAAATGTTTATTTCCTTTGTGCATATATTGGAAGAACACACAAAGAAAACAAAATAAAAAGCAAATTAGACATAATTTCCCACAGAACCCTGAAAAATGGGCCAGACAAAATTTTTGGCATCTTTCTAAAAATGTGGGTAAATAACCTTGTTTCAAGCATGTGATTCTCGTTCAGTCTCAACTGTGGCAAGTAACAGTTGTGGGCAATACGAAAAGCACATCTGAAATCAGATGCAAATGAGAAGTTGACTCAATCTTTGCATTGTGTGTCTGTCTGTGCCACACTAAGCATGGAGAACAGAAAGAGGAGAAGAGAACTGTCTGAAGACTTGACAACCAAAATTGTTGAAAAATTTCAACAATCTAAAGGTTACAAATCCATCTTCAGACATCTTGATATTCCTTTGTCCACAGTGCACAACGTAATCAAGAAGATTACAACCCATGGCACTATAGCTAATTTCCCTGGACGTGGACGGCAGAGAAAATTTGATAAAAGTTTGCAGTGCAGGTTAGCTTACATGGTGCAGAAGCAACCCCAATCAAGTTCCAAAGAAATTCAAGCTGTCATGCAGACTCAGGGTGCATCAGTGTAAGAGCAAACTATCCATCGATATTTTAATGAAAAGAAATGTTATGGCAGGAGACTGAGGAGGACCCCACTGCTGACGTAGAGACATAAAAGTCTAGACTGCAATTTGCCAAAATGTATGTGAGCAAGCCAAAATCTTTCTGGGAAAGCGTCTTGGGTTTTGATCAGGTGACCTTGGAGCAGCATGAAAACTTTCACTGGAGTAGGTGGTAACTATACTGACCGCAAATCCTGATCTTAACACCGCAACTAGAAGTAGCCGTGGGGTGTGCCTAACAAATCCTAGACACATCGACACAGCCGGAGGACTAAATACCCCTATAGATGGAAATAGGAATTCTACCTTGCCTCAGAGCAGAACCCCAAAGGATAGGCAGCCCCCAAAAAATATTGACTGTGAGTAGTGGAGGAAAAGACACTTGCAGGCAGGAAACAGGATTTAGCAAAAGAGGCCACTCTAGCTAAAATAGGAAAGGATAGGACAGGATACTAAGCGGTCAGTATTAAAATCCTTCCAAAAATATCCACAGCAGAAAATACAAAAACTCCACCATCTAACTAAAGATGTGGAGCGTATATCTGCAACTCCAGAGAATCCAACAAGACTGAGAAAACACTGTCACAATCTAAGCTGGACAAGAGAAAACAAATGAATAGCACAGAATATAAGCACACAGCTTGTGTGCCACAGAAAAAGAAACAGACACTTATCTTTGCTGAATTGGCAGCTAAGCAGGAGAAGCCAGACAAAGATCCAACACTTCCCAAGAAACTTTGACAACTGGCAAGGACTAATGAGTCCTGCAAACCTAAATACCCCAGTCAGAATCAGCAGATACACCTGTCCAAGACTGCAGCCCAGGGACAACTGCATTACCACCTACACCCACCGGAGGGAGCCCAAAAACAGAATTCACAGCAGTCTTATGGACAGAAGAGACCAAGAAAGAGCTTTTTGGTAAAGCACATCATTCTACTGTTTACAGAAAGCGGAATCAGTAGGGATGAGCAAACCCATGGATGTTCAGGTTTCACGGGTTCAGACGAACTACAGTTCAAAGTTCAACAAGAAAAAGGAGAAGTCAGCTCACTCAACTTAGGCCAGGGATCCGAGGCACGGACAGGTCAGCAGTGCAGCAGGAATATCAACTGAGTGAAGAAAAAGGGATCCAGGTCCAGAAATCCCATAAAACAAATATTTATTGAAAATTCTTAAAATCCATTTTAACAGCATAGTAGCCACTAACCCTATTGCATGACTAAAGACCTTTGGATCTATAGGGTTAGTGGATTCTATGCTGTTATAATAGATTTTATGAATTTTCAGTAAACATTCCATTTATGGGATTTCTGGAGCTGGATCCTTTTTTCTTCACTTGATAGTTCAAAGTTCGGTCTAGCATCTGAACGTGATCCTAAACTGGACTCCTAACCCTCTAAAAGTCAATTGCGACATGAACTTCAGTGCTTTAAAATGGCTGTAAAATGGTCATAAAAAGGGCGAGGGGGCTGCAAAAGGAAGCCAAAGGGGGTAAGAGCAGGAAAAGTGCCCTGCAAACAAATTTGGATTGTGAAATTACTTAAAATAACATAGAATCCCCCCCAAAAGGACACATTTTGGTACGAATTGTCATTAAATAAATTTGGCAAAAAAAAAATTTCTGGCTACACATAGCCTTAAAATGATGAACTGGTAATTGAATTCATGAAAAGCCTGACAGAGGTGTCGCATAGGCCCCCATGCCCTCGCCCTTTTCCCGAGCAAACCTGTACATTGCCTTGGCTGCATTAGTTGATGAGGTAGGGCAGCTGTCGTGTCCTCTGGAGGTCATTCACTTCACCATCGGAGTGCAAGGCATGTTTTCTCTCCGCCTGCCACTTCTAGACCTGCCCACATAGGGAGATGCTCTCCCTTCAGATCACCGCTATGTGGCGTATGAGCTCCGTTACATTCTGTTGTTCTTGGAGTACAGTGAAACAGGTTTTAAATCTGGAGAGGGAGCCTGATAAATCCACATCCAAGGAAAGCAGCAGTCAAGCAAATTGCCCATTCTTCAAATTCTTCAAAGTTTGGTACGAATTTAAAAAGTTTGTAAAGTGGCTTGGATTCAAAAATGTTTTGAAGATGAGGCCCTGTACCAAGACATTTGCGTAAACACAGATGGTACAGTGAAACTGTGAATGGAAATTAAATTTGAGTTAAATTTCTTGAATTTCTGGCTACAGATCACCATAAAATTATGAACCGGTAAAGAAATAGCGTGACAGAGGCACCACATAGGTCCCCACACCACCACCACTCTCCTGAGTGACCCTGTGTATTGCTTTGGGTGCATTGTTTGACAAGACAGGGTGACTGTTGTGTCCTCTGGAGGCCCTTCATCTCACCCTAGCCATGCAAGGGGTGTTTTCTATACGCCTTACGCCTCTGGACTTGCCCACACAGCGAGACACTCTCCCTTCCGATCACCCCCATGCCATATGGGCTACGTTCCATGGTGACCTTGCATAATGGAGAATAACAAGATTATTTCAGGGAGGCAGCCTGGTAAACTCTTACCACATACAAGGAGGCAGCCTGTTAAATGGGTACCACATCCAAGAAAGGCAGCAATCAAGCAAATTAACCACTCCTCAATTGACTCAGTCAGCAGTCATCGCTACATTAAGTGAGAAAAATAAATAAATAAATACATTTATCACTACAGAACACTGTAAAAAAGCATGAACCTGTCAAAGAATGCATGAAAGAAAGCTATCCATATAAAAGCTGTGAAAGAGATGTATGTGACCTGAATGAACATTATCACTGTGGTAGTCAACAATAAAATGTTTATACACTGTGATTCTATACTTCCTTCTCCCTGATACTTTTTCAAATGCCCATACATTGTGGAGAGGAATGACACCACACGTCTTCAGATCCTGACCACATTTACTGAAGAAGTAATTTAAGCTAGCAATGCACTAGGTTTTATGCCAAATTTCAGCCGCTGCTTTCCTTACTGTTTAAAAGTGGACAATATAAAAACTTTTAAAATTATTTGTCATATTTCATAGCATTTTAAAAAATGTAATATTTACAAAAAAAATGAAAACAGCAATACTTTTCAGTTTCTCAATTGTAGCAAAATAATTTGGGGGATGATACGTTTCATTTAAAGAGTTCAAAAGAGGTTCAAAACACACCTAGGAGGCCTCAAAGTGTTATACACATATTTTCTGGGCAGCTAAAAGCTTTACAGCATTGCATGTGTGGCTACTATATTCAATACTAATAAAATTTTGGGGGAAAATTCAGCAAAGCTTTCGAATTTCAAACCATATGTCATCTCTAATAAAATTACACCCACAGTTGACGCTGGCAAGCCACTAAATGTTTTTCCACTAAATTTTACTACTATGAGTCAGTCTACTTTTTTACAGGAATTTTAATCACTAGATGGTGGCCCGATTCTAACGTATCAGGTATTCTAGAATATGTAGGTAGTATATAGCACAGGCTACGTACTATATTGCACAGTGATGTAGTATATAACACAACCGACGTAGTATATAACAGAGCTACGTAGTATGTAACACAGCGTACGTAGTATATAGCAGAGCTATGTAGTATATAACACAGCCACGTAGTGTATTGCACAGCTACGTAGTGTATTGCACAGGCACGTAGTATATTGGTCAGCCACGTAGTATATAGCAGAGCCACGTAGTATATAACATAGCCAAGTCATATATCGTAGTATATTGCACTGCCACATAGTATATAACAGAGCCACGTAGTATATTGCAGTTGACGCAGTATATAAAAGAACTGACACAGCCACATAGTATATTGTACAGCTACGTAGTATATAGCACAGAGCATGTAGTATATTGCACAGCCACATAGTATATTGGACAGTCACGTTGTATATTGCACAGTCACGTTGTATATTGCCCAGCTACATCGTATATAGCACAGAGATGTAGTATATAACAGAGCCCACGCAGTATGTAACACAGCCCACGTAGTATATAGCAATGTGGGCACTATATGTATGGTTAAAAAAGACTTAAAATAAAAAATATTTAGAGAGTTAGGGAGCACCACAACTGGGCGACTACCATAATTATGATGAACATATAAAGGGGTGCAGCTCAATGCATAGCAAAAACATCATGGAAAAACAACAAGAGAAAGAAAGCTATGCAAATAGGGCGCACGCCCAAAAAAATACAAACTGAATAGCAAAAAATACAAAAATAATTTATTAAAGAAAGAAACAAATGCACAAAAATAAAAACATATAAAATACAACAACCACACTACTGGTCCCAAGATATTCATATATAAACAGCCCAAATATAAATGATATTAAACGACAGCAATAAAGACATGCCACAATTGGATTGTTATACCATAGAAGTATATGCATGAATATATATACATACCTTTCCCAAAACAATATATGGGAAAGGCCTATAATATGGAAAAATAAGAACCCCCTGATACTTATATAGGTAAAATATGACTCAATATTTCAAATGGCCACAATATAACAATATCTATACAAATATAAACATATATGAGCATAAAGAGTCTGGGCGTCCCCAGACAACCTTGCAATTAATAAAGTGCCCTAATATAGAGAAAGAGACTAATACCATCAATGGGGCCCCAATAAGCACATAAGAGAATAATATAAAAAAAAAAAAAAAAAAAAAATTGAGATATTAGCTAAGTAAAGAGATGCGACAAGCAAAGCAGCCAGGTTGGGAAATAAACCCACTCAGGTATAGAGAAGGCGTCCATAAAAATGGAAGTATGTGGCACAATGATGTAAAAAGATACAGGGGTTAAAGATAAATACCCAGAGTAGGTCATCCAGTATGTGGCATGGGTCGTTGGCAGTCAGTAGTCAAAGGTGGAAAAGGGCGAACCCGGGATACAGAGAGTGTGGGGGGAGCCCCACGCGTATTGCTGCTAGACGCAGCTTCGTCAGGGGGCTTATTTTTCCATATTTTTATTTTTGTGCATTTGTTTCTTTCTTTAATAAATTATTTTTGTATTTTTTGCTATTCAGTTTGTATTTTTTGGGGCGTGCGCCCTATTTGCATAGCTTTCTTTCTCTTGTTGTTTTTCCTTAAAATAAAAAATAAACATATACTCACCTTCCGAAGGCCCCTTGAAGTCCTGGCGCCTGTGTGCGGTGCACGCGGCAGCTTCCGTTCCCAGGGTTGGTATGAGCGCAGGACATGTGATGATGTCGCGGTCACATGACCGTGACGTCATGACAGGTTCTTCTCGCATAGCATCCTTGGCACCGGAACCTGCCGCTTGCACTGCCGAGGACAGCAAGCGACATCGGAGGGTGAGAATAACCTTTTTTTTAATTATTATTATTTGTAACATTAGATCGTTTTACTATTGATGCTGCATACGCCACATCAACAGTAAAAAGTTGGTCACACAGGGTAAGTAGCTGCGTTAACGGAGTGCATTACACCGCGGTCCATTAACTCTGGCATTAACCCTGTGTGAGCACTCAGTGCTGACTGCAGGGCAGTAAAGCAGCGGCTATTTCGCTGCCAGACTATGGCTGTCGCTGATTGGTCGTGGCAGTGGTCGTGGGCATTTTGCCACGACCAATCAGCGACTTGGATTTCCATGACAGACAGAGGCCGTGACCAATGAATATCCGTGACAGACAGACAGACAGAAAGACAGACCGACAGACGGAAGTGACCCTTAGACAATTATATAATAGATTATAGTTTTTTCCCACTTTTTGAGTGTATAGCCATCAGCAAAACTGCAAAACCTTCTTGTCCAAAACCCAATAACTTTCATCTCTGTATTGTTTCTCTCATGAAAACAAGTCAATGCCTGCTGCCAGCTTGGCAGTAATAAAACTAAAGCCCATTCCCAGCCAAATCCTATGTCGGCACCCTGAACTTTAAGTCAGACACAAACACACTCTTATTGTCACGCATCTACAGTTCTTTTTTTTTTGCTTCACTTTCCAATAGAGTGGGTTTGTAATCAGAGTGCAGAGTCTCGTTTTGTCAGAAAGCATTATCCCCACATTACAAATTTCTGCCTTGGTTGGTCTCTAATTGGATATAACAGGTCTAAATAGATAGGTATTAACGGCTCCTGAACCAAGTGGTAATTAGTTGGTCATAAAAGGAGCACAACGGAGATGCTAATTATGTTCCAGTAGATGAATAGAGCTGAGCCATAGGAGCAGAAAATTATCATTGTGGAAACTTGTTACAATTGATGACTTGCTGGTGGCAGAGAATAGAGAGGATGCTGATAAAGGAACGCTCTTAACATTCTCAGCATATAAGCTATTGTGAGAACAAGATAAATAGATGCAAGAGGCTAAGGCATAATACTGCTCAAGTTAAGCAAATGCAACTTTCTTGGCAATGTAACATTACACTGTGATATAACTCTACAGGTAATTGCATTGTATATATTACCTGTTAAAAATGAATGTGCTTTATTGTGTAAAATAAATTAGAATGCTTGAATATTAGAGGAATTTTTCCTCTTTGTTGAGATTTGTATAATATACTTTTATAAAGGACAAACTAACAATGCTTAATCAACTTTTTATCAGATGAGTCACTGTATGTCTGACTAATGTTTGTATAAAGATGGCAGTAGTGAAAGATTATTAACATGAAGACATGGCAATTGCTATAATTGCGTAATCTCCAAATAAAGCAGTTCAAAATAGCTACTACTGGAAATTTATGGAGATGTTGCTCTTATGGTTGGAAAGGAGAAAAAATGTCATTGATTTGTTCTGCTCAGCAATTATTTTCAGCACCTAGCACAGACTGACCAAAACCTACTCCAGGTTTCAGCTCTACAGTTTATCACTAGGATTTGAGTTTTTCATGTCCCAGCATGGCATTGGACAATGCTTTAATAGATCAACTGCCCTCAAAACCTTTTGAATAGTGATGGGGGAATCCTTGCCTGAACCCGGACCCCATTCAGATGAATGAGGACCCAACCATTCATTGTTTGCCCCGCTGTCATGCATGACAGCGCGGCAAACAGACTCTGATCAGCGGTAAGATTATTACCATCGGTCAGAGAGCTGCAGATAACTTATAGGCGCATCTGCCTGTCAACTGAAAATGCTGACAGGCTGACTCTTACCAAAATGAACAAGGGCTGGATTGGCCCACACCTCTCAACACAACTGGATGACAACAGCAGAACACAAACTCAAATCCATATTTTTTTCAAGTCTATTCCCATGCACCCCTTCCCACCCAAACATGGGTGTGCGATTTAGGAATTTATCTTCCTAAATGTCTTCCTCATTCTCTGCCACCATATTAACAGGGTGCTATCATGCTAAACAATTTTTAACTATTTGTATGGAATATCCTAAAAGATACTAAGCGTAATAAATTTATGTAAAGTTGTAAAAGGTGAGTTGTACAGCAAAACTTGCCTACCTGATACAGTTATGCTGCCTGAGGAGCAACTTTCATTTTGGTTTGGATTCAAAAGTGATGGACTGCAGATATTCCCAGAGAGACAGGGGAAACTGCTCCCAGGAGTTTCCCACAATGGAAGAATCAAAAATTGAGACTAGGATCAGTGCTGTCTTTTGTTGAAACAATTGAATCAAGGACAGTATCTTTTTGATTGCCAAAAATGGTTGCCCATTCCCTAGTAATGTGAAAAAAATGCTTTTCTGAGGTGCCATCATTTAGTTTAGGGAACATTATTGGAAAATAAAGAGCTGGTGGGTTCTATTAGTATATGATCCACAGTGCCAGATGGTCATCACACAGGGAGTTCTCACACTGCATAGAATTTCACAGCCAGGACAGGAAGATTTGTACAGTAAGTACAGAAGATCCTGGTCTTCTCCATATCAGGCTGAGTAGATGCAAAACTCTCCACTATATTTATCAGCAGAGTTGATTAAGTAACAATTCTTTATGCTGTTATGTTAAACCAACAGCTTTTTAAGGGTTAATTGAAATAGATTCTATTCTCTAATAATACCTCTCTTATCTGCGATTCATGTAGGGTGAGCTGTTTCAATAGGAATAGTGTATTACAGGCATCTAGTCATGGATCATTGCCTTCTAAATTATAATACTTTAGCTGCTGAAACATAAAAAAATATAAAGGTAACCTCTATTCTATTTCCTATTAATACCGCTGTTAGGTGTGTTTACTGTAGGGATAGATGCTAGGTATCTTCTGCTGAAAATTAGTGTTCATTCATGCCTTTCACACTGCATAACTTGATTTCTTTTATCCCTGCAATGATTGACAGTTTTTTATGGTTATTTGAACTCAGAAATTCATCAAGGCAGGGTTGCTTGCATTCCTCCAAAGTTTGTTGCTGCCACATACAAGAATAAATTTTTATGGGGCCGATTCAAATCTGCTGTATATTCTGCAATAATATCACTCTTATTTGGAATTAATTTATGGTGAGCTGTCGCAGTATGATAGCTTATAAAAGGCATCTACTCAGGAAATATTGCCTTCTAAGTTAAAATACTTGTCATGAAGCTGCAGTGCAATACAGTGCAACTAACACCAGGGGGAGTTTAATAGGGATGTGAGACTGCACACACTGAGCAGCTGAACAGATGCCACCTAGTGGCAAGAGAGTAGTCAGAAAAAGCCAAGTCAGGACACAAGATGACATGTCAGTACAAAAAGGATTAAACAGAAAGGATAGTCGGGACACAGCAGGAGATCAGTAAACCAGGGTGAGCAAAATACGGTACAATAGGGACAAATCAAGACAGAGTCAATAACCAAGCCAGGAGATCAGCATCAGAGAACCAATCAGAACAGACAAACGCAGGGAAAGGGCAGACAGAGGGGGATTACAGAAACAGGACAAGTAAGGGTTTACAGCAGGACAAACCAAGGGTTTCCAGAGTCAGGTTCACAAGCCGAAGACAGAACTATAACTGACACTGCCAGCAAGATTCATGGGAGCTAAATAGCAAACCTGAACCCAGAATGAGGCAGAGCAAAGTTAACCCTTGATATGATCCATCCAAAAAAGGGCAGACACTAATAAACCCTGGAACGGATCACGACAACTTGCTGCCGAAACATAAAAAGTATATAATTGTAACATCTACTCTATTTCCTATTAATACTGCTGATAGCTGCATTTAGAGTATGGATAGGTGCTAGTTATCCTCTGCTGCAAATGAGTGTTCATTCTGGTGACTTACTGTACATGTGTTCCACAGTCCATAGCTTGATTTTTTTCTCAGGCAGTGACTGACAAATGCATGTTTTTTACGGTGATCTGTACTTAGAAATTTATATAAGTAGGCAAAATTAACTTATTTTATATGTCCATTTGCTGTTTCTCTGTAGCCTCTGTATGTAAGAGGTAGTGATGGGACTCTGGGAGACTTTGTGCTACTGGAGCTGGAGTTAGCACTTTTGAACTCCCCAGCGATTTGTTTCCATCTATTTCTAGGCGCTTCTTGAAGTATGTTTGGGTTATTGTCCTGCTGGAAGATCCATGACCTAGGATGTAAACCCAGGTTTCTGGAACTAGGTAATACATTGCTTCCCAAAATCCTTTGTGAAGTTTCACATTTCATGATGAATTGCACACAGTCAAAGCACCCATTGCCAGAGGCAGCAAAACAATCCCAAAATATCTTTGAACCTCCACCATATTTGACTGAAGCTACCTTGTCCTTCTATTTGTAGGCCTCATTCCATTGACAGTAAACAGTACTATGCTTTGCTTTATAAAAAAAAAAAAGCTCTATCCTGCTCTCATCTGTCCACAAGATGTCTGCTGGTCTTCTAAAAATAGTGTTGGGGGTCTGCTGACCCTCTATAAATTGTGATCACCGCCTGCTGGCCCTCCATGTTTCTAAATTTACAATATTAATAGGCCTTCTGATGGACCTCAACCTCAACAACTAGTGAGAGCCACCTAATGGCTTTGAAAAAAAAAATAAATGGTAACTTTCAGAGTGCCTCCTTCATAAAGTAAGCAGGATGTCTCTGATCATGTCTCACACACCACATGGTCACTAAATGTAGTAAAATGTTCAAATTACATTTCAGGGTGAATTCTTTTTTCATCATTGAAAGCAATGTGAACATGCAAAAACACTATGTGTGAACATAGCCCAAGATGTTGATGAGCATTTTTTTATATTATTTATTTTGCCTTACATACAGTCATTACCCTAGAAAGCATGTTTCTTAACATTATTTCCAGGAAAATCCATTTTTTCTTCACTTTTGTATGTTTTATTGTCAGTCTGTAAAAATGGCGTAATACTCCAACAACTCTGTTCACAGCAGTGACCTTGGATTTAGAGATGCTTTGAGGTGTCTTCACTATGCTGTTCCTATGCCATTTCAGCTCGGGTTTCAATCGATTTGAGCAATTGTTAGACCCCTCCAGAACTCTGGATGGTGCGGGAAAAATTCTTGATTTTTCACATTGACTTCCATTATTTTCGATACTCAGTTCGAGCACCCGAGCATTACGATTTGATCGACCCAAGTAACGAACACCTGAGCATTGTCGTGCTCACTCATCACTACTGAGCACATAAATATCCAAGAGCGCTCAAAGTTTTGGCATTGGGCAATTTTCCTTTTTGTCATTTTTAAAATGAAAAAAAAAAATGATTATTTTTTTCCCTTAAATACAAAGGAAATGTGTCAACTTTAAGTTTAGGCCTTTTAGAGATCATTTAATCTCCAACTTGCTTAACTGTTCACAATAACAGTCAATTCGACCAGGGATGTCCAATCTTTTACATGCCACTGTATGCATTTTTTTCAACTGGAACAAAATGCAATTGACAATGCCAGCATGCCCGAAAAAGGTATATGATATATAAGTTATGTCAGACAAAGCACAAAGTGGCTTTGTTTGCGTCATTGAAGTCAATGACCAGGTCAACGAATATTCCTAAATCTAATTTTTCAAGGCTTAAGATGGTAGACCCAATGGAGCCACTGACATGTCAAAAAAGTGTTGTGAAAATAACTTATGAGGCTAAGGAACAATCCTTTAAACATAAAGACATTTTCCTATAAGAAAAAGAATGTAACTGAATTGTCATTGCACCGATTGTACTGTTTTCAGATACTGATGATATAATAAATCAGATTGGAGAATGCTTGTCTCCTTGTACCTTCCCCTATTATCCCCTTAATGACCACCGATACACCTTTTAAAGGCGGCAGTTAAGGGTACTTATTCCTCAGTGTTGCTTCTAAATGGCACTGATAAATAAGGGTATAGCTCCCTCCAGCTTCGGAAAATCTCCGGAGTCTCAGCTACCGGGGGTAGCTAAGACCCTGGATTAAAAATTTTATGGCCCCCAGTCACGTGATCACCATTACTCACCAAATAATGACGATCACACAAAAACAGGGATTAGACATACTGACAATATTGTTTCCAGGAGTACATCCTGACAGCACCATGGAGGTTGTCCTTCTATCCGTATAGGGACAGGAAACACACAAGAGGTTAAAAGACCCCTCCTACCCACACTCACCAGTAATTTTACAAGTACCACACCAGGATGGATGCAATTCATATTTATTCAAATTTTGTAAAAGTTTATCATCACAAATACAAAATTTCAGGGAGGCAATTACCAGAGCTGTTAGGATGGACTCAAAACAATATTACCAGTAGGTCTAATCCCCATTTTCCAGGACCTCCCACCTAACAGCACTATGGAGAATACCAAAGTAAGAAATCTCTACGGCTGGACCACTGCTTGCAGAACCTTCGGGCTGAATGCTATCTGGCTACCCATTAATGTATCTAGAAGACACAAAAAGAGCACAGCAAGGTCAAAAATACTCTGTTGTAAAGAAGTCACAGTAAATGAGCAAGTGCTAGTCAAAAAATGAAAAAAATACAGGGTATTTAGTTAATATGTTTTTTTTCCAAAAAAATGTATATTAAGATGCTCCACCAATCACCAAGGTATACCCATAATTGTTATGATCCAGAGACCTTGGAGCCACATGGAACTTTCTCTGGAGTTGGTGGAAACGAAACTGACCGCAAATCCTAAACTTAACACCGCAACTAGAAGTAGCCATGGGGTGTGCCTAACAAATCTTAGACACCTCGACACTAGTGTTGAGCATTTCGATACCGCAAGTATCGGGTATCGGCCGATACTTGTGGTATCGGAATTCCGATACCGAGATCCGATACTTTTGTTGTATCGGGTATTGGTATCGGATCAATAGGGATGTGTAAAATAAAGAATTAAAATAAAAAATATTGATATGCTCACCTCTCCGGCGGCCCCTGGACATCACGCTGGTAACCGGCCGGCTTCTTTGTTTAAAATGAGCGCGTTTAGGACCTGCGAATGACATCGCGGCTTCTGATTGGTCGCGTGCCGCTCATGTGACCACCACGCGACCAATCAGAAGCTGCGACGTCATTCTCATTCACTAAACTCCTAATTCTAGGAATTAAGGACCTGCGAATGACGTCACGGCTTCTGATTAGTCGCGTGGCGGTCACATGAGCGGCACGCGACCAATCAGAAGCCGCGACGTCATTCGCAGGTCCTAAACGCGCTCATTTTAAACAAAGAAGCCGGCCGGTTACCAGCGTGATGTCCAGGGGCCGCCGGAGAGGTGAGCATATCAATATTTTTTATTTTAATTCTTTATTTTACACCTCACTATGGATCCCAGGGCCTGAAGGAGAGTTTCCTCTCCTTCAGACCCTGGAAACCATCAGGATACATTCCGATACTTGATGTCCCATTGACTTGTATTGGTATCGGATATCGGTATCGGCGATATCCGATATTTTTCGGGTATCGGCCGATACTATCCGATACCGATACTTTCAAGTATCGGACGGTATCGCTCAACACTACTCGACACAGCCGGAGGACTAAATACCCCTATAGATGGAAATAGGAATTCTACCTTGCCTCAGAGCAGAACCCCAAAGGATAGGCAGCCCCCCACAAATATTGACTGTGAGTAGTAGAGGAAAAGACACATGCAGGCAGGAAACAGGATTTAGCAAAAGAGGCCACTCTAGCTTAAATAGGAAAGGATAGGACAGAATACTATGCGGTCAGTATTAAAACCCTTCCAAAAATATCCACAGCAGAAAATACAAAAAACTCCACCATCTAACTAAAGATGTGGAGTGTATATCTGCAACTCCAGAGAATCCAGCAAGACTGAGAAAACACTGACACAATCTAAGCTGGACAAGAGAAAACAAATGAATAGCACAGAGTTATTAAGCACACAGCATGTGTGCCACAGAAACAAAAAACAGACACTTATCTTTGCTGAAATGGCAGCAAGGCAGGAGGAACCAGACAAAGATCCAAAACCTCCCAGAACCATGGACAACTGGCAAGGACTAATGAATCCTGCACACCTAAATACTCAGTCAGAACTGCAATCAGCAGATACACCTGACCAGGACTGCAACTCAGGGACAACTGCATTACCACCTACAACCACTGGAGGGAGCCCAAAAGCAGAATTCACAACACATAATAGAGCAGTCCTATCTAATGCATATAATCCCTATCTGATGTATTTAAAAACCTGATCATCTGTATAGTACCTGTATAAGCAGGGTTCAGAGAGAAAATATCCATGTGGACATGCAGGATGGAACAGCATTAGTGCAAATGGCCCACAGAGGAGTGGTGGACTCCCCAGTCTTGTAGAAACAAGAGAACAATTATAGAACCAAAAACACATGGGCTACTTGCACAGTGAACAAGTCTGTAGAAACCTGTTCACACCACCAAGAAACTTGAAGACACAAAAAGAGCACAGCAAGGTCAAAAATACTCTGTTATAAAGAAGTCACAGTAAATGAGCAAGTGCTAGTCAAAAAATGAAAAAAATACAGGGTATTTAGTAAATACGTTTTTTTGCAAAAAAATGTATATTAAGCTGCTCCACCAATCGCCAAGGTATACCCATAATAGAGCAGTCCTATCTAATGCATATAATCCCTATCTGATGTATTTAAAAACATTAATGTATCTAGTTTACAGTGTTTACTAGTGTTGAGCATTCCGATACCGCAAGTATCGGGTATCGGCCGATATTTGCGGTATCGGAATTCCGATACCGAATTCCGATACTTCCCGCGTATCGGATACCGGAATCGGAAGTTCCCAGAATTCAAACTGAACGCAGCAGCCAATGAGGAATGATTGGAAGTGTGGGCACATCCTGTTTAGCATGGTGGGCATGTAAGTACTGGCAAGGCTTGGATTGGCTGCTGAAATGATGTCACTCTGCACTATAAAAAACGCTGCCGCCATTTTGCGCTCACTCTGCTGTGATTTCAGTTAGGGACAGGACGCTGTGTTCTAACTGAGGGCCAGTCGAGCTAGCTAATTGCTTTATTTTCCTTTCCAAAGGCTAATTTAGCAAAACGCTGTGTGTTCTTCACTGTTCACCTTGCTCTTGCCTTGCAGCGCTGTTTTAACAGCGTTCTGCAAGGTCTCTGTGTGTGTGTGTGTGTGCAGCTCACTCTGTAGTCTGTGTGCAGCCATATACCCGGTTGTATTCAGCTCAGGGGGGGTTCACACTGCCTCACACAGTTGTCCTTTTTTGCTCTTAGTGCAGCCTGCTGCACATTTTTTCTCAAATTTCCTATTAGTGTTTTTCCACCAGTCTCCAGCTCTATTGTGGAAAAACACTACATAGGATAACCTAGAGGGGGGTTTTTGGGCCTTGCAGCGCCGTTTACGGCTGTCTGCACGGTCTCCGTGTGAGCCCAGCTCGCCCTGTAGTCTGTGTGCAGCCATAGCCGGTTGGATTCAGCTCAGGGTTCGTTACTGGCTCATACCTTGAGAAAAATTTTACTTTTTTTCAAATAGTGCAGCCTGTTTAAAATTTGAAAAAAAAAAATTCCTATTAGTGTCTTTCCACTCGTATCCAGCTAAATAGTGGAAAAACACTATATAGGATAACCTAGAGGAGGGTTTTTTGGCCTTGCAGCGCCGTTTACGGCTGTCTGCACGGTCTCCGTGTGAGCCCAGCTCGCCCTGTAGTCTGTGTGCAGCCATAGCCGGTTGGATTCAGCTCAGGGTTCGTTACTGGCTCATACCTAGAGAAAAATTTTACTTTTTTTCAAATAGTGCAGCCTGTTTAAAATTTGAAAAACAAAAATTCCTATTAGTGTCTTTCCACTCGTATCCAGCTAAATAGTGGAAAAACACTATATAGGATAACCTAGAGGAGGGTTTTTTGGTCTTGCAGCGCCGTTTACGGCTGTCTGCACGGTCTCTGTGTGAGCGCAGCTCGCCCTGTAGTCTGTGTGCAGCCATAGCCGGTTGGATTCAGCTCAGGGTGCGTTACTGCCTCATACCTTGAAAAACAATTTCCTTTTTTTCAAATAGTGCAGCCAGTTTAAAATTTGAAAAAAAAAATTCCTATTAGTGTCTTTCCACTCGTATCCAGCTAAATAGTGGAAAAACACTATATAGGATAACCTAGAGGAGGTTTTTTTGGCCTTGCAGCGCCGTTTACGGCTGTCTGCACGGTCTCCGTGTGAGCCCAGCTCGCCCTGTAGTCTGTGTGCAGCCATAGCCGGTTGGATTCAGCTCAGGGTTCGTTACTGCCTCATACCTTGAGAAAAATTTTACTTTTTTTCAAATAGTGCAGCCTGTTTAAAATTTGAAAAAAAAAATTCCTATTAGTGTCTTTCCACTCGTATCCAGCTAAATAGTGGAAAAACACTATATAGGATAACCGAGAGAAGGGTTTTTTGGCCTTGCAGCGCCGTTTACGGCTGTCTACACGGTCTCCGTGTGATTTAAACTAACTCTGTAGCCCGATCTGCACCAAAAAAAAAGTTAAGTTCACCAAACACAACTTAACACTTGTGTAGGCCACATTTGAAAAATAATAAAGTTTAGTCCATAATTTACAACATTAGTGTTTCTTACACCTGTTAGGAGGAGCATTTCAGGAATAAGCACACTAAGGCCTTAGTACTTTTCTGCTTATCTTTATCTGTCAACCAAGATGAAGAGGGCAGGGAGTAAGGCACGTGGGCGTGGGCGCGGAGCAGGGAGAGGAGCAGGGAGAGGACGTGGTGATTCTGTGCCTGCTGCGGGCGCCGGTGACTCGTCGTCACTCAGTTTCAGCAGGGAACAGTCCTTCATGCGCAGCTTTGTCGGAGAGCGCCGTGCACCGCTGCTACGTGAAGACCAAATTGAAGCCGTTGTCGGGTGGATGGCAGCTAACGCCTCGGCATCGACTTCAGTTAGTGCCACATCCTCTCAGGCACAGAGCACTGGAGAGCAGCCATCTGTCTCTTCACCACCTGCCAAATTGGCCAGGCAGTCAGAGAGCCCAGGACAGGAGCCGTCTCTACTTCTGTTCTCTGAATCTCTTGGCTTGGAAACAGGGGGCCAGCCAAGCAGCATTGGAGAAATGGAAGAAGAGGCAGTGTGAAGTGATGCCCAAAAGCTTTATCTCTCTGACTCTGAAGAGGCAGGTGGGCCAGTGCCTCCGGTGACCACAGCGCAGTACGCATCTGATGATGAAACTCAGGTGCCGCTTTCTGATGCGTACTGTGCTGCCGAGACTACCCAGGAGGAGCAGTTGGTGGCAGAGGGTAGTGGAGATGATGAGGTCCTTGACCCATCGTGGCGTGAGGAACAGGAAGGTGGTGGGAGCAGCTCTGAGGAAGAGCTTCCCCTTACGGGCCAAAGAGGGAGAGGGAGGGGGAAGACTGCGGAGCCTGTAGCCTCCACTTTGGCACCAGTTAGGAGCCTGTCTCTTTCCAAAGCCAAAAAGGGCGCTCCCAAGACTTGCAGTGCCTGGTCCTTTTTTGACACAGTTGCAGATGACATTTGTTTTGTCAAATGCAAGCTGTGTCATCAGAAAGTAAAAAGAGGTAAAAGTGTCAGCAACCTCAATACCACAAATATGTGGAAACATGTGCGGAACAGGCACGCGGTGGAGTTACAGAAACACAGTGAAGACGTAGGCCAACCAACAGCGGCAGCTACCACCTCTTCATCTCGTGTTGCCTCTTCCTCCACTGTTGTCCAGAGACCTAGTGTAATTCCACCCACAGCACCACCTTCCCAGTCATCCTCACACTCCCAGTCTACTCTACAGCCATCGGTAGTCCAGGCATGGGAGAAAAGGCGGGCATTCTCGGCCAACCACCCCCGAGCACAGGCTCTGAATGCAGGCATTGCCAAACTGTTGTCCCTGGAAATGCTCTCGTTCAGGCTGGTGGAGACTCACAGCTTCCGTGACTTGATGGCATTGGCAGTCCCACAGTACAAGGTGCCCAGCCGCTTTTACTTCAGCAGGCAGGCTGTCCCTGCCCTGCACAGGCATGTTGAGGCAAACATAAAACATGCGCTACTGAACGCCGTCAGTAGCAAGGTCCACCTCACCACCGATGCGTGGACCAGTCAGCATGGACAGGGGCGATATGTTTCCCTCACTGCCCATTGGGTTAATGTTGTTGAGCCAGGTACAGATCGTGCGAGTGGCGCAGGACGTGTCCTGCCCACTCCAAGGATTGCAGGAATCCAGTCTGTACGCATCGACTCCTCCTCTTACACCAGTTCCTCTGATTCCTCTCTGCAGGATCCGTCACAGTCCACCTCCACATGGACCCGTGAACGTTTACCTATGGCCGACATGAGCACAGTCGTGGCCAAACGTCAGCAGGCCGTCTTGAAACTAGTTTCATTGGGGCATCGAAGCCACACAGCGCAGGAGCTCTGGAATGCCATCAAGCAGGAGAGCGATGTGTGGTTACTGCCAGCGAATCTCCAGCCAGGCATGGTAGTGTGTGACAATGGCCGAAATCTGGTGGCAGCTTTGGCCCTTGGCAACCTCACTCACATCCCATGTCTGGCACATGTGCTCAATTTGGTTGTGCAGAGTTTTCTGAGGGACTATCCGGATCTTGATGCCCTGCTGCACAAGGTCCGCCTAGAGTGTGCTCACTTGCGGCGTTACAGCTTGGCCAGAACCCGCATTGCTGCTCTGCAGCGCCGATTCCGCCTTCCGGAACACCGCATCATATGTGACCTACCTACCCGGTGGAATTCCACGTTACATATGTTGGAGCGGTTGTGTGAGCAGCAGCAAGCAGTTATGGAGTACCAGCTGCATCAGGCGCAAAGAAGTCGCAGTCAGCGCCGATCAGACTTCACAACCACAGAGTGGGCCACTATGAAGGACGTCTGCCAGGTTTTGCGTCCTTTTGATTATTCCACGCGGATGGCAAGTGCAGATGATGCACTAGTCAGCATGACTGTCCCCCTTATCTGCCTGCTTCAGCAAACTTTGCAAGGGTTAAGGGATGATGTGGTGGAAGAGGTGGAGGATGAGGAGTCACCTTTTCCATCAGCTTCTGGAGAGTCAGCGCCACGTGGTTCCTCACAAAGGGGTACGCAGGGGCCAATTTGTGAGGAGGATGAGGAGGAGTCAATGGAGGAGGAAGAGCTCCGTCCAGAGGAGGGAGCGACACAATTGTCCAGTGGTCAGTGTGTACAGCGAGGGTGGGGTGATGACGAGCGGGCAGAGATCATGTCTCAAGCAGGGGACAGCGTTTCTGGGCCAGTTGGCACTCTGCAGCACATGGTGGATTTCATGCTGCAGTGCCTGAGAAACGACCGCCGCATAGACCACATTCTCAACATGCCTGATTATTGGGTGTTCACCCTCCTCGATCCTCGCTACCGGGACAACGTCCAAAACCTCATCCCTGCGTTGACCCGGGAGCGTAAATTGCGGGAGTACCACGACACACTGGTGAATTCCATCATCTTCTCCTGTCCAACTGAGAGGAGTGCTGCTAGTGCTTTACAAAGCAGCTCAGTGCGTCGAGGCAGTGGGGGAGGCTCTGCCCAAAGAGGGAGCAGAAGCAGTGCCTCTGCCCAAGGCAAGCCCAGTATGGCACAACTCTGGCACACTTTTGTGTGCCCGCCCCAAATGTCTACACCATCACGTCAAATGGTGACAGACTACATGGCTTGCCCTCTTACTGTACTCCCAGACGGCTCTTCCCCGTTCAAGTTTTGGGTCTCTAAGCTGGATACATGGCCAGAGCTAAGCCAGTATGCATTGGAGGTGCTGGCTTGCCCTGCGGCTAGTGTCTTATCGGAACGTGTCTTTAGTGCCGCAGGTGGTGTACTAACAGACCGTCGCATGCGACTATCCTCCGATAACGTTGACCGGCTTACTTTCCTGAAAATGAACCAGGCCTGGATCTCGCAGGAATTTGCCACTCCTCTGCCTGATTAAGTAATTGGGTGTCATCCAGGTCTCCTGCTGTGTTCATCTTTCTACCACCTGAACTGCTATTCCTGGGCTCCAACACCGCCAGTTGCGGCTCAGAAGTGCAGGCTGCACAGTAAAAACATACGACCCAGTGTTATTGGGTTTCAGTAACGTCAGCTGATCCCCAGCTGTGTAGCCGGCAATGTGTCCTGCGACCGCCACGCTGGCACAACAACCTAAATGTAAGGGAACCTGTCCCCCCCCCCCCCCGTCGTTTGTTACTGAAAGAGCCATCTTGTGCAGCAGTAATGCTGCACAAGGAAAAGGTAGCTCTTTTTTTTTAGCTCTTTGCACACGCAGAACTTAACACTTATAAAATGTGTTCACTGATACCGTTATACCGTCCCGGAGCTGGGACTTTCCTTCGTAATGTGACGCAGCACAGCCGTCATTCCTACCCCCTTGGTGCCATGCGCTGCCTCCTCAGCATTGTTTTAAGCTGTCACGGAGCCTGCGCTGTTCTGTTATCCCTTGGCCATGCCCTATTTGCGCTGCCTGTCTTCTGACATAATTTGGTGTCAGGCTGGCTGCGCCTGTGCGGCCACGCTGCCCGAGATCCCGCCTCGCAGTGTCTTCTGATTGAATCACACTGCGGGCCTGGGATCCATGGGCATGCGCAGTGCATATCTTCCCCTCGGGCTCTCGCTCATCTCCCTCCGCCTTCTTTAGACTGTGCGCCGTCAGCTGATCCCTAATAGCATGCCACGGCCGTGACACCGCACAGTCTGAAGAAGAGGGAAGGAGGGGAGTGAGAGTCGAGGATATGCACTGTGCATGCCCATGGTTCCAAGGCCCGCAGGGGGATTACGTTAGACGAGACTGCGAGGTGGGATCTGGAGCAGCGTGGACGCACAGGCACTGACAGCCTGACACCAAATTATGTCAGAAGACAGGCAGCGCTAATTGGGCATGGCCAAGGGCTAACAGAACAGCGCAGGCTCCGTGACAGCTTAAAACAACGCTGAGGAGGCAGCGCACGGCATCAAGGGGATAGGAATGACAGCTGTGCTGTGTCCCATTACGAAGGAAATTCGCACCTCCGGAACGGTTTAACGGTATAAAGGGACACATTTTTAGTGTTTACTTCGGTGTTTGCAAGGAGCATAATTAAAAGAGCAACCTTTTCCTTTTGCATCCTTAGTGCTGCACAAGATGGCTCTTTCAGCTACAAACGTCTTGGGGGGGGTTAAAGGTTTCCTTTCAACTTGCTCCAATCAGGCTTCGGCCTACACTCTGTTCCTCTGCTCCTCCTGCTGTCCCTGGGCTCTAACACCGCCAGTTGGTGCCTGGAATTGCTGTGTGCACAGTCAACAGTCGCTCCTCTGTTATTGGGGTTCAGTAACGTCAGCTGATCCCCAGCTGTGTGTGCGGCAATACCTCCAATCTGCTCCTCCTGCTGTCCCTGGGCTCTAACACCGCCAGTTGGTGCCTGGAAGTGCTGTGTGCACAGTCAACAGTCGCTCCTCTGTTATTGGGGTTCAGTAACGTCAGCTGATCCCCAGCTGTGTATCCGGCAACGTGTCATGCGACCGCCACGCTGGCACAACTAAAATGTAAGGGGACCTGTCCCCCCCCCCCTAGGCGTTTGTTACTGAAAGAGCCACCATGTGCAGCACTAATACTGCACAAGGGAAAGGTCGCTCTTGAAATTATGCTCCTTGCAAACGCTGAACTACACACTCATGTAATGTGTCCCCTCACACCGTCCAACCGTCCCGGAGGTGGGACTTTCCTTTGTAATGTGACGCAGCACAGCCGTCATTGCTACCCCCTTGGCACCGTGCGCTGCCTCCTTAGCGTTGTTTGATTCCGTCATGGACCCTGCGCTGTTATGTTATCCCTTGGCCATGCACAGTTTGCGCTGCCCGTCCTCTGACATCATTTGTTGTCGTCCTGGCTGCGCCTGTGCGTCCACGCTGCCCGAAATCACACCTCGCAGTGTCGTCTAATGTGATCCCACAGTGGGCCTGGTATCCATGGCCATGCGCAGTGCATATACTAGCCTCTCACTCCCCTTCTTCACGCTTCTTCAGACTAGGCGGCGTCAGCTGATCCCTAATAGCATGCCACGGCCGTGACGCCGCACAGTCTGAAGAAGCAGGAAGGAGGTGAGTGAGAGGCGATGATATGCACTGCGCATGCCCATGGATCCCTGGCCCGCAGTGGGACTACATTAGATGACACTGCAAGGTTGGATCTCGGGCAGCTTGGACGCACAGGCACTGCCAGCCTGACACCTACATGATGTCAGAAGACGGGCACCGCTAACTGTGCATGGCCAAGGGATAACATTACAGCGCGGGCTCCGTGACAGAACCAAACAACGTTGAGGAGGTGGCGCCCGGCACCAAGGGGGTTGGAATGACGGCTGTGCTGTGTCACATTACAAAGGAAAGTCCCACTTCCGGGATGGTTTGACGGTGTGAGGGGACACATTATATGAGTGTGTACTTCAGCGTTTGCAAGGAGCATAATTTTCGGAGCCACCATTTTCCATGTGCAGTATTACTGCTGTACAAGATGGCTCTTTCAGCAACAAATGCCTGGGGGGGGGGGTTAA
The DNA here is from genome assembly GCF_032444005.1 of Ranitomeya imitator. Classification (NCBI taxonomy): domain Eukaryota; kingdom Metazoa; phylum Chordata; class Amphibia; order Anura; family Dendrobatidae; genus Ranitomeya; species Ranitomeya imitator. Next base: position 207,441,267 of record NC_091284.1, read on the forward strand.
AGGTTCCCTTTCAACTTGCTCCACTGCAGGCTTCGGCCTACACTCTGCTCCTCTTTGATTCCCTGGGTTTCAACACTGTCAGTTGCCACCTGGAAGTGTTGTCTACACAGAAAAAACACAAGGTGATGTGTCAGTGGGGTTCAGCACCGCCAGCTGTTCCCCTGCTGTGTAGTCGGCAACGTGTCCAGCACAAGCCACGCTGGCACAACAGAACAAAAGCTGCCACCAGTGCAGGCTTCGGCCTACACTCTGCTTCTCTCCTCCTCCTGCTGACCCTGGGCTCAAACACCGCTAGTTTTTGCCCGGAAGTGCTAGCTGCACAGAGAAAAACACCAGCCAATGTGTTAGTGGGGTTCAGCAACGCCAGCTGTTCCCCTGCTGTGTAGCCGGCAACGTGACCTGCAAACGCCACGCAGGCACATGAACTGAAATTAAAGGGAACCTGGCCCCACCCCCCCAGGTGTTTCTATGTATAACAGCCACCTAGTACAGCAGTACTGCTGCATTTGTACAAGGTGGCTGACTTTTTCTCCTTGCCCACGTGGAACTCAACACGTCCAAAATGTGTCTCATTGAGACCATTCCACTGTCCCTGAGGTGTGACTTTCCTTTCTAATGATACGCAGCACCCCCCTTGCGCCTTGCGCCTGTGCATCTGCCCTGCTAGAAACAACGCCCCTCGTTGTCATATTTATTTTGTCAGCGAGGGTGTGGTTTATGGGCACGAGCAGTGCATATGTTCGCCTGTCTTAACTCATCTCCTTCCGCCTTCTTCAGACTGTGCGGCCTCCTGGCCGTGGTAGGCGATAAGGGATCAGCTGAGGCCGCCCAGTCTGGAGCAGGTGTAAGGACATGTGTAAGCGGCAAACCTATTTACTGCACAAGGCCACGAATCACAGCCACGCAGTGTGATTTTTTGAAAACACACTGTGGGTCTGGGATTCATGTCCATCGCTAACCGCAACGGCCGAAATGAAATGAGGTCAGAAGACAGGAAGCGCTCACAGCGCATGGCCAAGGGATCACAATAGCGCAGACTCCTGTACAGCAAATAACAACGCTCAGGAATCTGCGTCCAGTACCTAGGTGCAAATTTTGACACCTGTGCTGCGTCTCCTTAAAAAGACAAGTCACGCCTCCACAACTGTTTGACAGTATAATGGGCTAAATAGTGTACGTGTTTTAGTCAGCGTGTGCAAGGAGCAAAACAAATAGAGCAACCTTTTACTTGTGCAGCATTAATGCTGCACAAGGTGTGGCTCTTGTACCTTGCAACACCTGAGGGGGGTTAAAGGTAACCTTTGAAATTGGTTCAACTAGGCTTCGGCCTACACTCTGCTCCTCTCCTGCTGACCCTGGGCTCAAACACCGCTAGTTTTTGCCCGGAACTGCTAGCTGCACAGAGAAAAACACCAGTCAATGTGTTAGTGAGGTTCAGCACCGCCAGCTGTTCCCCTCTGTGTAGCCGGCAACGTGACCTGCAAACGCCACGCAGGCACATGAACTGAAATTAAAGGGAACCTGGCCCCACCCCCCCAGGTGTTTCTATGTATAACAGCCACCTAGTACAGCAGTACTGCTGCATTTGTACAAGGTGGCTGACTTTTTCTCCTTGCCCACGTGGAACTCAACACGTCCAAAATGTGTCTCATTGAGACCATTCCACTGTCCCTGAGGTGTGACTTTCCTTTCTAATGATACGCAGCACCCCCCTTGCGCCTTGCGCCTGTGCATCTGCCCTGCTAGAAACAACGCCCCTCGTTGTCATATTTATTTTGTCAGCGAGGGTGTGGTTTATGGGCACGAGCAGTGCATATGTTCGCCTGTCTTAACTCATCTCCTTCCGCCTTCTTCAGACTGTGCGGCCTCCTGGCCGTGGTAGGCGATAAGGGATCAGCTGAGGCCGCCCAGTCTGGAGCAGGTGTAAGGACATGTGTAAGCGGCAAACCTATTTACTGCACAAGGCCACGAATCACAGCCACGCAGTGTGATTTTTTGAAAACACACTGTGGGTCTGGGATTCATGTCCATCGCTAACCGCAACGGCCGAAATGAAATGAGGTCAGAAGACAGGAAGCGCTCACAGCGCATGGCCAAGGGATCACAATAGCGCAGACTCCTGTACAGCAAATAACAACGCTCAGGAATCTGCGTCCAGTACCTAGGTGCAAATTTTGACACCTGTGCTGCGTCTCCTTAAAAAGACAAGTCACGCCTCCACAACTGTTTGACAGTATAATGGGCTAAATAGTGTACGTGTTTTAGTCAGCGTGTGCAAGGAGCAAAACAAATAGAGCAACCTTTTACTTGTGCAGCATTAATGCTGCACAAGGTGTGGCTCTTGTACCTTGCAACACCTGAGGGGGGTTAAAGGTAACCTTTGAAATTGGTTCAACTAGGCTTCGGCCTACACTCTGCTCCTCTCCTGCTGACCCTGGGCTCAAACACCGCTAGTTTTTGCCCGGAACTGCTAGCTGCACAGAGAAAAACACCAGTCAATGTGTTAGTGAGGTTCAGCACCGCCAGCTGTTCCCCTCTGTGTAGTCGGCATCGTGTCCAGCACAAGCCACGCTGGCACAACTGACCAAAAGCTGCCACCAGTGCAGGCTTCGGCCTACACTCTGCTCCTCTCCTCCTCCTGCTGACCCTGGGCTCAAACACCGCCAGTTTCTGCCCGGAAGTGCTAGCTGCACAGAGAAAAACACCAGCCAATGTGTTAGTGGGGTTCAGCACCGCCAGCTGTTCCCCCGCTGTGTAGCCGGCATCGTGTCCAGCACAAGCCACGCTGGCACAACTGACCAAAAGCTGCCACCAGTGCAGGCTTCGGCCTACACATTGCTCCTCTCCTCCTCCTGCTGACCCTGGGCTCTAACACCGCCAGTTTTTGCCCGGACATGCGAGCTGCACAGAGAAAAACACCAGTCAATGTGTCAGTGGGGTTCAGCACCGCCAGCTGTTCCCCTGCTGTGTAGCTTGCAACGTGACCTGCAAACGCCACGCAGGCACATGAACTGAAATTGAAGGGAGCCTGCCCCCCACCCCCAGGTGTTTCTATGTAAAACAGCCACCTTGTACAGCAGTACTGCTGCATTTGTACAAGGTGGCTGACTTTTTCTACTTGCCCACGTGGAACTCAACACGTACAAAATGTGTCTCATTGAGACCATTCCACTGTCCCTGAGGTGTGACTTTCCTTTCTAATGATACGCAGCACCACCCTTGTTAGCGCTGCCCGTCTTTTGACATCATTGGTTAGCTGGCTGCGCCTGTGCGTCTGCCCTGCTCGAAACAACGCCCCTCGGTGTCTTATTTTTTTGAACAGCGAGGGTGTGATTGATGGGCATGTGCAGCGCATATGTTTGCCTGTGTTCACTCATCTCCTTCCGCCTTCTTCAGACTGGGTGTCCTCATGGCCGCGGCAGGCGATAAGGGATCAGATGAGGCCGCCCAGTCTGAAGCAGGTGTAAGGACATGTGTGAGCGTCAAACATATTTACTGAACAAGGCCACGAATCCCAGCCACGCAGTGTGATTTTTTGAAAACACACTGTGGGTCTGGGATTCATGTCCATCGCTAACCGTAACGGCCGACATTAAATGAGGTCAGAAGACAGGAAGCGCTCACAGCGCATGGCCAAGGGATCCCACTAGCGCAGACTCCTGTACAGCAAATAACAACGCTCAGGAATCTGCGCACAGCAGCTAGGTGTAAATTTTGACACCTGTGCTGCATCTCCTTAAAAAGACTAGTAGTCACGCCTCCACTACTGTTTGACAGTATAATGGGCTAAATAGTGTATGTGTTTTATTCAGCGTGTGCAAGGAGCAAAATTAAATAGAGCAACCTTTGACTTGTGCATCATTAATGCTGTTCAAGGTGTGGCTCTTGTACCTTGCAACACCTGAGGGGGGGTTAAAGGTAACCTTTGAAATTGGTTCAACTAGGCTTCGGCCTACACTCTGCTCCTCTACTCCTCCTGCTGACCCTGGGCTCAAACAACGCCAGTTTCTGCCCGGACATGCTAGCTGCACAGAGAAAAACACCAGCCAATGTGTTAGTGGGGTTCAGCACCGCCAGCTGTTCCCCTGCTGTGTAGTCGGCATCGTGTCCAGCACAAGCCACGCTGGCACAACTGACCAAAAGCTGCCACCAGTGCAGGCTTCGGCCTACACTTTGCTCCTCTCCTCCTCCTGCTGACCCTGGGCTCAAACAACGCCAGTTTCTGCCCGGACATGCTAGCTGCACAGAGAAAAACACCAGCCAATGTGTTAGTGGGGTTCAGCACCGCCAGCTGTTCCCCTGCTGTGTAGCTGGCAACGTGTCCTGCAAACGCCACGCAGGCACATGAACTGAAATTGAAGGGAGCCTGCCCCCCACCCCCCCAGGTGTTTCTATGTATAACAGCCACCTTGTACAGCAGTACTTCTGCATTTGTACAAGGTGGCTGACTTTTTCTCCTTGCACACGTGGAACTCAACAAGTACAAAATGTGTCTCATTACAGACCATTACAATGTCCCTGAGGTGTGACTTTCCTTTTTAATGACACGCAGCACCCCCATTGTTAGCGCTGCCCGTCTCCTGACATCATTGGTTGGCTGGCTGTGCCTGTGCGTCCCCCCTGCCCGACACAACGCTCCCCGTTGTCTCATATATTTTGACTGTGAGGGTGTGATTGATGGGCACGAGCAGTGCATATGTTCCCCTGTCTTCACTCCCCTCCTTCCGCCTTCTTCTGACTGTGCGGCCTCATGGCCGCGGCATGCGATAAGGGATCAGCTGAGGCCGCCCAGTCTGAAGCAGGTGTAAGGACATGTGTGAGCGGCGAACATATTTACTGCACAAGGCCACGAATCCCAGCACCGCAGTGTGACTTTAGGAAAAGCCACTGTGGGTCTGGGATTTATGGCCATCGTTAACCGCACCGGCCAACATGAAATGAGGTCATGAGACGGCCTGCACTAACAGGGTATTGCCAAGGGATAACACAAGAGCGCAGTTTCCTGTACTGCAAATAACAACGGTAAGGAATCTGCGCACAGCACCTAGGTGTCAATTTGTACACCTGTGCTGCGTCTCCTTAAAAAGACTAGTAGACTAGTCACGCCTCCACTACTGTTTGACAGTATAATGGGCTAAATAGTGTACGTGTTTAATTCAGCGTGTGCAAGGAGCAAAATTAAATAGAGCAACCTTTGACTTGTGCATCATTAATGCTGTTCAAGGTGTGGCTCTTGTACCTTGCAACACCTGAGGGGGGGGTTAAAGGTAACCTTTGAAATTGGTTCAACTAGGCTTCGGCCTACACTCTGCTCCTCTACTCCTCCTGCTGACCCTGGGCTCAAACACCGCTAGTTTCTGCCCGGAACTGCTAGCTGCACAGAGAAAAACACCAGTCAATGTGTTCGTGGGGTTCAGCACCGCCAGCTGTTCCCCTGCTGTGTAGTTGGCATCGTGTCCAGCACAAGCCACGCTGGCACAACCGACCAAAAGCTGCCACCAGTGCAGGCTTCGGCCTACACTCTGCTCCTCTCCTCCTCCTGCTGACCCCGGGCTCAAACACCGCCAGTTTCTGCCCGGACATGCTAGCTGCACAGAGAAAAACACCAGTCAATGTGTTAGTGGGGTTCAGCACCGCCAGCTGTTCCCCTGCTGTGTAGTCGGCATCGTGTCCAGCACAAGCCACGCTGGCACAACTGAACAAAAGCTGCCACCAGTGCAGGCTTCGGCCTACACTTTGCTCCTCTCCTCCTCCTGCTGACCCTGGGCTCAAACAACGCCAGTTTCTGCCCGGACATGCTAGCTGCACAGAGAAAAACACCAGCCAATGTGTTAGTGGGGTTCAGCACCACCAGCTGTTCCCCTGCTGTGTAGCTGGCAACGTGTCCTGCAAACGCCACGCAGGCACATGAACTGAAATTGAAGGGAGCCTGCCCCCCACCCCCAGGTGTTTCTATGTATAACAGCCACCTTGTACAGCAGTACTGCTGCATTTGTACAAGGTGGCTGACTTTTTCTCCTTGCACACGTGGAACTCAACAAGTACAAAATGTGTCTCATTACAGACCATTACAATGTCCCTGAGGTGTGACTTTCCTTTTTAATGACACGCAGCACCCCCATTGTTAACGCTGCCCGTCTCCTGACATCATTGGTTGGCTGGCTGTGCCTGTGCGTCCCCCCTGCCCGACACAACGCCCCCCGTTGTCTCATATATTTTGACTGCGAGGGTGTGATTGATGGGCACGAGCAGTGCATATGTTCCCCTGTCTTCACTCCCCTCCTTCCGCCTTCTTCTGACTGTGCGGCCTCATGGCCGCGGCATGCGATAAGGGATCAGCTGAGGCCGCCCAGTCTGAAGCAGGTGTAAGGACATGTGTGAGCGGCGAACATATTTACTGAACAAGGCCACGAATCCCAGCCACGCAGTGTGATTTTTTGAAAACACACTGTGGGTCTGGGATTCATGTCCATCGCTAACCGTAACGGCCGACATTAAATGAGGTCAGAAGACAGGAAGCGCTCACAGCGCATGGCCAAGGGATCCCAATAGCGCAGACTCCTGTACAGCAAATAACAACGCTCAGGAATCTGCGCACAGCAGCTAGGTGTAAATTTTGACACCTGTGCTGCATCTCCTTAAAAAGACTAGTAGTCACGCCTCCACTACTGTTTGACAGTATAATGGGCTAAATAGTGTACGTGTTTTATTCAGCGTGTGCAAGGAGCAAAATTAAATAGAGCAACCTTTGACTTGTGCATCATTAATGCTGTTCAAGGTGTGGCTCTTGTACCTTGCAACACCTGAGGGGGGGGTTAAAGGTAACCTTTGAAATTGGTTCAACTAGGCTTCGGCCTACACTCTGCTCCTCTACTCCTCCTGCTGACCCTGGGCTCAAACACCGCTAGTTTTTGCCCGGAACTGCTAGCTGCACAGAGAAAAACACCAGTCAATGTGTTAGTGGGGTTCAGCAATGCCAGCTGTTCCCCTGCTGTGTAGTCGGCAACGTGTCCAGCACAAGCCACGCTGGCACAACAGATCAAAAGCTGCCACCAGTGCAGGCTTCGGCCTACACTTTGCTTCTCTCCTCCTCCTGCTGACCCTGGGCTCAAACAACGCCAGTTTCTGCCCGGACATGCTAGCTGCACAGAGAAAAACACCAGCCAATGTGTTAGTGGGGTTCAGCACCGCCAGCTGTTCCCCTGCTGTGTAGTCGGCATCGTGTCCAGCACAAGCCACGCTGGCACAACTGAACAAAAGCTGCCACCAGTGCAGGCTTCGGCCTACACTTTGCTCCTCTCCTCCTCCTGCTGACCCTGGGCTCAAACAACGCCAGTTTCTGCCCGGACATGCTAGCTGCACAGAGAAAAACACCAGCCAATGTGTTAGTGGGGTTCAGCACCGCCAGCTGTTCCCCTGCTGTGTAGTCGGCATCGTGTCCAGCACAAGCCATGCTGGCACAACTGAACAAAAGCTGCCACCAGTGCAGGCTTCGGCCTACACTTTGCTCCTCTCCTCCTCCTGCTGACCCTGGGCTCAAACAACGCCAGTTTCTGCCCGGACATGCTAGCTGCACAGAGAAAAACACCAGCCAATGTGTTAGTGGGGTTCAGCACCGCCAGCTGTTCCCCTGCTGTGTAGTCGGCATCGTGTCCAGCACAAGCCACGCTGGCACAACTGACCAAAAGCTGCCACCAGTGCAGGCTTCGGCCTACACTTTGCTCCTCTCCTCCTCCTGCTGACCCTGGGCTCAAACAACGCCAGTTTCTGCCCGGACATGCTAGCTGCACAGAGAAAAACACCAGCCAATGAGTTAGTGGGGTTCAGCACCGCCAGCTGTTCCCCTGCTGTGTAGCTGGCAACGTGTCCTGCAAACACCACGCAGGCACATGAACTGAAATTGAAGGGAGCCTGCCCCCCACCCCCAGGTGTTTCTATGTATAACAGCCACCTTGTACAGCAGTACTGCTGCATTTGTACAAGGTGGCTGACTTTTTGTCCTTGCCCACGTGGAACTCAAAACGTACAAAATGTGTCTCATTGAGACCATTCCACTGTCCCTGAGGTGTGACTTTCCTTTCTAATGATACGCAGCACCCCCCTTGGTAGCGCTTCCCGTCTTCTGACATCATTGGTTGGCTTGTTGCGCCTGTGCGTCCGCCCTGCCTGAAACAATGCTCCTCGTTGTCTTATTTTGACTGCGAGGGTGTGATTGATGGGCACGAGCAGTGCATATCTTCACCTGTCTTAACTCATCTCCTTCCGCCTTCTTTAGACTGTGCAGCCTCATGGCCGCGGCATGCGAGAAGGGATCAGCTGAGGCCGCCCAGTCTGAAGCAGGTGTAAGGACATGTGTGAGTGGTGAACATATTTACTGAACAAGGCCACGAATCCCAGCCACGCTTTTTTGAAAACACACTGTGGGTCTGGGATTCATGTCCATCGCTAACCGTAACGGCCGACATTAAATGAGGTCAGAAGACAGGAAGCGCTCACAGCGCATGGCCAAGGGATCCCAATAGCGCAGACTCCTGTACAGCAAATAACAACGCTCAGGAATCTGCGCACAGCAGCTAGGTGTAAATTTTGACACCTGTGCTGCATCTCCTTAAAAAGACTAGTAGTCACGCCTCCACTACTGTTTGACAGTATAATGGGCTAAATAGTGTACGTGTTTTATTCAGCGTGTGCAAGGAGCAAAATTAAATAGAGCAACCTTTGACTTGTGCATCATTAATGCTGTTCAAGGTGTGGCTCTTGTACCTTGCAACACCTGAGGGGGGGGTTAAAGGTAACCTTTGAAATTGGTTCAACTAGGCTTCGGCCTACACTCTGCTCCTCTACTCCTCCTGCTGACCCTGGGCTCAAACACCGCTAGTTTTTGCCCGGAACTGCTAGCTGCACAGAGAAAAACACCAGTCAATGTGTTAGTGGGGTTCAGCAACGCCAGCTGTTCCCCCACTGTGTAGCCGGCAAAGTGTCCTGCAAACGCAACGCAGACACAAAGCTGCCTCCAGTGCAGGCTTCGGCCTACACTCTGCTCCCCCTGCTTACCCTTAGCTCCAACACCGCTAGTTGGGGCTCTAGGAAGACAATCTTTAATAGGCAACGCATCTGGGTTCCAGCACCGCCAGCTGGTTCTCGGCAGTGTTCTTGTCACAGGTACTCCCTCGTGCCAAGCCTGGTTTCAGCACCGTCAGCTGTTTCCGGGTTGTGTCAAGCTCACTGAGATGCCTATGCTTGCCCCGTCGTGGTGCGGTCGGGTTAGCCAACTCCAGGGTGCCTCCAGTTTAGGAGCTTCCTATGTGGGCTGCGTGAACTGGTAGTCAAGGCTGGTTCTGTAGTGCCAGTAGGCCCAGCTCCCCCTGTAGGACTGTTGGGGTTCGGTAACTGCGGCTGCCTCGCGGCCTAGCTGTTCTCTCCTCTCCTGTGGGCCTTGTGGTCCACCACCTGGTTCCAGCACCGTCAGCTGGTTCCAGGCCGAGCCTTTGGCTTAGGTGCCTCCTCCTGGGTATCCGAGTTCCGCCAACGTCAGGCGGTCCTTGGTAGTGCTTTTAAGCGCGGGCACCTACAGCTTAGTAACCGGGTTCCAGCACCGCCAGCTGGTCCTCGGTCGTGCCATTGGCTCTTGCACACTGGGGCAACGCATCTGGGTTCCAGCACCGCCAGCTGGTTCTCGGCAGTGTTCTTGTCACAGGTACTCCCTCGTGCCAAGCCTGGTTTCAGCACCGTCAGCTGTTTCCGGGTTGTGTCAAGCTCACTGAGACGCCTATGCTTGCCCCGTCGTGGTGCGGTCGGGTTAGCCAACTCCAGGGTGCCTCCAGTTTAGGAGCTTCCTATGTGGGCTGCGTGAACTGGTAGTCAAGGCTGGTTCTGTAGTGCCAGTAGGCCCAGCTCCCCCTGTAGGACTGTTGGGGTTCGGTAACTGCGGCTGCCTCGCGGCCTAGCTGTTCTCTCCTTTCCTGTGGGCTTTGGGGTCCACCACCTGGTTCCAGCACCGTCAGCTGGTTCCAGGCCGAGCCTTTGGCTTAGGTGCCTCCTCCTGGGTATCCGAGTTCCGCCAACGTCAGGCGGTCCTTGGTAGTGCTTTTAAGCGCGGGCACCTACAGCTTAGTAACCGGGTTCCAGCACCGCCAGCTGGTCCTCGGTCGTGCCATTGGCTCTTGCACACTGGGGCAACGCATCCGGGTTCCAGCACCGCCAGCTGGTTCTCGGCAGTGTTTTTGTCACAGGTACTCCCTCGTGCCAAACCTGGTTTCAGCACCGTCAGCTGTTTCCGGGTTGTGTCAAACTCGCTGAGACGCCTATACTTGCCCCGTCGTGGTGCGGTCGGGTTAGCCAACTCCAGGGTGCCTCCAGTTTAGGAGCTTCCTATGTGGGCTGCGTGAACTGGTAGTCAAGGCTGGTTCTGTAGTGCCAGTAGGCCCAGCTCCCCCTGTAGGACTGTTGGGGTTCGGTAACTGCGGCTGCCTCGCGGCCTAGCTGTTCTCTCCTTTCCTGTGGGCTTTGGGGTCCACCACCTGGTTCCAGCACCGTCAGCTGGTTCCAGGCCGAGCCTTTGGCTTAGGTGCCTCCTCCTGGGTATCCGAGTTCCGCCAACGTCAGGCGGTCCTTGGTAGTGCTTTTAAGCGCGGGCACCTACAGCTTAGTAACCGGGTTCCAGCACCGCCAGCTGGTCCTCGGTCGTGCCATTGGCTCTTGCACACTGGGGCAACGCATCTGGGTTCCAGCACCGCCAGCTGGTTCTCGGCAGTGTTTTTGTCACAGGTACTCCCTCGTGCCAAACCTGGTTTCAGCACCGTCAGCTGTTTCCGGGTTGTGTCAAACTCGCTGAGACGCCTATACTTGCCCCGTCGTGGTGCGGTCGGGTTAGCCAACTCCAGGGTGCCTCCAGTTTAGGAGCTTCCTATGTGGGCTGCGTGAACTGGTAGTCAAGGCTGGTTCTGTAGTGCCAGTAGGCCCAGCTCCCCCTGTAGGACTGTTGGGGTTTGGTAACTGCGGCTGCCTCGCGGCCTAGCTGTTCTCTCCTCTCCTGTGGACCTTCAGGTCCACCACCTGGTTCCAGCACCGTCAGCTGGTTCCAGGCCGAGCCTTTGGCTTAGGTGCCTCCTCCTGGGTATCCGAGTTCCGCCAACGTCAGGCGGTCCTTGGTAGTGCTTTTAAGCGCGGGCACCTACAGCTTAGTAAACGGGTTCCAGCACCGCCAGCTGGTCCTCGGTCATGCCATTGGCTCTTGCACACTGGGGCAACGCATCTGGGTTCCAGCACCGCCAGCTGGTTCTCGGCAGTGTTCTTGACACAGGTACTCCCTCGTGCCAAGCCTGGTTTCAGCACCGCCAGCTGTTTCCGGGTTGTGTCAAGCTCACTGAGACGCCTATGCTTGCCCCGTCGTGGTGCGGTCGGGTTAGCCAACTCCAGGGTGCCTCCAGTTTAGGAGCTTCCTATGTGGGCTGCGTGAACTGGCAGTCAAGGCTGGTTCTGTAGTGCCAGTAGGCCCAGCTCCCCCTGTAGGACTGTTGGGGTTCGGTAACTGCGGCTGCCTCGCGGCCTAGCTGTTCTCTCCTCTCCTGTGGACCTTCAGGTCCACACCTGGTTCCAGCACCGTCAGCTGGTTCCAGGCCGAGCCTTTGGCTTAGGTGCCTCCTCCTGGGTATCCGAGTTCCGCCAACGTCAGGCGGTCCTTGGTAGTGCTTTTAAGCGCGGGCACCTACAGCTTAGTAACCGGGTTCCAGCACCGCCAGCTGGTCCTCGGTCGTGCCATTGGCTCTTGCACACTGGGGCAACGCATCTGGGTTCCAGCACCGCCAGCTGGTTCTCGGCAGTGTTCTTGTCACAGGTACTCCCTCGTGCCAAGCCTGGTTTCAGCACCGCCAGCTGTTTCCGGGTTGTGTCAAGCTCACTGAGACGCCTATGCTTGCCCCGTCGTGGTGCGGTCGGGTTAGCCAACTCCAGGGTGCCTCCAGTTTAGGAGCTTCCTATGTGGGCTGCGTGAACTGGTAGTCAAGGCTGGTTCTGTAGTGCCAGTAGGCCCAGCTCCCCCTGTAGGACTGTTGGGGTTCGGTAACTGCGGCTGCCTCGCGGCCTAGCTGTTCTCTCCTCTCCTGTGGACCTTCAGGTCCACCACCTGGTTCCAGCACCGTCAGCTGGTTCTCGGCAGTGTCTTTTGCTCTTGTACCTTCTGCTCCCCATCCTGGTTCCAGTACCGTCAGCTGGTTCCGGGCAGAGCCTTTGGCTTAGGTGCCTCCTTCTGGGTATCCAAGTTCCACCAACGTCAGGTGGTCCTTGGTAGTGCTTTCGGGCACGGGTACCTCCTGCTTAGTAACCGGGTTCCAGTAACGTCAGCTGGTCCTCGGTAGTTCCATTGGCTCTTGGACCTTCGGCTACCCATCCGGGTTCCAGTACCGTCAGCTGGTTCTCGGCAGTGTCTTTTGCTCTTGTACCTTCTGCTCCCCATCCTGGTTCCAGTACCGTCAGCTGGTTCCGGGCAGAGCCTTTGGCTTAGGTGCCTCCTTCTGGGTATCCGAGTTCCGCCAACGTCAGGCGGTCCTTGGTAGTGCTTTTTAGCACGGGTACCTCCTGCTTAGTAACCGGGTTCCAGTAACGTCAGCTGGTCCTCGGTAGTTCCATAGGCTCTTGAACCTTTGGGTAGCCATCCGAGTTCCAGTTCCATCAGCTGGTTCTTGGCATTTTCTCAGCCTTCTTGTACCTTCTGCTACATTTCCAAGTTGAAGACCCTAAAGTCGACGACCCGGAAAACCACCCCGATGACGACGACGACGACCCGGAAGACCACCCCGATGACGACGACGACGACGGCGGAGACGACGACGGCTGAGACGACGACGGCGGAGATGACGACACTGGAGACGACGACCCTGGAGACGACGACATGGAAGACCGAGAAGCAGATGAACAAGAGGCTGCAGAACAAAGAGCAGAAGAACATTAAGCATAAGACTTAATATCAGAGCAAAAGATATTATCTAAATTATATGCAGAAGAAGACTAAGCAGTGTATGGGGGTGAGTCCGTTCCTCCTCGTGGTGCCCCTGGATAAAGCCTGATGCTGCAGGCCAAACTGAACGCGGACAAATGTAACTTTTGTGACTGGCAGAACGGAAGGTGTAATCTTCCAACTTTTATAGATAACAACTACGGGAATGCCTGTCACAAATGAGAATATGATGAAGAAGTAGAATAGGAAGAATAATAACAGTGGAATAAAAAGAATATGTAGAATAGGAAGAATAATAATAGTTGAATAAAATGAATATGAAGAATGTAATTAAAAAAAAAATAGGTAGAAGATGAAGAAGAAGATGAATAAGGTGAAGAAGAAGTTGATGTCAAAGATGCTGATGATGATGAAGATGAAAGTGTGGGAAAAGTAAAAAAAAAAAAGAAAAAAAAAGAAGGGGAAGGGCGTGGAATAGTGAAACATCAATATCTGACAAAATAAAAAAAAATTTACATACTCAATATCTTTTTCACTCCGAACGTCTTAAAAAAAAAAAAAAACATGCTATTCTATTTGATTGGGCTAAACCTCATTGCCTTTAATGTCTCCGCCACCTCCCACAATACATCCTACATTATTCTTAGTTGTTTTCCTTCATGTAGAATGAACCTACAAGGCAAGAAAGGGTTTATTTTAATTCCGATATTTTGGTCCCATTGACTTGCATTGGGATCGGGTATCGGTATCGGCGATATCCGATATTTTTTGAATATCGGCCGATCCTATCCGATACCGATACTTTCCGATATCGGAAGGTATCGCTCAACACTAGTGTTTACAGAATGTTTTTAAGTTAGACCATGTAGCTGCTCTACAAATCTGTTCTACCAATGCCCCTGACCTTTTGGCCCAAGATGTTGCTACCTCTCTGGTGGAGTGGGCCCTGAGCCCTTCGGTAATTGATAATTTCTCATCCTCATATGCTAGGGAGATGGTGGTTGTTATCCATCTAGCTAAAGAAGGTTTTGACTTCTTTTTTCCCTTAATTCTGCCCCCATATTAGACAAACAGATTAGTGTCTGTTAGGGTTAGCGGAACGCACCAAGTAATAAAGAGATTGATATGTGGTGCGTTCGGAGCCCGGGGTCCAGCGTGCAGAGATACCTGCTGCAAAGTAATGGCGGATGGACACTGAGTTCACACGTGGGTTAAACTTCACCCCGTGTGAAATGAAAGCGACCTCTGTTGCCTCACAGAGTTGAGCTGTACACAGAAACTAATACCCTAACTAGGGTTGTGCTTGCTCTGGAACTCTTCTGTGCTAACCGCACACATGAAGGAACCAGATGCTAAGCCAAGGCTAATTGCCCCCACTGACGCTAGCTGCCTGACTGAGTGTACAGCCCCAAAGCTAAACAGACTCGCTCCACATATATACAGAAAGGTAGAGTATCCACTGGCAACAGCCAAGCACAAATGATACTAGCGCATGGCCGTGCGGCCATGCAAACCTTTTATAGTTTTAGCTCTCCAGGACCTTCCTAGTGGACCAATAGGAGCCGCTACAGGACCTGAGCGTGTGACCCCCAACCTCCAATGAGAGGTCCTCCCCTGGGCATGCTCAGAAGGACAAAAGCAGGACTTAGTCCCAGGAGCACCTGCTCGCCACCGAACAGTACTGGTTATAATCGCTGAACTAGGAAGGGCAGCAGTAACCAAACGTGCAGTATCTGTCCGAGCCAGGGGCTGGGAGCGACATCTCTGAGCAGGTTCCACTGTGGCTGGAGAAGAATGGGAGATCGCAGCGGACATGGTTCGAGATTCCCCTTGTGCAGCGGCAGGAACTCGACACCTAACAGTGTCTTGTCTCCACTCCTGCGTGGCCTCCAGTTAGTGAGTGACTGCCTGCCTAAAATCCAAAGAGTGGAAGAATCTCTCTTTTGAGTTTTTTGGGTGCTGGCAGAAGGAGGGAAGTATCTTCTGATTTAAATTTCGAGAAGAAACTACTTTAAAACTATACTGTCATCAAAGATCAGAATGTATGGGTTCTGCACTGAAAGAGCCTGAATTTCTCCCAGTCTCTTAGCTGAAGTGATGGCCACTAAAAAGACTGCCTTGAGCGAGAGCTTCAAGTCAATACTCTCTACCTTCCTATAAGAGGCTTTGCACAGGGCATTGAGGACTAGATTTAAATACCACGGAGGGACTGATTTCCTTATTGTTGGCCTTAATCTTTTGATGGCTCTAGAAAATCGTGCTACCCACGGGTGAGATGCCTGGGAAAATCAAAGAAAATACTCAGGGCCACTAACTGCACCTTCAGCATGCTTGGTTTTGTCCCTTTATTAAATCCTGCCTGGAGAAAATCCAGGATTTTTGAGGTGTCAGACTGAGAATAGTCTATGAAAGAGCTAACACTTTCCAAGCAAAACCTCTTCCAGATCTTATTGTAAATTGCACAAGTGACAGGTTTACGGCTGTCCTGAATTATGGAGATCACCTGGTCAGACAGGATCCACACTGATAAATGTAGACTCCTTGGATCTTGATGAAGAACTGGTCCCTGAGAAAGCAGATCTTTCCTCTCTGGTAGCACGAGCTGCTCTTCCCGGGACATCTTCCTTAGCAAGGGAAACCAGCTTCATCTTGGCCAAAACTGTAATACCAGCATCACCACTGCTCCTTCCTCCTGTATTTTCCTGGGGAATCTTGGGATCATGGCAATGGGGGGAAAGGCATATGGGAGCTCATCTTTCCATACCTGGTTTAAGGCATCGATCCCTTCCAGGTTGTCCGCTGGATTGAGAGAGTAGAATCTTCAGACTTTGGCATTCTTCCTTGTCATGAAGAGGTCCAATTTCGGGTTCTCAACCGACAACACAGATAACTGAATATTCCTCCCTTTAGTTCCCACTCGGTGGGCTGGATTCTTTGTCTGCTCAAGTAATCATCAATCGTGTTCCTGGATCCTTCTAGATGAACTGCCAATATTGTCCAGACTCTCCTCTCTGCCCAAAAAAATATATTTGAGGACAGGCCCTGAAGGGCCCAATGTCTTGGACCCCCCTGGTGACGAAGAAATGACACCATCGTCATGTTGTCTGACATATTCTTTATATATCGATCTTTCAAGCAGGTCTGATTAAGCTTCAGTGTCTCCCAAACTGTGCTGAAACTCTCTGAAATTTGAGGACTGGGATCTGATGTCTGGTGACCAAACACCCTGGAAATATTTCCCTTCTAGATGAGCCCCCCATAATTCTATGTGACCATCGTTATGCAAGGTTACAATATCCAAGGAACTACCTGAGTGATGTTCCTGGAAACAGTTCAACATTTCAGCGACGACTCTAATGCCGGAGACAGACAGATCTCTTTGTCCAAGGAAATCTGTTGTCTGTCCCAGGTTGAAAGAATTGCTCTCTGTAGTGTTGTGAATTCTGTTGTCGGGCTCCCTCCTGTGGTCATGAATGGTACTTCGGCTGGTTCTATCCATGGAATTCCTCTGGTGGCTGTGGGTGTTTCTGAGTTTCCTTCCACAGGTGACGAGGTTAATTCGTTAGCTGGCTGCTCTATTTAACTCCACTCAGATCTTTGCTCCATGCCACCTGTCAATGTTCCAGTATTGGTCTTGTTCACTCCTGGATCGTTCTTGTGACCTGTCTTCCCAGCAGTAGCTAAGTGCCCGCTTGTTTTTCTCTGGTTTGCTATTTTTCTGTCCAGCTTGTTATTTTGTTTGTGTCTTGCTTGCTGGAAGCTCTGGGACGCAGAGGGAGCGCCTCCGCACCGTGAGTCGGTGCGGAGGGTCTTTTGCGCCCTCTGCGTGGTCTTTTTGTAGGTTTTTGTGCTGACCGCAAAGCTACCTTTCCTATCCTCGGTCTGTTCAGTAAGTTGCGCCTCACTTTGCTAAATCTATTTCATCTCTGTGTTTGTATTTTCATCTTTACTCACAGTCATTATATGTGGGGGGCTGCCTTTTCCTTTGGGGAATTTCTCTGAGGCTTTATTTTTCTATCTTCAGGGCTAGCTAGTTCCTTAGGCTGTGCCGAGTTGCATAGGGAGCGTTAGGAGCAATCCACGGCTACTTCTAGTGTATAGGATTAGGGATTGCGGTCAGCAGAGTTCCCACGTCCCAGAGCTCGTCCTATATTATCAGTAACTATCAGGTCATTCCGTGTGCTCTTAACCATCAGGTCCATTATTGTCCTGACCACCAGGTCATAACAGTACAGGTGGCCCAAAGTACTAATGCATCTCAATAGAGGGATAAGAGAAGTTCTGAGACCATTTTTTTTTCTTTGCAGTGTGTTTTGTCTCTCTTTTCCCCTTTACATCTGGGTGGTTCAGAACACAGGTGTAGATATGGACATTCAAGGTCTGTCCTCTTTGATGGATAATCTCACTATAAGTGTACAAAACATTCAAGATTTTGTGGTTCAGAATCCGATGTCAGAGCCTAGGATTCCTATTCCTGATTTGTTTTTTGGTGATAGATCTAAGTTCTTGAATTTCAAAAATAATTGTAAATTGTTTCTTGCCTTGAAAGCTCGCTCCTCACGTGACCCTGTTCAACAAGTAAAGATCATTATTTCTTTGTTACGTGGTGACCCTCAAGACTGGGCATTTTCCCTTGCGCCAGGAGATCCGGCATTGCGTGATGTTGATGCGTTTTTCCTGGCGCTTGGATTACTTTATGACGAACCTAATTCAGTGGATCAGGCAGAGAAAATCTTGCTGGCTCTGTGTCAGGGTCAGGATGAAGCGGAGATATATTGTCAGAAGTTTAGAAATTGGTCTGTGCTCACTCAGTGGAATGAATGTGCCCTGGCAGCAATCTTCAGAGAGGGTCTCTCTGAAACCCTTAAGGATGTCATGGTGGGATTTCCCATGCCTGCTGGTCTGAATGAGTCTGTCTTTGGCCATTCAGATCGATCGACGCTTGCGTGAGCGTAAAGCTGTGCACCATTTGGCGGTACTATCTGAGCATGGGCCTGAGCCTATGCAATGTGATAGGACTTTGACCAGAGCTGAACGGCAAGAACACAGACGTCGGAATGGGCTATGTTTTTATTGTGGTGATTCCACTCATGCTATCTCTGATTGTCCTAAGCGCACTAAGCGGTTCGCTAGGTCTGCCACCATTGGTACGGTACAGTCTAAATTTCTATTGTCCGTTACTCTGATTTGCTCTTTGTCATCCTATTCTGTTATGGCATTTGTGGATTCAGGCGCTGCCCTGAATTTGATGGACTTGGAGTTTGCTAGGCGCTGTGGTTTTTTCTTGGAGCCCTTGCAGTATCCTATTCCATTGAGAGGAATTGATGCTACGCCTTTGGCCAAGAATAAGCCTCAGTACTGGACCCAATTGACCATGTGCATGGCTCCTGCTCATCAGGAGGATATCCGCTTTCTGGTGTTGCATAATCTGCATGATGTGGTCGTTTTGGGGTTGCCATGGCTAGAGGTCCATAATCCAGCATTGGACTGGAAATCTATGTCTGTGTCCAGCTGGGGTTGCCAGGGGGTACATGGTGATGTTCCATTTTTGTCTATTTCGTCTTCCACTCCTTCTGAAGTTCCAGAGTTTTTGTCAGATTATCGGGATGTATTTGATGAGCCCAAAGCCAGTGCCCTACCTCCTCATAGGGATTGCGATTGTGCAATTAATTTGATTCCTGGTAGTAAGTTTCCTAAGGGCCGATTGTTCAATTTATCTGTGCCAGAACACGCCGCTATGCGGAGTTATATAAAGGAATCCTTGGAGAAAGGCCATATTCGCCCGTCGTCATCACCGTTAGGAGCAGGGTTCTTTTTTGTGGCCAAGAAGGATGGTTCTTTGAGACCTTGTATTGATTACCGCCTTCTCAATAAAATTACAGTCAAATTTCAGTATCCTTTGCCGTTGCTGTCTGATTTGTTTGCTCGTATTAAAGGGGCTAGTTGGTTCACCAAGATAGATCTTCGAGGGGCGTATAATCTTGTGCGTATTAAACAAGGCGATGAATGGAAAACAGCATTTAATACGCCCGAGGGCCATTTTGAGTACCTGGTTATGCCATTCGGGCTTTCCAATGCTCCATCAGTATTTTAGTCCTTTATGCATGACATCTTCCTAGAGTACCTGGATAAATTCCTGATTGTGTATTTGGATGATATTTTGGTCTTTTCGGATGATTGGGAGTCTCATGTGAAACAGGTCAGAATGGTGTTCCAGGTCCTTCGTGCGAATTCCTTGTTTGTGAAGGGGTCAAAGTGTCTCTTTGGAGTTCAGAAGGTTTCATTTTTGGGGTTCATTTTTTCCCCTTCTACTATCGAGATGGACCCTGTTAAAGTCCAGGCCATTTACGATTGGACTCAGCCGATATCTGTGAAAAGCCTGCAAAAGTTCCTGGGCTTTGCTAATTTTTATCGGCGCTTCATCGCTAATTTTTCTAGTGTTGCTAAACCGTTGACTGATTTGACCAAGAAGGGTGCTGATGTGGTCAATTGGTCTTCTGCAGCTGTAGAGGCTTTTCAGGAGTTGAAGCGTCGTTTTTCTCTTGTCCCTGTGTTGTGCCAGCCAGATGTTTCGCTCCTGTTTCAGGTTGAGCTTGATGCTTCTGAGATTGGAGCTGGGGCTGTTCTGTCGCAAAGAAGTTCTGATGGCTCGGTGATGAAGCCATGTGCTTTCTTTTCTAGAAACTTTTCGCCTGCTGAGCGCAATTATGATGTTGGTAATCGAGAGTTGTTGGCCATGAAGTGGGCATTCGAGGAGTGGCGTCATTGGCTTGAGGGAGCCAAGCATCGCGTGGTGGTCTTGACAGATCACAAGAATTTGACTTATCTTGAGTCTGCCAAATGGTTGAATCCGAGACAGGCTCGATGGTCGTTATTTTTCTCCCATTTTGATTTTGTGGTTTCGTACCTTCCGGGCTCTAAGAATGTGAAGGCTGATGCCCTGTCAAGGAGTTTTGTGCCTGACTCTCCGGGTGTTCCTGAGCCAGCGGGTATTCTCAAAGAGGGGGTAATTTTGTCTGCCATCTCCCCTGATTTGCGGCAGGTGCTGCAAAAATTTCAGGCTGATAGACCTGACCGTTGCCCAGCGGAGAAACTGTTTGTCCCTGATAGATGGACTAGTAGAGTTATCTCTGAGATTCATTGTTCAGTGTTGGCTGGGCATCCTGGAATCTTTGGTACCAGAGATTTGGTGGCTAGATCCTTTTGGTGGCCGTCTTTGTCACGGGATGTGCGTTCTTTTGTGCAGTCCTGTGGGACTTGTGCTCGGGCTAAGCCCTGCTATTCTCGTGCCAGTGGGTTGCTTTTGCCCTTGCCGGTCCCGAAGAGGCCCTGGACGCATATTTCTATTGATTTTATTTCGGATCTCCCTGTCTCTCAAAATATGTCGGTCATTTGGGTGGTTTGTGATCGCTTCTCTAAGATGGTCCATTTGGTACCTTTGTCTAAATTGCCTTCCTCCTCTGATTTGGTGCCATTATTTTTCCAGCATGTGGTTCGTTTGCATGGTATCCCGGAGAACATCGTTTCTGACAGAGGCTCCCAGTTTGTTTCGAGGTTTTGGCGATCTTTTTGTGCTAGGATGGGCATTGATTTGTCTTTTTCCTCGGCTTTCCATCCTCAGACAAATGGCCAAACCGAACGAACTAATTAGACTTTGGAAACATACAGTGGGGCAAAAAAGTATTTAGTCAGTCAGCAATAGTGCAAGTTCCACCACTTAAAAAGATGAGAGGCGTCTGTAATTTACATCATAGGTAGACCTCAACTATGGGAGACAAACTGAGAAAAAAAAATCCAGAAAATCACATTGTCTGTTTTTTTAACATTTTATTTGCATATTATGGTGGAAAATAAGTATTTGGTCAGAAACAAACAATCAAGATTTCTGGCTCTCACAGACCTGTAACTTCTTCTTTAAGAGTCTCCTCTTTCCTCCACTCATTACCTGTAGTAATGGCACCTGTTTAAACTTGTTATCAGTATAAAAAGACACCTGTGCACACCCTCAAACAGTCTGACTCCAAACTCCACTATGGTGAAGACCAAAGAGCTGTCAAAGGACACCAGAAACAAAATTGTAGCCCTGCACCAGGCTGGGAAGACTGAATCTGCAATAGCCAACCAGCTTGGAGTGAAGAAATCAACAGTGGGAGCAATAATTAGAAAATGGAAGACATACAAGACCACTGATAATCTCCCTCGATCTGGGGCTCCACGCAAAATCCCACCCCGTGGGGTCAGAATGATCACAAGAACGGTGAGCAAAAATCCCAGAACCATGCGGGGGGACCTAGTGAATGAACTGCAGAGAGCTGGAACCAATGTAACAAGGCCTACCATAAGTAACACACTACGCCACCATGGACTCAGATCCTGCAGTGCCAGACGTGTCCCACTGCTTAAGCCAGTACATGTCCGGGCCCGTCTGAAGTTTGCTAGAGAGCATTTGGATGATCCAGAGGAGTTTTGGGAGAATGTCCTATGGTCTGATGAAACCAAAGTGGAACTGTTTGGTAGAAACACAACTTGTCGTGTTTGGAGGAAAAAGAATACTGAGTTGCATCCATCAAACACCATATCTACTGTAAAGCATGGTGGTGGAAACATCATGCTTTGGGGCTGTTTCTCTGCAAAAGGGGCCAGGACGACTGATCCGGGTACATGAAAGAATGAATGGGGCCATGTATCGTGAGATTTTGAGTGCAAACCTCCTTCCATCAGCAAGGGCATTGAAGATGAAACGTGGCTGGGTCTTTTAACATGACAATGATCCAAAGGACACCACCAGGGCAACGAAGGAGTTGCTTCGCAAGAAGCATTTCAAGGTCCTGGAGTGGCCTAGCCAGTCTCCAGATCTCAACCCTATAGAAAACCTTTGGAGGGAGTTGAAAGTCCGTGTTGCCAAGCGAAAAGCCAAAAACATCACTGCTCTAGAGGAGATCTGCATGGAGGAATGGGCCAACATACCAACAACAGTGTGTGGCAACCTTGTGAAGACTTACAGAAAACGTTTGACCTCTGTCATTGCCAGCAAAGGATATATTACAAAGTATTGAGATGAAATTTTGTTTCTGACCAAATACTTATTTTCCACCATAATATGCAAATAAAATGTTAAAAAAACAGACAATGTGATTTTCTGGATTTTTTTTTCTCAGTTTGTCTCCCATAGTTGAGGTCTACCTATGATGTAAATTACAGACGCCTCTCATCTTTTTAAGTGGTGGAACTTGCACTATTGCTGACTGACTAAATACTTTTTTGCCCCACTGTATCTGAGATGCTTTGTTTCTGCTGATCAGGATGATTGGGTGTCCTTTTTGCCGTTGGCTGAATTCGCCCTTAATAATCGGGCCAGCTCGGCTACTTTGGTTTCGCCGTTTTTCTGCAATTCTGGTTTCCATCCGCGTTTCTCTTCAGGGCAGGTTGAGTCTTTGGACTGTCCTGGTGTAGATACTGTGGTGGATAGGTTGCAGCAGATTTGGACTCATGTGGTGGACAATTTGACATTGTCCCAGGAGAAGGCTCAATGTTTCGCTAACCGCCGGCACTGTGTGGGTCCCCGACTTCGTGTTGGGGATTTGGTTTGGTTGTCGTCTCGTTATGTTCCTATGAAGGTTTCCTCTCCTAAGTTTAAGCCTCGTTTCATTGGTCCATATAAGATTTCTGAGGTTATTAATCCTGTGTCATTTTGTTTGGCCCTTCCTGCTTCTTTTGCCATCCATAATGTGTTCCATAGGTCGTTATTGCGGAGATACGTGGCGCCTGTGGTTCCATCCGTTGATCCTCCTGCCCCGGTGTTGGATGAGGGGGAGTTGGAGTATGTGGTGGAGAAGATTTTGGATTCTCGTATTTCGAGACGGAAACTCCAGTACCTGGTCAAGTGGAAGGGTTATGGTCAGGAAGATAATTCCTGGGTTTTTGCCTCTGATGTTCATGCTGCCGATCTGGTTCGTGCCTTTCATTTGGCTCATCCTGGTCGGCCTGGGGGCTCTGGTGAGGGTTCGGTGACCCCTCCTCAAGGGGGGGGTACTGTTGTGAATTCTGTTGTCAGGCTCTCTCCTGTGGTCATGAATGGTACTTCGGCTGGTTCTATCCATGGAATTCCTCTGGTGGCTGTGGGTGTTTCTGAGTTTCCTTCCACAGGTGACGAGGTTAATTCGTTAGCTGGCTGCTCTATTTAACTCCACTTAGATCTTTGCTCCATGCCACCTGTCAATGTTCCAGTATTGGTCTTGTTCACTCCTGGATCGTTCTTGTGACCTGTCTTCCCAGCAGTAGCTAAGTGCCCGCTTGTTTTTCTCTGGTTTGCTATTTTTCTGTCCAGCTTGCTATTTTGTTTGTGTCTTGCTTGCTGGAAGCTCTGGGACGCAGAGGGAACGCCTCCGCACCGTGAGTCGGTGCGGAGGGTCTTTTGCGCCCTCTGCGTGGTCTTTTTGTAGGTTTTTGTGCTGACCGCAAAGCTACCTTTCCTATCCTCGGTCTGTTCAGTAAGTTGGGCCTCACTTTGCTAAATCTATTTCATCTCTGTGTTTGTATTTTCATCTTTACTCACAGTCATTATACAGTGGGGCAAAAAAGTATTTAGTCAGTCAGCAATAGTGCAAGTTCCACCACTTAAAAAGATGAGAGACGTCTGTAATTTACATCATAGGTAGACCTCAACTATGGGAGACAAACTGAGAAAAAAAAATCCAGAAAATCACATTGTCTGTTTTTTAACATTTTATTTGCATATTATGGTGGAAAATAAGTATTTGGTCAGAAACAAAATTTCATCTCAATACTTTGTAATATATCCTTTGTTGGCAATGACAGAGGTCAAACGTTTTCTGTAAGTCTTCACAAGGTTGCCACACACTGTTGTTGGTATGTTGGCCCATTCCTCCATGCAGATCTCCTCTAGAGCAGTGATGTTTTTGGCTTTTCGCTTGGCAACACGGACTTTCAACTCCCTCCAAAGGTTTTCTATAGGGTTGAGATCTGGAGACTGGCTAGGCCACTCCAGGACCTTGAAATGCTTCTTACGAAGCCACTCCTTTGTTGCCCTGGCGGTGTGCTTTGGATCATTGTCATGTTGAAAGACCCAGCCACGTTTCATCTTCAATGCCCTTGCTGATGGAAGGAGGTTTGCACTCAAAATCTCACGATACATGGCCCCATTCATTCTTTCATGTACCCGGATCAGTCGTCCTGGCCCCTTTGCAGAGAAACAGCCCCAAAGCATGATGTTCCAACCACCATGCTTTACAGTAGGTATGGTGTTTGACGGATGCAACTCAGTATTCTTTTTCCTCCAAACACGACAAGTTGTGTTTCTACCAAACAGTTCCAGTTTGGTTTCATCAGACCATAGGACATTCTCCCAAAACTCCTCTGGATCATCCAAATGCTCTCTAGCAAACTTCAGACGGGCCCGGACATGTACTGGCTTAAGCAGTGGGACACGTCTGGCACTGCAGGATCTGAGTCCATGGTGGCGTAGTGTGTTACTTATGGTAGGCCTTGTTACATTGGTCCCAGCTCTCTGCAGTTCATTCACTAGGTCCCCCCGCGTGGTTCTGGGATTTTTGCTCACCGTTCTTGTGATCATTCTGACCCCACGGGGTGGGATTTTGCGTGGAGCCCCAGATCGAGGGAGATTATCAGTGGTCTTGTATGTCTTCCATTTTCTAATTATTGCTCCCACTGTTGATTTCTTCACTCCAAGCTGGTTGGCTATTGCAGATTCAGTCTTCCCAGCCTGGTGCAGGGCTACAATTTTGTTTCTTGTGTCCTTTGACAGCTCTTTGGTCTTCACCATAGTGGAGTTTAGAGTCAGACTGTTTGAGGGTGTGCACAGGTGTCTTTTTATACTGATAACAAGTTTAAACAGGTGCCATTACTACAGGTAATGAGTGGAGGAAAGAGGAGACTCTTAAAGAAGAAGTTACAGGTCTATGAGAGCCAGAAATCTTGATTGTTTGTTTCTGACCAAATACTTATTTTCCATCATAATATGCAAAAAAAATGATAACAAAACAGACAATGTGATTTTCTGGATTTTTTTTTCTCAGTTTGTCTCCCATAGTTGAAGTCTACCTATGATGTAAATTACAGACGTCTCTCATCTTTTTAAGTGGTGGAACTTGCACTATTGTTGACTGACTAAATACTTTTTTGCCCCACTGTATGTGGGAGGCTGCCTTTTACTTTGGGGAATTTCTCTGAGGCAAGGTAGGCTTTATTTTTCTATCTTCAGGGCTAGCTAGTTCCTTAGGCTGTGCCGAGTTGCATAGGGAGCGTTAGGAGCAATCCACAGCTATTTCTAGTGTGTGTGATAGGATTAGGGATTGCGGTCAGCAGAGTTCCCATGTCCCAGAGCTCGTCCTATATTATCAGTAACTATCAGGTCATTCCGTGTGCTCTTAACCATCAGGTCCATTATTGTCCTGACCACCAGGTCATAACACTGTAGTCCCTTGTGTGGAACTGACCCCATCGTACACACGATATGCAAGCTTTCAATGATCCCAAGACCCCCATTGCTGTCCTTATGGATACTCGATCTCAAAGAAGCAACTGGATCCTGTTTTTACTGCTTCTTGCTTTTCCTCTGGCAGCAGTGAGACTTTTTGCCTGGAATCCAGAATAACCCCTCAAAACTTCTTCCAGGTAGTTGGTCTGACATTTTCTGATTTAGGTTCCAACCTAGGCCTGCCAAAGTAGAGATCACCAGCTTGAGCTGTTCTTCTAGTTTTGTCTCTGAATCGGATATCAGCAGAAAATCGTCCAAGTACGGGACAGTGACTACGTCCTTCTCCCTCGGCTAGGCCATGATCTCTGTGACCAGTTTTGAAACTACCTCATGCAAAGCAAGACAGAAAGGAAGAGCACAAAACTGGAAGTGGTAGCACTTGTTTCTCAGGTTTACCGTAGGTACTTTTGAGAGCAAGGAAAAATCGAGACGTGATAGTATGTGCTCTTTAGGACTATATTGCACATCACAGTGTTCCTGTCTATGGGAGGAATGGTAGTCTTGAGCGACTCCATTCTGAACCTTTTATATGTTATCCACTGATTCAGGGGTTTCTAATTTATTATGGTATGACTTTCGCCTGATTTTTCAAAATTGTGAATAGGGTTGAGTAATGGCCCTGACTAGTGATGAGCGAGCATGCTCAGTAATGCTCGTACTCGCCCGAGCATCACAGTGCTCGCAATGCTTGACGAGCGCCCAGCATTTCCGGGGTTGCTCGGCGGGAGTTCGGCTCCCCACCCTGCACGTTTGTCATTCTCTAGAGCATCATTTAACATGCAGGAATTGTCTGCCATGCACTGTAATGTCGCAGCCATGTTGGTTATGGCATTACAGTGATTGGCTGGCTGCACAGCGTCATAAGATCTATATCAGAACTGGTGCCGCCCAGCTCGACACACTCAGCTCCAGAATCACCAGTGTAGGGAGAGGTGATGCTAAGCTAGATTTCTTCTAAGGACTAATTATGGGGTATATAGATATCAGTGATAGGTAGGCAGGCAGTGTATGTGGCTATATATATATCAGTGCTAGGCATGCAAGCAGTGTATGTGAGTATATAGATATCAATGCTAGGCAGGCAGGCATTGTATGTGGCATACTTTATTGTATACAGCAAGAGGGTCCATTCCTTTACTGTCTGCTAATGCTGCTGCTGCCTGTTGCATATATTGACCATATATACAGTATATAGCCCCACATATCAGTGACCAGGAATAATTTATTTGCCTCTTAATCCTGATTATTTTATTTAAAAGCAATCCACAGCACATGTTTTTTTATCCATTTGCTTGTTGGCTCAGCAGAATACAGCCAGATCCTTTTCATAGTACAGCGTTAAAATACAGCTATTTTAAACAGGGGTTTGGCCGTCACAGCGATCACATCTGAGTGCGCATAACATTCTGCCATTATTGTGGCACTGAATTTCTTATACAAGTTTGCTTAAAAAAAAAAAAAAATTGCTGACAGGCTTGATATTTTGCACTGTGTTTTGTCCGCCACACGGATTGCCTATCATTGTTCTCAAAATTGTGCCATTTTTCTGTCAAAAAACATAAAGGAAGGATATTGTAAAGTGGGGTATCTGCGTCACATGCCTCACCTATCTGTGGGCTAAAAATTGTGGCATTTTTTGTGTTCCATTGAACTGTTTTTGCTGTGTGTTACCATAGTTCTTGACACTATTTTGCTGTAAAAAATAAAAATACAGGCCGCGTAATTTACAGTATGGTATCTCCGTCACACGCCTCTTCTATCTGTGGACTACAAATTGTGGCATTTGAGGCATATATTGAACTGTTTTTCCTGTTCACCCTACGTCTTGACACTATTTTGCTGCAAAATATAAAAATGCAGGCCACATTTTACAGTGTGGTATCTCCGTCAAACGCCTCATCTATCTGTGGGCTACTAATTGTGGCATTATAGGCCTACATTTAACTTTTTTTGCTGTCTCTTAGCCTACTGACTCAAGTTTGCAGTTTTTAAAAAAAAGTACAGTCCAGAAATTTGAAAGTGGGGTATCTTCGTCACACACCTCATCTATCTGTGGGCTACATATTGTGGGATTTGAGGCCTACAGTCAGCTGTTTTTTCTGTGTCTTACCCTAGTTATTCACACTATTTTGCTGTAAAAAATAAAAATACCGTACACATGTTTTACAGTGTGGTATCTCCGTCACATGCCTCATCTATCTGTGTGCTACAAATTGTGGCATTTGAGGCCTATATTGAACTAGTTTTGCTGTGTATTAGTCTATTTATTGACACCAGTTCGCAGAAAAAATAATAATTGTTACCTACAGGTCAAATGTTTTAAACTGTGGTTTTCCCGCTCACAGATCACATTTAATTTAGCTCCAAATTGAGGCATTTGT
The DNA here is from genome assembly GCF_032444005.1 of Ranitomeya imitator. Classification (NCBI taxonomy): domain Eukaryota; kingdom Metazoa; phylum Chordata; class Amphibia; order Anura; family Dendrobatidae; genus Ranitomeya; species Ranitomeya imitator. The sequence continues at coordinate 207,469,120 of NC_091284.1, forward strand.
AGTGAACAAGGAAAATATTGAAGCACATTTAAAATGGGCAAGGCACGTGGCAAGGGACGGGAAGTGGATGTGGAGATTGATGAGACGGAGCAAGGAACCATACAGGGTGGCTACACACAGCCCAGCTTCATCTCATCCCAATGTGGATTGAGTGACAATAAGGAAGCAGTCGAGGAGGAAGAACAGGAGCTACTTTCATGTGCTGTGGACGGTACTACAAGCACAACTGCCATACCGTCTGTTCAGTGTGGAAGGCCTGAGGACAGAGAGGAGAAGGAGAAGGACAGTATGGTCAGTCATCATCTTGGTGAGGACATGGAATTGCCTGTTAGCAGTCTGGAATGCATGGCTGAGTTGGGTCACACTGCCTTTCCCGTGACCCTTGTTTTCTCAAAATTTTGGGGGACAGTCATTACTGGTTGGTGACAATTCTAGACCCACGCTACAAGGAGAACTTTCTATCTCTTATTCCAGGGGCAGACAGGTGTGCTAAAATGGTGCAGTACCAGAGGGTCTGTGTTGCGGAATTTAAAAAAAATTCCTATCTGAAAACGCTGGCAGCAGAGGTCACAGTTTATTGGACAACCAAAGGAGTACAGGCAATAGAGACACAACTCCAATCCAGCAGAGGCAGGGGAACACTGTCAAAGTTCTGACAGAGTTTTCTCAGACCCACCCATCGCACAGGCCCTGAGGTATGGGGTACTCTCACAAGGAGTGCAACATTTTTGAAGATGCTGAGGGAGTACCTTGAACAAGGGCTGGATTGGGTCAGACTTCTGTACACCACCAAATTATAGCAGCAAAGCATAAACTCTACTCCAGTGTCTTTTTTTTGCACCTCTATTACCATGCACCTCTTCAGACCCACACATGGGTATACGCTTCCTGATTTCGCCTATTTGCTGTTGTCGTCCTTCTACTCCTCATCCTCATCATCCACCACCACTATATCACCATAGTGACTTTGGTCAGTGATGGAGCAGCCACGTTATTGTGTTAAAGGTTAAAGGGTGTTTTTAATGTCCGTAAAAAATTGTTTACACTTTATGTTGATGTGTACCCCCCAGGGGGAAATGTTTGTCAGCCCATACACTTAATGTATGGGCATTACAAGTATAGGAGACCCGCTCCTTTAAATTGGGAAAATAATTTTTAGGAGGCCATCCTCCACGTTTCTTCAGAAACCACCACTAGATCACCAGGGTAAACGTGTTCTGTGATGCAACAGCCACATTATTGTGTTAAAGGGTGTTTATGATGCCCATAAAAAAATGTTTACACACTATGTTGATATGTACCCCCCAAGGGGCAAATTATTGTCAGCCCATACACTTAGTGTATGGGTATTACAAGTATAGGAGACCCGCTCCTTTAAATTGGGTAAATTATTTTTAGGAGGCCATCCTCCACGTCTCTTCAGACACCACCACTAGATCACCAGGGTGAACATGTTCCTTGATGCAACAGCCATGTTATTGTGTTAAAGGGTGTTTATGATGCCTATAAAAAAATATTTTCACACTATGTTGATGTGTAGGCCCCAGGGGCAGATGTTTGTCAGCCCATACACTTAGTGTATGGGCATTACAAGTATAGGAGACCCACTACTTTAAATTAGTAACATAGTAACATAGTAACATAGTTAGTAAGGCCGAAAAAAGACATTTGTCCATCCAGTTCAGCCTATATTCCATCATAATAAATACCCAGATCTACGTCCTTCTACAGAACCTAATAATTGTATGATACAATATTGTTCTGCTCCAGGAAGACATCCAGGCCTCTCTTGAACCCCTCGACTGAGTTTGCCATCACCACCTCCTCAGGCAAATTGGGAAAATAATTTTTAGGAGGTCATCCTCCACATCTCTTCAGACACCACTAGATCACCAGGGTGAACGTGTTCCATGATGTAACAGCCACAATATTGTATTAAAGGGATTTTTTGATGCCAGTAAAAAAAATCTTTACACAGTATGTTGGTATGTACCCCCAGGGGCAATTTTTTTATGAGGCACTCCTCCACCTTTCTTCCAAGGGAAATTGGGGTGCGTGTAAATTTGGAGCAGGCCTTGCATTTACTGCATATCCAAACAGTACGGGAGACCCAGTTCCCAATAATGGGAACTGTATGGGGTTTGTTCAGCTGCTTCAGCAATGTAATTCTCCACTTTTGGGTCTTCATCTTTAACACTACAATTCTCCAATGCAGGTTCTTCAGGCTTAACACTGCAATTCACTGCATAGTCAAACATTATAGGAGTAATTCCTAATAATAGGAACTTTGGTTTCATGTGGCCATCCACCACATCTGTTCAAGCTGTTTTTGGGGTGCGTTAAACTTTGGGGTAGGGCAGGCCTTGCATTCAATGCATAGGCAAACAGTATTACAGAACTAAATAAAAATGAATGGGATCTTTGGTTTCATGTGGCCATCCACTACGTCAGCTCTAAGGGTTTTTGGGGTGCATGTAACTTTGGGGAAGGCCTTTCATTATCTGCATATTTAAACAGTATAGGAGTACCAAATTTCTAATTATGGGAACTTTGGTTTCATGGGGCCTTCCAGGACGTTTGTTTTTTGGGATATTGGGGTATGTCCAAATTTGGGGCAGGGTTTGCATTCAATGCATAGGCAATAACAGTGTAGGAGACGCACTGTTTAATAATGGGAACAACAAAGCATAGCCAGCTGATGGCTTTCTATGAATAGTGAGGAACAACTGCTGTCCCTTTAAGAATATTAAAGTCCACCTGTTGGCCCTCCTCCTTTTACAGTCCCTCCTTCATAAGTGAAACAGGATGTGTCTGATGACGTGTCACACACCACATGGCCAGCCAAGGTTGTAAAATGTTAAAATTACATTTCCCAGTGAATGCATTTGTCTCAAGTGGTTGAGGAACATTTATTTTTGGGGTAATTTATTTTGCTTTACATACAAATCATTACCCAGGAAATGATGTTCCTTAACATATTTCCCAGGAAAATCAATTTTGGATTTGCTTTTGTATGTTTTATTGTGCGCCTGGAAAAGTGGTGTAAGGCTCTGACAACATTGTTCACAGTAGTGACCTGGGAGTCAGAATTGCTTCCAGGGGTCTTCCCCATAATGTTCCCATGTCTTTTGAGCACTGTTCCCATCGATTTCCAATGTTTTTAGACCCTAAAAAGACCACAAGGGGGTCGCGGCAAAAAGCTCAGGTTTCCCATAGACTTACATTGGGCTTGTTGTTCGGGTTGAGCATCTGAGCGTTACAATTTGCTCGACCCGAGCAACAAGCACCCGAGCATTTTAGTGCTTGCTCATCACTAGCCCTGACCCGCGTCCGGCTAGGGAACTGGGACCACTATTCCCGATCTTAAAAGGTCCTTTACATCTGTCCATATAGGGGAGGCGAGGGTTCTGTAAAGGGGATCTGTAATAACAAATCTTGTTGGGGAGGGGTTTGACAAATTCTAAGGTGTAGCCCTGAGAAACGGTGTTTATGAGAATTCTCCAAGGCTACCCCCTACACATATGCCATCATTGCCTTCTGTTTCCTGAACCGGACCCAAAGTGCGAGGGTGGGGCTCAACTTTTACACCATTTGGGATTGCTCCACCGACTAGACTTCCCTTTCCCCCTGATATTCCTGTCTCTGGGAGGGGTGGGTCCTCTGAAAGGGGTAATATCTCCTAAATTTTTCCACAGGAAACCCCTTTTTATTATCGATGGCATTCTCTAGTATATTATCTAGAACTGTCACGAACACCCTTAATCATGAAAATCATATGACACAGAGTTTATTTTTAGATTAATCCCCTGACCAGGTCTTCATCCAGATGGTTCTGTGAGCCGTGTTGCATAAAGAGTTGTTCCAGGCAGCAAACCGCGCTGATTCCGCTGAGGCATCTGCTAAGATAGGGGGAGACCTTCTAACATGGTATTTCTAGAAGTCTTCCCTTTTTAAATGATCCTGCAGTTGGTTGATCCATAAGTGCATGGATCTGGCAACTGACGTATAAAAAGAAAAAAAAAGCAGTAGACCATAGAAGGGGATCACCTCAGACACGGATCAAGTATAAAGACAAATAAATTTTATTGATACATAGAGACCATATACATATGGACACAAGAAAACATCAAGAAACAACTATTAAAAACATTTAAAAATGGTCATACACAAGACCTACAAAGATAACACTTAGACCCATAATAAGGTCAAAAAACCCCCTAAGTGCCAACTCCCCAGTACATATAATAAACCATGCATGAGACCTACACCTGATTGAGCAGTCTAAACATATATAAAGGTGATGTCTGTGTGAACAGTGTCATACGCTTTAGACAGAATAGATATAGAAACTCATGCCTGAAAATTCACACCATAGCAAAACAGTACTAATGGGTCCAAAAGGTCAAAATATCTTGTGGTAAATCACCGATAAAGTGCAGGCATATATCGCAGATGAGATGGTATACACATAGTATAATGGAATATGTGCCCCACAGACCCTGAAACAATCAGTGGGTCAGAAGTATAGTAAATCAAAGATACCAAATATCTTAATATAAACTGCTACCTGCTATAAGAGAACCCCCTACTGATACAATACCATGGCTGTCAGGCCTGAACAGTTATATGGAGATCAGGCGTATCATGATGATACCCGGAGCTGCAAAGTGCACACAAGACCACCTAGGGAGCGGGAGAAAGGGGGTTTGACAGACCCGACGCGTGTCGCCACACACACCGTGGCTTCGTCAGGGGTGTCTCCTGATGGTGGCTTGTGTCCTTTTATATACCGTAATCATATCTAAATCGGCGGCAGCTGATCTGCTTACCGAAGGCGGCATGGAGGAAGCCGACGCTGGAATGTTCTCCCTGGCGTGCGAGGAGTACTGACTGCGCATGCGCATGAGGGCGTCCCCCCTGCGCTGCGTCCCGGACGCGTTGCTATGCGCACCTAGCAACACAACGCCCACTTTATGACGTCATAGGTAAAGACTGAGCGTGATAGGAGCGCCGTCGTATGACTCTCCTGCATTGCTGCTCACACCCACAAGTGTCACGTCCCGGCTTGGAAACAATGCACAGATAGCCCGAGTTCACTTAAATAGGAACTTATCAAGGCCGATCTGAGAGAGCATACAAACAGCCATGTGCAAATATTAAAATCGTAACGTACATAGGTGCATCAGGTTTTTGACCCATAAATCCATTGAATATTTCACCTGCCCACACTATCACACATGGACTGCAGTATGAAGTTAAATCCGCTAACCAATGTGTCAAAGTTAGGCGGAACAGGAATATATATACAGACCCACATACAGATGATTCTGTTGCGCTCCTATTGATCATAACACACCCTGATTATATGCCACACATATGGTTAGAATAAACTGAATGTGAGCACACCAAGTCCACAAAGCCGCCCACACCGCATCCTGAAGGTACGTGAACACTACAAAAAGACAAATAGGTATACGGCATGCCTGCAAACATGGTTGAATAATGTAATCCCTCCATAAAGGTAAATAAATCAACAATAAGTGCCCGCACATTCAGAACACCATATAGCAATATGCCCCATGGTGTGCCAACCCATATGTTAGAAAAAAAAAAAAAAAAAAAAAACCCATATAAATGAACTCCGAATGGATAGATAATCAGGAATTAACATTTCCTTTTCTTAGATGTATGTTTGACCATATTTCAGATTGGACATAATCGGACACCCTGAAATGCCAAGAGATTACAGAAAAGATAAGCTGACATTTAAACTGAACAGGAGTGCCCTTTATTGATCATGCTGATAGGTTCAATCGATGAGGCTTTGAATCCTATAAGACCACGGTTCACAATTTATACGAGCCATCATCACACATAGAAAGTTTCCCTTTATGGTGCCTGGTATGGCACCACCAAGAAACCAACAAATATATTAGTTCCAGTATAGCCCATGAGATTAATAAACCCACAAGAAATAGCAGGTCCAGAGGAGGTCAAGAAGTGACTAATTAAAATTTTAAACTGTTCACACAGACAACACTGTGGAGAAAAATAAATTTGAAAACACAAAGTTAGTTATGAACTCACATAACCCTCATGAAAACAGGTCCCCATGACTAAACGTAAATAGTGGATCAAAAAACCATATTTAAGCAGAAGGTAGTCACTACACACTGAAATCATGAAAAACATGAATTTACAGGGACCACAGTTGAATAAAATGAATAACAAACAACCGAAAGGTTGTTCAGCTACAACGTCAAATCCAAAGGCATTAGTCCCTCACGATTGTTTGTAGAATCCTGTAAACAAAAGGTCCTCATTAAGGCCAGATGGAGTTTGACTGTTCAAATTGAAGATCCATTTCGATTCACGTCTTAAAAGTTCCAAAGTGATGTCTCCACCCCTGATATCAGATTCGACTCTCTCCAGGCCCATAATGCGTGTGCCTTTGTATTGAGAGTTATGTGCCGACAGGTAATGTGAGGCTACAGATGACAAAGTTTTGCCTTTCTCCAGATCTCTTTTGGCTGTGGAAATATTTGAAAAGTGTTGTTGTGTCCTCCTTCTCAACTCCTGTGTCGTCTGACCAACATAGATCTTTAGACATGGACAGATCAACGCGTAGATCAAATTCCAGGATTTACAGTTAAAGTAAGTTCTAGCTGTCATCTGCAACATAGAAGAGATTGGAGTCACTGTCACTTCATCAATGATATAAGGGCAGATGTTACAGTTGCCACATGGGAATGTCCCAACCAATCTGATCCCTCTGTTAAGGCGAGTTGTCTGACGCTTAAAGTGGCTGTGACTTAGACAATCCCTAAGATTCCTAGGCCTTCTGGCAACCAAATTTGGTTGTACAGAAATATGTGGCTTAAGTTTGGGCTCACTACGCAGGATCCCCCAATATTTGGAGAGTATCCCCCGAATCTCCTGCCACTGATTGTTGTATGTTGTAACCACTCCCAACGGTTTAGGGGGTCCCTTCACGCGTGGATGTAGTAGCTCCCTTCTATCCATATCCCTCGCTGCAGTAAAAGCTTTTGCAATTACCTGTTTTGGGTAACCTCTGTCCTTGAAACGGTGGGTCAAATCCTGTGAATGCACACGGAAATCCTCCTGGGTGCTGCAATTTCGTTTCACACGATAGAATTGTCCCTTTGGGATCCCTTTCTTTAAATGCTGTGGGTGGAAACTAGAGAATTGTAAAAGGCTATTGGTAGCCGTGGGCTTACGATATAAGGTTGTATGCACACACCCATCTTTGGAGAAGAGTTTAAGGTCCAAGAATTCCACTTCCTGCTGTGAAAGATGTGAAGTCAAGCGTATGTTCCATGGGTTAAGATTGAGAGAGGCGATGAATCGATGACAATCTTCCAGGGTGCCTGTCCAGAGGAATAGAATATCATCTATATAGCGATACCACTTAATGACATGCATAGAAAACTCCTCCAGACAGTACACCCTGGTCGACTCCCACCACCCTAAAAACAAATTTGCGTACGAGGGTGCACACCATGCACCCATCGCAGTACCCCTAGCTTGTCTATAAAAGACTCGGTCAAACACAAAAAAGTTTTTGTCCAGTACGAATGACAATAAGTCAAGCAGAAATGTATCGTGTTGTCTGTCACCTGTCGTTTTCTGTTCCAAAAAATATGCGACTGCTTGTAGCCCCAGGTCATGCCGTATACAGGTGTATAAGGACTCGACGTCCAAGGTGACAAAAAGCACATCGGCTGGAACCCTTAGATCTTGTAGATGTTGGATCAGAGATGTAGAATCCTTAACATAGGATTTCAGGGACACAACAAAAGGCTGTAAGAAAAAGTCAATATAAGAGCACGGGCGCTCCAAAAGGCCCCCAATCCCGGAAACAATAGGTCTACCTGGCGGTGTCTGTACAGATTTGTGGATCTTCGGGATCAAGTAAAAAGTCGGTACTCTCGGATGGTGATTAGTCAAGAAATCCCTTTCTCGTTTATTGATGACATTGCCAGTAAATGCCGAATCTAATAACCGATCCAGTTTGGCCCTAAATATGTCCGAAGGGTCCGAAGGAAGAACCTGATAACAATCAGAATCAGACAGTTGGCGCTTTGCTTCCTCTAGGTATAATTTTGTGGGCCAAATAACCAGGTTCCCACCTTTGTCAGCCTCCCGAATGATAAAATCTCTGTTTTTGCCAAGATTGATAATGGCCTTCTCCTCAGCCCTACTGAGATTCCTCCCTTTATTACGATCTAATTTAAGGGAGTGTATCTCATCACAAACCGCATTGAAAAAAGTATGGATGGCTGGGAACAGGGATAAGGAGGGTGTGGCCTGTGAGGGCAACCTACCCGGGAACTTTATCCTTGACTGTCCTCTGTCTCCCTCCTCCAAGAGGTCCAGTAAATCTCTGAACACTTGTCGTTCCTCCAGGGGTAGGTCATCCACCAAAGATGGTTGATGATACAAATATTTAAACGCCAACTGTCTGCAAAAGAGGTATACATCCTTAATTACAGTAAATTTATCCATACTATTCGTAGGACAAAAGGAGAGACCCCTCTCTAGTACCGAAGTTTCTACCATAGAGAGAGCATAGGAGGATAAATTAATCACCGAAAGCTTACCAGGACCTGTAGTATTAGTCGGCGTAATGGAAGAATCTAATATTTCCTGTTCTGTCGTGTCTCTCGTCTGTGTTTGGGAGACCAGATCCTGTAATTCTTGTTCCGTTTCCTTTTTACCGTATCTCCTCCTTCTACCCCTCCGATTGCTCCTTCGGTTTCGCTTTGTTCGGATGATAAAAAATCACTTGATGTGAGTTCAGGTGCCAATTCCCTATCTGCTGGTGCACTAGCCCTGGTCCCCCTTGTATTGCCTCTATGGGACCACCTATATGCACGACCATTATTAAAGTCCAGTTGGTCTCTTCTAAATTTGTGTCTTTTTCCTCCAATGACCTCCTTTTCAAATTTCTCCACAATACCTTTGAGCTGTTCCTGAAATGGCTCAACCAAAGTTCTTTTGTCAAATTTCTCTAGCTTGACTTCTATATTCTTAATCTTTTCTCTAATATCAGACAATAAAACTCGATCATGTTCAATGAGTAAATCTATGAGAATGTTAGAACATTTTATTAAACCATTCTCCCATGTCTTTTGAAAATCACTATCAGCTTCCCATGCCGGGAAAATTTGAACCCTTAAGCCTCTGGGTACCAGACCCACCTTTTTATACTCCTCCAGAGTTTTAATATTCCACCAAATTCTGGTCAACGATTTGTGTAAACCAATTAAATCCTTAGATAATATATGGAAGTCTGAGTCCTCAGAGCCACCGGTAGTCAAAATAGAGGGGGCATTTCCAAAGATATTACCCGCCTGACTATTCCATGCCGCTTCCCTGGCTGCCAGATCCATGTCACTCTATAATAATAATATACAATAACAGGCCACTAATAGTAATTAAACAATGGCCAATTGCGTGCCACACGCAGAAAATGCGAGAGTAGAACAACTCCGCATACACAACATCGATTAACTAACCAAGGGAAGGGGGCACCACAATTTGAAGAGGGATCCAACCAGGTCTACCAATATGGTATCAATGTATAAAAAGAAAAAAAAAGCAGTAGACCATAGAAGGGGATCACCTCAGACACGGATCAAGTATAAAGACAAATAAATTTTATTGATACATAGAGACCATATACATCTGGACACAAGAAAACATCAAGAAACAACTATTAAAAACATTTAAAAATGGTCATACACAAGACCTACAAAGATAACACTTAGACCCATAATAAGGTCAAAAAACCCCCTAAGTGCCAACTCCCCAGTACATATAATAAACCATGCATGAGACCTACACCTGATTGAGCAGTCTAAACATATATAAAGGTGATGTCTGTGTGAACAGTGTCATACGCTTTAGACAGAATAGATATAGAAACTCATGCCTGAAAATTCACACCATAGCAAAACAGTACTAATGGGTCCAAAAGGTCAAAATATCTTGTGGTAAATCACCGATAAAGTGCAGGCATATATCGCAGATGAGATGGTATACACATAGTATAATGGAATATGTGCCCCACAGACCCTGAAACAATCAGTGGGTCAGAAGTATAGTAAATCAAAGATACCAAATATCTTAATATAAACTGCTACCTGCTATAAGAGAACCCCCTACTGATACAATACCATGGCTGTCAGGCCTGAACAGTTATATGGAGATCAGGCGTATCATGATGATACCCGGAGCTGCAAAGTGCACACAAGACCACCTAGGGAGCGGGAGAAAGGGGGTTTGACAGACCCGACGCGTGTCGCCACACACACCGTGGCTTCGTCAGGGGTGTCTCCTGATGGTGGCTTGTGTCCTTTTATATACCGTAATCATATCTAAATCGGCGGCAGCTGATCTGCTTACCGAAGGCGGCATGGAGGAAGCCGACGCTGGAATGTTCTCCCTGGCGTGCGAGGAGTACTGACTGCGCATGCGCATGAGGGCGTCCCCCCTGCGCTGCGTCCCGGACGCGTTGCTATGCGCACCTAGCAACACAACGCCCACTTTATGACGTCATAGGTAAAGACTGAGCGTGATAGGAGCGCCGTCGTATGACTCTCCTGCATTGCTGCTCACACCCACAAGTGTCACGTCCCGGCTTGGAAACAATGCACAGATAGCCCGAGTTCACTTAAATAGGAACTTATCAAGGCCGATCTGAGAGAGCATACAAACAACCATGTGCAAATATTAAAATCGTAACGTACATAGGTGCATCAGGTTTTTGACCCATAAATCCATTGAATATTTCACCTGCCCACACTATCACACATGGACTGCAGTATGAAGTTAAATCCGCTAACCAATGTGTCAAAGTTAGGCGGAACAGGAATATATATACAGACCCACATACAGATGATTCTGTTGCGCTCCTATTGATCATAACACACCCTGATTATATGCCACACATATGGTTAGAATAAACTGAATGTGAGCACACCAAGTCCACAAAGCCGCCCACACCGCATCCTGAAGGTACGTGAACACTACAAAAAGACAAATAGGTATACGGCATGCCTGCAAACATGGTTGAATAATCTAATCCCTCCGTAAAGGTAAATAAATCAACAATAAGTGCCCGCACATTCAGAACACCATATAGCAATATGCCCCATGGTGTGCCAACCCATATGTTAGAAAAAAAAAAAAAAAAAAAAAACCCATATAAATGAACTCCGAATGGATAGATAATCAGGAATTAACATTTCCTTTTCTTAGATGTATGTTTGACCATATTTCAGATTGGACATAATCGGACACCCTGAAATGCCAAGAGATTACAGAAAAGATAAGCTGACATTTAAACTGAACAGGAGTGCCCTTTATTGATCATGCTGATAGGTTCAATCGATGAGGCTTTGAATCCTATAAGACCACGGTTCACAATTTATACGAGCCATCATCACACATAGAAAGTTTCCCTTTATGGTGCCTGGTATGGCACCACCAAGAAACCAACAAATATATTAGTTCCAGTATAGCCCATGAGATTAATAAACCCACAAGAAATAGCAGGTCCAGAGGAGGTCAAGAAGTGACTAATTAAAATTTTAAACTGTTCACACAGACAACACTGTGGAGAAAAATAAATTTGAAAACACAAAGTTAGTTATGAACTCACATAACCCTCATGAAAACAGGTCCCCATGACTAAACGTAAATAGTGGCTTCCTCCATGCCGCCTTCGGTAAGCAGATCAGCTGCCGCCGATTTAGATATGATTACGGTATATAAAAGGACACAAGCCACCATCAGGAGACACCCCTGACGAAGCCACGGTGTGTGTGGCGACACGCGTCGGGTCTGTCAAACCCCCTTTCTCCCGCTCCCTAGGTGGTCTTGTGTGCACTTTGCAGCTCCGGGTATCATCATGATACGCCTGATCTCCATATAACTGTTCAGGCCTGACAGCCATGGTATTGTATCAGTAGGGGGTTCTCTTATAGCAGGTAGCAGTTTATATTAAGATATTTGGTATCTTTGATTTACTATACTTCTGACCCACTGATTGTTTCAGGGTCTGTGGGGCACATATTCCATTATACTATGTGTATACCATCTCATCTGCGATATATGCCTGCACTTTATCGGTGATTTACCACAAGATATTTTGACCTTTTGGACCCATTAGTACTGTTTTGCTATGGTGTGAATTTTCAGGCATGAGCTTCTATATCTATTCTGTCTAAAGCGTATGACACTGTTCACACAGACATCACCTTTATATATGTTTAGACTGCTCAATCAGGTGTAGGTCTCATGCATGGTTTATTATATGTACTGGGGAGTTGGCACTTAGGGGGTTTTTTGACCTTATTATGGGTCTAAGTGTTATCTTTGTAGGTCTTGTGTATGACCATTTTTAAATGTTTTTAATAGTTGTTTCTTGATGTTTTCTTGTGTCCATATGTATATGGTCTCTATGTATCAATAAAATTTATTTGTCTTTATACTTGATCCGTGTCTGAGGTGATCCCCTTCTATGGTCTACTGCTTTTTTTTTTTTCTTTTTATACATTGATACCATATTGGTAGACCTGGTTGGATCCCTCTTCAAATTGTGGTGCCCCCTTCCCTTGGTTAGTTAATCGATCTGGCAACTGACGCTGCAGCTATATTTGTTTTCACAACTGTTGCTGATGCCTCCCAAGCCCTATTAAGTAGTTAATCTGCTTTTCTGTTTATAGGGTCTTTGATGCTAGATGAATCTTCAAAAGGGATTGAAGTCTTTTTTGACACACTTTGGCATTTCATCCAAGGTCTCTATATCATCTGGTTCAAACGGCAGCTGGAGTCTGAAATCCCAAGGGATGACCAAACAGCTTTCAGCATCCTCCCACTCTTCTAGAATCATTGTCTGGATGTGGTGGTTTATTGGAAAAACCCAATGTATCTGTGGCCTCAGGCCCCCAAACATTTTGTCCTGTACGGACTGAGGCTTTAGGATTTCTTCTATCTGCATCATGTTCCTTACAGCCCACAGTAGCTCATCTGTGTCCTCTGAAGAAAAAAGGTACATCTTGCCCACTTCTGGCAGTTCTGAGATTCTCTCTCCCTTTTCCTCAAGGTCCGAGCTTATGGACTGGGCCTCTTCATCTAAGTACTGTTCCATTTCCCATTTCGGTCTTTTGGGACAGGGTCCTTGTTGAGGTGAACTAGTTGGAGGCCCGAGATGGGAGCCTTAACCACCTATCTGGTGCGCATTTCCATAAGGAAGGAAGCCTGCTCGTCTCTGATGAACTTAAGGGTGCATCTTTCATATAGTTGTTTAGCCTACGCCTCTGGTAACTTGACATTATAAATGGCACACTTCCTGGACTTTCCAGATGACTTGCTGGTCCTTTTGGGTGCAGGTGTCATTGTGGCTGATACTGTAATGTCCTATTGTAAACACGGGACAGTTTACTAACCCATGGCCTTATTAGTGCTATAGCCACTGGTGCCTTTAAGGCTACTCACAATCATTGATGATTCAGAGGGAACAACATTACTCACAGAGTCTTCCATGCTGATACAGAGGTTCTCTCTCTCACAGTCTGTCTAGATCAAGCCAAACTTTTATGTCCTAATTTATCTTCTTACTTGTGCCCCCAGGCAGGTTTTTTCTGAATCCCCTGGGCAGTATGCCAGCTTTGCCGCATCTGACATCACTGGAAGCACCGCTCTGACCTCTGGTGCATTGCGTTCCAGTCTGGAATGCATCCAGAAGTTCTCCTGCGGCGCTCGGAGATAACGTATGCGGCCTCCACCGGCAGTGGATGCCGAGATCCCTCGCTGGGAGGGAAGCGGCTCCAAGCCGGGAGCCTTGCTCAACAGGATGTACGGCTGAGGAACTTCCCCTCAGAAGGTGTTGGCCCCAGACTTCTTGACATGGGGAAAGAATATATGGACCCCCGATCCCCCTGAGAACGCAAGGTAACTGAGGGAGCACCCAAACTCTCACGTCTTCTCTCATGTCTGTCCTTATAGGGACAGGAAAAACACTGGTGAGTGTGGGTGGGAGGCGTCTTTTAACCTCTCGTGTTTTTCCTGTCCCTCTAAGAATAGGACAACCTCCATGGTGCTGTCAGTGGGATGTCCTGGAAAAAAAGTCTGATTTACAATTAATTTCTCTCTCCTCTGATATGATCTAACATATCAGAGAAGAGAGAAATGGGGTCCCCCGAGCCCACTGGTACCTCTGCCAAGACCAGGCCTTCCTGCTCTGCCCCAGCACTCCACATCATCTTCCTGGAAGAAAATGGAGAGCACATGCGCAGTGCGCCCACCAAGATCTGCAGGCCAGTATCCGGGAACAATAGGACATTTTTCCTATTGGGTCAGTTTGGTCACTGTGATAGACCCTATCACAGTGATCAAAATAAAAAAAAATAGTAAATCAAATCCCCCTTTGTCACCCCCTTAGTTTCATAAATATGATAACATAAAAAAATATATAGTTCTTTTCATTCTTTGCAATAAGGGCTAGGGTTCTGTGGTTAGGGTTGGGATAAGGGTTAGGGTTGTGTTAGGGTTAGAGTTGGAGTTACAATTGCGCTTTTTTTCAAATGTAAATTAAAAAGTGATGATGATATGATGGCTAGCGTGGAGCTCAAGTGCATGCTACTCGAGCTTGCATGAGGTGCTCTGGTATGCACTGAATATTTCAGATCTCCCCTTATTTTTTTGGGGTGTCTAAAAGCCATAAAAAATGCGGGGTATGGACTTGAGCATGTCACTTGAGTACCTGCGATATTTGGTGCATACCCAAGTGCCCGATACAAACTGGAGTGGCTAGCACTTGCGCTCAACACTACTGATTACATATTCAATATGATGACCTAATTTTATTAAATTCTGTGTCACAACTGTGGGTTCAAAATGCTCACTATACCCCTGGATAAAATCCTTGATGGGTGTGGTTTCTAAAATGGGGTCACTTGTAGAGGATTTCCACTGCTAGGTACATTGGGGGCTTTCCAAACACAACATGGTGTCCACCATCGATTCCAGGCAATTTTGCGTTCAAAAAGTCAAATGCTGGTCCTTCTCTTACAAGCCCTGCCATGAGCCCAAATAGTAGCATTCTTTCAGATATAGGATATCGGCGTACTTAGCAGAAATTGCTCAATAAATTTTGTGGTCCATTTCCTCATGTTACCCTTATGAAAATAAAAAAGTTTGGGTCTAAAGTAAATTTTTTGTGAAAAATTTAAATATTAAATTTTTCCTTCCACATTGCTTCAGTTCATGTGAAGAATCTGAAGGTTTAATAAACTTTTTAAATGTGGTTTTGAGCACCTTGAGGGGTGCAGTTTTTAGAATGGTGTCACTTTTGGGTACTTTCTGTCATGTAGACCCCTTAAAGTACTTCAAATATGATCTGGTCCCTAAAAAAGATGTTTTTTAAAATTTTGTTGGAAAAATACAAAAATCACTGGTAAAGTTTTAAGCCCTTATAACGTCCAATAAAAAAAAATATGTTTAAAATGTTTCTAAAATTGTGCTGATGTAAAGTATTGCAAAACAATGGGCAGACAAAGAGCGCAATAGGGTCTTATCCACGTTACACAGAGGAGAATATATACCAAATTTGCTCACCTGGTTAGGATGAGATTAGAGCATATAGATAGCGGCTTCTACAGATCTACAGGTCTTCACCGACCAGAGAAAATAATGTCTTCAAAGAGAGATTTGAAGTTAAAATTCTGCGCTGCCGCTAAGGTGAATTTCAGGAGAGTATAGTTGTGTGAATCAACTATACTCTCCTGAAATTCATCTTGGCGGCAGCGCAAAATTTTACCTACAAATCTCCCTTTGCAGACATTATTTGCCTATGTAAAGTAGACATGTGGAAATGTTATTTATGAACTACTAGATTGTGGCCCGATTCTAACGCATCGGGTATTCTAGAATATGCATGTCCCCATAGTTTATGGACAATGATGATTCCAGAATTTGCGGCAGACTGTGTCCGTCGCTGATTGATCGAGGCAACCTTTATGACATCATTGTCGCCATGGCAACCATTATGACATCATCGTCGCTGTGCCCGTTGCTGATTGGTCGAGGCCTGGCGGCCTCGACCAATCAGAGACGCGGGATGTCTACGTCCTTTATGACATCATCGTCGCTGTGCCCGTCGCTGATTGGTCGAGGCCTGGCGGCATCGATTCTAACGCTTCGGGTATTCTAGAATATGCATGTCCCCGTAGTATATGGACAATGATGATTCCAGAATTCGCGGCAGACTGTGCCCGTCGCTGATTGGTCGAGGCAACCTTTATGACATCATCGTCGCCATGGCAACCATTATGACATCTACGTCGATACTGTGCCCGTCGCTGAATCGGAAACGTGGGATGTCTACGTCCTTTATGACATCATCGTCGCTGTGCCCGTCCCTGATTGGTCGAGGCCTGGCGGCCTCGACCAATCAGAGACGCGGGATTTCTACGTCGATACCGTGCCCGTCGCTGATTGGTCGAGGCCTGGTGGCCTCGACCAATCAGAGACGCGGGATTTCCAGGACAGACAGACAGACAGACAGACGGAAAAACCCTTAGACAATTATATATATAGACTATTTTGTTTGATATAACTCTCTGCTTTAAGGTCACAAAAATTAATTGTTGAAAAATTGCTACATTTTCAACATTTTTGGCAAATTCCCATTTTTTCATAAATAAACACAAGTCATATTGAAGAAATGTTACCATTATCATCAAGTACAATATGTCATGAAAAAAACAACCTCAGAATCAGTGGGATCCGTTGAAGTTTTCCAGAGTTATCACCACATAAAGTGACACTGGTCAGAATTGTAAAAATTGGCTTGGACATTAAGCTCAAAATTGGCTTGGTCATTAAGGGGTTATTCAAGGCTTTGATATATTAGATGTACTGTATTATCTATATAAAGCTTCAAAAATGCAGTAATGGAAAACAATAAAAAATGTATACTGTATATATTGTTGATATTTGTTTTATTTGTTGTTGGGCAACTACAAGAAAAAAGCAGAATTATGAAGTTAAATTTTATGCTCTACAGTAAAATGTCACTTATATCCTGCAACCATTTTCATTTGTTTAAAAATCAACAGAAAAGCACATGCTGTGATATTGACTGTGCATCTTTGTTCAATTTCAGAGTATGTTTATTATAAAGGTGAGTGAATCAATACATCCTCTGCTTCTAAGGCATCAAAAAGTACATTTTGAAATACAGTAGTACTGAAGTTATAGTTTTCACCACAAGTTCTGGTTTCTGTTCTAATTCATACACTTCCCTATACTTTATTGTAAGCATTGCTCTTGTGAAATATAATTAAACAGACAGTTAAGCTAGTAATATTACAGTAAGGCCGGGTTCACACTTTGCGGTTTTTACCGCGGAACCGCCGCGATTTTGCTGCTGCGGGTCCGCAGCAGTTTCCATAGCGTTTCCATTTACATGTAAACCCTATGGAAACCGCAATCCGCTGTGCATATGCTGTGGGAAAAAACGCGCAGAAACGCAGCGGTTTATAACCCGCAGCATGTCACTTCTTTGTGCAGAATCGCTGCGATTCTGCACCCATAGGAATGCATTGAACCGCTTACTTCCCGCATGGGGCTGTGCCCACGTTGCGGGAAGTAAGCGGCTAATGTGCGGTTCCCACCCGGGGTGGAGGAGAGGAGACTCTCCTCCAGGCCTCGGGAACCATATTTGGGGTAAAAAAAAAGAATAAAAATAAAAAATCATGTTATTCTCACCTCTCAGCGCTGCACGCGGCCGTCCGGTCAGAGTTGCTGTGCGAACAGGACCTGCGGTGACGTCGCGGTCACATGACCGTGACGTCACGAAGGGTCCTTCTCACATAGCATCTTTGGAACCGGACCGCCGGGTGCAGCGCCGAGGAGATCGGGACGTCAGAGAGTGAGTATAACCAATTTTTATTATTTTTAACATTACTATTGATGCTGCATATTGCTGCATATGCAGCATCAATAGTATAGGCGGAAACCCGCAGCGGAAACCGCGGAACAAACCGCTATAAATCTGCAGGGAGAACCGCAGCGGTTTTGCCCTGCAGATTTATCAAATCCTCTGTGGGAGAACCCGCAGAGGGACGCCGCAAAGTGTGAACATGGCCTAAGTCGTTATGGTAAAGTCAGAAGTAAAACTAGAAAACAGCCAGCTTTACAAAAATTGAATTATCTGTACTAGCAGCATACAGTAAAGCACTTATACGTCAAGGCAAATAAATCTGAAACACATTAAGTAAAATACACCTTCATAATAAAATATGTACAGATTAGACACACAACTGTATGTATATTTATTAAAGGTATTTTCATATTAAGCATATTTTTAATTGCTCCATTGGAAATCCTGATTTTTCAACTTCCTTGTTTTGCCCCAAAACTTAAAAAACTAGTATGGATGAATTTGAAAGTGGCTTTTCAAGCCCTTACATATTGTTGACCTATCGTTTGAATAGGTCTTTAATATGAGATCAGTGGGGAACACTGGCACTCCAACAGTCAGTTGATATCTGCTCTAGCAGCGTCCAGAAGTAAGTAATATACACAGGGGCGGAATGGGCCAGGTGGCAGAAATGCATTTTCCCCCCGGGCCGGTGCCTGAGCCACTGCATAGGGCCGCTGGAGGACCTGTGATGAGCAGGAACAGCAGGGCGGGACACGCAGCATGCACCTGTGGCCGGAGCCATGGCTGGCTTAATTATGTGTGCAGGCTGCGGGGGCAGCTCCTGGCACACAACGCAGATGATGAGGAGGAGGAGGGGCGGTACTTACACAGTGATTGCACGCAGCCTCCTCCTCTTGTGTGCAGACCTGCTCCTATGTCTGCTCAGCCAGGCCTGGAGGGGGAGGAGCTACAGCGTGCAGACTAGAGCAGCAGCACAGGACGGCAGGAGATTAGAACTTGAAGATAATAAGCAGGCAGCCCTGTGTGTTCACTGCCCAGCACACGCCAGGTAACCTCTCCAGCAGCTAATCTCATTGCTTGCTGTGCTAAATGTCAGGTCAGAGTATGTGTGTTTCCCTCAGTGTGTGTGAGTTTTCCTGAGTGTGTGTGCCTGCACGGCAGCAGTTAAAGCTGCAAGCCAATCAGAGGCTGGCAGCTGACATCAGCGCACACTTTGCCAGGGAGTGACGTCATTGTTATTCGCCGGGGAGTCCGCGCTGAAATGCAAGGGATGGATGTCAGCGCTGGACCATGGCCAGGTAAGGAGAAAGGTGTTTTTTTTATTTTTATTGAATGCGGCAACTCCGGGGCAGAATGGAGGCACGGGCCAGGAATGGAAACAACACTGGGGCAGTAATGGAAACGACACGGGGGGCAGGAATGGAAACGACACGGGGGGCAGGAATGGAAACGACACTGGGAGCAGTAATGGAAACGACACTGGGGGCAGTAATGGAAACGACACTGGGGGCAGTAATGGAAACGACACTGGGGCAGTAATGGAAACGACACTGGGGGCAGTAATGGAAACAATACTGGGGGCAGGAATGGAAACAATACTGGGGGCAGGAATGGAAACAACACGGGGGTCAGGAATGGAAACAACACGGGGGCAGTAATGGAAACGACACTGGGGGCAGGAATGGAAACGACACGGGGGGCAGGAATGGAAATGACACGGGGGGCAGGAATGGAAACAACACGGGGCAGTAATGGAAACGACACTGGGGGCAGTAATGGAAACGACACTGGGGCAGTAATGGAAACGACACTGGGGCAGGAATGGAAACGACACTGGGGGCAGGAATGGAAACGACACTGGGGGCAGGAATGGAAACGACACGGGGGGCAGGAATGGAAACGACACGGGGGGCAGGAATGGAAACGACACGGGGGGCAGGAATGGAAACGACACGGGGGGCAGGAATGGAAACGACACGGGGGGCAGGAATGGAAACGACACTGGGGGCAGGACTGGAAACAACACTGGGGGCAGGAATGGAAACGACACGGGGGGGCAGGAATGGAAACAACACGGGGCAGTAATGGAAACGACACTGGGGGCAGGAATGGAAATGACACTGGGGCAGGAATGGAAACAACACAGGGCAGTAATGGAAACGACACTTGGGGCAGGAATGGAAATGACACAGGGGGCAGGAATGGAAACACAGGGCAGGAATGGAAACAACACTGGGGCAGGAATGGAAACAACACTGGGGGCAGGAATGGAAACAACACAGGGCAAGAATGGAAACAACACTGGGGCAGGAATGGAAACGACACTGGGGGCAGGAATGGAAACGACACTGGGGGCAGGAATGGAAACGACACTGGGGGCAGGAATGGAAACGACACTGGGGGCAGGAATGGAAACGACACTGGGGGCAGGAATGGAAACGACACTGGGGCAGGAATGGAAACGACACTGGGGGCAGGGATGGAAACGACACTGGGAGCAGGAATGGAAACGACACAGGGGGCAGGAATAGAAACGACATGCGGGGCAGGAATGGAAACGACAGGGAGTGACGTCATTGTTATTCGCCGGG
The DNA here is from genome assembly GCF_032444005.1 of Ranitomeya imitator. Lineage (NCBI taxonomy): Eukaryota > Metazoa > Chordata > Amphibia > Anura > Dendrobatidae > Ranitomeya > Ranitomeya imitator. Next base: position 207,489,688 of record NC_091284.1, read on the forward strand.
GAGTCCGCGCTGAAATGCAAGGGATGGACGTCAGCGCTGGACCATGGCCAGGTAAGGAGAAAGGTGTTTTTTTTTATTTTTATTGAATGCGGCAACTCCAGGGCAGAATGGAGGCACGGGCCAGGAATGGAAACAACACTGGGGGCAGGAATGGAAACAACATGGGGGCAGTAATGGAAACGACACTGGGGGCAGGAATGGAAACAACACGGGGGCAGTAATGGAAACGACACTGGGGGCAGTAATGGAAACGACACTGGGGGCAGGAATGGAAACGACACGGGGGCAGGAATGGAAACGACACTGGGGGCAGGAATGGAAATGACACTGGGTGCAGGAATAGATACGACACTGGGGGCAGGAATGTAAACAACACAGGGGGCAGTAATGGAAATGACACTGGGGCAGTAATGGAAACAACACTGGGGGCAGGAATGGAAACAACACGGGGGAAGGAATGGAAACAACACGGGGCAGTAATGGAAACGACACTGGGGGCAGGAATGGAAACAACACTGGGGGCAGCAATGGAAACGACACTAGGGGCAGGAATGGAAACGACACTAGGGGCAGGAATGGAAACGACACTGGGGGCAGGAATGGAAACGACACTGGGGGCAGGGATGGAAATGACACGGGGCAGGAATGGAAACGACACTGGGGGGCAGGAATGAAAACGACACTGGGGGCAGGAATGGAAACGACACTGGGGGCAGGAATGGAAACAACACTGGGGGCAGGAATGGAAACAACACGGGGCAGGAAAGGAGACACAGGGCAGGAATGGAAACAACACGGGGCAGGAATGGAAACACAGGGCAGGAATGGAGACAACACGGGGCAAGAATGGAAACGACACTGGGGGCAGGAATGGAAACAACACTGGGGGCAGGAATGGAAACAACACAGGGCAAGAATGGAAACGACACTGGGGGCAGGAATGGAAACGACACTGGGGGCAGGAATGGAAACGACACTGGGGGCAGGAATGGAAACGACACTGGGGGCAGGAATGGAAACACTGGGGGCAGGAATGGAAACAACACAGGGGGCAGGAATGGAGACACGGGGCAGGAATGGAAACAACACTGGGGGCAGGAATGGAAACAACACGGGGCAAGAATGGAAACAACACTGGGGCAGGAATGGAAACAACACTGGGGGCAGGAATGGAAACGACACTGGGGGCAGGAATGGAAACGACACTGGGGGCAGGAATGGAAACGACACTGGGGGCAGGAATGGAAACGACACTGGGGGCAGGAATGGAAACGACACTGGGGGCAGGAATGGAAACGACACTGGGGGCAGGAATGGAAACGACACTGGGGGCAGGAATGGAAACGACACTGGGGGCAGGAATGGAAACAACACGGGGCAGGAATGGAGACACGGGGCAGGAATGGAAACAACACAGGGGGCAGGAATGGAAACACAGGGCAGGAATGGAAACAACACTGGGGCAGGAATGGAAACAACACTGGGGGCAGGAATGGAAACAACACGGGGCAGGAATGGAGACACAGGGCAGGAATGGAAACAACACAGGGGGCAGGAATGGAAACACAGGGCAGGAATGGAAACAACACGGGGCAAGAATGGAAACGACACTGGGGGCAGGAATGGAAACAACACTGGGGGCAGGAATGGAAACAACACGGGGCAGGAATGGAGACACGGGGCAGGAATGGAAACAACACAGGGGGCAGGAATGGAAACACAGGGCAGGAATGGAAACAACACTGGGGCAGGAATGGAAACAACACTGGGGGCAGGAATGGAAACAACACGGGGCAGGAATGGAGACACAGGGCAGGAATGGAAACAACACAGGGGGCAGGAATGGAAACACAGGGCAGGAATGGAAACAACACGGGGCAAGAATGGAAACGACACTGGGGGCAGGAATGGAAACAACACTGGGGGCAGGAATGGAAACAACACAGGGCAAGAATGGAAACGACACTGGGGGCAGGAATGGAACCACTGGGGGCAGGAATGGAAACACTGGGGGCAGGAATGGAAACAACACAGGGGGCAGGAATGGAGACACGGGGCAGGAATGGAAACAACACTGGGGGCAGGAATGGAAACAACACGGGGCAAGAATGGAAACGACACTGGGGGCAGGAATGGAAACGACACTGGGGGCAGGAATGGAAACAACACTGGGGGCAGGAATGGAAATGACACTGGGAGCAGGAATGGAAACAACACTGTGGACAGGAATGAAAACAACACTGGGTGCTGGAATGGAAACAACACTGGGGGCAGGAATGGAAACGACACTGGGGGCAGGAATGGAAACGACACTGGGGGCAGGAATGGAAATGACACTGGGAGCAGGAATGGAAACAACACAGGGGGCAGGAATTGAGACATGGGGCAGGAATGGAAACAACACGGGGCAAGAATGGAAAGAACACTGGGGCAAGAATGGAAAGAACACTGGTGGCAGGAATGGAAACAACACTGGGGGCAGGAATGTACACAACACTGGGGGCAGGAATGGAAACAACACTGGGGGCAGGAATGGAAACAACACTTGGGCAGGAATGGAAACAACACAGGGGGCAGGAATGGAGACACGGGGCAGTAATGGAAACAACACGGGGCAAGAATGGAAACAACACTGGGGCAGGAATGGAAACAACACAGGGCAAGAATGGAAACAACACGGGGCTGGAGTGGAAACAACATGGGGCAGGATGAAGACAATACAGGGGGCAGGAATGGAAACAACACAGGGCAGGAATGGAAACAACACGGGCCAGGCATGGAAACAACACAGGGTGCGGGAATGGAAACAACACTGGGGGCAGGAATGGAAACAACATGAGGCAGGAATGCAAATGACACAGGGGGCAGGATGGAGACACGGGCCAGAATGTGAGACACGGGGGCATGGGAGATATGGGGACAGGATTGATACAACTAGGGCAGGAATATGGAGACAGATGGGGCAGGATGGAAGCAGATGGGGCAGGATTATGGTGCAGGATGGAGACACATGGTACAGGATCATGGGGCAGGATGGATACCATGGAGACAGATGGGGTGGTAGGATGGGACAGATGGGGCCAGATCATAGGACAGATGGGTCAGGATGCGGACATCATATGGGGGCACAATGGATCCTAATGAGGGCAGAATGGGAGAACATAAGGCTGGAGCCAGGAATGAGATACACGGGGCCAAGATGGGGAATATTATTACCATAGGGGCTAATTAAGGGATATTATTACTGCAGTGATGTATTCATTTTTTGAGGATACTGTTTTAAATGAGGGGGCGGTCCTGTTACTGTGCCGAGCGACATTATGTCGCCCTTTTTTCTTCATCTGGTGCAGTGTAGAAGTTTGGAAAAAATGAAGTAATGTGTTCTGCAATCGGAGCTCTAGATAACTGTGTTAATTCCTGCAGAGACCCATCCTGGCTGGAAGATGTGATGGCGGTCTGTGCATGTATAATAGCATGTATGGAGCTGGTAAAAGAAGCACTGGAGACTGCTGGCAAACAAGACACCAGAAAGCAGGTATGAAGCAGGTACTAGAACCACTAGAGGCTGTAGACTTACAGGACTTAGGACAACTGTCTGCAGTCATAGGTATGTGTCTTGGTGGGCCTTATGTAAGCCTAGGCAGATGATCACATAGGAGCAGCTTAGGCCATTTGCAAAACTTAGCTTTGAGTACAAAAGAGAGCAGTGGCTTTAGGAGAAGGTGATGAAGCCATGATGACTCCCCCTGACGAAGGCACGCCGCCGAATCGCGCGTAGGGGAAGTGGCACCATTATCTGGGTATTGGTAAGGTATCTTTGTCATTATTATGTAGTATCCTTGATATTTATTTGCAGTATGTGGCGGTCTTGTCATCATTAGTCTCTTTATACTGTGATCTTGTTTCTAATATATAGATTTAGCTATGGTGAAAAAAAGTTTTTTGTTATATGTATTATTTCAGACTGTCTTGCTTGGATATATGGGTGTTTTTACCTAGTATAACATCGTTACTTTCTGCCATTTACTCATTTGTGTAATTTTGTATTTTTGCCTCCTACCCAATGTGGTGCCACTCAGATCTAGTCTGATTTTTTCCAGACACCAGGGGCTATTTTTATCTTGGTGTATTGTCTTTTTTCTGTATAATAAAACTTATTTTGTTCTATATACGTCTTATTGTGTATATGTTCTCAAGGTGAGTGGAGGCAGATGTGTACAGTTTAATTTAATAATGAATAATGCACCACTTACATAAAGAAATATTATTCTAATTGCTATAGACAGAGAGGAACTGAAATGATCTGCTGGATAATCTAGTATATATGTGGTGCGGCAAACCAGGGTGTTCCAGCCGGTAGCCTCCCTAGGAACCAAGTGTGGAAGTTGCTGAAATTGGCATGTGATGTCAATCACTTTGAAGTACAGTGGCCAGGTGAAACCACAAAAACAACAAGGGAAAAGACACAATTTTCCCTATTTTCTTAAGTAGGGGCTGTTTTTTCATTATCTGACTAAGGCTATATTCACACTTTGCGGATTTTGCTGCGGATCCGCAGCGGATTTGACCGCTGTGGATCCGCAGCAGTTTCCCATGAGTTTACATTTCACTGTAAACCTATGGGAAACAAAAAACGCTGTGCACATGCTGCAGAAAAATCCGCGCGGAAACGCTGCGGATTACATTCCGCAGCATGTCACTTCTTTTCTGCGGATTTTCAGCTGCTCCAATAGAAAACTGCAGTTGAAAATCCGCAGAAGAAAACGCAGTAAAAACCGCGATAAATCCGCAGTAAAAACCGCGATGGGTTTTCACTGCGGATTTTGCAATTCCGCTGCGGAAAAATCCGCAGTGGAATCTGCAAAGTGTGCACATAGCCTTACAGTAATTTTTGATTTTTTTATAACCGGATTGGATTGTGCCAATGGAATCTCTTTTTTTCTTCTGAACATGACTGTTATCACCAGCAGGTACGGCACCCTTCGGCTGAACTCCTGCTTAGAACCGAAGTCTTCAATGTGGTGAGCTTCATACACTTTCTCCCACCCTTCCCTCATTTCATAACTTTTTAAAGTGTATCTGTCCGCCCAAGGAAGAAGCATATGAAAGGTTACACAAAAACTCAGGAGTGGATCTAAGTGCTAATTTTATTAGATTCAATTAAAATATAGGTCTCTAAAAATAAGATAAATATAATAATGAAAAAAAATAAAAAAAGTGTATATATGCAAATACATAAATTCGATTCTGTGATACACATTGAATATGGAAGCACAAAAATTGTTTATGTACAGTGGGTACGGAAAATATTCAGACCCCTTTAAATTTTTCACTCTTTGTTTCATTGCAGTCATTTTATAAATTCAAAAAAGTTCATTTTTTCACATTAATGTACACTCTGCACCCCATTTTGACTGAAAAACACAGAATGTAGTGATTTTTGCAAAATTAATAAAAAAGAAAAACTAAAATATCACATGGTCATAAGTTTTCAGATCCTTTTCTCAGACACACATATTTAACCCCTTAGCGACCGCCGATACGCCTTTTAACGGCGGCCGCTAAGGGTACTTAAACCACAGCGCCGTTAATTAACGGCGCTGTGGAAAAAGTCAATAGCGCCCCCCAGAGGCCGATTTTCTCCAGGGTCTCGGCTGCCGGGGGTAGCCGAGACCCCAGAGAACATGATTCGGGGGGTTTTAACCCACCCCGCATTTGCGATCGCCGGTAATTAACCGTTTACCGGCGATCGCAAAAAAATACAAAAACGCGATCTCTTTTTAATTTCTCTGTCCTCCGATGTGATCGCACATCGGAGGACAGAGAAAAGGGGTCCCAGGTGGCCCCCCAATACTCACCTAGCTCCCCCGATGCTCCTCGTGTCTCCCGGTGGGCGCCGCCATCTTCAAAATGGCGGGCGCATGCGCAGTGCGCCCGCCGGCCAGCACCGGGAGAATCTTTGGGGTCTCGGCTGCCGGGGGTAGCCGAGACCCCAAAGAGCATGATCGGGGTCGGTATTACCGACCCCTGTTTTGCGATCGCCGGTAATTAACTGTTTACCGGCGACCGCAAAAAAAAAAAAAAAAAGTAAAGTGTAATTCTCTGTCCTCTGATGTGATCGCACATCAGAGGACAGAGAAATAGGGGGATTCGGGGACCCTAGCATACTCACCTAGGTCCCTGGATCCTCTTGCTGCTCCTGGCCGCCGGCAGAAGAAAATGGCGGGCGCATGCCCAGTGCGCCCGCCATCTGTCTCCATCTGCCGGCCGGCAGGAGAACAGCAGTTGGGGCTAAAATTAGGGGTAGGGGTAGGGGTAGGGGTAGTCTTAGGGGTACGGTTAGGGGTAGGGGTAGGGGTAGGGTTAGGGCTAGGGTTGGGGCTAAATTTAGGGTTAGGGTTGGGGCTAAATTTAGGGTTAGGCTTCTTTCACACTTACGTCGGTACGGGGCCATCGCAATGCGTCGGCCCGACATACCGACGCACGTTGTGAAAATTGTGCACAACGTGGGCAGCAGCTGTAGTTTTTCAACGCTTCCGCTGCCCAATCTATGTCCTGGGGAGGAGGGGGCGGAGTTACGGCCACGCATGCGCGGTCAGAAATGGCGGATGCGACGTACAAAAAAAAGTTTCATTGAACGTTTTTTTGTGCCGACGCTCCGCCAAAACACAACTGATCCAGTGCACGACGGACGCGACGTGTGGCCATCTGTCACGATCCGTCGGCAATACAAGTCTATGGGCAAAAAACGCATCCTGCGGGCACATTTGCAGGATCCGTTTCTTGTCCAAAACGACGGATTGCGACGGATGCCAAACGACGCAAGTGTGAAAGTAGCCTTAGGGTTAGGGTTGGGGCTAAAGTTAGGGCTAGGGTTGGGGCTAAAGTTAGGGTTAGAGCTGGGATTAGGGTTAGGGTTTGGATTAGGGTTGGTATTAGGGTTAGGGTTGGCATTAGGGTTACGCTTGGGATTAGGGTTAGGTTTGGGATTAGGGTTAAGGTTAGGGTTGTGATTAGGGGTGTATTGGGATTAGGGTTAGGTTTGAGGTTAGGGTTGAGATTAGGATTAGTGGTGTGTTGGATTTAGGGTTTTGATTAGGGTTATGGTTAGGGTTGACATTAGGGTTGTTTTGGGGTAAGGGTTGTGATTATGGTTAGGGTTAGTGATTAGGATTATGGATCAGGTTGGAATTAGGGTTAGGGGTGTGTTGGGGTTAGGGTTGGAGCTAGAATTGGGGGGTTTCCACTGTTTAGGTACATCAGGGGGTCTCCAAACACGACAGCCAATTTTGCGCTCAAAAAGTCAAATGGTGCTCCCTCCCTTCTGAGCTCTGCCGTGCGCCCAAACAGTGGGTTACCCCCACATATGGGGCATCAGCGTACTCGGGATAAATTGGACAACTTCTGGGGTCCAATTTCTCTTGTTACCCTTGTGAAAATAAAAACTTGGGGGCTACAATATATTTTTTGTGAAAAAAAAAATATTTTTTATTTTCACGACTCTGCATTCTAAACTTCTGTGAAGCACTTGGGCATTCAAAGTTCTCACCACACATCTAGATAAGTTCCATGGGGGGTCTAGTTTCCAAAATGGGGTCACTTGTGGGGGATTTCTACTGTTTAGGCACATCAGGGGCTCTCCAAACGCGACATGGCGTCCGATCTCAATTCCAGCCAATTCTACATTGAAAAAGTAAAACGGCACTCCTTCTCTTCCAAGCTCTGCGGTGCGCCCTAACAGTGGTTTACCCCCACATATTGGGTACCAGCGTACTCAGGAGAAATTGCACAACAACTTTTGTGGTCTAATTTCTCCTGTTACCCTTGTGAAAATAAAAATTTGTGGGCAAAAAATCATTTTTGTAGAAAAAATGCGATTTTTTTTTTTTTTTTTTCACGGCTCTACATTATAAACTTCTGTGAAGCACATGGGGGTTCAAAGTGCTCACCACACATCTAGATATGTTCCTTAAGGGGTCTAGTTTCCAAAATGGGGTCACTTGTGGGGGGTTTCCACTGTTTAGGCACATAAGAGGCTCTCCAAACGCGACATGGCGTCCAATCTCAATTCCAGCCAATCCTACATTGAAAAAGTAAAACGGCGCTCCTTCACTTCCAAGCTCTGCTGTGCGCCCAAACAGTGGTTTACCCTCACATATGGGGTATTGGCGTATTCAGGAGAAATTGCATAACAAAATTTATGGTTACATTTCTGTTTTTACACTTGTGAAAATAAAAAAAATGGTTCTGAATTAAGATGTTTGCAAAAAAAAGTTAAATGTTCATTTTTTCCTTCCACAATTTTCAGTTCCTGTGAAGCACGTAAAGGGTTAATAAACTTCTTGAATGTGGTTTTGAGAACCTTGAGGGGTGTAGTTTTTAGACTGGTGTCACACTTCATTATTTTCTATCATATAGACCCCTCAAAATGACTTCAAATGTGATGTGGTCCCTAAAAAAAAATGGTGTTGTAAAAATGAGAAATTGCTGGTCAACTTTTAACCCTTATAACTCCCTAACAAAAAAAAAATTTGTTTCCAAAATTGTGCTGATGTAAAGTAGACATGTGGGAAATGTTATTTATTAACTATTTTTTGTGACATATCTCTCTGATTTAAGGGCATAAAAATACAAAGTTTGAAAATTGCAAAATTTTAAAAATTTTCGCCATATTTCCGTTTTTTTCATAAATAATCGCAAGTAATATCGAAGAAATGTTACTACTAACATGAAGTACAATAGGTCACGAAAAAACAATCTCAGAATCAGCGGGATCCGTTGAAGCGTTCCAGAGTTATAACCTCATAAAGTGACAGTGGTCAGAATTGCAAAAATTGGCCTGGTCATTAAGTACCAAATTGGCTCTGTCACTAAGGGGTTAAGTCACATGCTGTTCATTTCCTTGTGATCCTCCTTGAGATGGTTCTACTCCTTTATTGGAGACTAGCTGTGTTTAATTAAACTGATAGGACTTGATTTGGAAAGGCACACACCTGTCTTTGTAAGACCTCACAGCTCACTGTGCATGTCAGACCAAATGGAAATCATGAGGCCAAGGGAACTGGCCAAGGAGCTCAGAGACAGAATTGTGGCAAGGCACAGATGTGGCCAATGTTACAATGAAATTTCTGCAGTACTCAATGTTCCTAAGAGCACAGAGGCTTCCATAATCCTTAAATGGAAGAAGTCTTCCTAGACCTGGCCATCCAGCCAAACTGAGCAATCGTGGGAGAAGAGCCATGGTGAGAAACGTAAAGAAGAACCCCAAGATCACTGTGTCTGAGCTCCGGAGATGGGAGGAAGTTCCACAAAGTCAACTATCACTGCAGCCCTCCACCAGTCAGGCCTTTATGGCAGAGTGGCTGGACAGAAGCCTCTCCTCAATGCAAGACATACGAAAGACCACATAGAGTTTGATAAAAAAACACATGAAGAACTCCCAGAATACAGTTATATGAAAAAGTTTGGGCACCCCTATTAATCTTAAGCTTAAGGTTTTATAAAAATTGTTTTTTTGCAACAGCTATTTCAGTTTCATATATCTAATAACTGTTGGACACAGTAATGTTTCTGCCTTGAAATGAGGTTTATTGTACTAACAGAAAATGTGCAATCTGCATTCAAACAAACTTTGACAGGTGCATAAGTATGGGCACCCTTATCATTTTCTTGTTTTAAATACTCCTACCTACTTTTTACTGACTTACTAAAGCACTTTTTTGGTTTTCTAACCTTATTGAACTTTGAACTTCATAGCCAGGTGTATGCAATCATGAGAAAAGCTACTTAAAGTGTCCACTTGCAAGTTGTTCTCCTGTTTGAATCTGCTCTGAAGAGTGGCATCATGGGCTCCTCAAAACAACTGTTTAATGATCTGAAAACAAAGATTATTCAACATAGTTGTTTAGGGAAAGGATACAAAAAGCTGTCTCAGAGTTTTAACTTGTCAATTTCCACTGTGAGGAACATAGTAAGGAAGTGGACGAACACAGGTACAGTTCTTGTTAAGGCCAGAAGTGGCAGGCCAAGAAAAACATCAGAAAGGCAGAGGAGAAGAATGGTGAGATCAGTCAAAGACAATCCTCAGACCACCTCCAGAGAGCTGCAGCATCAACTTGCTGCAGATGGTGTCACTGTGCATCAGTCAACTATACAATGCACTTTGCACAAGGAGAAGCTGTATGGGAGAGTGATGCGAAAGAAGCCGTTTCTGCAAGCACGCCACAAACAGAGTCGGCTGAGGTATGCAAAAGCACATTTGGAGAAGCAAATTTCTTTTCTAAGAAGGTCCTGTGGACTGATGAGACCAAGATTGAGTTGTTTGGTCATACAAAAAGACGTTATGCATGGCGGCCAAAAAACACAGCATTCCGAACAAAAAACACTTGCTACCCACAGTAAAATTTGGTGGACGTTTCTTCATGCTTTGGGGCTGTGTGGCCAATGGCGGCACCGGGAATCTTGTTAAAGTTGAGGGACGCACGGATTCCTCTCAGTATCAGCAGATTCTTGACAATAATGTTCATGAATCAGTGACAAAGTTGAAGTTACGCAGGGGATGGATCTTTCAGCAAGACAATTATCCAAACACCGCTCCAAATCTACTCAGGCATTCATGCAGAGGAACAATTACACTGTACTGGAATGGCCACCCCAGTCCCCAGACGTGAATATCATTGAACATCTGTGGGATCATTTGAAGAGGGCTGTCCATGCTCGGCGACCATCAAACTTAACTGAACTGGAATTGTTTTGTAAAGAGGAATGGTCAAAAATACCTTCATCCAGTATCCAGGAACTCATTAAAAGCTACAGGAAGCGACTAGAGGCTGTTATTTTTGCAAAGGGAGGATCTATTAAATATTAATGTCACTTTTCTGGTGGGGTGCCCCTATTTATGCATCTGTCAAATTTTGTTTGAATGCAGATTGCACATTTTCTGCTATTACAATAAACCTCATTTCAAGGCAGAAACATTACTGTGTCCAACAGTTATTAGATATAACACCAAAAACCTGCCTTCACACAAGGTCAGTAAAAAAGAAATAATTTTATTAACCAAACAATAGATAAAATAATATATAAAATACAGTGGAAATCCCACCAAAGCAAAGAAATAGGTGGGCAACCCAGGTATGAACTCCAAAAGTAGTGGTATCATACAAATAACCAACAAACCATATTAACGCAGGTAATCATTGTGCAAGTGACCATGTACAAAACATGCAGAAAATAGATAAGGTAATAATAAATACTGATAATATAAAGTAATACAAAAGTAATAATATAATTACCAAATGGGGCACTCCTGGGGGACCCACCAACACCCGACGCGTGTTTTGCACCGAAATGCTTCGTCTGGGGGTGGTTGGGTACTGGCCATAGTTTGTTTATATATATTAAGGATCCAATAGGGAAAGAGCTAGCAATAAATTAACTGATGTAAAAGTCCTGTGTATGCCTGCACAGGTGAGAGTGACGGCGATAAGATGGAGCACTCATGATTAAAATGTAAACCGACCTTAGTAACTGCCATGAACCACGTGCACCAGCCAGCGGTCGCCATGACCGCGTTGTAACAACATCTTGGGCTGTAACCGGAACTACCATCACCGCCTAGCACTGACGTCACATCTGGTGCGTTGCAACATGTCACCATGGCAACCTCCACCAGAGAGACAGCGCGCTCCACACGCCTCACCAGAACACACCCACAACTGGGATAAAAACAAATATCAATCACCGCAGGAGAGACGCGCATCAGCCAACAGAAAACGACCGTGCTGTGGGAACATACCACACAATACAGCGCCGCCCTCCACTGACATCACATCCGGTGCCTCATACCACCATGGTAACCACCATAAACACAGCGCAGGACGCGCACCATATGCCCGCACATAAATAAAAGACCAATGTGGGAATGAGAATACAAGTAAAAAACCGGTGATGGATAATAATAAGTGCGAAGTGAAATATGTGTGCAGTGAGTAAATAAGAAGGATAACAACACTGGAGGGAAAAAAAATATAATTAACAGATAACAATGTATACATAACATATATAAAGAACATACATATATATACAGCAAGAATGCCATTATGTAATAAAAAAGGACTTATGAGTAGTGTTGAGCGATACCGTCCGATACTTGAAAGTATCGGTATCGGATAGTATCGGCCGATACCCGAAAAATATCGGATATCGCCGATACCGATATCCGATACCAATACAAGTCAATGGGACACCAAGTATCGGAAGGTATTCTCATGGTTCCCAGGGTCTGAAGGAGAGGAAACTCTCCTTCAGGCCCTGGGATCCATAGGGATGTGTAAAATAAAGAATTAAAATAAAAAATATTGATATATTCACCTCTCCGGCGGCCCCTGGACATCACGCTGGTAACCGGCAGGCTTCTTTGTTTAAAATGAGCGCCTTTAGGACCTGCGAATGACGTCGCGGCTTCTGATTGGTCGCGTGCCGCTCATGTGACCGCCACGCGACCAATCAGAAGCCGCGACGTCATTCGCAGGTCCTTAATTCCTAGAATTAGGAGTTTAGTGCCTGAGAATGACGTCGCGGCTTCTGATTGGTCGCGTGGCGGTCACATGAGCGGCACGCGACCAATCAGAAGCCGCGACGCCATTCGCAGGTCCTAAACGTGCTCATTTTAAACAAAGAAGCCGGCCAGTTACCAGCATGATGTCCAGGGGCTGCCGGAGAGGTGAGCATATCAATATTTTTTATTTTAATTCTTTATTTTACACATCCCTATTGATCCGATACCGATACCCGATACCACAAAAGTATCGGATCTCGGTATCGGAATTCCGATACCGCAAGTATCGGCCGATACCCGATACTTGCGGTATCGGAATGCTCAACACTACTTATGAGATATATAAAAGACATGTGAACACAGTCCAAATACCACATGAACAAAATATCATAAACAGTGAAATATTGAAATATACATGCAACCATTAAAAAGCAGCATACATAAAAATGTGAAAGCATGTGATGCACATGGACACCAGCACAAAAAACAGTGTAAAAAACCACCGATTGTAGCCATATCCCAGGAATATATATATTAAAAAGCGGAAGATGTCGCGTTGCACCATAATGTCCACTGTACCACAGGACTATAAAGCCAGCACTAGCCCTAAGAATCAAGAAACAGAAAAAAGAAAGAAGATAAATTTATTAGTAAAACAATAAAACCAGCTAAAAACAATAAAAAGAAAAAGACTGCACTACACTACCGCCATAACCTATATGATGAAAATACAAGGTAAGTATCCTAAAGAGGAGCAAGAACACATCCAACCAAGCAAAAAATGCCAACAACACATGGCCGTGGGCCTATCTTGGAGTTAAGTGGACAAAAAGGGTGAAAAACTATTGTGATCATTCAAGCCCATAGGTGTGATAGTGTCTAACTTATAAATCCAAAATCCACCTCGCCTCTTTCTGGGCCAACATCCTTTTCCAATTACCTCCTCTAAGTCCAATAAACACTCGGTCAATACCTCTAACGGACAATCCCGTAGGATCACACCTATGTAAGGCCTTAAAGTGCCGTGGAATGGGCTTAAGCTTATTGACGTCAGCTTCTGTCGCTGCCCCCTCTATATCTAACACATGCTCGTGTACCCTCCTATGGAGTTCCCGTGTGGTCATCCCGATGTAAATAAGACCACACGGGCAGGTAGCATGGTAGATAACGGCCTTTGTTGTACACGTAATAGTATGTGTAATACGGTAAACTTGATCACCGTTAGAATTCAAAAAATCTGAGGCTGTCTGAATGTTACGGCAGGCGACACATTTACCACAGTTTGTACAACCCCACTTTGGGCCTTTAGCTCCAAAAATAAATTTAGAGTCAGATGCTTTATGGTAACTATGCACCAACTGATCCTTAAGATTTTGTGAATGTCTATAGGTGATAGAGGGATTAGATCCAACGCATTTTGCAATGGTTTTGTCTGTCAAGAGCACAGGCCAATGTTTAATGATAGCCCTCCTAATATCCTCACTTCTTGAATTAAAATCTAGGATACAACGTACCTGATCCGTACTCCTATCCTTTTCCCGTTTTTGCAAGAGAACATTCCTTTGACAATGATAAGCCTTTTGGTAAGAACGGCAAATAGTCTTCTTTCCATAACCCCGATCCTTGAACCGAGTATATAAATCCCGGGCTTGGTTCTCAAACAATTCATCATTGGAGCATATCCTTCTAGCACGGAGGAATTGTCCCGTCGGGATATTTTTAATCAAATGATGTGGATGCTGTGAGGACGAATGTAGGAGGGAGTTAACTGACGTTGCCTTACGAAACAAATCCGTATGGATAGTTCCGATACTTCCAACTGTAATAGCGATATCCAAAAAGTCAATTTTTTTTTCGTTTCATATCTATATGTCAATTTGATGTTTTTGACATTCGAATTTAGTACATCTATGAACGACTTCAACTCAACCTCTGTCCCTTGCCACATCATGATGATATCGTCAATATATCTCCACCATGAGACAACCCCATGGCTCAGAAGATGTGGATTGGTTTGAAAAATGTCCCGCTCCCATAAACCCAAAAATAAATTTGCATAAGAGGGAGCACAAGACGTCCCCATTGCAGTGCCTTGTAACTGAAGAAAAAAAGAATACCGAAATATAAAAAAGTTATGCGTGAAAACAAAATCCAAAATCTTAATCAAAAATGCACAAAAATCCTGATCCAAATCACTACTATAAAGAAAAAACGAAGTGGCTTCCAAGCCATCCTGGTGTCGAATTGAAGTATACAAAGACTCGACATCACAGGTGACTAGAGCCATATTTTCCTCTAATTGTAGGCCATCTAACTTTCTCAGGACATCGGTGGTGTCCCTGAGAAAAGACGGTAGTGCCTCCACCAAGGGTTTCAGATAGAAATCAATTAGTTTGGCGATAGAATCACACAAGCTATTGACCCCGGACACTATGGGCCTACCTGGAGGTGTGACTGGGTCTTTGTGAATCTTCGGTAGGAAATATATACTCGCTACCATTGGATCATCATTCCACAACCCATCCCTCTGCTTCGATGTCAATCCACCATTGGACACCGCCTCCTCAAGTAAATCCGAGACTTCACTCCTAAATTTAGACAGGGGATTAAATGTTAGTCTTTTATAACATAACGGGTTTCTCAATTGTCTCATCATCTCTTTCTCATACGCAACTCTTGACCACACAACCACAATGCCCCCATTATCAGAAGGTTTAATAATTACCTCCTTAAGATCTTTCAACTCTTTCAACGCTAATCTTTCATCATGTGTCAAATTGTCCATTCTAATAGTTTCCGGAATTCTTTCAATTTCCTTCATAACCAGCTGAACAAATAAGTCAATTGCAGGCACCGTATTAATCTGTGGAAATTTTTTGGATTTGGGAAGGAGATTGTTATGGACCTGGTGGTTAGGAGCACCCGGAACGACCTGATGGTTAAACTCACACAAGACAAGCTCTGGGAAGTGGGAGCTCTGCTGACCGCAACCCCTAATCCTATCACACAACTAGAAATAGCAGTGGAGCGTACCTAACACGACCTAGACGCCTCTTCACAGCCTAAGATCTAACTAGCCCTAAAGATAGAAAATAAAGCCTACCTTGCCTCAGAGAAATTCCACAAAAGAAAAGTCAGCCCCCCACATATATTGACTGTGAGTTAAGATGAAAGTCACAAACAAAGAAATGAAACAGGTTTCAGCAAAGGGAGGCCAGACTTACTAAACAGACTGAGGATAGGAAAGTTATCTTTGCGGTCAGCACAAAAAACTACAAAAGACCACGCAGAGTGTGCAAAAAGACCTCCGCACCGACTAACGGTGCGGAGGTTCCACTCTGCATCCCAGAGCTTCCAGCTAGCAAAGCAAAATCATGATAGCCAACTGGACAAGGAAACAATGAACAAATAATTAACTAGCAGGGACTTAGCTTCTGCTGGAGTAGACAGGTCACCAGAAAGATCCAAGAGCGAACTGAACCAGTACAAGAACATTGACAGCTGGCCTGGAGTAACGATCTGAGTGGAATTAAATAGAACAGCCAGCCAAAGAATAAACTACGTCACCTGTGGAAGGAACCTCAGAAGCAGCAGCTCCACTCACAGCCACCAGAGGGAGTCCATGGACACAACTCGCCGAAGTACCATACATGACCACAGGAGGGAGTTCGAAAACAGAATTCACAACAGGAGATACTTAGGATATAGCATAGAGGTATCAGCCTCCCTGGCTAACTCCTCTAAAATCTGGAGTACTTCCGTTTCTGTTTCTGTGGAAGAAAAATCCGTGGGTGATTGTTGGTAATACAATTGCTTAAAGAACAATCTACGTGCAGAAGTTGCAGAAAAATGGTCTGGAGCAGAAGAAGGGGAGAAAGTAAGACCTTTACAAAATACCGCCAGATGGATTTCTGTTAACTCAACGTTAGAGAGGTTAATTACCTTCATTTGATTTCTTTGTGGTTCCACATCACCTTCATCGGAATTGGCCTTAAGTCTCCTCCTAGTGTTGTACCTCTCGGAACGATCATCCTTCCGCCTTTGATTAAACCGCATATGACCTTGTTCATCCATATTGGTGGATGACATGGATGTCCCGGTACTAGATGTACTGGCCACTTCCGATGCAGGATCCCCTTTATCTTGCGTTTTAAATGACTCCATCTATATACTTTATTATCATTTTTGTCTTGAAGGTCCCGTTGAATTTTTTTGTTTTTGCTAGCAGAAATATCCTTTTCCCATTCATCACAGAAACCATCAATCTCCTTCTTGAAGGTATCAAATTCTTCCTGCGTACATTCTTTCTGAAGCTTATTGTAGATCTCATCGATCTCCAATCCCAAATCATTGATGGTTTTTGTGTTGATATCAATCAAGATGGTCATAAACGTCATGGAACACGTATGACATGCCGCCTCCCAGCGAATTCTTAAAACAACATCATTGACCGGAAAGGAAGGAAAGATCTGAACCCTTAAACCTCGTGGAACCAAGTTCCTAGATATATAATTTTCAAGGGACATTTTATTCCACCATATACGGGTACGGCGATTCAATAAATTCTTAAAAGTCTTTTTGAGTGCAGTCTTTTGTACTGGTTCCTGTGCTTGAGGGTTCCCCTCACTGAAAACATTCTGAGCATATGCCATCCTGGAAGCATCTCTGCTTCTGAAATCCATGTAGGATCGGGATAAATATTGACCTAAAGTCAATAGATAAGAATGAACAACAACACCAAAAATAAATCCACCAAAGAAAGACCATGAAGGAAAATAACTATAACACCAAAAACCTGCCTTCACACAAGGTCAGTAAAAAAGAAATAATTTTATTAACCAAACAATAGATAAAATAATATATAAAATACAGCGGGAATACACCAAAGCACAGGAATAGGCGGGCAACCCAGGTATGAACCCCAAAAGTAGTGGTATCATACAAATAACAACCAAACCATATTAACGCAGGTAATCATTGTGCAAGTGACCATGTAATATAATTACCAAATGGGGCACTCCCATTATTAGATATATGAAACTGAAATAGCTGTTGCAAAAAAAACTATTTTTATAAAACATTAAGCTTAAGATTAATAGGGGTGCCCAAACTTTTTCATATAACTGTATGAGAAATACGATTCTCTGGTCTGATAAGACAAAGATAGACCTTTTTGGTGATAATTCTAAGCGGTATGTATGGAGAAAACTAGGCACTGCTCATCACCTACCCAATTCAATCCCAACAATGAAACATGGTGGTGGCAGCATCATGCTATGGGGGTGTTTTTCAGCTTCAGGGACAGGACGACTGGTTGTCTTTGTGGGAAACATGAATGCGGCCAAGTACAGAGATATCCTGGATGAAAACCTCTTCTAGAGTGCTCTGAAACTTGGCCGAAGGTTCACCTTCCAATAAGTAAATGACCCTAAGCACACAGGTAAAATAACAAAGGAGTGGCTTCAGAAGCACTCTGTGACCATTCTTGACTGGCCCAGCCAGAGCCCTGACCTAAACCCAATTGAGCATCTCTGAAGAGACCTGAAAATGGCTCTCTACCAACATGCGCCATCCAACCTGACAGAACTGGAGAGGATCTCAAAGGATGAATGGCAGTGGATTCCATAATCCAGGTGTGAAAAACTTGTTGCATCATTACCAAGAAGACTCTTGGCTGTATTACATCAACAGGGTGCTTCTACTCCATAGTGAGCAAAAGGTCTGAATACTTATGACCATGTGATATTTCAGTTTTCCTTTAATAAGTTTGCAAAAATTACTACATTTCATTTTTTTTCAGTCAAGAGAGGTGCAGAGTGTACATTAATGAGAAAAAATGAACTTTTTTGAATTTACCAAATGGCTGCAATGAAACAAAGAGTGAAAAATGTAAAGGAGTATGAATACTTTCCATAACCACTGTATGTTCCCTCAACATTACTGTAATGCATGTAACTCTATTTCCTGATTTCAGCCCCTCGGGGATAGAATATTCAGTCTGAAAATTTCAAATGTGGATTCTATTCTGGATATCTTTCTTAGATAATCTCCCCTCCTCTAAGAACAATTTCTAGTCCGAAAAATGTAGGTCCTTTAGAGGGCTGATTGTGGGTCTGTTTATAATGTGGGGAAAGTGCATGGCCTTTCTAGCCCTTATTGATGTTATTGAAATGTTCTCTAATGTATTTAGAGAGTATTCTTTTGTTGCACGCAATGTATACTTTGTTACATAGGCATGGTATGATGTAAATACCCCCTTTGGTATTGCAAGTGATATTATCCTTAATCAAAAATGTTTCAGATCCATCAGAGTTAAAGACGAACTGGTTAGGTTAATGGACTACGGCTGTTTCCCGTAGTCCATTAACCTAACCAGTTCGTCTTGCAATTATCCTGCCCTATGTAACCATGTCCACAGCACGTTGTTAAAATAAAGGACAAAGGTTTTTTTTACTGGAAGACTTGTGTGGTGCTGCTATTTTCTTCCTGTTTGGATTTCCACTCATGTTTTTTCAAGCAAGCACGCCTTATTCCACTGGATTACCGTTTGGTGGGGTTGTCGACTCAGCTCATCCTACTGGACTCTGCTAAGACTGCTCAAACAGTGAGTACTCACCTGTTTCTTAGCGCCATTCATCTTTTTTCTTGTTTTTCATGTCTCATAAATTTGCTCATAGCCCAAATCATGTCCACTGGCAGTATTCAGGGGTAAGGGATCAGGTGTGGCCGCTACCTATAACTGGTCTAATCCCCATAGACATGCACTGATAATGCTAATAAAATTGCTCCTAAAGCCTCCCCAACATGTTTCACCAGCTATACTGGCTTCATCAGGGATTGAGGCACCTGATGTGGCCCATATTGTGCTCCATAGAGAATAATGGGCCCCTTATGTTTCTCCATACAGAATGAATCCCATATATTGCTCCACAAATTTGGATCCATACAGAATGTGCCCCATATAGTGCTCCATACAAAATGGGCCCCATATTGTGATCCATACAAATTTTGCTCCATACAATTAAAAAAAATCAAATACTTATCTTTCCCTTTTCCTGACACAAGGTTAGTCTCCTCAGCCTCTTCTGACTCCCTGCACTGCTCAGTGCAGAGGGCACGCTGTAGTGACATCATCGCACTCTCTGCCCTGAGACATCAAAGAGTCACAAGAGGCGGAAGAGGGAGAGGTAACAGAGTGGAGGAAGAGGTAAGTATGGGAGAGGGCCAGTGCCAGCACCGGGCCACCACAACTCATTGGCCCCATAGCATACTGGTGGGCCCCGGAACGCACCAGGTGGTGATGCCAGTCCTGCCTGCTTGCAAGGGCCCCCCTCCATCTCCGGGCCTCAGTGCTGCTGCACTGGCTGCACCAGCGGTATGTCTGCCCAATGATATTATGCATATGAGGACCTAATCTCTTCCATCCCAGATACGTACACAATGTTTCAAATCACTTGGTTCCACTGGCTAGAGTTTCAACTGAGTATCTAGATTTGCTGTAATAGCTTCTTTGAAGATTTATAAGAATTCTTGTTCTTTGATCTTGGACTAGGCAGCCCTATTCTCTTGTATAGCTCTTATCGATAATCATGTGAGATGGTTTTATTTCCTCCTTCTCCTACTACCTTTTCCCCTTGCGTTTGCACCTTTCTTCACTTCATCCCACTCACCCACCTCTCTCTGCTTTTCTCATTTCCATTTCTTTTGGTAAAATCCTACAAAACCCAAGCTGGGATCCCATTACACTATTAGTGACAACTTTTTGCTTCCCATTCACAATTTTACACTCTGACTTATTTTTTATTGGCTGATATGGGTGTTATGACATTGTAGTGGTTGGTACTGTGTCCTTCGTTTAAATAGAGAATTATAAGAAATAAGTATATTAATGATGCAATAAAAAAATATGGCAAAAATCCAGATAAAATCCTATGGTGAAAAAGAAAATCACAATGGTTTTAAGATGATTTCTTAAATACTCAAATAAATGTATCAAATTCTTGCTCAATGTTCATCCAGTCTGATTGGATAATTTGCCCTTTTAGGACAGGTTTGTTCATATATTATAATTTTCTCTTTACCCTTTCCCTTCATTTATATCCTCTTCCATCACTTGGTTGAACTTAATGGATCTGTGTCATTTTTCAACTGTAACAATGTAATTTGGAATTGTCAAATTTGTATCAGAAAATGATATGGTGAAGGATCTAGACGCAAGATGAAAGTCTGTGGAGACCGAAGGGAAAATGGATAAGTTAATAAGAGTAAGTTTTTCCTTGAAGTGCCAAGAAAACAACAATTCATTATAAGAAACAAAATTAGGTAGTATAGAGTCTACAATAAGGGTGGATGAAATAGCCTCACAGCAATCATTCATGACCTTATTATAAAGAACAAATTGCACAACTTTCACAATATGTTGGTCTCTACAGAGTGCTGCTGTGTTCTTCCAGTTTGCAATTTATGCATTCATTGCTGCAGGCATCTGTTCACACTATATGGAGGTGCAGGTCAGGTTTTTTGTTCTGTGCAATTATCCATTGGCAGTTGCTACTGCCTCCTTTGTGACTCTGCACCCCACCCATCAGCTAAAGATTGTTTATAATCAACTTTGGTTCCTACCAGCTTACTTAAATTTGCAGGTTTGTAACCCAGGATGGGCATGTTTGCCCATTCACACTGTAGACTTATAGCACAAGAGAGGCATGTTTTAAATGATAGGACCCATCAGAGAAGTGTCACCTTGTCGCGGTTGATGGGCCTACATGAATTTGCCAATTTATGCGCTAAAAACCTTAATTTTTGTAAGTAATTAAATTTTTTTTTACTTTTTATTAGTTTACTCAGCAATTATGATAGATTTTGTGTTCACATATACATTGGTCTCTACAGAATGCTGCTCCTGTTTGCAAGTTTTGTTCTAGAAAGTAAGATCTTGCTAAAATGCTCTCTTGCCGTTTCCAACCTAAAATTACTGCATTTCTACCAGAAGATTATATTTCTTGTTTTGCCCAACATGTTGCCCGCTGTTTAAAAAAGAATGTCAAGTTATTACATTTCTTGGTAGATAAAGTTCACTATTTTTGCATTGATGACATGAGGATAGGTCAGCAGTGTCTGATCAGCCTGGGTTCAACACCTGGCAGCCCAGGCAATCTGCTGACACTAATGATGGCAACCCCAGCCGCAGGCCGGAAGTGCTCACTTGCCGAGCTACTCCATCTACTTGGAGTGGCTGCTGCAGGGTACTACACATCTGCTTCCTATTGATTTGAATACAAGGCGGATGTGCAGTACCAAGCCCTTGCCACTATAAGTCGATGGAGCAGCCGTGGCATGCGATTAGGGATCAGCTGACGCTGCACCGTCTGAAGAAGGCGGAGGGAGATGAGTGAAAGGCGAAGATATGCACTGCGCATGCCCATGGATCCCACCCCCACAGTGTGAATATATCAGAAGACACTGCGGGGCTGGATCTCGGGCAGCGCGGCCGCACAGGCGCAGTCAGCCTGACATCAAATGATGTCAGAAGACGGGCAGCGCTAACTGCGCATGCCCAACGGATAACATAACAGTGCAGGCGCCGGGACAGATTCAAACAACGCTGAGAAGGCGGCGCCCGGCTCCAAGGGGGTAGGAATGACGGCTGTGCTGCGTCTGAGTAGGAAGGAAAGTCCCACCTCCTTGGCGATTTCACGGGGACACATTTTAAAAGTGTTTATTTCAGCGTGTGCAAGGAGCAAAACTAAAAGAGCCACCTTGTTCAAATGCGCAAGGTAGCTCTTTTAGTTACAAACGCCTGGGGGGTGACAGGTTTCCTTTAATGCATTTTTGTAAGCTCTTTTGCAGATATTTGTTTTATCATTATTTCACCTGATTAACTGAAAAGTTCAAAGTTATATTGGAGAAATGTAAAGATTTAGTAGCTTTAGCATAGTAAATTACTATAGGATTCACTCTATGTACTAAAGTTGGACTTAAAGACGACCTTTAGCCAGTTTGTGCATGTTAACCCCTTTCCAACCTGAACCAACCTATGAATGCGCGATTGACGCTGGTTATCATCTGACTCTGACAGCTGGCACTCGGTGCACTTGGCTCACCACTCCCTGCACTTTAACCCCCTAAATACTGTGATCGTTAGCGATGACAGCATTTAGCAGGCAGGCAGAGGGAGAGAAGTCGCAGGGGGAAATGATAACTTTGCAATGCCCCCGCGACATCATAGTGGGGGCCTGATCGCTGCCAAGGTGGCCCGATGTCATCATGACGACATCTGGGTCACCAGGCTAAGGCAAGCCTCTCAGACCATGTGCAGATCACGGCCTCAGGGGTTGGGTTAGTGCAGTACTGACAGTATTGACATTTATAATCCATTGCAATGCTCATTTTCAAGCTTCCAAAATACTGCTGATATTAAGGAGACATGTGGAAAATTTTATTTATTAACTATTTTGTGCAACATCACTTTCTGATTTAAAGGCATACAAATTAAAAGTATGAAAATTATTTTTTTTTTCACAAATAAACACAAATCAAATTGAAGAAATTTTACCATTATCACGAAGTACAAAATGTTGCGAGAAAAAAATCTCAGAGTCAGTGGGAATCGTAGAAGTATTCCAGACTTACTACCACATAAAGTGGCCTGATCATGATGATGCAAACAGCCTTTGGTGGTAAAGATGTTAAACTGGCAACATTTTGGAATAGTGGCCAGTTTAACAAAACATATTTTTTTATCTTTTAATTTTTCCTCTCCATTGTGTAGATGTTAGATTATAAGGTTTTGATAATTTATGTTATATTTCCAACAGGTTTTATCATAGATTTGTTACTGGTGCGTGTACATCTTCCTCTGCATACCTCTGCATAAGAATGACCAATCATAAACGGGTAGCAATAGACAGGTGAGAAAAAAACATGCCCTCCTGTCCTCAATTATCTGTGTAGCTATAGAGCAGAGCTGAGTCCGGAATAATTATAAACAGTTCCAGATTTCATCTCTTGGCATTAAGTGTGGGGGGCAGGATCAGAGCTGGCAGCTCTGTGAGATGAAATCTCTTTGTAATGACACACAACTAAGGCTACTTTCACACTAGCATCAGTACGGAGCCGTCGCCATGCATTGGCCCAACGTACCGTCGCAAACTGCGAAAAAAATGAACAACGGGGGCAGCGGATGCAGTTTTACAATGCATCCGCTGCCCCATTGTAAGGTCCAGGGAGGAGGGGGCGGAGTTCCGGCTGCGCATGCGCAGTCGGAAATGGTGGACTCGACGCACAAAAAAAGTTACATGTACGGATTACGGATTATTCTCAGGGGGCTCCTATCTGCCGTATTTTACTGATCAGTATTATACGGCTTTCTACGGCCGTAGAAAATCGCAGCATGCTGCGTTTGTCACCGTATTGCGCAAAAAAACCGCCAATGAAAGTCTATGGAAGCCCCAAAAATACGGATTACACACGGACCAGCAGTGTGACTTGCGAGAAATACGCAGCGGTGTTAGAGAGAAAAGCCGGCAATTCAGTGCAGTGAATTTTTAATAATGTGTGTGTGTTTTTTTTAACTCTTTACTAGTATTGGATTAATAATCGATAGGTGTCATAATTGACGCCTCTCCATTATTAATTTGGCTTAATGTCACCTTACAATAGCAAGGTAGCATTAACCCTTCATTACCCCATATCCCACCGCTACACGGGAATGGGAAGAGAGTGGCCAAGTGCCAGAATAGGCGCATCTTCCAGATGTGCCTTTTCTGGGGTGGCTGGGGGCAGATGTTTTTAGCCAGGGGGGGCCAATAACCGTGGACCCTCTCCAGGCTATTAATATCTGCCCTCAGTCACTGGCTTTACTACTCTAGCGGAGAAAATTGCGCGGGAGCCCACGACAATATTTTCCGCCATTTAACCCTTTAATTTAGTAGATACAAACGGCCAAATTTTGCATATACACACTACTAACATTAGTAGTGTGGAATATGCAAAAAAAAAAGGTGATATTACATGGTTTACTGTATGTAAACCATGTCTCATATCATGTCGGGTTTAGGAAGGAGATAGCAAAAGCCGGTAATTGAATTACCGGCTTTAAAGCTATCTAGCGCTGTATGAAGTAATAATATATATACAAATATGTGTCTAATGACACACATATATATATATATATATATATATATATATATATATAGACAGTATATATATATATATATATATATATATATATATTTAACACATGGATCCCTTGTATAGCCATGCGTTGGCTTTGCAAGCCTGCGAGAAAAACACGCAGTACGGATGCCATACGGATTACATACGGAGGATGCCATGCGCAAAATACGCTGACACACCCTGCCTACGGAGGAGATACGGACCACTTTTATGGGGACTTTTCAGCATATTACGGCCGTAATATACGGACCGTATTGTCTTACGCCATGTGTGACACCGGCCTCAAGAGTAGCTGCAGAGTTGACTATCATTACAAACAATTACAAATCTCATATTACAGTGCTATTAGCTGTCATCCTCCCCCACACTGACTGCAGGGAGATGGAACTTGGAAGGAATTGTAGAAATACAAGACTCACCTCAGCTGTTTTTCTACATAGTAGCTGCAGAGATCAGTGAGTGTGTTTTTTTCTCCTCTGGATGACACTTCCTGCTTATGATTTGTCAATCCTATGCTTGGTAAGAAATACCTTCCTCCAGAGACAAATCTCTAGTAATGCTTAGAAGAATTTATAAGTTAACATCTAAACTTTAAAAGCTAATATCACTCTAGTGGAGAAATTAAAAAAATAAAAACTACATTTTACTCAGCTCTGCCGCCACTAATTCATGATATGGCCAGTTTAACATGCTCAAACTGGTGAAAGGTCCTCCTTAAGTTTCACGTGTACCATAAATATCTGTTATTAGAACATTGGTTTGTCTGGGATTTGGATGTTTTGTCCCCAGCAGTTCGCCCCCAGGTACATTTACTTCACCTGTAGGAAGTTATACCATTCAGCTGCCATACCATCACCCCAGAGGACTCCTTTAAGAAGCATCGGTTCGTACCGACCGAACACAACAGGTGGCGTCACGAACAAACTTTATTCTTTAACTCACTTTAAAGACCTTTCCTTTTACTTGGGCGCCCAGGGCCATGGACCGGGTCGCAGCCACCGTGACGTCCGCCTTCAAGTACCGGACCGGGTATCAAGTACCCCACTGCCCTGGCGGGCGACCCAACTTGGCGTCAAGCACAGGATGTACCCAGGAGCGAAGTGCTGGGGGCGAACTGCTGGGGGCGAAACATCCTATGATCGGTTTGTCCAATGGTTCATCTGGTAGCTATCTCTCACATCTTTCAATTCATACGACCACAGGGTCTGTAAATCGCTTTGAGAACAAAAGTATGGGCAGCTGAAAATCAAACAAATCATATTATCCTTACCTACTATGACATCAAATGTCTGGGGAACGTCGGGTGCCCCGATTCTCAATAGATTATAAACAGAGCTCAATGATATCAGCAGGTTTGGCCGACTTTAATAAATAAGGGTGCCTTTATACATGTGAAATTTTATTATTATAATCATTGTTTACTACAATTTATTAATCACATAAGCTAAACATTTCGCCTGTTTGAATATATTACAATAGTAGTTGTGTCATACACCTGTCTCAGCTGCATGGTCAGGTTTTGCTCCCTTTCTCTATGCCCACTGTCCTTTTCTGTGCTTTACATCATCACCCAAAGGAATCTTTAACTTTTGTTTCCATGTAATCTGATGGCAGCATGAGGAAAAGACAAAGACCCTGATCCCAGCAATGTATCAATTAGTTTACTGGATGCAGCAATTGTGATAGAATTACAATTTTCTTTACTGCAAATATAGCAGAGCTCATATTTTTAGCCCTGTGTTAAACTGCCAACATAACTGATTGGCAGCTTTTTGTGTACAATGTAAAGTGACAGAAAGCTTCCAATCAGTGGTTGGGACTACCAGGCAGGAGTCAGCGTGTTCTCTAGTGATAATCTCCTTCTGATAAAACACTGATTGTATTTAA
The DNA here is from genome assembly GCF_032444005.1 of Ranitomeya imitator. NCBI lineage: Eukaryota > Metazoa > Chordata > Amphibia > Anura > Dendrobatidae > Ranitomeya > Ranitomeya imitator. Next base: position 207,516,311 of record NC_091284.1, read on the forward strand.
ACAGCAAAACACAACCTATAATAAATGACATATTACTGGAATTAAGATCTCTATCCCTACATCATGATGCTCTCAGATTACATCGTACAATTCTGCTGACAGATTCCCTTTAAGGTCGATACTGGTGTGTCTATATAGTAGGAAGCTTTGTGTTTTGTTTTTGTGCTTTTCCAGGTCTCTTGGCTGCCAATCATATCAGCAACTCCTGTTTGTTTCTGTAATCTGCATTTACTTTCTGACTCAGATCTGCAACTAAAGGTACCTTCACACATAACGATATTGTTAACGATATCGTTGCTTTTTGTGACGTAGCAACGATATCGTTAAGGAAATCGTTATGTGTGACAGCGACCAACGATCAGGCCCCTGCTGGGAGATCGTTGGTCGCTGAACAAAGTCCAGAACTTTATTTCGTCGCTGAATCTCCCGTGGACCTCGCTGGATCGGCGTGTGTGACACCGATCCAGCGATGTCTTCACTGGTAACCAGGGTAAACATCGGGTTACTAAGCGCAGGGCCGCGCTTAGTAACTCGATGTTTACCCTGGTTACCGGCATCGTTGGTCGCTGGAGAGCTGTCTGTGTGACAGCTCTACAGCGACCAAACAGCGACGCTGCAGCGATACGGATCGTTGTCGGTATCGCTGCAGCGTCGCTTAATGTGAAGGGGCCTTAAGTTTTTGTCTGCTGAATGCATAATAACCTGCTCTCTGGCCTTGTTCACATTACAAACACTGCCACAACAGACTGTATCTTCTCTGCAAACTTGACTGCATGCTCAACACTACTGTCAGCGACTATCGATTTTTCTTCTGCTGTAAGCATAATGAACTTTTCTCTTGGTCTGTTCACGCTTTTAACACTGATGCAAGTCCACTATAAACTATACTTCTTCAAGTCCTGTGTGTGTTATTGTGCATTTGCTGACATATCTGTCCTACAGTATACCCTGGGGTCCAGGAACTGGATGTTCCATCTGCAAGGCCTGCTCATTTTGCCATCGCATTCGGTTCTTGTTGCCTACCCTGACCAAAAGTTTGGAGTAATTGGTCAGTATTTTACCTCAGTATTTGTAAGCCAAAACTAGGAGAGGGTGAGAAATACAGAAGTGGTGCATATGTTTCTATTATAGTTTTCTTCTGATTGCTCCACTCCTGATTTTGGCTTACAGATACTGAGATAAAATACTGGCCAAATACAGAGTGCAACATGTATGCACTCAATAGACTTTGATATACAGTTACGTTGAAAAATATTTGGATAATGAATTTTAGCTGTTTACCAAAACATAGTCAAGGTAAAGTTATATATTCAATATGGGCTTAAAACGCAGGCTTTCAGCTTTAATTGGAAGGTATTGACTTTTTAATTGGAGTGAGCATTTAGGAATTACAGCTCTTTAATACAGTGAGGAAAATAAGTAGTTGATACACTGCTAATTTTGCAAGCTTTCCTATCTATAAAGAATGAAGAGGTCTGTAATTTGCATTGCAGGTACAATTCAACTGTGAAATACAGAATCTTGAAAAAAAATCCAGAAAAACACATTGTATGATTTTTGCATAACGAATTTGCATTTTATTACATGAAATAAGTATTTGATCAAATAGAGAAACAGAACTTAATATTTGGTACAGTAACCTTTGTTTGCAATTACAGAGGTCAGACATTTCCTGTAGTTCTTGAGCAAGTTTGTACATACTACAGCAGATATTTTGACCCACTCCTCCATACAGATCTTCTTCAGGTCTTTCAGGTTCAGTTTTAGTCCACTACAAAGATTTCCTATTGATTTCGGGTCTGAAGACTGGCTAGGCCACCCCAGGACCTTGAAATGCTCCTTATGGATTCACTCCTTAGTTACCGTGGCTGTGTGTTTTGGGTCATTCTCATTCTGGAAGACCCAGCCACGACCCATCTACAAATTTCTTACTGAGGGAAGGAGATTGTTTGCCAAAATCTCACGATACATGACCCCATCCATCCTCTCTTCAATACTGTGCAGTCATCCTGTTCTCTTTTGCAGAAAAACACCCCCAAAGTATTATGTTTCCCCTACCATAGTTCATAGTTGGGTGTTCTTGGGGTTGCATCCATCCTATTTCCTCCAAACACTGCGAGTGGAATTGATGCCAAAAAATTATATTTTGGTCTCATCTGATCACATGACTAGCTCCCAAGCTTCCTATTGATCATCCAGATGGTCATTGGCAAGATTCAAACATGCCAGTACATATTCTGACATGTGCAGGTGGATCTTGCGTGCCCTGCAGGATTTTAATCCATGATGGCATAGTTTATTACTAATGGTGATGTTTGAGACTGCGGTCACAGCTCTCTTTAGGCCATTGACCAGGTCCTTCCATGTAGTTCTGGGCTGATTCCTGACCTTTCTTAGAATTATAGAAATTGCAGGAACACAGGAGGCAGTGATGAGCAGGAGGCAGAACAAGAGTTAAGGGGTTTATTAGAGGGGATACTCCACACAGGGAGAGTATTAGTGGTGTAGGGAGAGTAAAAGCAAAATGCATAAACAAGGATAATGAGACAGTTGGCTAAACAACAGGCAAACTTATCAGTCTGAAGTTTTCTGGCCGTTGAAGGCTTGTACTCCCAAGGTGGCACCGTAGAAAGCACGTAAAGTCCCTAGCTGGGTCTTGAAGGAAACAGAAGCACTGACTCCTGAAGGAAGCGGCTTGTCAGGGTTCTCTTGAGAGAGGTCCTGTGGAGACGGTGCGATGTCTTGGTTGTGACACAGTCTTTGGTTCCACCAGAGTGCTGTAAAGTTCAGTGACAAAGTCGGGATGTAAGCCAGACAACTCAAGAAACAAGCCATAACATGACTCTGCTGGCCAAAATATAGGAAAATTATAACTTTCAAAATATGGTGATGCAAAAACTAGTTTTCGCAATAAATAGCATCTTTTAGTGTGTGACAGCAGCCAAACATAAAAACATGCTGTTGATTTTCTCATTCTGCCTCCCAAAGATCGCAGTAAGGTTTTGTGTAAATTTATCCTGCGCTCTGCGCTGAGCGCTTACACCGGGGTTTCCATGCAAATCTCTGAGGTACATGATTAAGATGGAACCTCCCATGGAAGATTCACTATAATGAGGCCGATGGAGGCCCTGTGGACGCCAGAGGAGGATCTGTGATCCGGCAGTGTCCATCTTTTTAGGATTGCATAAAAGTGCCATCGGCCACAGCTTTGTGCACTTCAGAAAAGAAGGACACCGCTGAACAGAGGCCAGATGGAGTCCAGAGTAACTCTGCTGCCTCATTATAGGGAATGGATCCCTCAGGGGTTTCATCTGAATCATGTCAATCAGAGATTTAGATGGAAACCCTGATGTAAGTGCTCAGTGTAGAGCACCAGATAAATGTGATCATAAATGTTATGCAAAATGTTTCCAATTAAGCTTCAACTCAATCCACAAAATGCAAACCCTCACTCAGATCTGTCATCTGTTAATGGAAATATAGGGGCTTCCACGTTACTGGTAGCACAAACACTCTGGAAAAGCGAAATGGCTCCTCACCCCCCAAAAGAAATTCTGCAAATTCTCCACTTCCAAATCCAAATGCCCCCCCCTCTCTGAGCCTAGTGTGCGTAAATCACATTTAGCACCCACATGATTGGCATGTCTGTAGTCATAAGAGCCTGCCTAATTTACAGGTGCATGTCTCCAGAAGCACCGGCTGGGCATAATCTACTTGCCACTACAATTGCAGTTTTCAATTTTCATTCAGCAAGCATACACTGCTGTTTGTTTCTGAAAAATGCCCATGGAACTAAAATCGTCACCACATCTGTAGAGAAATCCCCAAAGGGTTATAATTTCCATAATGGAGTCACTTGAGGGGGGAATTTTGCTTTTCTAGCACTTAGGGGCTCTTTCAATTGAATCTACAAACTATTCTATGAAAATGTGCCTTCCAGGAGGTAAATAGCGCTCTTTCCCTCCCGAGTCTTTCCGTATGGCTAGGTAGTACTGTACAGTCATATATGGGGTTTTGTCACATTCAGTAGAAATTGTGGGACACCCGTTATTGTATTTTAATGCAATGTTGTGGCCACCAATAAAACAAAATTCTGGAATTTTAACTTTTTTTCTTGCTATGCCATTTAGCAATCAGGTTAATTTCTTTTTACATTGATAGTTCAGGCGATTATGAATGCGGCAATACCAAATATGTGTATGTTTGATTTTTTAAATTGTTTTATTTTGAATGGGGTGAAATGGGGGTGATTTTATTTTTATATTTTTGCTCATAGCAATCCGGCAGTGACAATCATAGAGGTCTCCTGGAGATCTCTGGTTGTCATGCCAAACCATTGGCATCCCGCGGTTATGTGACACAGGTGCCAATGGGCAGGATTTCTGGAGTTTGACACCAACATTTAACTAGTTAACAGCTGTGGTTGGATCGCGATTCTACCCGCAGCTGTTAGAGGCACATGTCAGCTGTTCAAAACAGCTGACATGTTCCGGAAATAATGTGGGCTCGGCTCTGGATCCTACATCAAAGGGCGGGAGTGCAACATTGGCATACTGTTTCCGATGTTGGAAAGGGGTTAAAAAGTTTGAAAAATGATAAAATTTCTAAATTTTCATCAAATTTCCGTTTTTTTCACAAATAAACGCAAGTCATGTCAAATAAATTTTACCACTATCATGAAGTACAATATGTCACAAGAAAACAGTCTAAAAAAATCATAGGGATCCATTGAAGCATTCCAAAGTTATGACTTCATAAATTGACAATAGTCAGAATTATAAAAATTGGACTAGTCAGAAAGGTAAAAAAGAGGTGTCGGAGCAAAGTGGTAATTATTTAAAAGTCATACAATGTGATTTTCTGTTTTTTAAAATCCTACTGGGAGCAGGAAAGGGGATTAGTGGTGCCTCACTGGAATCCAAATGAACACTGATGCCAGTAACAAGTGGCTGGATACCACTCATTAGCAATAGCAAAGGAAGGAAAAAAGTTCTTGAACTTTGTTCGAAATGCATCAGGCATTTAGGGGCCACGTCTCCGGATGAGGTTTCATTCTTGACATAAAAATAAAATATTTAAAATTTTAATGAAGAAGAGACGCCTGGTGCTGGAACTTTTTTCCTTCCTATTCTATTTCTGTTTTTTATTTTTAGATTCTATCTCTCACAGTTGAAATGTACCCACGATAAAAATTACAGACCTCTCAATTCTGTGTAGGTGGAAAAACTTTAAAATTTGTCAGTGTATCAAATACTTATTTTCTCCACTGTATATAATTGTACACTTATCTCAGAATCTCTATAATGGGTAGTATGAGCTATTTCATCATTAATCCATCATCAGTTAAGTAGGTAAAAGATCTGTAGCTGATTTTAGGTGTGACATTTGCATTTGTAAGCATTTGCAGTGAACTCAGGACATGCAGTCAAAGGGGCTTTT